>NW_024044570.1:28841533-29441533 GCF_014851395.1 Micropterus salmoides
GTTTTTTTCATACTGCCTGTATTTGTTATAACATATCCAAATGTGTTATTAATACTGGATCACTATCGTCATCCTGGCCAGTGACCCCTGTCTCCTTCAAGCAGGTCCTGCAGCCCTCATTTCATACACTGTCTTTCTTGCCGCAGTTTGCCAGGGCAGCTGTCTGCAAGCAGCAAGTGATTGTGGCACCTCATAACTCAAGCTACAGGAAGAGAAGGAGAGAGAGGAACTTGAAATACTTAATGCCAACATACCCGTTGGACAGAATTGGCTGAGAGAGAATTTCTTGTTAAACAATTTTCATTTTCAAACATCAAACACCTTCCCTTTAATTTGCAGCTGATTTTTCTTTTACTTTCTTTACCTGCTTAATACTTCTTGCGGTCGAAGCAGGCTGGGGCCTATCCCAGCATGACGGCACTGATACACTGGACTAGACCTCAATCTCTTTTTCTTTTCTCTCTTACACACACTCATGTGTCCACCCAAGCTCCTTCCCTTTCTCTTCCCTCTGATATGAGCTATGAGTGTAGAATGTGCTGCTTGCTAAATGCCTGCTGTGGGAACAGAGACAGAAAGTAAGATTCCTCAAGGCCACTATGAGGAGAGCAGGATGTAGAGAAGGAAAAGAAATACTGACAGTAGAAGTAGTCTGATCATCTGTTTTTCTAGACATCTATTTATCTTTAAACTCACTTTTCTTATCCACATCATTAGTTACACAAATCCCACTATGGCTTCATTTAACCTTAATTACAGAAGTAAGTAAGAAGTTTAAAGACAGTATAACATCACACAAGTCTTGTTGTTAAAAACACTGGAATAACTATAATTATTTTATTACAAACTCGCACCTCTCCTGCTTGACGCGCCTCTTGTCCCCGCCTGAACCCACCGTGTCTTCGTAGTCCCTGGAGTCAGAGTCCTGGTTGGATCCAGTGTCATCATCTCGTTACTGTATTTCCTGCCGTCAAACTGGCCTCCATTGGTGTCAGGGGCTGTGTTGGGTCACAGTTTGTGATCAATGGGAGGCTGCTGAGCCCAGTTTCGGTTCTGGTGCCCATTCCTGCCCATCTCCCTGGCAGGATTCCCTGCTGGGTCCCTCTCCCCCCATAAGTAAAAATTGTGTCTACGGGAAGAAAGCTTTATCCCTTTTAGAATGTTTCTTAAAGACCTCACATCATACTTTAATTACTTCTGTGTTGATGATAGGGATGCAACGATTATAGATTTTGTTGGTACAATTATAGACTGAGGAATGATCAGTTTCATGATTATCCCGATTATTATGCCTTAATTAATTTAACAACACTAATTAAGTAGATTTTTAATATTTGATTACATTAACAATTATACATCTATAATATTTAAGTATTATTATTAATATAAGACGGATATTAACTTTATTTATCCCCCAGGGGGAATTGTTGTTAAGGAGGGTAATAAACTGAATTGTGTCATCAACTCTGATCCATCCCTATAAGTTTTAGTGAAAATATAGAAAGAAATTGAGAACATCTCTCATGCAGTGCTATTAATAACTGAAATGCAGGTAATTAGTATAGTCCTGGAAGTCTGTTAGTGTTTTACACCTGGCAACATTTTCTCAACACAGACAGGAGGAGGCAACAGGGTGTAATGTTAAATGTTCAGTCACTCAAGGTCTTGAGAGGGCTACGTTCTGTCTTCCATAAAGGTCCATTCAGAAAAGAAACGATTTGCACTGCGCGGAAGCTGGGTTCAGTGCAAAAGTCCAACTACTTTGACCGCTGTGTGCGTGCGAGCTCGCCAAGCAATGCGGTGCATGTTGCTTCACGCAGAAACAAACCCCGTGGCCTGGCACAAGCCAATAATAGGCCTGATAGCGCAGCGGTGCTGTTGTTGCGGTGGGTCGGAAAGGTTACATGCTGCTTTGTTTGTTTACATTGCACTGAATGCTCGACTCTCACCGCTTTCGGCATCGATTGTAAGTGACACGTTTATATTTAATTCCCTACCAACTTGCCACATTATTTAACTCAGTCATTATGTATTACCATTACTTGGATGTGTAAAGCTGGGTGGTGGTCCCTTAGGTGCTGCATCAAGTTTGATGTAGTTATTCACTCCTTTAGCAGGAACCTTTTAAGGCAATTTTTTTGAACAGATGTCACCTCTTAAATAATGCCCTGGTCAGACTTTGTGCACCCGAAATTCTCCCACACTGCCGAGTTCAGCCGTTTCTTTGGTGGAAATAAAGCCTCACACTTTTGTCCCTCTGCCATAGTTTAGCCAGTGTGCAGTAGTAGCCTCCATGTCTCTGATAAGCATGATGCTTCAAGCTGGTGCACCCCTCGTGTAACTTTTTTTTCCGTTTTGTGTAAGTTGCAACATTTACTTTCCCTGCAACAGAAACACTCGGTGTAGCGGAGCCTTTACGATTAATTAACCGTAAAGCACGGTTAATAGTGAAAGCCAGTAATCGCTGCATCCTGATTTTTGTTATCACTTGTGTGAGCACTGTTGACCACACAACGTTCCCTCATCGGCACACACTCATTCAGCTGAGGAATGTCTCTCACAATCAACCTTATCGGGTGTTTTGTCTGAGGGGCATCCGAAGAGGGCTTGGCGTTACGACTGATAGGGTTTTTGGAATACACACCTCTCCTCTCTCTTTACACATCGCCCTCTCATCCTGTATCATCCCGTCCGTCATTCCTCTAGCACTCACTCTTCCTTTTTCCCACTTCCCTTGTTCACATTTTTCTAAACTTCACCCAACATTAAAGCACCTTCTTTCCCCTCTCTTGAGGTTATTTGAAGGAATAATACCCAAAGTTCAGGTATAGCAGTAAAACATTTTTTTAAGATACTTTGATTGGAACAAGGCCTTTATTCTGTCAGAAACACTTCGTAGACGATCCCTCCTCTACTCAGGAAGAATGTTGTTACCTTGTTCCCAGGCCTACCTCCTGCAGCACCCATACCCCTGACCCGTAACTTCCAATTGATTTATCCCTGATTGTTAGGAGGCCTCTGGAGCTGTGTCTCGATTGACTCCATATGAGAACAGTGCCGAGAGGTCATCTATAACAATCATTTTCAGTGGCTCATTATTCCTAGGCCAAACAACCCAAAGACCCAATTTCCTACCACACTGTTCATAAAAGTGACAGATGGCCAAAACCTGGAAAAGCTTTCCTATAATCGTTAGCCCACTGACGTGCTACATACAATGCTCTTTAGTATAGTGGAGGTTGGACTCTGTTCCTTCTCTCTCTCTCTCTCACCCACTCCTTCCACCTTCTCTATCCTGTTCATTTTTTCCAAGGTGAAGAATGTGAAGGAGGAGAACACAGTGTGTTTAATAGCTTTAGGCCATATTCCACCCAGTTCGGCTTTCCTCCTCTTCATATACCCCACAATGTGGATCCAGCACACAAATATTTGCCAGGTAGTTTGTCTCTCTCTAAAGGCTCACTCTACCTTAACTTAGGACAGCACTTAAAGTCACATGGATAGACAGAGGCCAGGACAAGGTCTCCTTTCATCTCACAGACCTGCCACTCTCTGGTATTCAGGGTCATCTAGTCACTTGAGCAAGTCTGCACCCCTCCGTGGCTGCCTGTGAGGGTCTTTTCTTGCTGGGGAAGTGCCTCTGTGATAAATGTGTGGCTTGGAACAACAGCTGAGACTAAGACTTGGCTCAGCCTTCCCACTGCCTGTTTCAGACACAAGTGTGGTTTCCTCATATCTTGGCTGTTTGTCATGAATGACCTCTTTCATTTTTCCCCACCTCCAATAATAACCAAACTCCTCTACTCAGCATATAAGAAAAAAAATGTCCTTCCATTTTTTTCTCATATTTGTTTCCACTTCTGTCTTCTTGGCAGAGTAAAATGCTTGGTCATTGCAGTAACTGTATCCACTGCGTGGTGGCTTACAAGATTGTGTGGGGTGGTGGGTGGGCAAATGGGTGGTTTAAAAGATGTTCAAAACATACTTCCTCTTGCCAATGAGGTTTTTCATTATATTCTTATTCCCAGTCTCTTTTTTGGATTATAGATGTGGGTTTGTTTCCTCTCATGTCTCTTTCTCCTGCAGAGACAACTTGGATACTGTGCTTGAAAAATGTCACAAAACTATATGATATAATACATGTTACAAAACTGTCAGCTCCTACATAAGCTTGGTCTGCCAGTGGTTTACAAATATCTCATGTCAAATATGTTTGTGCTCACTTGAGGCACTTGCAGATTTTACCTTCAGTCAGTTCAGTCATCGTGGTGTCACTTCAACCACCGATTCATCTTATAAAAATAGGGGGCCTAACCCCTATCTCCCTCAACCATCTTTCATCCTCGTTTTGTGACCCTCCCATATGTGCCTCTAATCTCTCCCTTGTGTCTCTGAAATGCAGAGGAGCGAGCATGTACTTGCTCGCTATGGATTTCCCATGGAATGCGCCATTTTCAGTTCACCCTGCGTAGGTTGCCTGTTTTGATAGGCAGTGATTATGGAGTATTTATTTTCCTACTGGGTGTGGGAAACCAACCTGTTGGTACAGTACCATTGTGAGGTGGATTTCTATTACTTCTGAAGCTGTGACTCACACATGTTGACGCACACAAACACACTCTGTCAATTAGATTAGATAAGATTAGATCAGATCTGTAATTAACATTCAAGCCCACACCAAGAGCCACCGTAAGGTGTTTTGTTGACAATGGAGGGATAAAGAATATATTGGACCATCAGAAAATAGACAACCTGCCTCTAACTGTAGAGGGATGAGCATCAAACCACATGCAGTACACAATACTTAAAACGTGGTGTTTGCCCAGAACTTGAAATGGAATTTGGGTTTTGGTTATTGTTGTTTTGTTTTCTAACCGCTTATCTTGAGTTTCAGGACGCTAACATGTCTGATTTTTGTAGTCTAGTTCTATTTGCATGCACGAAATGCACACATGCATGAGTGTGCATGTATGTCCATGCATGTGTGTACGTGAGGGAGTCAGGGTGTGCATGCCTTTTCCTGTTTGTTTGTGTTTGAGAGAAGAGAGCCCTAGCAAGTCACAGAGGTTAAGCTCCAACTATCTGACTCATTGGTGAATGGTGGAGGTCTGGGATCGGGGCTTAGTGGAGGTCAAAAAGGCGGAGAGAGTGAATGATGGAGGGAGGGAGAGAGGGAGGCCCATGCAAGACAATTCCCCTGACGTTGGGTCATTCACAGACACAGGAAATGCTTGACCTCACACCCTGAGAAATGTCCACAGCGGCCCACTTGTGTTAAAGGTGTAATTGAGCATAATTAGGAGCTGGCAGAGAGAGAAATGGAGACGGACTTGCGTGCCCCTCATGCCTTCCTTCCCCATGCCTGCCTCTGTCTGGCAGCCTGCGACACACCGGAGCCAAGCTCTCACTGCACAGATTTACAGCAAATACCATCTCTAAACAAGCAAAGGAAACTTCACAACAACAAGGATCCTTTCAGCTCAGCTGCTTATTTTCAGGCTGTAGCAAGAAAGGTCTCACTCGCAGACTTTTTCTGAAATCTTTGCTCTCTGCGCTGTGTAATCGTGAGGGTCAACTGCACACCTCTTTATTCATTTGCCACGCTTTAAACAAGAAACATGACACAGACATGTGAAACATGCTGTGAACAACTATCTGAGCAATTATTAGCTCTGCATTCTGACACTTCACCTGGACATCAGCTTCAATTCCTAGAGGTCCTCTGGCCTGGAGTTCAGAGCAGGAGCAACCTCAGGTGGCGTGGCAGCATTTCCACAGCAAGTCTCTGCACATCATCCTAATTTCTTGTTGTTGGTGTTCTTTTTGTTGATGTTTTTCTGCTTCATCTTCTCTTGACTCTCATTCATATGCTTGATCTTATTCTCTGTGAAAACATAGATGTAAAACAACCATCTCTGACATAAACTCACCAAACAGCCAGCTGCTTCCTTTCAGAGCTGAGACAGGAATGCACTTTCGTTTGGGTGCTTCATTCATAAGAAATAAACCATCGACCCGCATGCAGGGGTTTTAGTGAGAGTAAGGGCTGTCAGCCATTGATGTGCTGGTGGGGTTGGGGTTGCGAAGGGTTGTTGATGTGTGTGTGTGGGTGGGTGGGATAAGGCTTGGGAAAAGGACATAATGTGTGGAGCATGGTGCAGACCTCTCTGCAGAAACAGCAGGCTAATAAGACATATTACAACTGATCAAACTCCATTTGGCTAACCCGTCCGGTTTGTCTTGTTAAAGGTAAAATGACAGAGGGAGCATGGCCATAGCCAGCTATCACCATGGGTCCAGACCTTATATAAAATGTAAAATTCGTATTAAAAATAATTGTCACTATATAACTGTATAATCAGGAGTTACATAGCCTACCTCTGAAAACAAGATTGGTCAATGCCATGAATGATGGCTATAGTCTTCCATAGTCTGTATTCCACCTACACATTCAAGTAACAGCTAACACAACAGGAGCAACAGAAGCAGCAACTGCATTCAAGATCTGAGCTCACAAACACCTATATGCATTTAAAACGTGGCATGTCCAAGCTTTTGCACACAGAATAAATTAGGAGTTTCTACTCTGACATCTTCAGTGGCAAGAAATGCATAGTAATTAGCTAATACATTATAATAAAGTTACACTGCACGGCATCAGATTTGAATAAACAATTAGCCTACCTTTCTGTAGCCATGCTGTCTGTTATCACCTACTCCAAAAGCAGCTTTGCACAAGGTTCTTGGTGATGAACTATCACATCAGGGCATATAGCCTATGTCCAAAATAAATATGTCTGCATGTATATTGTGCTACTAATGAATAGTACCAAGTTTGGAACAACAAGATTTCCTAATTCCTTTTGCTCTCTAATGCTAATTCATGTATCAGATTCTTTGCAGACAGGAAATGAGGTACAGATAGATAGCTTTGTGTGTCCAGTGTGTCCAAAATCTTGTTATTTTTATTATATTGAAAATAACAAAGTAAAATACAGTATTTTCATTGATTATGTATTATTTTTTAAACAATTTTATATGACCATAAATCTGTGGAAAAGGTTTTTTGTTATTGTTATAACTTTATTATAAATAAAGTATACCTTCTGAATTAAAAATGACAAACTGGGTAGTTGGCTACACCTCTAACTGATTAATACATTTTATCTTGAATTTTCATGTCCTTCCTTTGTTTTACTATATTTTACATGTTAATTTTTCATTCTTATGCCATGTGTAACTTTAAGATTAGGTTAATTGTTTGAATGAGCTTAAGTAATTTCAGTAAACCTGAAAGATACTGCAGTTGTGCTCCTCTGCTCAGTTAGTTTGAAAGTGAAAGAGATTTAAGACAGAGATGAACTGGTGAATTGGGAGTATCACTGAAGGAGGGCCACAGGAAGACCAAGAGGAACTAAGTAAAGGAAGAGGAATACCTGAAAATGTAAGAGAGCTGGCGGGGATGGGAGCAGCAATGGATGGGGGTGGGAGAGCAGAGAGGGGGTTAGCGGAGAAGTCAGTGATCACTCAGGAGGTCTGGAACTATGACCTCCGACCCCATGGCGGAGCGGATGCCACCATGGTGAGTATGTGAGAGGTGAGGTATGTGAGCCCTGGCGGAAACCATACCCCCCCATGATGAATGGGATGTTAGCATTGACACAAATTGGCCCATAATAATGACACAAGGCCGCTAAGCACACAGGCACAGAGTGACAGAGTGGGAATTACAGAGTGAAAGACCAGGCAGACAGAAAGAGAAGGAGAAGAGATGAAAAAGTCTTGGAGGAAAGAATTACCTTACCCGGCGGGACAGATGGAGAGGGGGGAGAGGTGGATTTATGGATGAGGGTATATTTGGTGTTTTCTCTCCACTCTTCTGAACGGTGGGATTGCAGAAAGGACTGGAGTTCAGAGGGCCCCTGACACACACAGACACATGCAGAGTGATAGAGAGACACACACGCACACACTAGGCCTGGAGGACTGTTATATTTGCATTCTTGCCACATGCATCCTCTGTTGTATCTTCCTTTCTCTCCCTTACTTTTTTCTTTTCCTCTCCTCTCCAATCCAAGTCTGACAAAGTGTTTACATCACTTCCAGGCGCCACATACAGTATACTTCCTGCTAAAAATAGCTGCTGACTTCCTAGGCTGAATCAGAAGAAAACTGCAGCATCCCTTTTTATAGCTTGGTGATGACACAGCATGTTGATGCATGCTACTTTTTTTGCTCCTCCTCCTACCAAAACAAGGCATCTCTCTGTCTTTTAGGAAACACATGTATTAGATTAGGCATGTTGGGAGGCAAGGGTCACACTCCTGTCAGTAATTGAAATGCGATTATGTATGAGCTAACATGATTACAGGGGTGAGGGGCACAAGGAGGGGTGGTGATTGAAAGGTGAATACCAGCCTGTGATGTGCGGCTGCTCCGCTGTTTCACAGGAGACATTCCAGAGGTAATGGAACATGAATGAGTCCGCCGACCAAAAGTAGGGTTGATGCCTCGTAGTTCTTCCCAGTTCCCAAGATAGAAAACTCTCTATCAATCAAGTACTGAGGAATTACAGTACTTAGCTTGGTCCCTGGAAAAACAGGTCTTCACCGGTCCCAATGACCGAGGCCTGACCTGGGACCTCAGTTTCCAGCTATTCAGTCTAATGGGCTGGGTAGCGTCCTGTTGTATGTCTGAGGGACTGTTGGCAGCTCTGATCACATGTGGCGATGGAGGGTGTGAACTGTGTGAAATGCAACAAAAAATGACAGGTATTGCTTTTTGCTTCTGCCAGTGTTGATGTTTGCTCTCTATTTGATTCCTTTGGGAAAATGTGGTTAAAATTTCTGGGTTTTGGCACAAAATGGCTTGGTTAATGTTAGGGAACATTCATGGTCATAAAAGAAACCAACATTGATCGTCGGTAGACATCAGAAAGCGAATAGTGATTTCCTTTGCAGTGGTCTAACATTTGTTGACCCATCCAAACACCCGGACCCCCTCCTTATGCAGCGTTTGTGTCTGTATAGCAACGTCACACTATTTCCTCCGCTGCTCCTGTTTAAGTCACAATTCCAACAGGCCTTTCTCTCTTAAATGTAAACATACGTTGTGTTTGGGAATTTGCTGAAAGGACTGATGCTGTCTCAAACGGGCCTTTTTGATTGGGCTTAGTTATCTTTTGATCTGTTTAGACCAGGTCTCTTTCAGATTTGGTCTTTTGTTTTTTAACACTCATATATCATTAGATTTGGGGAGTTATTTTCTCAACATGGTGGACCTTTGAAGAACTCCGGAAAGAATACACATCCTGAAAATATCAGAAATTAATTTCAGTCGCAGAGTGAAGATGTTTATTTTAATATTTCAAGGACCTTGAATGCTGAAATGTTGAATGAACAGCTATAAAGATCTCCAAAATGGATGCATTTTGGAGATCCGTTGTAAGAGCATAAATTAGGATCCTGGAGAGAGTTGGGTGGGGTGGTGGAGCGGCAATGCAGCTTGCCATTCAGTTAGCTAAGATGTTAACAGGTAAGAAACATTGAATGTCCTTCATCAAGGTTCATCATTGGTTGACATGAAAGACCATGAACGAACCTCAGTGAGTTCATAGGATAAAAACAAAACAGGGTAAAACAGTGCTTAAATTGAACACTGAAATATTTATTAGTTACCACTTGTAGTGCAGAGTAACCCATATAGAGCGATGTCTCTGACTACTAGAGGTGCTGTAGATCAATTATTTTGATTAGCGAGTCCCTGCAATGTTTGTATCTCCTGACCTATCAACATGCACATGCATGCCATGAGCACAGGATACAAGTGTCTGTTGACTGCAGAGGGTGTAAATGGCAGTAATTCACTATAAGCAAGAACAGTGTGCCGATAAAAGAGGAGGAGAAGAAGAAGACCATGTGAGATTTGAAAATGAGCAAAAACTGCCTTTGCAAATATCTTACAAGGTAGGAAATGCATTCAACATGTTTGTTAGCCCCTAAGAAGACACACAATTTATTTTGGGGGGTCAAATGTAACGACGAGACCCCGGCCCCTCTCGCTTTTACTCGTCTTCTCAAAGACTCTCCTCCAATGTTTTGCACACCGGGCTTTAAGAGGTAGCTGCGACAACACTGTCACCACTGTCCCCCCTCAAAAGTTATTCTCCGATGTTCGTCATCATGTCTCTTTTGCAATCATCGATACGAGTTTGACAGATTGAGAGCATGCATGAGGAGGGAGGCTGCACAGCATGTGCATGTGCGTGAGCAGTGACACTGCGTTAGAGACTGCTCCTGGCTCTAATAGGTTGTTTTAATCCGTGAGAGGTGGATTCCTGCAATTAGGAGCAGTAGGAGGAGCCACAGCAACCTGTTTTTTTCACAGATTATCTGTTTCATGCACTACTGTCAGGATATAGTGACAGTTTAAGCAAATATGTTATTTTTAAAAGAATTCCCCACTGCAACTTTAGCTCCATGTCACAGAGAAAGTGGTGAAAAGGAAAGAAACATGTTAAACATGACGTATCAATTGATAATAAATCAAAAAAGTCTGATTACTAGCTAATGCATGCCTTTGTTTTAGTGGAAGGGAGGATATTGACATTCAGGGATATCCCAATGCTTATAGATCACCCTCAAGAAAGACTTCACCTTAATGGTAATCTGTAGAATACTTGATTAGTAAAATAATCCTTTACATTGGACACATGTACATATTATATATTTATTTATTTATTATATATTTATTTATTTCATCCTGATGATCACTGACTCAACTTTTATTGTATTTTATTGTGCTTTGCTGAGTACAGATTATAATATATTATATTTTGTTTTTACTTTCACTATATTCCCCTGTGCTGCTGTGCCAATTTGAATATCCCCCGCGGGGGATCAATAAAGGAACATCTCATCTGATGTTATGAAACTCACAAATAAAAATAAAGTGTAAAAACTGAATGGTAGCCAAAAAAATTTGTTACTGTATGTGTGTGCGTGCACATGCATGTGTGTGTGTGACAGACAGGGGGTCTGTGCCCTTTGCATATAGACATGTTTGTTTGCACATACAGCCTTTGATTATGCATTACATTTCTGCAGCATAAGAGTTGCACCTGATAACTCTTATGGCACACTCCCCGCCATCTCTCAGGTTACATTGCTCTAGATGTGGCACAAAGTGCACCTTTGCTCATATCCGGCGCTGTCAGAATCGGTACCTCCAGCAGACATTTGTAGCAGGTTTTTCTAATTGAGTATGAACAATTGTCACACTTCCAAACCCAGAGACAGCGCGTCTGCAGAGGCACTGCAGATACTCTGATAAGAATAAACTCATCACAAGCTGGCAAACAGGTGCAACCAACAAACACAGGAACTGGTCGTTTCTAAATTACCCTGAAACGGGTTTGCCTCCCCCAGCTGTGATCAGTGTTTTGATTAGTCAATGCAGTTGTGTTATAGTATGTCACCTTTCTAGTTCATCAAGGATGGTGTGTCATTTGCAGGAGTGGAATCCCCTTACTGATAAACTGTGTAAGGAAAAATCCCCATTTTTCAATAGATACATGAGGTAGTAAATGGTCTGCACTTGTATTGCGACCACTCATAGCACTTTTACACTATGTCACAGTTACCCATATTCCTACATTGATGGCAGAGGCTAAGGTGCCAACTGCTCATCAGAAACAAAAATTAGAGAATAAGAATGTTTAAACTTTTCAGTACTTTTATTAGCTGTAAAAACTGTTTACCCATTTATGACTAACGAACTAATGCAACAGAAATGATTTACAGGTGCAGTTCTCTTTCTTCTCTTTATCTAAACTAATCTTTGACATCAAGTAAAACATCTCTTCCTGGCTCCAAACTTCCAATAAAGATATGTCCTGAACTTGAGTCAGTGTTACTCATTACTTTTCCATTTTAGATGTGGGGATTTCCTTCCTAAATCAGCATGTTTTTTCACTACCATTTATTTCTTTTGTGTAGAGGTCAATTGTCAATTAGTGCCTAATAAGTAATTCTGCTATATGTCTTCCATGTCAGAAAGCAAGTGATTAGCTTTATTTGGAAGCCATCTAATATGAATATATATATAAGACAGTGACTGACTGAAATGCAGGGAAGCAGACAGTGCTGGCAGTGTTTGGTTCTTCTGCCAACACAAATGTATCCCTCCATTTTTGTGGCTGAGATAGAGGCACAATCACACAAACCTCTGACAGGAATTCTTTTGATACAGTAAAAGGTTTTGTTTGTTTGCTTTTATTTGGCTAATTAGTTGATGTGAGTGTCCAACCATTTGGTCCTGGTTTTTGTGCAAAGAATAAAACAGTTGAAGTCATCATTATGAATAAATGTACAAAATGAAGATAACATTACATATCTGTAATAATATCCAGATTAATCTATCGGCAAATACAACGAAAAGTGAACACAATTGAATGAAAATGTGTAAAATGATCAAAAATAAAATGAACTATGCATTTTTATACCTTTTCATTTATTTTGCTACTTATTTTCTGTGTTTTAGAATGCACTGATGTCTGTGTTCCCTGCTGTGTATTGGTCTCTTTTTAAATATGTCAAAGTTGTGTTATTGCCAAACAAGTATGATCGATCAAATTGACCACTCCAACGAAAGCCACATCTTGTACATAACAGCCTCATTACCATATTGCATAGACATTTTTCAGCAAATATCTGTTTTCAGTGTATTTTTTTTTTGGTTATTTAATTTTGGTTACTTATCACTTAAATCTGTTGATGCTGCCTTTAACACTGACAACACATTATTTAGGAGTCTTATATTGATTGATGGTTATGTAAGTAAAGCTCCAAGTCTTTTTTGGCTGGCCATACCAGCTAAGCACTGTATAGAGGTGTTTAATTGTTCATCTGTATTTATCCCAGACTTGAGTTTACAAGTTGTCAGTAGTAGTGTGAGACAGCCTGAAGCCACACTGAGATGTGTGATAGCTCATTGTCCTACCCGTTGGTGATGTCATTAGAGCCACTAACTTTTTCTGGTGTGTTGTTTCTATAACGTCTATAT
This sequence comes from Micropterus salmoides, assembly GCF_014851395.1. NCBI lineage: Eukaryota > Metazoa > Chordata > Actinopteri > Centrarchiformes > Centrarchidae > Micropterus > Micropterus salmoides. Next base: position 28,854,596 of record NW_024044570.1, read on the forward strand.
TTATTGATAGCAGAATAAGCAGAATGAGTACATTTGGCTTGTAACTGAGCATGATCAAAATAAAATGAAGAGTGTGTGATGCTTGCAAAATTGTGTTGTTTTAAGTAGTTAGGTGTTTGTAGTGAAATAGGTTATAGCTAATCATGAATTATATTAACTGAATAAAAAAGATTTCTGCTGTAGTATTAAAACTTTTGCTCTTTGGTGAAAGAGATTAAAATGACCAGTATGTAAATAGCAGTAAATAAAGTAGAAAGTAAGAGTCATTCTTCACACCCGAAGCTCAGGTTTGTGAAGTGAAACTTATTCAAAGCGTCTATTTACTGTAGATGATTTACCATCACATTTTGGCTCACATGCCTTTACCAGGGCATCAAAGTACTGCACTCTGGCCAAGGCAAGTAGGTCAACAAGAGTCTAAATCCATCAAAATAAACTCATTTAAATGCTTTCACATCACAGAGCCCTGCCTTGTTTGTTTGCAGAATGTGTTTGGGTTGTGTAATATTTCTTTTGCTTGAAATAAAAGCCATTGCAGTTTGCATGATTTTGCAAGGATTCCCATTTGAATTTGAGCTCCCCCCAACAAGCTTTTAACCTAGGATGAAAAAAAAATTCATAAATATTGTTTAATGAAAATGACACAGTGAAAATTCAGTTTCATTTCAGCTCCACAGCTGCTCCTCCTAGAACTCCCCAAAATGGCCTCTGAGTGCAAAACCTGACTTAACCAAGTCAGTGGCACTCCACCTACCAGATGTCCAGCTTTATCATAGGATGTACATTACATATAGATACTCTGACCCCTACCACTGACTGAAGACTGGAGATTACTGGAGGTGGGCCTCTTTCCTGCTCCCATTTATCTTTCTTTCTTTCACCTCCCTATACCCCCCTCCCCCCTCCCTCTGTCTCCCTCTGTAATGTCTCAGCTGTTCCCTGCAGGCAGGGCTCTCTGACTGAGTGCCTGCTCTGTTATGGGTTCATTGGGCTGGTATGTGGCAGGAATCTTTGGATCAAGGTAATTTCACACTGTTCAACTTTTTCCCAGGCTGTTAAGCTTCCTTTTACCTTTGTGCCACTCGGAGAGCGAGATAGGGAGCGACACATGTAGCCGTTAAACACACACAGTGGCTCAGGGGCTGACGCCACCAGCGGAGCCAAGGGAAAGACTTGAAAGATACGGCCTATAAATTACAGTCCAACACCTCAGTTTCCCAAAAGGATCAGATTATTGCAGCCTGATCCAGAGTGGTGGGGAGGATGGTGCACATTCATGTGTGGTGCTGTAATGAAGCTACTTGTCTGCCAGGGGAACCACTGTGGTGGGCCCCGCTCATTTGTCTCAATCACTGATCACCAAGAGGATCAGACAATTTGGGTGTGTGCATGTGTTTTCTCTGCATGTATATTTTAACGTGTCATTTTCTCTGATCATTTGTGATCAGATGTTTCTGCTTTCTGTCGCTACATCTGCAGCTTCTCGTCCCATCTGACACGTGTGTGATTTCTTTATTAAGCTTTTCATCCTGAGGCAGATCGCTCAGTGTTTATTATTAGTGACAGCAGATAGGTGAGCATCTGATGCAGTTGCAACAGGAGGGAAACCCTCTGTGATTGTTAAAGTAATCTTGTTCTCATCTCTTCTCTGTACGCTTTAACATCCTATGTACCATCTGTTAGCATCTGCGGGAGAGATAGGGAAACAAGGGCAACAGTAGCACCACTTAGTGCACACATGTTTGCATGAGAGGGCTGGTATATGCTCAGGTGTTCACTAAGCTTGGTGTCTGGGTTTATTTTTAATGACTTGGGTTATTTTGGGAACGACATGGTTAACTTTGTTTTATTTTTTTGCATACCTCTCCGTCTGCTTTTCTTTTGTTGATTATTGGGAGTGGTTTGTGAATCATAGATTAAACAAGATTTGTGTGAATGGCCTGACTTATGGTTATTCTGTGGCCCAATCAGTCTGCGTGCAGGGCACTGTTTTTAATAAGTTGTGTGTGATGAGATTAGTTGATTTTCTGATTAGTGTGATTGTTCGAATGCCTGTAAACTTTTTGGATAAGCCCAGCCATGAGATCTCTTTGACCTCAAGTACAGTGTGTTTTAGTCTGAGCGTGTTGTGATTCCAGGTGGAAGTCCTCAGGATGTTGATCCTCCCAAAGCACCAACAGACACAATTTTCAAACAATCTGGAGAGGGGTTTTTTTGTGCAAAAATGTAGTTATTGTCTTGACGTACACCACCTCTCCTGAGAAGTCCTTGCATTCTGTACCAAGGACTCCAGTGGATTAACAATGCCTTTGTTCTTGGTGTGCGCAGTGAAAGAAAGGAGAGAAATAGGCTGGAACTGTGGTGTGGTATCAGCAAGCAGCTGTTGTATGAGTGACAAAGTCAAGGGCTAGTGATATGAACATGGGAAAATCCTGGAGGAGCTGGAGGGGAAGAGGCAGCAGCAGCAGCTGAACCACTCTGCACTGAGGCAGCCTTCACTGTTGCTATTAAGTGGAGAAAACAGTGTGAGAAACAGAAAAGAAAGCAGTTTATTCTATGTTAGGGCAAGGAAATATTGACATTAATTAGCAGCCAGTGCTCCAACTCCACCTCTCTATCTGGCTTATTTGGCCCCAGATTTAATGACCGCATGAAATGTTGTTGGTGGAGTTAAAAAGACAGGGTCAAGCATGTGAAACAGGGGAGGGATGGAAGCGGGGAGTAAGGCAGGGATGAAGAATGGGGTGGAGGGGTAGAAGAAACGTAAATGAATACCAGACGGCTTGTTTCTTGTGTTAACTGAAGGTTCGGCCAGAGCTACCAGATCTTTTTGTTCCAGTGACTCACCTTCCACAACACTCACTCTGTGGAGAGGCTCATCTGTCACTCAGCGAGCTGTCACTAGCGTCTGTGATGGATTGTGACGTAGTACAAGACTACTAATGATGCTTTCACTTGGTATTTTCAGGTCTCCTTAAAAGCTGATTGTGTATAAAAAGATGGACACCGTCTTTGCCAAGAGTGTAACGGAAAAAATGTTACTATAGTTAGAGGTTTGGACCTTTTGTCCTGGAGCAAAGCGCAACAAATGATTGAGGTCTGTTTTCCCATAGGCACTTGCACCTGCAGCATGGCGAAAACCAAAGAGTGTAACACAGTAGCAGGACCGACAAACACGTTACTTTGTCTCCTTGCTTTAGAAGAGAAGGCATGGCTGGAAGCAGCCGCTCGTTTGATGACAGTATTACATTTTCAAATTCTCAGACGAGGGAACTTTAGTCATGAGGAGGGGACTGAAAACTTTTCCCTGAACAACTATACTTTTGAGTAAGGCCCTGAAGTCCCCACTTATTAATTGGCCACAGAGGCTTTTATAGTTCATGCATTGTCTTTGGTGGCAATCTCCATAACGCCAGGCGGCAGTACAGACAGATTATGAGGTGAAGCAGCAATAAGAAGAGTGTTTACCTGAAGAATACACACTCTATCACACATGTTGAGGGAATTATTGAGTTTTTGGTTGATAAGGAGACAAGATGGAGGCAAGATGAAGTGGTCTGTCTGCTCAGTACATGCATGTTGTTTCTCAAGAACACTGAGTCAATCAGCAAAATATAATGTTTGAACATTTTAAGTTTAACAGACAAATGAGACACATTATCTCGTACAAACTTCGTTTCAACATAAAAGCTAACAGAGTAAGAGCCACAGTGCCATTAATTGCACCATGAGCACCCACCTCAGCCGGTGTGTCAATCTTAAACAAGGCGTTACGCTGCCTGCATCTGTTCTTCTGTTAGTTTAATGTTGTTAGCTAAATTATTATCATATTCACTGTAGAGTTTGTAATCCTAGCTGCCATTGAAGGCAGTTTAATACTTTAAAACCATTGCAGCCCCATGCAGCGGATGCATTTTGACCAGAAGATGTGAAAGGTGTCTACCTGAGTTCAATTACTGCTTTACAACGGAGAGGGCTTTCACTTCTCCCTGGCATCATGCAGTCAACATCTTGTCCCATAGACGTCAGAAGACAACAATTAAGACTTTGTTCTTAATTGACTCTTTTTTTTTTTCTTTGCTCCCCCTTGTTTCTTTTCCAGCTAATGAGATAAGGGCATGTCTCAAAGAATTCGGGAGGACATGTTTGCATAAAGAATTTCTGAGGGAGTCTGAGGGAAGTCTGCAGGACGAAACCTCAATGCCAAAGCTGCATTGTTGTAACATCAGTCATGGAGAGAAATCCCACAGGTGGTTAGTGGAGATGTCAGGGACAAGCTTCACACCACTTCTGGAAACACTCACATCATACAGTATCAAAACAGGGGCAATGCTCCCAACACTGCAGGAGGTAAAAACTTAAGATTCCGTCATTTTGATTGACAGAATATGTATTAATCCAGCTGATTGCTGGACAGAAATTTGTACGTAATTTTTTAGAATCAGCTGTAAAATTCTAGTCACATATTCACACGTTCACCACTTAATCATGATCTGAACTTTTCAGAAGCCAGATGACAATTGTTTGACTTCCTTTTCTGTAAGAGTGGACACCTGTTTTTGGGACAAATAGACTTGCTTCCGTCCCGGATGTGATGGCGAAACATTCTGTGTTTGATTAATCTTATTGGTGTCTTAACAGCATTGCATGCCGAAATCTCAGTAATTTTGAGTGTTTCAGTTTGTTCTGCATGTAACTAGGTTTAGATGAATCCTGGCATGCATGGCCATTTAAAATTCTGTTTACCGCAAAAACACAGTTTGTAACCATTTAAAATTAAGCTGTGAAAAGACACAACACTTGCTGATGTTTGTGTTTAACGACTCATACACTTTGTATTTCATGGATCAGTGAGATGCAGCAGAAGGCAACGAAGCATTGTAGGACACAAGGCGCGCAAAAAATGTTTCTACATGTCTGCGTTTTACCAATAAACTGTTGATTGTTGAACTGACTGCTGATGTTTCAGACAGTTCAGTTGGAGAAAGGTTTTTCCAGTGAAGTTTTGCATGAAGTCTGGTGTTTTTTTTATCGTGGATGAGTAAGTTTTCTCTGTATTGTTGTTGTTTGACACACACATCTGCAATTACTCAACCACAGAAAAGTGCATCAAAAATGGGGAAATGTAGGCATGATAAACAAATTCTATGTATGTATGAGTGATGTTGTTTCCATGTGAATTAAATGGGGATTCATCAGCAGCCCTCACACATTAGATCAGTTCAGAAGCATGTAGAGCATCTGAAAGCTATTTTTGATTTTTGGATTTTTATTACAGGTCATGGCATTTGTTATAAAGCTGCCCACAGAAAGTGTGTTGCTGCTGTTGGATGTTGCTCTGTGAGATGTCTCCATGTTCCTCTGTGTCCTGCTTTTAGTTCACCCAGCAGGAAGTGACCTGAAAGGGTTAGTTAGCAGATGAATTCCAAAAAGGTCTTGAAGCAGAAAGGGAGGAGGCTGTTAGATGTTCGTGTCAGGGCTGTTGCAGACATCTTACCTGCTGCTTGATTGTCGGTATTAACTATTTTCTTGTTGAACTTCTTCCCTTTGTTACACTGTGAGCACCCCTCTATTATGATTGATAAGGAGGCATGTTTTTGAAGAAAAGATTTCAGTAATTAATTACACTCATGAATTACACTGAATTTGTTTGTCTTCCTCTGATTTCCACCTTCATAAGCATTACTCCGTGACTGTTCTATTTTTTAATTCGATAGTAATCCAATTTATATGTTCATAGAATCTAAACAAAACAGAAATCAAGCAGATTTGTTATCCAGGAAATTAAGAAACAAGCACATTTGAATTTTAAAAGTGAAATGTTTCGTTTTATTCATGTCATTTTCTCACAAATAATTAAATCTCTGATTTAATTTCAGTAAATACGTCAGTTCTAACAGTAATCTGTTATAGTTAGAGTGTTTAAACCTTTATCAAAAATCTTCCAAAAATTATTCTGTGAATGAATGATGATAAAAATTAGGATAATATATATATAAATAGTTTAAACACAGATATATAAACAATTAATACATAATTCAAAGACACAGGTGGAATTTCCCATAAATCCACCAAAATTTCTGTGCTACCTCAAATGTATTAAATATTTCTGCTTCTTCAAATGCTTAAAAGAAACGTGATGGAAAGTTTAAACATTACAGATCCTGATAACATACTAGTAATCTTTTAATTTAATTTAATTTTATGAAGAGGTCTATTTCCTGCATGGCAGTTGCTGACCTGCTGATGCAGGTGTGTTGTTTTTAGATTGTCTTTTAGGTATTTTCTTTTCACATACCTGAAGAAATAGTATCTGTTTAAAGTATTTTGGCCACAGTTCTGAAAAGCTCTTTTGAAAAGAAATTCTTCATAGTACATTCTTCCTTGTTTTAGTTTCACTTTTAGGCTGATGGGGCATGAAAAACCTGAAAACTTGCCTTACTTGATGATTGTTCTTTTCAGGTATATTTTTTTGCATTTAGTGTGTGTAAAATGATAGCATAAAAATGCACTACATGTGTGCATTATTTGGGGGGGGGTATAAATTATATAAAATGAAGGGTTGCTGTTCCACATTGCTTAGAAAGTACAGCCTTTAAGGTGGTTTACAAATTCACAGAAAATGCACTTTACACATTTCATTTAAAAGGCAGAGCTGCTTTATTTGTCACCCTGTGTGTTTTGCTTCCAAACAAACACACTCAGACCTGAGCTGCTGTCATTTCACTACTGTTTCTGCTTCGATAGGAGACTGCCAAATTCCCCTCCGACACTTACTCAGCGTCAGGAATCGCATGTTGATGTCGGTAAAAAGACAAGAAGAAAACGCAGAGCCTCTCTCATCATCGGCAGACACCCCGGGGCGTTGTCAGCTCTTTAATGGTCGTTGTAACGGTGATTTAAACTGTGAAAGGTGCGGTGATGATGAGTCACCGGTCGATCCTCACTGCAAAAAGTGGCCACCCTTGCTCTTTTAATCACGTCTTTAAATGTTATTTTTAATCAAAACAAAGCGGAGAAAATCCACATGTAGAGCTAAATAATTTTGCTTGTTTTTAAGCCACTAATTTCGGGGGGGGGTTCTTTTCAGGAGTCATCTGTCACTTAAACAAAGCATGATGAAAGCAGATCCCTCCACTGCTTTCCAGAATATATGACTTTTAAGCTGCATACTAGTGGACTTATCCAATGCTCTCTGTAAACATTTAGTAAAGAAAAAACTCAAAAACTTCAAAACTCAATACTGTATAAATTAATTTGACCCGACGTATATTTCTTGCAGTGTGCCGCGCAAGAGTTTCATTATTCAAACTTCATTATAAATTGACTCTCCCCCCTCCCAGTATACATTTGAGTGTATAGTGTGATAACTTTGTAACATGTCTAACTTATGGGGTGTGTTCCGATTTTATTCTGATATGGTAATTGAATGCTTCCGGGGACAAAACGCGCTGCTGCTTCTGATCTCACTCATAAGAGCCGCTGGCGTCACTGTTCCGCTGCAGAAGGAGCTGCAGAAAAAAAAAAAAAAAAAACGTATTGACAAGTATGTTAATACAGTAGTATGTCTTATGTGTTTGAAAAAGTGCAATGAACCTCGTTTAATACTTTCTTGATTATATTATCAGCGTTTTTTAAAAAAGATTTTACTTGATGAAACAAGCAACTTAAAACTTTGAATTGGCATGAATTTTAAATTTTAAATGCACGCTTTAAATTACTCCCTTGCCTGTAACAAAGCAAACGTGGCCATTGCTGTCATCAGCCTGTGGTTAAATGCCAGAGTATGGTGGCTCTGATGTGCGTAATTGCGCATCCTGGTGAGCTGGAGGCAGCTGATGGAGCTGGACGTGGAGGAGGATTTGGAGCATCTGCCTCTCCACCGCAGCAACACGTTTGATTCTGTTTGGCTCCTTTAACATCCTGTTAAGTAGTCCATTTTATCAGAAACAGCACATCTCTTAGTAAATTTAATTTCAGCCTTCTGTGCATCCAAGTACAACCATGATCTTTGTAAGTGTAGCCTATACTTGTCAAGAGAGGATTACACGTGTTGGTGCCTTAAGGAACTGAAAACTTTACATTTTAATACTTAATCGAACATATTATAGAGTGTTGAAATTATTATAATTTCAGTGTAAAGAATCTACCACAAAGGATGAAATAATAAGTTTTTTCTTCCTACAAAATTCTAACTTTCATTAATTTTCTTGATTTAGGAGTCTTTGTGTTGATTTCAGAGGGGTGATCTCATTCTACCTTGTTTCAAGTTACAAACACTTGTTTCTAGAAATGTCATCAGCTATCCAGTATGCACTGAGAGAGATGATGTGTCGCTCCCGTCGCAAAGTCTTTCTGTGTTCTATGTTTAACTCTGTAAATGAGACTAACTGATGAAGATTAAGTCTTTTCTGACCTAACATAAATTCATTAAACTTCAATCCTACATGATGCCACTCAAGACACTCTGATGTGCATGTCAGAAATGCTGTTTAAGCTGCAGCGACACCCTTTAAGGGGTGAGACTGATAAATGACCACAGCAGTGGAAGGAGGAGAGAGAGGGAGGAAGGTGTAGAAGAAGTCTGCCCAGTAACAATCGCACAGCCTCGGTCGAGCGCTGAGGAACTATTGGCTATGCAAATATACAGGGAGGAGGAAACAACTAAGACTGGGAAAAAAAACTTTAAAGAGACATTTCCCCCACTTTTCACACAAGCATGCCTATATAGCCAACAAGCTTCGGATGGAAATTAGCAGCTCTGAGGACTTTACAGTCCCCAATCTTCCCCTGACGCACTGAAGTCTCGTTTCATTCAAGGCTCAGTCTTTGAAGTTGACTAAGAATAGGAGGGGGATTAACATATTTACCCATGCAGATTCTCTTTGTGACTGTATGTGAGGCTAAATCATTTGGCAGTCATTTTTTAATTATCTGCTCAATGACTTACATTCTCAGCTTCGTTTCCACCTGCTTGTTTTTCCATGTAAATTATTACAGAAGCCCGATGGGGAAAAAATTGTGATTTGTGACAGGAATTGTTAAATTGGTTGATATTATTGGGGTTGAGCAAAGCCAGTGACTCTCATCTTTGTGTTATCTTTAACAGAAGATTATGCAAAAAAAAAAAAAATAGAAAAAAATCCAACGCTGCCTCAAATTTCCTAGAAAGCTATCATAAACCACAAACAGTTTGCGGCTGTAATAAAAAAGTTGTTCGTATAAGATTGTGTGTGTGTGTGTGTGTGTGTGTGTGTGTGTGTGTGTGTGTGTGTGAGAGAGTGGGTAGGTCTGTCCTATGCGCGTGTCCAAGCGCGCACACGCCTCTGTAAGTTAGCACGCCGTGTTTAGCCACATACATAGGCTACAGTATCTATGCGTCATGCTCTGCACAGAGGTTCAATGAGTCCATATGACAAAGCTGGCAGACAAGTTGCTATAAGAAGGAAGCAACACGAATTGGTCGGTTTGGATTTTTTTTCTTTATAATCCAAACTAATATTCAGATTACTTTCACAAGGGGGCACTTGCTGTACCTTAGCAAGTAAAGTTGGTTACTTGTAGGCGTTTTTAATGCTGAAAATGTGCGTAATAATAATGCAACAATCAGTAAGACATTTATTTATGTTGTGTCAAATGACATTATTATGTACCTCACTAACTGTCATCATAAGACAATAAAGCACCACAATAAAGACATACATCTATTAAAACGCAGAAAGCATCTATTTTACCTGAAAGAACCATGTTGGAAGTAAGTATTAATCAGTCACATACTTTTATATATACAGAGAATTTATGTAATTGGTTTATTTCAGCCTAAAACAGTCGGTAAATGCGACAAAAGCTGGTTAAAATCGAGTTTCGATGCATTCATTCTGCACCTTTCATTGCATCATTGTGCGTCTACCTTTCAGCCTTTTAAATTTTGAAATGCAACAAGTTTACAGAAAGTTCTTTCGCATGTCAGGATAGAAGAAAGGGACTGGAGTTAAGCATGTTGCGTCTGGTCTATACAGAGGTAATGTGAATTGCGTCAGTGGCGCATGTAGGGCAGGCTTGAAATGCGCCTGATCTGCCCAGGCGGATGAAAGTAGAGGCGCACTGTGGGGAGAGAGGAAAAAGTTCTCAACAAGGAGAGGCAGGACTACTCTTACTGAGCCCCTGCAGTCTCGCTTTTTATGCCTCTAAAATACTTTCCCTGCCATCCTTTTGCATTTTTGCTCTTCAACACCGCTTTTACGATTCCGAGAGAGAAATCCTACTTTTTTGCTTAAGTGAAAGCAGCAGCACCATGGAGCTGCTCTGCCTCGAAATGGACACCATCATACGAGCTCGTCCCGATCCGAACCTCCTGTACGATGACAGAGTCCTGCAGAGCTTGTTGACCATAGAAGAGAGGTTTCTACCCCAATATTCCTATTTCAAAGGCGTCCAGAAAGATATTCAGCCGTTTATGAGGAGGATGGTCGCTACTTGGATGTTGGAGGTATACCGAAACACCGAGTGCTGACAAGTCTTATTATTTCCGTGCTCGACTTTAAAACCTCCTGATTTGTTTCATTACTGCTCTACTGGGCGCTGTTTGCAATTTTTGGACAGTAGATAAGACGCGTTGCTCTCATTTCCGACTGCTTAGTCCTCATATTAAGCAAATGTGTCGTTTTCTGTCGTTTCTTGCCGTTTTTAAAGTCCGGTCATGAACACTGGTTATGAAACTTCGAGCGGTGATATACATGTGACAGCAGAGAATTTCTTTTATAGCCTATGCCTCGCATGTTGTCAGTACAAGCTACCCATTGATTCTTTAATGTTATTATTTTAGATAGCCTGAATATTTCCATGCACACGTATGCACTCCCCAATGCAATGGCCAGCGCTGTTCTATCGCCATGTTGGTTTTTACAGGAGCGCTTGTCCTTTTAAGAGGACTTTACAGTGTCATAAACGCAATAACAGCGGTTAAAACCCATCGCCAATGACAGAGGAGGGTCTTGGGTGTCCGCTGAATATAGAAATGATCACAAAAAGCGTTGCGAACATTTTAGGTATCTATTTTAAATGTCGGAAGGGGCGAGGGCCTTATCTGTTCTTTTGGTCTTCTCCCCGTCGCAATGCCTCACTCTGGAATTATGTTCGATTTTTGACACTTCGTCAAATATTTCTGCTCGACATCCACCTGTAAACAATCTCGAGCCTTCGATCTTTATTTTCATGTACATATTGTCAGGGTCCGACCCGCTGGAGATTTTTAATTAATTTTTGAAATAAATATATCGGTTCGGCGGTGACGCACAACAGACCAGCCTCTTGCTACTCGCCTTTTATTTTGACATTTTATTCGTATTTATCGTGCGTGGATTTGGATATGAATTGTCGGGTATGGCGTGGAAGACCCCCCTGAACATTATGATGCGAAGAAAATCGGTCTAGACAATTTATTTATATTTTTAATTATTTTATGAAAATATGACGAATGAAAAAAAAGTGTTTCCGTGTGCTGCGCTGTCGGGGTGTTTTTTGGCTCGGCTGATTGTGACTTGAATTCATTTCTTAGTGAATGAACTGCAGGAATGCGACTCTATTGACACTATGTGTCTGAGACTCATTTCAGTCTTTGTAAAATTATCTATTTCGAATTAATTTATGATGTCGCAACCGATTAGGGCTGGGCGCATATTCTTGGCTGGCCCCCAACTATGTGTTTCATTGAATTTATATCTGCTCTTTATGTGATTTCGACTTTTGTTTCGTGATGTCATAAAAGTTTTATACACATTTCAAGTGCTGTAAAATAAGTCAGGTTTCTGCAGGGTGGGTTACTGATCCCAAATTCTGAACATTGCTGCATTGTCTGTTGTGTCTTTATTCAGGTTTGTGAGGAGCAGAAGTGCGAGGAAGAAGTTTTTCCCTTGGCCATGAACTACTTAGACAGATTTTTAGCCGTGGTACCCACCAAAAAGTGTAACCTGCAGCTGCTGGGAGCAGTGTGCATGTTTCTTGCATCCAAATTGAAAGAGACTCGTCCATTAACCGCAGAGAAGCTTTGCATCTACACAGATAACTCCATCAGACCACAAGAGCTGCTGGTAAGAAACATTTCACAAAATTCAGAGGATTCATCCCGTCATCATCAGCTGGTCATGATATATTGTTGTCTTTTTTCCTACATCATGTTTGCTTATGGTTTTATATCACTTGCTTTAAGGTATTCATTTATTCAAATATGTTCATTTTAGTCACTGAGCTCAAAACATCACATACTAAACACAGGCGCTGTTTACATTTCACTCAATCTTTTGTCCAGTCTCCACTTTGGACTCTGTCGTCATCAAAAGGTGCATTAAAAGCAAAAGCCTCACAGTAAATTCTTCCACAAGGGCTCTCTTTACTGTACAGGACCCTCAGGGCTTTACAGTATCCAATCCAGTCTGTGTAATGGTCTCCATCGCCATCTAGTGGCAAATATTTGCACGGAGCAACGAGGTCAGCTTGAACTCCAGCCAAAGTTTTGACTCTGTTCCTGTCAGCTAGAGAGGGAGAGACACAGAGAAATTCAAGTTTGCCTTTTACAGCTTAGCTTTCATCCAAAAATAACCACGGATGCACACATTTCTGATATTATGTCATGCTGCACTGTTTCTTGACTCTCACACATTTCAACGCAGAAGTGTAGCTTACAGTCACAATTATACATGTAACTGGTGACGCAGGGTGGAGTGTGTGTCATTTGGAGTGAAAAATTGTCATTCCTCTGTGTCCTACATTTGATAAGGCCTATTTGGCCTGATAATACCGGCTGCCTTCACCAGCACAAACCAATTAATTAACTCAGTTTCACATCAGATAAGTGTTTCCCCACTGCTCTGTGGTGCTACATAAACATTCCTCAGTAAACAACAGCCAATCCCACCCATGTTGTGAAAGAGGCCACATATTATGATTCCGACGTGGCTGATGGTTGTAGACCTGCCTCGCTGCCTGACTGGCGGCTCTACTCACTGAGCTGATTTCTGCAGTATATTCGATTTCCTGACAAGCTGCTGTTGGTTTCTGATCATTTTCTGGAATGTAATTCTGCCTGGGAATATTGTGTCAGATTGAATTTCCCCTCTCTTCAGCGAGGGCTTCAGTGGTCAGCATATTATGGTTCTAAGTTTGACAAGTAAACAGACAGCATTAGAAAGATACAGTGCTGTACTGTTGGCGTCCTACCTTTATGTTCAGTCTGAAGACAAAGCCCTCAGTCCTTGAACTGGTTTGCTGGGGCCTCATCTCACTGTTTCTGTATAAGGCAGTATTTTGGCTTACATGCAGATACAGGAAACGGAGATCAGCTGCTCAGGGCATGTGATCGTTTTTGTCCTCGTCTTTGGTAACAATTTCTTGTAAAGAGAACCGCAATGTTACAAAGAAGGTGTGACCAGAGGAAGGCAGTAGCAGAAGGAAGTGGGTGCCTGACTGCCTGCCACTCTGTCAGCATAGAGTCTATGTTGCAAGGTTTGCCATATAGTCCCCGTTGTAGGCCTGAATTTTCCTCACTTTAGAGCAGCCTCAGTCAACAAACCACTTCTGGTCATTGTGATTTGCAAATGATCACATCATTGAATCTTTGAGATACTGGTTACACATCCCCAAGCTAGCACAGGAAGATACATTTAAATCGGAGGTTTATTTTCTCATTTCCTCCCACATGAGTAACTGTGGGTATTAACAGAATCTTTGGTTTTAAAAAAGCCCTTTTCTCCCCGCTGTCCATGTCCACTGGCATCTAGGAGATCAGAACATTACAAGGCTGAAAAAGGTCACTTTGATTAGAAAACGGCAGGCTGGTAGCATGGTCAGTGGCAGCCATGTTGAATTGTGCCATGACTGAGTCCATGTGGTCTCTCTCTCTCTCTCTCTCTCTCTCTCTCTCTCTCTCTCTCTCTCTCTCTCTCTCTCTCTCTCTCTGTGTGTGAGAAAGGGAAAATGAAGAGCATCCATGGTCCCAGTCACAAGGCTGCAGTCCGGAACCAAACCACAAAATTCTTTCCCAAATTAGTCACCAACTCTTCCGTTAATCACCTCCTCCTCCTCCTAGGAAGTGAAAGTAACAATACACTCTAAGAGAAGAGAACACCACACCTAGTGTCCCCCCACACTCATCTCCACTAGCGTGTGTCATCACATTTCAGCGAGAGATCCGCTTTGAACGACTGGTGAAGTTCATAGCAGTTCATTGATTGCAAGCTGTTCCCATCAAACGATGCCCAAGGTTTATCTTTCCCATGATACAGAAATATATGTTGAAAGCAATTTAAAATAAAGTATTTAACTAAATGAGGCACTTAATGTTGTGTATATATGCAGAATGCAAAGGAATATGCGTTTAAAGGCTGAATTCATTGACAAGTACCAAAGGGCTTTAACAGAACTGGCAGCAAAACACAAGATGCAATGAAGAAAATAATCACAATTCCCTGTTGCAACATACAACAAAGGGTTTTGATAGTTGAAATGAGATTAATTGATGAAATACAGTTTAACTTTGTAACAACACAGATTTATTGCCGATCCTGCTCAACAAGCACAGCTTCCTATCCATTCAATGACACACATACACACTCACACACAGTAGAACCTCTGGTGGGCCTCTTTAGGAAAGTCCCCAGATGCCAGACAGACAGACGGAGAGGGAGACAGTGTTGTGAGGTCACCTGGGTTGGTGGCGCTGCTGGTGTTTCTCTGTCCCAGGCCTGGCCAAGCGGAGACTAACGTAATAACTATAATGCTTAACCTCCATACATACTAACGTACGGGGCCAGGGACTTACAGAGGCAAGCTCACTCACTTTAGGCCGCAGTGTAATTGGCAGTAAAGTGCAGCATTGTAGCTGAGTGTACTGCTACAGTATGTAAATATGTGGTCGTACTTTGTGTCACTTTATCTTTGTTAGCCTTTCTCATTTTCGGTTATCTCTCTCTGCTTTCTACTCTCCCTCTCCGTCTCTCTCTCTCTCTCTCCAGGAGTGGGAACTGGTGGTGTTGGGGAAGTTGAAGTGGAACTTGGCAGCAGTAACGCCAAACGATTTCATCGAGCACATTGTGAGGAGGCTGCCGCTGCCCGAGGATAAGCTGGCACTTATACGCAAACATGTCCAGACCTTCATTGCCCTCTGTGCCACAGGTAGGACACAATAGGAGCTCATGTCACACACATTTAAAGTCCTGATTATTATTAACAGATGTTTGTGCTAATGAATTGTGATGTTTAATTGGAGAAACCGATCCAAAAGGTGACCATACAGAGAGTCATCTTGATATTGTGTCTTTGTATTTTTTCTTTTTCTTTTTTCTGTTTGGTGTTGCAAGTGACACTGATCATGGATAAGCTGCCAAGTCAAACCAAGCGATAATGGCTTGCATCAACATACTTTCTCATGTTGCAAAATATCTTTATCTTCACATTCTTCTTTCAGCACCGTATAAAAAGCCATCTTCTCTCAATAACATGCGGCAACAGCTCTGTTCAGAGGTGTGCTGTGGGCCAGTCACGGCCCGCAGTAACTGAAGTGAGATGCATTCCCTCCAATGGGAAAATATTATTCCCAAGAAAAGCGTGTGTCATGGAAGATTTCAGCGTTAGACTCTTCAGTCTGACATCCATCATTTGTCTTCTCCCAGGCTTGTATGTGGTCATGTTTTAGAGGCATATCAGTGGCTTCCAGAGCATCCAGTAACACTTCAAAGCTGGTTCAGACTGGATGATGGGCATTCCCATGTCGCACAGGGTCGAGAAGAGGAATGGGCAGGGGTGGAGGCAGGCAGGCCATTGTCTCTCTGCTCTTGAGGTGAATTGTTCACCCAAGATCAAACATCCAGCGAGTCGTGGGAGGGACAGGGAGCCTTTAACATGATCTGAAGAGACAGCAAGGTTGAGACGGAGAAGATGCAGCAGGGAACAGGGGAGTTAGGGGAAGCCAGTGGAGTGTATTGTTTTTGCACTGCCAATTCTAAGGCATGTCATGTTTTCATATCTCTTTCCCCTGCTGCCTTCCTTCCCTCTTTCTCTCCCCCCCTAACTTCTCACGCCTCCCCACCCTACAGCTAGAGGACATGATAGCTTTCCCATGTTGAGATTCAATATAGGGCAGGTTTCTCCTGTTTGCGTCACCTGCAGCATTCCACATTCAAAGCTATAAACAAGACACGGGGTAGTGATTGAAAAGTAGCTACTAACTACTA
This sequence comes from Micropterus salmoides, assembly GCF_014851395.1. Taxonomy (NCBI): domain Eukaryota; kingdom Metazoa; phylum Chordata; class Actinopteri; order Centrarchiformes; family Centrarchidae; genus Micropterus; species Micropterus salmoides. The sequence goes on from NW_024044570.1 coordinate 28,870,822, forward strand.
GTCCTGCACGTGCGTCAGGATTTATCTTAACATTAATGAGGGAAATTCACAATCCACCCACAATAAGACTGTTTGACACTCCCTCCTTTCTCACTTTCTGTGTGACCCCCACCACCACCAGGAGCTTCCTTTTCTGCAGGCCTCAAACAGGATTGCTAACTACACCCCCTCATGGGAAATAGCTCCTTGTGCTGACACCAGTCAGAGGAGTGTGTGTGTATAGTTAGATGAATAGATACCAGGGAGGTGACATGTATTTACAACATAAAGTGATGGAATCCCCTGCACGGATTGTGCAATGGATATGAAAGGGTGAGGGAAGTTTGCAGCGAAAGTTAATGTTTGCAAAGTTTTGAAGAAGAAACGCCTGTTTTCTCTCTTTCTCTGTCCCTTTCCTTCACTCTCTCTTGCTCTCTCCTTCTCCCTGTCTCACCCCACGTCTCTCTATTTTATGCCAGCGGATTAATGAGTGGAATGACAGCGCGTCAGTGATCGGACCTATTCCCAAAGCAACATTGTGAAAGACTCAGCATGCACTTTGTCCTTAATTGCTTCAATGAGGCAGTGGAAATAAATTTACGAGCCTCCTGGAGTCGTCCTCCTGACATTGTGTTTTAGGAGAGCAACTTTCTGGAGATAGCTCTGGATTAGCAACAGGCCATTTATCTGTGTATGCTCTCCTCACACTTGTATCCAGGCAAACAGAGAGCAAGGGCAAGACGGAGAAAGAGAGAGCGCGAGTGAGTCAACAATTTGGTGCATCTGAAGATCTCTGGGAATTCGAAACCCCATTTGTGGAACGTTCCCAGCCGTAAATCTTTGGGTTATCTGGTGAGAGTCCTCCTTGAGACATCCTCTGAGCGGAGCTGAGAAGGTGAAGACACAGCCGAAGGAGGAGATCTCTCAGGAGGATTTACATTTGCAAGACAGTTGACAACGGGTCACCTGTGGCCTTCCTATTTCATACAGTCTCATTCAACCCACCTCCCACCAGTACCCCCACCACTGCTGCTCCTATACTGAAAAAGAAAACATGCATAAAACCACGGCTCTCTGTTTTCAAGGGAACAAGAGAGAGAAGAGGAGAAGTGGAGAATAAGGCCTCTCATTCCTAATGGCTCCTCTCTTTTGATGAAACAGTTCCGTTCGGGCCACTCGGTGGGATTTTGTCAGGTGGCGCAGGCTGGCTCTGTATTAATTAATAACATTGGCTGGTCCTTTCAGGACTATGCAAATGGATTGGGAGCTCAGCTAGAGGCTGGGAGAAAGGAGACAAAAGGCTTGGCCCTTACATTTCATATGCAGAGCCATGCGAGGGTCAGCGCTGCGGGGCCACTTGATAGGAAACACCAGCGTTTCCCTCAGGCAGGCCGCCGGATAATAGCCCAGAAACAAGCTCATTAAGGGAGATTATGAACCTCCATTCCTACACACAGACACCAAGCACTCCGAGCTTCCTCTTCTATTCTTATTCAATCGAGGTAAAGTGGGAGAATAGATGGGGTGCATGGGGCCGACAGATGCACCCCAACCTGCCTGCCACGGTTATTGAGCTCCGTCTTCGTGCCATATTGGCAGGGATTATGGTCTATTTTTTTTTTTTCATACCAACTCCAATAGCCCTCTCTGTAATGGTATGCATGGAATGGTGACAATAGTCATAGAAGTTGATCAAAAGAAAATTCTGGATCAGGGCCAACAGAGCTGTCCAAGAGAGTCAATTGTCATGGGGGACACAGTGAAGATGTTGCTACAAGTTGGGATGTAAATAACAAGTGATTTAAGTAACTGAGTACTCGCTCTTTAATCTCAGAATAGTATTTGATTACTTTGTTTTTCTGGTGTGTGGAAGTGTCTTTGGACTGTGTGAATTAACTTGATGATTAACTGGTTAGTTGTTGTTTTTTTCTGAGACAAACTAATGATTCACCCGGTAACAAACATGAGAGAAGTCGAGCTTTGCTGCATGGGTTCACATTCCTTCTTGTGTAAGGTCACTTTTTACTGTAGAGTTGTCATGAAAATAAGCCTTTTGTTGTTTGTTTGTTTGTTTTTTAGCTGGGCTTTAAATTGTGTATTCCACTGATTTGTTTGTTGTGTTATGCTCACATACAGTTCTTCCACTATATTTCAATTTTATTTTAAAATAATGTAGATATGCATGGAGGATCAGCAGAGCTACCCAAAGCTGTCATCAGAGCGTGACAGATGTAGGTTTTGTCTCTACAAAGTTTTTTGTTTCCTACACGTCTCTCCACGCTGTGTGATTTTTGTTTATGCAGGAAGAGACAAACTATAGGCAAATGTACCCATTTTTATGCAACAGTGACCAGTCAAACATTCTCAAATGATTTGTAAGTCCTCTTTTTACTTTCGCTGTTAAGTCTCACTGGTCCAGAGGCTGGAATGCTCCTTGTATCTTCTTCTCCAAGTTGCTGCTGCACGGAGAATCCCCTCCAGGCTGAGCTCCGCGTTCTAGAGATGATTCATCTCAGATGTGGTCAGTGAAATGGTCTTTACTGGTGTTTGTTTACACAAAACTCCCTTCATGTTTGATGATTCAGAACCCCAACAAATTAGCCACCTCCTCCAACAAATTATCATCCTTCCACACGCTCCAGTGATGTGAGGAGTCATGTCCGGTCCGACTGCATCGTCAACACATGAAAGCAGGAAAGAGCTTCCTGACAGTATGCCCCCAAAAATGTGACACACAGAGTGAGTCACGGCATGGCATGTCCTGAGTTCTGAGTCCCCCCCCGCCCCCCCGCCTCACCTCACTGGTGTAATCAGCACCACACTATAAATACTGTGGCCAGCTGAGTCAGCCAGAAACACAAAGAAAGAGATTTTTGCTTTGGATGCTGCAATTATCCCACCAGAAAGGTCAACTCAACTCAAAATGTTTTTAAGCATTACATGTTTACCTTGGAGGTCCCGCTAACCACAAAGACTAATATTTGTGGTTTGAAGTAAAGTGAACGTTAGCGGCAGCTGTGGCAACTTTTTTCTTTTTTTTAATAACTTCTTGCCCAAATCAGAGATACAGAGATCGACAGAGAAGGTTTTTTGAATATTGCTCCTGCATCACACCTTTTTGACCTGATCCAAATCTGTATGCTCCTCATCACTGAGATTACCAGTGCCTCAAGACTGCAGCTGTGACAGTGGAGATGATGGTGCAAGGTCGAAGAGAGCTGTCACAGGATGCTACAATTAAGAAGGAATTCTGTTTTCTGGCAGATGAGTTGAAATCACAGTGTGAGTATGGTGCGTGACTCAGACTCTCCCAAGTTTGGTTTGCTGTTTGTCTCCAGAGTGACAGTCTGGAACAAGAGGTAATGAAATATGACAGATAGCAGTATCAAGTTATCGTTTCTTAATCAGTGATTTCTCCCCTTGTTACATGTAGAAGAACTCCTCAAACCCAGTTGGGAAGTTGTTGTTGTGCGTGTAGGTGTGCCATCTGAGTAGCTCCCTACAGACCTTGTTTTGACTACCAGGCTATGTTGCATTAGTGGTGAAACATACTGTCGTTCCAGTCCCAAAATTATGTTTGTTTTTGGCCTTAATCAGTCAACAGGCCCTGGGTCCTTGTAACGCTTCTCCTTTAATAAACAAGGTCAATAAGCGCTACATGTATAGAATACAAGACCCTGATTTATAGCACTGGAAAGAGAGGAGAGGGTGAAAGGGAGAGTTTGGTTTTTTTTTTTTTTTTTTTCTTTCTTCTTTTGGCCGTTGTTCAACTTTCCAACTTTAATTAATTTACAAGTTTAATGTGCATACTGTGCATTGCAGCCACCCAAGAGGAGTGGGCCATGTAGGGCAGCAAACTGTGTGACCAGAGGCCTGAGGAGAAGTTTCAGGGGGTAGGAACACGGAGGAATGGAGATGAGGGGGCACCAGGAGGAGAAAGGGCCATTGAAGGGGGTGAGAGGCGTGCAGGCCAGGCCAGCCAGCCGCTGCTCACGGGGAGCTTTCCATCGCAGGCGTCCCCACTCAGCTACATACACTGTTTATCCTCAACATGAATATCAATGAGGGCCTCCTAAAATACGGCCATTCTTCCCCCCACATGCAGCATCCACCAGGCCGGAGTGTCAGCCCGCATCGGCTGCACGCGCGCGTCCTTGTTCTGCTACAGACCTGTCTTGTCTTGAGTGCGAAAAATCCGCTTGCTGCCCACTGCCCACCACTCAGCTCTCCCACAAACCTATGTCTGTGCTGTGTGTGTGTGTGTGTGTGTGTGTGTGTGTGTGTCGGTCTGTGTCTGCATGTTAAAGCAAGCGCATGCATCAGTGCATTATTACTTGCCTGTGTCTCTTAGGGGTCTGCCTCTTTGCCTGTCAGTCTGCGCTCACTACATACGTACAGTAAATCCGTGTATGCCTTTGTCCTTTTAGCCCTCTATAGAAAGTTGTGCTCTTACAGCAGTGATGTAATGCTGAAGGGCTTTGTGTGCTCTTTCCTCTTGGCTCGAAGTAGCCTTTAATAAATCGCCCCTTGGCAGAGGCCCAGCGGCTAACACAGGGGTGTATAATAAGTTCATTTATTTGTCAACACTGAGCCCACAAGATGAGAAAGCGCCTGGCTGTGCATGTTAAAAAGGCAGTGTGGGGCTGCCTTTACAGCTATCAAAGGGCCTACCTCTTTGATTCCAGACATAAAAAAAGAAGGAAGAAAAATCTCCTTCAGAGCCATCACACACAGTTTGCTTTGCAATTGAATATGGCAATATGTTAATGTGCAGGCTGTTTCTATGCCCCCACTGCCCACTCCTTTGGCCCATAGGTGGCCCAGGAACAGAGGCATACTTGTGGGGGGTGGGGGGGAGGTTAGGGTCGCTGGAGGGCGACTCTTTTCTTTTTCCAAAACCTCACAAGAGTCTGGACACAGACTTGAGAGTGATGTGCATCAGAGTTGTCTACACCCTCTCCTCTCCCGCCAAGCCCACCACCTTCCCCTTCTTTTCTCCTTGTTGCCTTGTCGCCATACCGTCCATTTCTCCTTCTTCATCTTCCTCCCCCCGTCGACCTCTTGTCCCCCCCGTCCAGCCACGCTCTTTGTCCAGCCTGTCTCCCTGAATTGGTATCAGCAGAGAGGGGATGGATGCTGTGTCTCTCAATTGGGTGAAATGAGGTGATGACTCTGGACAATGGAGTCACACTCTTCTGCCTTCCCTCTCGCAGGCCTGCTACTCTATTAATATGCTAAAAGATAGGAGGGCCGCCAATGCAAACCACTGCCTGTTGTAGCAACAAAGACTAGGGCATGTGTGCCATTCACTGGCCCCATCTAAGCAGGCCATGTGTTGTCCAAAAAGAAAGGTAGAAGTTGAGCAAGACATAAAGAGAGAATAGAGAAAGGAGCGCGCGTGTGTGTGTGTGTGTGTGTGTGTGTGTGGAGAAAAACTCTCTCTCCCTGTCTGTCTGTCTGTCTGTCTCCCTTGCTCTCTCCCTGTATGCCAGTTGCTTTGCCTTTTCGGGCTTCTGGCCCGTTCACAAGCTGTCTCATTTGCATTATGAATGACAGTGAGGGGAGCTAACAAGGTTATTGGTCTTTGAGACGCACGCCTGTGACCACACGTGGAAAAAGGACCTACAGCAGTGAGCATTGGCAGAGGCACTGAGCCTCTTTATTCCTCCCTTTCCAAGCGCTATGGGGCTTTTTTCAGCGAGCACACGATTTACTCAGGAGATGGAAGAAAAGGGGCCGGGCTGGGGAAAGGGGGACTGGGGTGGGGAGTGGGTGAGGGTGGTTGCTTTTCAGCTCCTTTACAAGCCAAGTGAACCCTCATTATCCAGGCCCCTGGTCATTAGTAAACGCTGCGTTCAGACCTGGTGCAAAAGAAGAAATATTTATTAGCTGACTGCTAGATTAATAAATCATATTGTCTCTGGAAAGGACGTATCTGTACCATTTTTGTGGACCATATGAACTGTAAAGTGCAATTTAGAAATATCACCAGGTGGCTCAAGAGTCCAGTATAAATTGTTGTGTTATTCACTGAACTAAAGATTTTAGCTCCTTACTTAACGTAACAACAATGCATCTTATCATTTACAAAGTAATAGCACTGAAGACACATTTAACTCAATTAGTTTTTCTTTCTCTGACAGATTTTAGGTTCGCCATGTACCCTCCCTCCATGATTGCCACAGGAAGTGTGGGGGCAGCGATATGCGGCCTACAGCTGGATTCAGCTGACCAGTCACAGTGGGGCGACAGTCTGACAGACCTGCTGGCCAAAATCACAAACACAGAAGTGGTGAGTTGGTATTATACTCCTCAGTCACATCCAGAACACAGCAGCTTGGTTATATGTTTTATTTTTTTCTAAACAAGAACTGAGTTCAAAACACTGAAATCCAGTGTGTTCTTGTTCTTGTTAGTCAGCGTTTAGCTTAGAGCTTAACACTTTGTGTCTGGAAAATTTGGGGGAATGTTTCTGAGTAATATTTGAATGAGGAGGAGTACATGTCTCTGCGTTAGTATCTCTGCTGACAACAGTTAGGTGTTCACTGGTATTTATCAAAGTACAGTTATTACGGTAACCATGATTCAAAGCTGAATCATCTGCTTCTGTTGTTGGAAGCTTTTAATCTCTTCATTCAGTTTTTATCTCACAATCTGTTAACAAGCAAATACAGACTTTTTTTTCTGTCTTGCTACTTCTCTGAGGAAAAATATCCCTGTTAATGATGTCAAAAGTTAAGAAATGACACGTTTGTTGAGGTTGTGTTGACAGAAGCTGAATGTTGTAATGTCACACACATATTTGGCTTTCCACAAACACATTCTTGGGGGGGATTTACTGCCAGTATTTGTAATGAGAAGAAAAAATAAAAACAACCATCAAACCAAAAACGTCTTCATTAAAAGAAATTCTGAACTATGTTTATGTCCCATCTCTTCCGTCACACACTTGACTGGACTTACAGGTAGCATATGGCAGGATTCTTTTCCTCTCCATTAGTCCGGTCAGGCTACTCAGGGGCCCCTCATATAAAGAATCCTCTAAATCGAGCCAGGTTGAGAGCATATACAGTATGCTCTGTCGCTGACAGGAATGCTGGCCAGGCCGTTGTGTGGCTGTCTGGGTACAGTGAATGTTGCAGCGGTGGGTGAGTTGAGTCCAAACACAGGCAGGGCCTCTACTGACTCTGAGATGCCTGGCTTTCATCAGGCAGATGGGAGAGGGCTTCAGCTTGCTATAGCTCGCTGTGAGGGTGAGTAGGTGGGCAAAGCTGCAGAGGGTAAGGAGAGTGAGACTGTGAGATGATAAGTCGAGTTAAGTTTTTATTTTTTAGTCTTATTTGACCCATCCTAACTATTCAGGAGCGGTGGGCAGCACAGTGCCCAGGGACCAGCTCCAGTTCTGAGGCCACTGCATGGGCAGGAATACTCCTAATACCAAACTTAATAAAAAAGGCTTTTAGTTAGTAATAGCAGGCTTAATTTAAACATGAACATTTAGAGTTCATGTGTGCTCACTGCACAGTGAGCAGATCAAAGGGCATGACACAGATCCCAAGCCTCAGCAGTATGTTAAATTCAGCCCCAAAAGAGGCAAAGTAGGAGGAAGAGGTGGAAGAAAGCTGTTGAAGTGTGAAAAGGACACTGGGTGGGGGGGGGAATCATGCTTCCCTCACGACAATCAACCCTCTCTCGTCTCCTCCTATGGTCCATAATGCATCGTTGCTGGAAAGCATGGCTCCCTCTGGTGCAAGCTGTGTGAAGTCTCCCTCAGCAGCTGAGGAAAAACAAATAGCTGACCTCAGCAGCACAGGGCCTCAGTGTGTTTAGGCTGCAAGGTCTTAGACTTGAGGGAATTAAGTCGCGCTGTGTCTCTGTGATCAACTCCTCACATTCCTGGATTCAGACAAGCCATGGCTCGCAGTAAACACAGGAGGCGAAGCAGAGGGCAACCTTCCTAATTCAACATATATGAGAGGCTTTAGTATAAACTGTTAAGAGGCCAACCAAAACTAAAAACATAGAGTAGACTTTTGCATTATAAAGTTACTTAAATCAGACTTGTGCACCACTTGTGGTACAATGTAAAAAAACAAAAAAAAAAACAGCCTAATGACCATAGGTAGCTGTCAGCATTCATAAATGGCTTCAGTGATATAGACACTGTTTGTCACTGGTTTAGCATTTAGGCTTTCACACAGAAAAAAAAAGGAAATGGTGATTGACTATGTCATTTTAACACTTACCCTAGCTTCTTTTCCCAAAAGCTGAACCACTTTATACGTCAATTCAACACCAAAGGGCCACCTCAACCTCAGTTTTGACTGCAGTCATCAGGGTGGTGGCGTAAACCTTAGAATGTGTGAATGTGTACACATAACATGCAGTATTTGGTTTTGGCAGTGTAGAGGCTCGGCAAGATGGTAGAGCTATGTCTCGTAGCCAGACGACCAAAGAGCCAGCCAAAATATGAAGGCAAAGCAAGTTTCGCCAACCTCTGCAGCTGCTGCTGCCAACAGCATCATAGCCAACGCCACCCCCCTGGCACCCTGCTGGCATCTGTGGTATCCAGAAGCTGTGGTTTTCCAGTGGAAATGTGATATGGCCAAGTCACCATCTTGGGCCGCTGGAAGAATGTGTGTAGCCTTTCATGCACCTGGTGTGGCCAAGAGGGGGCTCCCTGTAAGGGACAGCATTCAAGGCAGGGTGCCTGACAGGCAAATCATAATGTGCAGAGAGAAAATGTGAAATTTGTGAGAATGTGTTTCAAGTGGGAGACCGATCACGTGTGGCTCTCCTGAACGGCACAGGTCATCTGTAGTGACAGTAAGAAAGCTGGAATATATGGTACAACACAGTATGTACTGATAGTAGGCCTAGTATATAGAGCATCCCTGTATACTTGAATGATTAAAACAGGAAACAAGTTAGAGAAGTCTAAGGGTTTAAGACCACCACTTCCTAGATTTTATCGCTTTGACTCAGTTTCTCATTCATCTTTTTCTCTGGTCAGAGTCACACACTAAGACACCGGAAACAGATTTTTTTTTTTCCATTTCTCCCTCTCTTCCTGTTTTCATTCTTCTTTTTTGAATCACTCTGGCTTCCACTGTGGCCTACCTATCAATGAGATTGTGTCAAACAGTATAACTTGCACAATGGATGGATGTGAAGTTGAAATGTGATTCCCCAGTAATGTGCTGGAGCCGAAATGCTTGCAACAAAGATGCATTTATTAGGAAAGATTATCCATCTATTTACAGAGCCTGTGGCTTCACCACTTCTGGTGTTTCGGCATGCAGGCTAAAGAAAGAGAAAGGTCACACTTTATATTGTAACTTGGTGGAAATTCAAGTCATGTGGTGGCTCCTTATTTCCAGGATCAGCCTCTGGATATTTTGTCTTAAGATTCCCTGAGATCCGTAGTGTGTGTCACCAGTATGTGTGTGTGCCAGTGTGTTTGTTTCTGCTGTCTGACCACCAAGTCCTCCCAAAGTAGCGAACACTGTCTTGTGTGGTACAGTCAGCAGTTAAAACACATTCCATGGCTTCACACATTTCTTCCTTTTGGTCTTGTCTGTCTGCATGACTCCCCCCCCACCACCACCCCCCACCACCACCACCACCACCAGTTTCACAAAGGCCGCCTGGGCAGTAATGTGCATGCCTTGATTTGTCAGAAAGACAGATTGTTTCAGAATGATCTGTGTTTGAGGTGGGGCAGATGGAGGACCGTAACAACAAGGGAGGATCTGAGGTGGTTGTGTGTTTCTGGGTTGAGGCTGCAAAATAAGATGCTTCAGTATAGCATTACCTCCCATGGCCAACATATTCAGTGCTGTTGGCCCCCACAGTATCCAAGTACCTTGAGCTTCTCTAAAAACAGTATTGGTGTTTCCAGTAGTCACACATTGAAGTCATTAAAGTTTCTTGAATAAAGCCCATGGGGCTTGGCATGGGATCCGAACTGCCGCTCTAAAGAGCAGCAGAGACGGGGGGGAGAATTTCTTTAAAGTGAAGGCGTGCATTCTTGCGGTAAGGCACAGGCAGTTCCTTTACATGTTCTTCGCTTTACTTAATTTTCTCACAGGAATTGAGATTTTATAACCAATAGGGCACATGTTGGTGGGAAGATTTTGTGTGCACACGCCCTTGTAAGCGGCCAACCTCTGGAGGAGATTAAGGGACACTGGTCGGGTTTCCTCCACGTCAGACCCATCGCTGGGGGAAACATTTCTCCCGCAGGCACCCAGCCCAGATCAGTCCAGACTCCTCAACATCAAATCATTCTTCATGGACTGTGACCCAAAAACCCCTCTCGAGCTAATCATCACTGGAGAACTCAAAAATAAAGGAGATGTCAAGGCAGGAATTACTTCATGCAGACTTCATGCAGATATCAGAGAAACCCCTCTAGGCTAGGTTATTTTGTCAGTGTGTGTGTAATATAATAGATTTCTTCCTCCACTCGCACAGAAATCCTACGTTCCATTAGCCACATGTTCAGAATTTGACCATTACCAGAAAGTTGGGATAGAAGTCAGAAACTCATGGCATGCTGTTTGACCTTTGACACTGTGACCTTTTTGTCACTCACCCGTGTGCAGCTCCCAAATAGCAATTCTGATGTGAGTGAGGTCTCAGTCTCATTTCTTCAAGGCATCAAAAGCTATAATGCAGGCTCAAACTGTGGCCCATCAGGTTTAAATTAGCTGTAAATTTCTAAAGAATGTTTCCCCGCTCCACAAGCGGCACACTTTCACCCATCCCTCCGGCCATGGGGCGCTCTCAGTCATGTTTCCCACAGACGCCTGGTGCTTTAAGGTAGGGTGTGTGTGTGTGTGTGTGTGTGTGTGTGTGTGTGTGTGTGTGTGTGTAAAAGCAAGCAACTCTGCTTCAGTTGTGTTATCTTATTTTACCACCAGAGAGCAGCGTTAACACTCTCTATCAGACAGGAAATTTCGTATAAGTTCTGTTGCAGTAGCCTGCTCTTACTTCAGTATATCTTTAATGATTGTCTTTGCTTTTCCTCACCCAAAATCAGTTTGACCTTTCTCTGACGCTCTTGCTAAAAACCCATTTAGCACTCTTATCCCTTTACCCTCCCCCATTTCTCCCCCTCCTCAGTGAGTTGCTCTCGCTTCATGCGCTGCGCTGTCCCCTCTGTCAACCCTCCATCAGGGAAGGATATGAGGGCTCAGCGCTGTTGAGAGGCTCCTCTCCCAGGTGGATTCTCAGGTTGCTGCGGCGGCCTTTGATGGTGAAAGGCGAGCCGGGCCAGGTCTCAGATGGATCCCCTGCAGGCAGGCAGGCACACAGACTGGCTCTCGTTAAAAAAGCACCACCTTTGTGTTCCCACAGGAGGTGGATGTAATTAACATAGCTTTAGTACTACCTGTGTTTTCAGCCGCCGTTGTCAAGGCTACTTCTGTTTGGGTTTTGTGTGTGTGATGGGAATAGCAGAGGTGGTGTAGGTGGGTGGCTGGATGGGGGAGGAAGTGGTGTGCATGTGTTAATGCATCTGTGTGTATGTGCACGAGTACTATAGGGGTGGGCTGATGTAATGCTTGGGTCTGGTCCGTGTTTGCGCTCAGCCTTGGTAGTAGCTGGAGCTGCTAGAAAGTCGGTGGTCATTTAAAACCTCTGGCCTATGCTGCCCAGGGGCCCCTCTCTTGCCACACCAGGGGCCCCCGTTACTCATGCATTGACTTAAGTTTTCAAATTTCTCTTGTTACTACTGAGGATAGTTGCAGAAACTAATTGAGTGACCGTGGTACTATTCTGAACGTTTTAGCTGCAATAAATACGAGCAATGTAACTGTACAAAATGAGTATATATAAACCCCCCCCCCCCCCTCTACTATTTCAAAATTAAGAATAAATAAGCTGACTTGATTTGGAAACGAGAAACCGTCCTGCCCCCGATTAGCAGATTAAAATGGATATATTTTTTACAGCTTGTCGTCCCTCTCTTCTTACATTGCAGGATGTTCTCAAAGAGTGCCAGGAGCAGATTGAGCGTGTGTTGGTGAGCAGCCTGCGCGAGGGGAGGCAGCAGCAGCTACAGCAGCAGCAGCAGACACAGAGAGGCCCCAGCGGGAAAGGCCTGGAGGAGCTGGATCAATCCTCCACTCCGACAGATGTCCGCGATGTCAACTTGTGAACCACCAGATGGCATCATTGCACAGGATTTACAACAACAAAAAAAATGCTTCATGAAAAAAACCCTCAATTTTCTTAAAAGCAGAAAAAAAGAACAAAAGAACAAAAATGTTAAAAACACAAGCCCTTTTAAAAGAAAAAGAACAATGCTTGCTAGTTTTTTTTTTTTTGTGTAGATTTTCTGTTCAAGTCAAAAACACCTGCCCACGAAATAGATTTTCTATGATGTTCTAGTCTAAAAGCAACAAATTTGATACAAGATGAAGCTCTGTGGTGCCTTGGATATACAGAAGGGAAGCCAATCATATTTGTATTCTGCCTTTGATTGTATAGTATGATCTTTAAGTTATATTTTAACCATAGCTTGATAATGAGGCTATTATGGTAGAAGTTACGGAAACCATTCAGAAATTGCATAAATGGGATCACAGTGGGGCTTTTTGTTTTTAATTCTGTTTTGTTTTGTGTGAGTATTATCACTATTACATTTGTGGCTGGTGTAAGAGAGGCCAAGTGTTCGAGCTCCTCAACCACCAGAAGGTCCACATGTGTGTCGAGGATGAGACAAACAGAGTACAGCGATGAGAACGTTATGCTAAAAGTTGGTGGGTCCCAATTCCAGGGAGGAGACGGGATGATAATAATTATTGGTATTATTAGTAATTATTATTATCATTAATATTATTATTGGACATATTTTGGAACTGAGTAGTAGAGATCAATAAGCTCCTTTTGTCAGGCTGCTTGTGTGTGTCGGATTGCAAGTCCAGTGAGCAAGCATGTATGTGATGTATGCAAGTTTGCATGCCTGCCTGCCTGTGTGAGTGTGTACGTGCGTGTGTTTGGTGTGAATGCTACATGTGATTCCGTATCTATATTAGCAGTGCGCATTCTCTGGCAATGAGGCACTTGAGTCAGTTGTAGACTTGAGGTTCTATGTCAAAAGACAATGGAGCAAGCCGAGGCTACACGTACTTTGTCCATCAGTATAACAGGGCATCTATGCTATATCACTGCCTTCATGCATTAACAATGTATCATGGGTCATTGTTGGCCATCCATTAACTCATGTGCACGGGGTATGAGTGAGACAGAAAAAGATTTAGTGAAGAAGGATATGGGTGAAGGGACTTTTGTATAGAGCCCCTCATCTTTCTAAGAGAATTTTTCCTGAGGTGTCACACCTCAGACTCAAAAGTCATGTGAGGCGTTTATTACTGCCAATCTGTTAACGAAATATTACAGATACTTCATTCTTTTTCACGTTGTTACGCTATATTTCCTTAGTTGTGAAAGGCTGCTGTGAGTCTGAACAGAGTAGTAATGACCTCTCACATGTGCGGCACGTTTTAACAGGAGAGGCGATATCTTGAAGAAGGTGAGGCCATGCCTTTTTAAGTCTGGAGGAAGTTCGACTCCTCTGTTTTTAGGAACAGGGTGTGGCATGGAAAGAATTGGAAAGAGAGGGACTGTTTGCAACCAAGAAGTCACTGTGGAAGGCACATGGGTGCACAGCGCAGGTTGGAAGGGCAGGGAGGATTTTAGTGGTGCAGGAGCATGCTGCTGTGTAGGAGACGGGGAGGATTTACAGCCAGTGGGCTGGAAGATAATAAACGAATACAAGATGCCCAAAGGCCTCACGATAAAACTTTGATATCTACATTTTTGGATGGTATCCACTTTATTTTTGCTCAATGGATGTCTACAATGACGCAGCAGTGTAAAAAAACAAAAAAAAAAACATTCTGGGTTTCCATTTACATAGAAATTAAATAAGGAACCAAGAGTGTACGCTGCCAGATCATGTGAGGATGAACTTTCGGGGGGGGGGGGGTTTAGAAGAGTACAGGATGATAATATACTGTCAATGCATCTGGAGTCCCACATAGGGTTGTTTTCAGCTCCCCTATATGATTTCAATGGCAAAGCACTTTGAAAACATGCTCCCCTGGAGATAAGTAAAGTGAAATGCGTTGGGTGGTGATTGGAGGTGAATGGATGTTTTCTTTTTTTTTTCCCTTGTTAGCCTTTTCTTTGGTTTACTTTGTAGGGCTGGTTTCCCAATCATCAGACATACCCTTGTCAATCAAGAGTCAAATTAAAAAGGCTTTCCACACCTTACGACGAGAGGACATTCCGATCAAAAAAAAAACATTCCTATTCAAGCAAAGTGCAAGTTGACGGGGAGTCTGACTATTTCAGAGAATTTGAACAAATCGAACACGCCAATATGAATTGGAAAATGCTTACACACAGAGCTCACTGATCCGTGGGTTCGGTTTGTTTTTCTTTTACATTGTCAAGAAATGAAATATTTGTTTTTACTTGAATTTTTCGTCATATGTATCTGCGTCACAGCCACAGACAGTCACACAGGGCCGCGATGAGCTACAAGAAAGGGTGGTCATAACATCCAGTATTTGCACATGTTCCTCTGAGGGAAATGAGGTTTGCATTTTTAAGACAGAGCAGAGCCTTTGTTCTAAACCACCTTAACTTATGTGTGTTGCAGTGGTTGGTCAGTTTTCTATGGTGCTGGCTTGTGTAGTTCGGGCCGATTGTCTGTCAGTGAACACATCTGTCCCCTGTGAGCTTTGCTGCTTCAAATCATTGGCAAGGGGGGTTCAACAGCCAGACGTCAGCACAAAACAAGAGACAGATTTTTGTTTTATTTTGTTTAAACGGGACACATGGCTTTGCCACGATAAGGTGTCTTTGACTTAATGCTTGAGTTTTTTCATGACGGTATGTGACTTTGCTGAGTGTATGTTTGTCAGACTGAAGAAAAATGAGGGGATCTAATGTTTTCTTGATGATTTTCAGTAAAAATGGGAAATTTAATGACATATTTGCCGAAACATCCCTGTTTGAATATTTGATATGACCCCTTCATTTTGCCTCTGTTTGCCTGATGAAAGCTCTCTCCCAAACTTAACGGTTGTGATTTTCTTTCCTGCAATTTATTGTTGCATGTGTTTTATATTGAGACCACCTTTTCAATTTGTGTTTGATTTATTTTACGGGGTGACCAGACCCGCAAAAGGGTTTTTCTAAGACTTAGAGATACTGTATTCCAAAGTGAAGAGAGGACAGAGGAGGAGGGGTGAAGACATCAAGAAAAAAGTGTCAATATTTTTATTGAGTATTTGTTGTCTTTTTGCGCTGCTAAAAGCTATGAATTTGTTTCATTTATACAAAAAAATAACATTACCTAGTTGTGATGTGTCACTTGAGTGTGCTGCTATTTTATAAACATTTGTATTATAATATAATTATTTTACTGCTTAAGAGATACATTCAGAAAAACGAAGTAGATGGTGATAGAAGAACATGAAATGAGTATTCGACTGGAAATGTTCTTTGTACAGTTTGACAGTTTGCTTAGATAGCATGTCTCCTTTCCTCCCTTTTTTTTTTTTAAATCTATTTTGCTCTACTTCTTCAGTCACATTCTACATCAGTGGTATTTCATATACCTCAGGATTACTGGACAAAATAAAACAAACAAATCCATCACCTATACCTCTGCAGTTAGGGAGCCTGGAACGAAGGAGAAAGCATACAGCAAGGTTGGGGGGGGGGGCAACGACAAATTAGCATTTTTGTGGATGATGCCCACAGTTTTACTGGAGAAACAACTCAGTGAGACGTGAAACAGGAAATATGCAAGGCTTCCACTTGGACTTGACCTGTATCAGAGGGGGGGGCGGCAACAACATTGTTGGGGTGTTTATTCCGTAGATAGTTCAAGCATGTTCATTTCTGTTCATGTTGGTGCTACATCTGACTTGTTGTGTGAAAGAAAGGGGGAAACAGCATTCCTTTGATGGCCAAAGTACCGTTCTTGCTTTATACAACCATAATCACTCTGAATGTCAGTAAATACGGATTCTGTATGTGAGAAATAGAGATTTTGGTCTGTAATATTGTATCTGCGTACCATTGTATCTGCCACAAAATAATGGGTTGTGCTCCACTGTCATGTCCAACCATAGATATTCTCATATCTGGAAGTTTCAGTGGTGCAGATTTCCCTTTGAGTTGCCCCCCTCTGCTATAACTCATATCATGTACCTCAAATGTCTGTTGCACAACCTCTGTTCAATAAACTTCTGCTTTAAAGGGTGTGACACCACATCAGCTCACTATTTCCCACGCCTGTGTTTCTTCTGAGCTGCATATGTAATTGTTTCATGATCAGTTGACTGGTTTGTGTGTCTGTATATGTATGAGTCAGCTAGTTCAGCTGTACCACTTAATCACTTGAAAGCTACACAAAGCAGTGATGACAAACATGGGTTTGTCACAATAGGTGTTTCCCTGGCCAAAATATAAGGAAGACAAATGTGTACACGTCAGAAAAATGGGATGTATTGATATCAGCTCAGTCTAATGAGAAATAGAAATGTGGTGGAGAACTTATGGACAAATAATGTGTAGAGAACTACATACTGTATAATCAGTGCAAAAACCAAACAGGCTGTCACCTCCTGCTGTGCTCCTTGTTCATTAAGGCTGTTTTGGCATGGTTATGGTGGTATGTTGACACATTACTGTATGATCTGCATGTTCAGGTCAGAGGAGAGGTGAAATAGAAGGATAGGTAGAACTTGGACGGTCATTGAGCCTTCAAGCAGCCTTGGTTTGACCAGAGACCAATGTCTGAGATATCACAAATAAAACCAGATGACTTGTGTGACAAGGGAAAGTCTCAACCTATGCCCTCTAGTGGCTGCATTATTTCAAGCATAGACAATACCCTGAACAACAGGCTTGATATATTATACACACACACTTTTATTCACTATCTAATGCAATCCATTACAACAGCTCTGTCACATAGTTTTACTTTTACTGAAATTATAATGGCCAGTTTTGGTAAAACTTTCTAATATTCTTTCCCCTTCATGTTTGTAAGTGGGGTGGGCAAACCACTAGAATTGCCTCTCACTATAATTCAGTCCACGCCAACATCACTGCAAACTACGTCAATCACAAACGTACAGTTAAATCTCTCATACAATTCAATACATTTATCTTTGTAATGGTAGAATCCATGGCTGACCTGGGACCTGATGTAGGCTATTGGATTGCATTAGATTTTACAGGTGTGTGTATTTATAGGCTATCTGCCCCATGCAGTTAGAGACGGCAGTCAAGTGAGCCGTCATTCGCAAGTCCTGGTCAAACCAGCCACTGTGTGCTCTTATATAGACCTATTCTGATCTTTAAGGTAGCCGCTAGCAGTTTTCAAAATAAGGTGTTAACATAGGGTACATACTAAGTAAGACATACTGTATGTGTGGAAATAAGATTCATTTGATTACATTTACAAGTATAAAACATTTTACCTGTGTTAAAAGTAATCCATTAAAATGTGATCGGAAATTACTTGATTATTTGATTTTGGCTGGAAAGACAAATTAACCCGATTTGAGTTCAGGATAACTGACTACATACAGACCGAAAATTATCCATTTTGACCGTATCAATTTAGAGATTTTCCAAAGTGCACCTTGAAATGGCTTCCTTTGTAATATTTGAGGTACTGTAAAAACACATGGCTCCATAATTTCACGTGGTATGGGAATGTTACAGAAATATGTTAACATTATTTATTCTTGGAAAGGAATACTTTCGGCTTTCAAAGTAAAAGATGGCGTGGGGTTTTCATTTCCATTTAAGCAACAGACCAATGAGTGTTCATTGAAAAATGAAGGGAAAGCCAAGTGGTTGAGTTCATTACAATATACCCAAACAACCTTCGCCCCCTAAATCGAATGCTAATGAGACTTAGACTGATGAAATTAGTAGCCTACTTGTTAGACAACATGCATAAATACTTTGAACTACTTTTACCATGTAGTCTTTGAGTAATTTTGATTATGTCAAAGTCACTTCTAGAGAAGAATAAGCCTGTTTGCCAACTTGGATGTAGGCCTAAAACCCATTTTTTGCAAGTACACTTGTACTGTTGGACTTAGTACTTCTTACACTAGTACTTGCACAAATATGAACTACTTTTACTCCATACTACTACTTGCTCGAAATCTGCTCCTTTTTCCTGCTAATCAGCCAAAAGAATGTGGTGTTTTAAATCAAATTATTTCAATAAACTGCCAGTAAGCAGATTGAGGGGGACGAGGGGTGGTGACGCTGTCCGTGGTGCTGAAGTAGGATCTCTCTCTCTCTCTCTCTTTAATACTCAGTTCTATACTATATTGTAGCATACTCTCTATAGTGTCACCTCCATGATCAAAGTTACAAGACACAATGCTGCCTGTAATATTCAGAATCAGGTTTATCGTCAGGTACATTTTCACATACTAGGAATTTGCCTTGGTATATTGGCTACACAGTACACATAAACAGAAATATAGAAAAAGTAAAGATCTCAAAATTTGCTAACACTGTAAACCTGAATAAGAATAGAATTCAGAATACTCAAAATATTTGTGGAAACTGATTACCTCGAACTTTTATAGAAGTGGTAAGAATATGTTTGAGTAAACCTCAATTTAAATAAAATACTAATGGAAACTCACTCAACAAATTTCTACTAGTGAGCTTGAAATTTACAAAATGCCCACTTTCAGATAGTAGTCCTGAAAAATACAAATACAACTCCATTATTACAATTCAAGTTTCCTTTATTTGTATCATAAACTTAAACATCTTCCGTCATTTCTACATTTAACAGACACAAAATAAGGCACATCTTGCATAAAGCTGAACAGACTAAGTAATGGACTGCTTCTTCAGATAATTAACCAGTAACAATTTTGCTAATCAATTTGTTTTCATTCTTTTTTGCAAAAATGTTGAACATTCTCTATTTCCAGATTCTTAATCAGATTTATTGGTTTTAAGATATAACTTAAATCTTGGGCCAAATAAAATTTCCTTCCTACTTACTTTACTGTGTTTTGTGGAAAAAGCGACTATGCATAATTTTATTCCATCAGCAGCACTTTTATTTAAATAATATAAAAGGGAGCTTAAAATGTGGAGTTTTATGGAATCATAAGCAAATAAAGATAGCTAATAAAGATTGTGGAAAATATGAAGTTCCACACTATGCAAATTGTTAAGTCAGGTAGACAAGGTAATGGAACTATATCAGGGTTTCTGCAGTTTCACCTGGTCAAATTTAGGAACTTGAAATTTAAAACCTATATCACAACTTTAAAATAAATTGCAATCACAAAATTGCTTGCCGAGTAAATCAATGTATTCAAATTAGGGAAAAGTGATGTCTACAAAATTGGCATCGGACAATGTCAACAATGAAACACCGGGATGCACGATGACATTGATAAGCTATGTAATTAACAAGCTGGCATTTAGAATACTTAACCTACTGCTGATGGATAAACTCAGGGGCAAACAGAGAGACAATAATAAACTACACCCCAAAAACTAAGATTGCTAAATATGTCTACTGGGGTTGAATTCTAATCATTAGATCTGTGAAAATTCATTTGGATAGTTTTGAATCTCTACACATTCATTGTGCAGCACCAAGCAGTTTTGAGTCTCACCACCTTACAATGGCAGGAAACATTAACATTTGGGTAATTGCCTAGTTAACATTAGCTGTGCTAGTAAATAACATAGCCTATAGGATGACAGATGAGGACTCGGGCTCGGTATTGTTAAGATTTGATACTTTGACACCGGTTCCTGAATGATACTTTTTTCGATACCAATTTTATTCTCAACAAACTGAGAACCACTGTTGTTTGTATAAAGTAACTTAATTTTCACATTATTATCATCATTAATATTGTTATTTTAATAATTGTTCCATTGAAAAATTCTACTGCTTGTCAAAAAGCAAGACATATTTTCAATGTACCATAAGCCTATATTGTGTTTGTTGTTTTATTCCTCTTTAGTTTTTATAATGTAATTTCAGTGTTTATTAATTAATATATCTTATTGTTTATATGTAAATTTGTGCTCTGGCAACCTAAACAACATAAACATTCATGGCAATAGGCCTGAGAGAGAGAGAAATTTCTGCCACTACATATCAAAGTTTCCTCCTCACTAGGGGAAGCAATGGCCAAGCAACAACAATAGAAAGTAAACTCAATCGCGTGTCTTTATTCCACTGCAGCAAAGTTGCAGACGTCAGCCCAAGGATCAGTACGTGATGTCACCGTCACACTGAAGTGCTTCCGCCGGCTGCACGTACGGTGGCGTCACTAACTGATCCTTCAGAAATGCTTGGGAAAATGCAGCATGTGTGGGCACTACTCGGTCAATAAAAGAGCTTTAAATTGATTCAGAAAACAGTGACCTCTTGTAAACAACTCTGTGTTAAACGGCTTGGTTGTGAAGGGAACAAGTAAAATACAGACATGGTCTTGGTTAACACATACAGTGTGGCCACAACTTGATCTGTATCTCCTGTTTTAAAGAGTGATGGCTGGCTGTATGCTATAGAAGTTGTTTTATCCCACGCCGACAGCAGAGTGAGAGGTGATGACAGCGTAGGCTAGTGGAATATCGATCCGACTTTGATTTATTTTCCCCACATTTCCCCTGATTGATCTGTGGGTAAAGAAAGAGGCATTCGCGGGGACAGCTACATATTCGCTTCCTGTTTTCAACAGCTGTCGTATCTACGACAACCCCAGACACGTTCGGCTGACGGTCACCAGTTAACAGGGCCACTCGTTAAACCGAAACACCGGCTCTGTCTTGTTGCAGTCAAAGACGGAGCAACTTTCTGCTCCAGTGTTTCCCCTATATGCATTGAATCATGACTGCCGCTACTAAAATTTCCCACGATCATTAAACTATGCGCTACAAATGTTTTCACTCGCACGCGGCAGCACTCAATACTTGGCTAGCTTCCTATCATTGTTCTATGCAGAACATCTACGTGACAGATGGTGTTATGTGAGCAGCATAACTCCTGTAAGCAATCGGGAGGTGCAAAGTGAGTGTTTGATTGTCCGAGTGGCAGAAAGTGACGGTGAACGCGAGTGGAGGAAAATATTCTGGCAGTAAATGTACTGTGTCGGTTACAGCGTGTCAGCTTCTCAAGACTAAGAAAAGTTTGTCCTCCTTTGTTGTTTTCCCACCTGCTGGAAAAGTGAAGCCTGTTAGCGCTAGCAAACAACTCCCCTCCCCTTCAGACTGTGCAGCTAAGCAGGGAAGCTTATACAGTAGGCTAGGCTGTGTCTTTTGGCTGCTATGTAACTGAACATTAGCTTATTTTATACAAAGTAACTGGTAGATGTATTTTATTACTTTCTACTTGTCCAATGTTGAGAACATCAGTTACAAACAGAGTAAACTGGTGTAGCCTACAGCTCTGTCCTGTACAGACTGATTAAATTATTTTTCAGTTTGGTGATGCCCAAAATATGCTGCCATAAATGTAAAATCACTGTGGAGAGCATCATAAATCAACCAAATTACTTTCAACAAATCTAATGGTTGTAGTTCCTCCATTAGACTGATCTTTGGGTGTTGGTTATTTATTATCTACTCTAGCTTTTCCAACTATTTGTTCAGAGATATGGTGAAAATAATATTATGTGAAATTACATATCTGTCATTGGAGGAGGACCCCCAAACACCCCAACCAAGACCACCAAAATGATAATCTAAACCTCACATTAAACTATGGGAAAACGCTTGCATGCTCATGGACACAAGAGCAATGTTGCTGAGACATGTTGTGTTGGGGTTTTATATTCACACAAAAATTTAGCTTCACCTCCGCTGCTACAACTCCATCCTAGGGGAAACACTGTACTCTTAAGTTTATTCCATGCACAGTCAAGGGCTTCACCAGGTTTGTCATGTCGCCAATCTTGGCAACAATTATCTTACGTCGCAAATATTGCATGGTGCGCTGTTGCATCAAGCCTGGTGCAATGTAGCCACACTTCTGATTTTCTCCACGTGTTTTACATCCACGGGCCACGTCTCTGTGCGTAACTGGCGTGAACGTCACTACAGCCACTTACAATCACTTTTTTGGGGGGGGGGCACATCAAGCATGCTGCATGCTTATTGGCTCATTAACGTTAACAAGAACCTTTACGTATCGAAATTTGGTACCGAAAGACAAGACATTTTTTGATACTCGATGGTATTGAGGCAATTCGGTCGGTGCCTAAAAAGTATTGAACTTGATACCTAGCCCTACTGGGGACAGAGATGATTTACCTTACAGACAGGTGTATTGATAAAGTATTGTCTTTTTACTCAGGAAGGTTTTATTGCACGTACTTACACTAGGCCTAACGAGGTGTTGACAACTCCAGTAGTTTGGAGCGAACTTAACTTCACTGTCTCCACCACATCTCACTCTACTGGCCGCTTTGTGTGTGTGTGTGTGTGTCTCAAGATAAATCAGATTAGACGCTCAAGACATAACGTTACATTATAGGACCCACTAGTCTAGATAGCAGTATTGATAAGCTCGGACCTTATTGATTTTCGGGTTTTGAGAAATTTTGGAACTGGGTCATTTTAGAACCGTTTCTCGATCACCATCCCTACTTAGCGCTAGCCAAACTGATTAGCATGTTAGCCGTTAGTTAGCTCGCCAGTTAAATAAGTTCACCAACTAGCCCTGAGTCGTCACTGAGATTCTGGTTGGGCTTTTAAACTAATGCAGTTACTGTTTGTATCAAACATTTAATTTAGAGAACACACTCACACTGCATTGGACGATGTCAACAATGAATCACTGGGACGATGGACGATGACATTGATAGGCTATGTAATTAACAAGCTGGCATGCGGTGCACCTGCTGCCGTGAAAAAGGATCACGGGTGGAAATATCCAGAAAAATTATGAGTTCTGTGTCTTTTCTGCGACTTAATAAAATATAACCTACTGCTTATGGAAAAACTCAGGGGAGCAGACAGGGAGAGAGAGGTGGGGAAACCTGGTGTGTTTGCAGTGAGAGACCAGAGGTAAAGGTGTGTGTGAGTGAGTGCAGGGAGAAGTCGAGGCAGGTGCAAAGCAGGTACATTTGGAAATAATAATAAAAATAATGTCCGTGGGGATTAAAACATGCTTTCACAGGGTGTAAAGTGTAAAAATTTTCCAATAAAGAAATGTGCAATTCCACATAATTTTGGAACATTGTTATTACCACATCTGTGAATAACAAGTAGAGTAAGATTTTGAATAAACTACACCCAACAGCTAAATAAGTCTACATACAATAATGAGCATACTTATTGGTTGTGGAGCAGTAGATAAGACACATGCCTTTGGTGTGAGAGACCTGCGTTCGATTTCAACATCTATCAATGTGTCCCTCAGCAAGACACTTAACTCCTAGTTGTTCCAGAGGCGTGCCAACTTTTACATATATAGCAATTGTAAGTCGCTTTGGATAAAAGCATGAGTTAAATGACTAAATGTATTTATTATACAAGTGGAATACACTCCACCTGGTTCACTTTACTTGCCCCACCGCCCTTTCAGCGCTAAGGTCTGCTGACTTTGCTTGGTGTGTATGAGGCAGATGCTGCAGCATTATATTAAACTAACTTACACCAAAACTTAAGAAGCAGAGATAAAAGAACCAGTAACGTTGCAGCTTATCAATACCAACATTACAATCTTTAATAATTTAAATTTCATTTAATACCCATCCCTAAAAGAAACGTAACAGTTTGCCAAGACCACCACCCCTAGCAATGTTTCTTTAACTGGGCATTACTGAGACAAGACTATCAATTTTAAGTTTACTTATTTGGTAGACGGTTTTATCCAAAGCAACTTACATTTCAGGAACAACATACAAGCATTAACAAATCAAGATTAATTTAACTAGTTAACATGAATGCCAAACACACTTTTGAAAGGGCTGTGTAGAGTTTAAAAAGTTACAACAAAGCTGACATTTTTTACCAAATGTATTTCAGTGTTTTCTGTTTTCTTTAAAATATAAACTGCTGGATTTTAGTCCAGATGGTTGCATCAGAATGTTGATTAAACCATTGTTTGTATCCTCTTTGTAATGTGAAGAAAACTGACACCTCTTTGTTTAGTGCCAGAAGGACTGTTTTGTTTTAACTGTTTCATTGACACTTAAGATAGGGTGTCAACCATTTTGTAGAAAATCCCTGTTGTTCTCTATGATTAGTTTAGAGCAAAAGACTGTTTATTCCTGGAGAATAAAGAGGGGTTTCTCCTCTGGGATCGGCGCTCTTTTGTCTGACCAAAAGTAATGAATACAATAATGGTACACCCTTCCTTATTGGGTGACAAAGAAACCAACCAAACAACCAATGACTATGGACCGAAGCCATGTGGAGGCAAAAGGACCCGCCCACATACCTGGAGGATATAAACAACTAATTTTGTGAGAATCCGGACTGTAAGCCGTGGATCTGAGAGGAGAAGCAGCTTTTCAGTCCACTGCTGGAGGCGGCTTTAGCTTAGTCTGTTAGGACTTGACTGAAAGCTGTAAATCTGAAAGGAGGACCAACTTTTCAGTCCACTGCAGTGTTATTTGTTTGTTCTGTAATGCCATCTTTTTATTCACCAATTTTGTAATTAAATCTTTTTGTTAATTTTGGACAGAGCCTCTCGATCCTTTCTCAAAATCTCAAAACGCAACAGCTGTTAAAGTAAATCAGTAAGGTAACGTTAACGCTACTTACTACTAAATAGGCAGTTACTTATTCATGCTACACTAATTTGCTACGTCCTTGTAAGAATGCCCGCGAATTGTTAGGCAGGGAAATCTACAGTACATCAAGCTTAAGTTAGCTTGTTTAATGTTAGCCAACTCCTCACACATGGACATTTTAACTGATATGAAAGATTCCAAATATTGCAACAAAATCACTCTTCCCCGATGACAATGTTAACGTTACCTCTTGCCAACACGGTCTAGTTTGACATTAACTAGTAAGTTACTTAGCTTCTCAATTTAATGGCACACTTAAGCTAGCCGTCAACTCGGTCACTTTAGCCCTTCGGAATTCTGTTTAAAGATAAAACCAGCCAGCTGGAGTTCATGGTGAACATCAATATCAAGTTATTCTACAACACTGCTTCTGTTAAAATACAAAACAATGGTTTAACATGTAGGAGAGACTTACCACAGTTCAGTGACGGGATGTTGCAATGTGGATGGCCATGCAACGTCGATGCTCGTTTTACTTTCACAAAATGCGTGTTGCCGCCAACATATACATGACATTACGCGTGAGCGCTGACGTGACGCTTTTGTGACGTCCCAGCTTCGAACGTCACAAAATTGTGGATCAGTTCGCCGCATTCCTGTTATGCTAACGTAACGCCTTGGCTGACAGTCACAAACACTTATGATTTTCCATCTGGGGTTGCTCCTTGTTAATGTTGCTTCAGATAGAAGCCAAATGATGAAATATTACACAATTAGTCTAGTGTAAAATATATTTGATTGGCAAACTCAATTCTTAGCCACACAATCTTAGGTTAGGTTAAATAAATTTGCAGGATGACCCTGCATTTTCCTTTCTTTTCAATGCCAGCTACTTTCAATTGTCTCATTTGCAGTTTTCCGGTACATGATCACTTTAAATGCAATTTACAAGCTTATTTTTAAATTCCTGGGCTGCTCTGAACGCATAACCCAAGACAGAAAATCTTCAATTTCGCTCAGATTTTATGTGCTGAGCATGACTTTTTATTTTTCTATCTGTCCAAGAGACCAACTCCATCCATGATCAGGCGCCATACGGTCTACTGAAGTCTCATAACTGTTTATAATGAACTTTAGAATTTTGTCCTCATTCTCTTACAGTTGAGTCAGATTATAAAGCGTTATAGAGTCAGTATAGACAGAAGGAATCACCACCAGTAACTCTTAACATTTTGGCATGTGAGTATTGTATCAAAACAGGCTTGGGAAAAATAAAAAAAATATGCTTTTAAGTGTGCGGGGGGCACCGATGAGTATGCAGTGCTAGCTTTCTTTTATAATTATTCTCATAACTGGATTATTTGTATTTTGCAGTGCAAAGATGAACCAGACATTGCTGACACTCCTCACTGTGGTCACTGACGCTCCTGGTGCGGTCCGCTTCAGCCAAAGTGAAAGGTGGCTGCGGATGAATTTGTCTGTTTCTCTGGGGGTGGTGATGGAACATTTTTTCTTGGGGTGGTGATGGAACAGTGGATAAGACATATGCCTTTGGTGTGAGAGACCCGGGTTTAATTCCCCATTGTGACACGTACACCAACGTGTCCCTGACCAGGACACTTTACCCCTAGTTGCTCCAGGGGCGTGCGACCTCTGACATATAAAGCTATTGTAAGTAGCTTTGAATAAAAGCGTCAGCTAAATGTTTATGTAACTCATGTACAAACTCCTGAAAGCACTTCTGAACTGGCGGTTCAGGCCAGCTGTGACAAGGTCCACAAGATAAGGTACGCACACAGTCACACACACACTGACGGGTGACATCACTGCGGTGGCTAATAATACGACTTCCTCCTCCTGCAGGTACATCGACCTGTTCGCCCGGGCGGAGGAGTATGAAGACTCCCAGACCAAGCCTCCCAAGTCCCGCCGTAAGGCTCCAGCCCCATCGCCTGGCTCCCGGAAAGAAGTGGCTCCACCCCCCAACAATGAGGAGGAGAGCACCTCCAGCAGCGCGTCAGTACGTAGCCCCACCTCCACCTGCTCCTCTGTGTGAGGACAACCTGAATCTGCGTCTCGTTCTTTGATTGGTCCAAAAGTACAATGGAAAATTTTATATTTAATGTGTCTGATTTGTGAAACCAGAAAGCAGCTCTGTGTCCTCACCAAGAAGGAACCTCCAGGTTTGAAAAGTGAAGCTTCAAACCTGCATTCTCTCTAACAGCCAGCAGGGGGCGACTCCACTGGATCGTATAGAAGTCTATGAGAAAATGTGGCTACTTCCCAGCTGATCTATTACTTCAGTAAACACTTTTCTAATGATTTCATGGTCTCAGTTGTTAGTCTTCTTCAACACAGTATGATGTTCATTTAGTAAATTATGGTCCCATTTAGAGGAAAATAGACCAGAAAGCAGGGGAGGCTTTAGTGCGGGGCTACCTTGTGATTGCCAAGTTGCTATGTGTGAGCAAAATATGGTACCTCATGGATGTTCAGTCTGTGTTCAGGACGGAGCGGAACACCTCTTTTCCCTCAGCTGGACAGAAAGGCTGGAATAAAATACAATTAAATTAAATTAATAAGTCAGGTATGATATTGTAATACAGGCTACATTTCTTTCTCTATATTTAACCATATCAATATAACTGTATTAATCAATACAATTTCTTAAGCTTTGGATTACTGTCCAATATCAAAAAAACAATCTGATTACTCAAAAACTAATTGTAATGGACTCCACCAGTTTGCTTACTTTAATTTTTGAACGAACATGCATTGTTGTGTTCCTTAATAGCAAATAATGAAAGCCCACGCCATCCTTTACATTGAAATCCGGAAGTATTCCTTTGTGGGATCTGCAGTAGCTTTAAAGTGGCCAAATATTATAGTGTCCATGAAACTTCCTTTTCATTCAATGTCCATTCAGTTTTTTGCGGGCAATAAAACATGTGAAAGGATAAGTAACATAAGTAGCCTAAAAATAACGTTCCATGCTATGTAAAATTATAGAGCAATTGTGTTTTTACAGCGCTTCAAATTTCACAAAGTAAGCCATGTTAAAAATATGGGACTTTTACTTTGGAAAATCTCTAAATTGATAGGGTAAAAAAAATCGGTCTGTGTGGAGTCATAGTTCCTGAACTCAAATGTCTGTTGTTGTCAGGAATTATTTATTTACTGTTTTTCCATTAATTTCCACAATATTTAATTATATTTTTTGTCAGATTTTTTTTTTTTTACTTTTAGGGGACAGGTTCCTGCGAATATAATAAAGGAATTTCCATATACATATTTGGTATATAAAAGTTAACACTTTTGAAAACCGGGCGTTGTCTTATCCTAACGCTAAATTCACCAATGTGGTGCGCTCGAATCGCGAACTTTAAGGATTTCATAGCCTCTCTTCAGGTAAGATGATTGCGTTGCTGTGAAAGTAACGCAATCATTCACTGTTCCTTATATAAAATCTGTGGCTCCTTCCAGCCCTATAGACCGGAGTGGGACACATTTCTGTGAACGTAAACTTAATTTCCTTTCAAGGCGCGAGACCATGCGCGAGACGCATACACTTTCTGCACTCGTCTTCAAACTACCGCACCGCCAGTGCGTTATTATTCCATCGTTAACTTCCAGAGCATGAAAGCGCTAACATTTGGGTTAACCCTGGTTCGACAGTAAGTGCATTTGATTCATACATTGAGTTTAGCGCAGAGGCTCCGTGTATTGCTGCTATATGCATGAATAAACCAATAAACATTTTTATATCCTCTCCGTGGACCTAACTTTTACCTAGTTATGATAAAGTACTTTTGTAATATAGTCACATTATGTTGATATATTGTGTAGGCTTCTTCGTGAAGCCTAGTAACTTACCGGTAGCCTATTTTAAAACTAGTTAGTGACATGACCTAAGTCTGTCTGCATTTATTTAGCTTTAGCTTAGTCGCAAACCCTAGCATGGGTGTCACATAGTCATAGTCACATAGTGTACCATTACATTACTGACATGTACAAAGAGCTCCTGGCAGTGTCAGGGCAGCCTCTATTTTTAACCTAGCCTGATTTTGTAATAACATCAGCATCATAGCTATCTGTACACAGGGACAGATTCAGCTGAGCAGCTAGCAAACACATATGAACTTTGTTCCACTGTCCCAGTCCACCTTATTTCATAAGTAGGCCTACTCAGTTCATTCAATCCTGGTTCAGACTGCGGTCTGTGGACGCTGCAGTGTCTCCTCGGGACCACCAGAGATCAGAATTTATCAAGGAATGAAGGTCTGCCCCCTCTTATAAAATGAATACCAGAATCTTTAGGACATTGCAGGTGAAAATTATCTGGAAAGCATTTTGATATTTTAATAATTAAGTCAATAATCAGACAAAAAAAAATGATTCCAGCTTCTCAAATGTAAAGATTTGCATCTTTTTTATTTAATTGTAAATTACGTTATTTTCAGGTTTTGGACTGTTGGTCAGGCAAAACAAGCCATTTCAAGAATTTCAATTATCTCGGGCTCTGGGAAATTGTGAAAGGCATTTTCACTATTTTCTGATGTTTCATTAACTTAACGTTTAGTTTATCAAATCAAAAAGTAATTAGTGATGAAATAATCATTTGTTGCATTCGTATTTAACACTGCCAAAGTAACTTCTAATAAAGAGTATAACTATAGTGGAGCAGTGGCTATAGTCCTGCAACGACAGGAGCCAGGTTTGACCATCTGCCCTACTAAAATGTCCTTCTGCGAAACAGAATCTGACTGATTAATCGGCCTACCAGTATAATCGGCCCATATCAGCAAATTCCTGATAAATTGATATTGCTGTTTATAACACTTGATAAATGACAATTAAAAAAGAAACGGAGAGAGGAAGGGGGATCCTTCAAACATGTCATGATTGTTGTTGTTGCATAGTTTGTCCAACAGAGGGCGCTCTGCAACTACCATACGGCAACCAGCTGACATAATCAGCTGTACTTTTGTTCAAAGTACTACTTACAACAATATTTAAAAAAACAGTCTTTAAACTGTATTATCTCATGTTAACTTGGTGAGGTCTCATAAAATATAACAAATGTTAGAGATGAACTTTGTTTATGTTATGTGTTTCTGGAAAAAAAAAAGAGAAAAGAATATCACCTGATATATTGGATTTTAAATTCCTCAAATATCCAAATTGGTATGGGTTTTAAAAATCCCATATCGGTCGGGCTCTATTACGTATATCTATGATAAGAGAAATTAATTAAAATTGACAGTCTCTCTCTGAGCTTCTTTAATCTGTTAATGACATTACCTCCTGTACTTTGACATTGATAAATTATTTATTTCTTGCAGTGGGGAAACACAGTACAATAAAGACGGCCTGCTACAAGGTAGAGTTTGATTGAAGATATATTCACTCAAAACATGAGATCAAAAACTCATACTTACTCATCCCTTTTCCTCCACACAGGCCAGGCTATAGATTCACCCTTGTCTGAGATCGGCCTGCAGCAGGCCGACGCTGCAGGCCGTTACCTGAAAGATGTCAAGTTCAGCAACGTGTTTGTCAGTGACATGATTCGGGCCCAGCAGGTACGATGCTTTAGTTTTAGAGTAGGAGCAAGCTCTGAATCTTAAGATGAAAACTGAATCAAAACACTGCAGGTTTGCTTATTCTACTGTGTGATCAGATGTAATAGAAATACTAATGATGTATTCATCATCTCACTTTATGACATTTGTTCCTGTGAGCAATATTAATCATAGAGTGATAGTTAGTTAGTATAAATCATAAAAAACAGCAAACAGTGTCTTTAAATCAAGAAACTCACATCTGGGAAAACATCCCCTCTTCTTTCTGTAGAGCGCTAACAGCAGTATGTCACAGAATGTCACTATGTGATGAGATGATTGTGTATTATTTCTTCCAGACTGCTGAAACAATAATGAAACACAACAGCAGCTGTTCTGGTCTACAGATGGCGTGTGACCCTTTACTTAAAGAGATTGTGAGTAGCATATCTTTTTTGTGATTTTACAACTTTATCGCAGACGTTTTTTTTCTCACATAAACATGTCCTTACATAGAAAG
This sequence comes from Micropterus salmoides, assembly GCF_014851395.1. Lineage (NCBI taxonomy): Eukaryota > Metazoa > Chordata > Actinopteri > Centrarchiformes > Centrarchidae > Micropterus > Micropterus salmoides. Next base: position 28,901,664 of record NW_024044570.1, read on the forward strand.
TAGATATATTTACTTATTGATAAATAAACCTGAGTCATCCAGTCAATGACTTGTTATTTTTCAGAGCTTCGGGACAGCAGAGGGCGGACGGGTGCAAGATGTGAGGGAGATGGCCAAGGCGGCTGGTCAGTCGTTTCCAGGCTTCACCCCTCCAAAGGGGGAGACCCAGGAGCAGGTGAGGCTTGGGTTGTAGCTGTTGTAGAAGGGTCAAGTATCTGTTTCTCGTTTCATTAATTATGTGGGCATAATTTATTTCCCTTTCTGTCCTCCTCACTATTTTTTACTATTTGTATTTGTATATCTCTCTTTGCTCTCTTTCTCTTCTTAGAAGCTTATAGTTAGTTGTGATGCTTGGCTCTTTACAGCAAGTCATGCTCTACACAGGGTGCCAATAACTGTGTTAAAGCAAAAACTTTTAATTTATTTATTACACACTGATGTGATTTTCATGTTTTAATGTGCTCTTATTGATATTCCCACACTGAAAATAAAACATGTTGCTCCATAGCAGTAATTCCGTATGTATATCAGTATCGACTCATCATCATATCCGATAATCTTTGTGCCCTTTCAGTAAGTATTTACTGTCTTTCAGTTTATTACTGGCTATTGCCCAAAAAAGTATTTACACCTTTTAAAGTTTTCATATTTAATTGCCTTACAACATTGAATAAAATAGAAAATAGAAATCAAACAGAAAACATATTTTATGTGGCTTTTTATCTATATGAATTACAAATAATAATAATAATTATAATGAAATACCAAAGACTTTAATTTGACAAGGACCTTGCTTCTGGAAGGATAGATATCCATAAATGTTGGCTTATAAAACCAAAACCTTCTGCACTGCCAAACACTGCAGGGTGAATGAAAATCTTTAGATTTATTTTTAAATCATTTTCTTGGTATTGAACCTTTAATACTAAAATTATTTTAGCCCACAGACTTACAATTGGAAAGATCATCTTGACCTTAAGATGCTTTGGGAAAATGGGACACTCATCTGTTGCACTCCCAATCTGGATCCGACCATCCGATCTGAATTCCGTGAAACAATGTACACACACCACTACTGAGTGACAGAAAACACTTATCTCCTCAGTAAATCACTTTCTCTGTATGGGCGTACACATGCTCAGGGCATCTTTGCATCCACATGATTTTATTTCTTTTCTATCTGCCAGAGCACTTGCTGTGAATCAGGAGGGTCAAAGTGCATGCCCTTCCACTGTCCAACAAGAGTGTTCGTCACTACACCTGATTTAAAAGTCACCACTTGGCTTTGTGCTATTTCTGTTAGAGGCTGTGTGGGAGGACTGTGTGTGCGTGTGCGTAGAAAGCAAATGCAAGAGAAGCACGGTGAAGTTTGTAACAGATGTTTGCTCTGTTCAGGTGAAGGAGCGGGTCAAAGCATTTTTGGAGAAAGTGCTCCAGCAGATTGGGGTCGAACACTGGCACGACAGAGGGGGGGATGAAACCTCCTCATCCACTCCACCAGAAACGTCTCCTGTGGAGGGAAAGGCAGACGATGGGGTCAGGGGCCTCTCTGTCCATGCTTTGGTTGTCACCCATGGGGCCTACATGTGTGTGGCAGTGCGCTACTTTGTGGAGGAGTTACATTGCTCCTTGCCTCCGGGTTCTGACAAAGCACATATGTTCTCTTTGAGTCCTAACACAGGTCTGTGTCGGTTTATATTAATCATGACAAAAGAGGACGACAGGTTCAAATTGTCAGGGATCCGCTGTGTGTTTGTTCACAGAGGGGACCATGTCACATAGTAGGAGCTAGATGAACGGAGGTTTTTAAGAAATGTAAAAGAGATAACTAAGAGACTCAACACTGAGTTTGATAATATTGTAGGTTATATTATTTAGAGGTTCTGTATTTATTTTTCATTTGGTGCTCAATCACCTCACAGTACAGTTTATTCAAATTTTAAAATTGACGCCAAAGTTTTTTCTTGTTTGCTCAATATAAGCATGTTTTGACAACAGAATTTTTTTTTTTTTAAACGTGTATGTCAGGTGTTGAGGTGCTGTTTATTATTGTATAGTTTAACAGTGGCATTATGTTAAGAAAACATTACACAATACTTAAATTAACTGAATTCAGAAATCCAGTTTATACTGACCAAGATATGGATTAAATAATACATATAGTGCATATGTTGCAACTGCAACAGTGTTGACTTTGTCATTGTTGTGTGTTAACACTTGGTCAACAAGCCCAAACAGATTCAATGGCTGTTGTCACTGGGATTCTGTAATTGAAACACTTCATTATGTAGGAATACTGTCAGACTTGAGCAGTTTAGTTTTCTTCTTAAAGAAGGAAATGTAGCTGTGGAAACCTGCCAACAGGAATAGAAGAAGTCTTTTTCTGATAAAACATCCACATTCAGTCTACGCTGGTTCTCATTTCTCTTTATATAGACACACAGCCTGGAACGTTTTCATTTCAGTAAAAGTGCTTCTTCATTTACATTCTCGTCTGCATTGATCTCATTTGGACATTGTTTGTTCAGGGCTAATGTTTGCCAGTTACATAACCAATTGGCTGCGTGCTTAATAACCATGTGGTTTTTGTGGCCTTTTACTTGGAAAATAATTGGTTGGTGGGCAAAATAATGTGCAGCCATTTATTTGTTGTTCTAGTAAGTCAGGGCCAAAATGTTTGTGAGACATTGTTAATTGTGATCACCGTAACCTGGTCAGGAATGTTGAAAAGAAACTTTGCTGCGGCATGTACAGGTGATTTACACTTGTTTTAATGGACCCCAAAGAAAACATGAATACAAGCGGAGAGGAAAAGACACAAGACCCGCTTTCATTCCCAGTTCCTCTCTTTCCCTCCCATTACAATTTGCTAGAAAGGAAGTTACATATATATGTGATCATGGAAGCAACAACTAAAGACAGAGTCTCTAAAGGGTGCAATTCCTTCATGCTGTGTCATACTGCTGCCTCACGGACACATATAGTATGGTATACAGTACAGCCGACAAGACACTCAGCAGAATAGTTACAGTTTATTTGTCCACATCAGAAATAACACAAGATGAAATATATAAATAATAAAACAGTAGGCTAGGAAGGAAGTCATTTAACATATTTCAATAAATAAATACCTTTTCATTGCTGTGACTATTGGTGTCCGGCACCTGACATCATTTGATCCTGTCCTTTATTGCTGCAAATGGCGGGTGATTTTTTTTCCCCCAGTTTGTTTGCTTTTAAAACTCCTGTTTTTAAAGCATTACTGCGTCAACAAATTAACCTATAAATACTCATAATTACTTACAAATTGCACATTTTTAAAAATGCAAAACAAACATTGCCACATCTGGCCCAAGGTTTAAAATTTAACTGACACAAGAGGTTAAAGGACAGCAGGACCGGGACCAAACTTGCTGCATGATTATGTCGAATGTTGCCAGACTTATCCTTCACCTGCTATTCAAACAGAAGAGCCGCCGTTATGTAACACTGTTTATGAGGCCATTACAAAGCATAATAGTTCCATCAAAACAAATTGTGAAATATTTGATTCAAGGCTTTTATAAAATGCTATCTCTTTTCTCAGAAGTTGTTTAATGCTTTTGTGTGACCTCATAAAATAACAAACCCTCTGGGATCAGTTTGACTCTAGCAGCTCGTTACAAGTCATTCTATGGCTCTCACGAATACTGAGGTCCACAAATGCAGGACAAGGTGTCAAGAAGTATCTACTCCCACTGTGCAGTTAAATGTAAAGTGAGTTTTCAGAACAAACACAAAGACTTGCAGCCCCTCTTGACTTTTTACTTATTAAACCCAAGTTCAGTATCTTAGTCTTGTTCTGCTCGGTCTGCAATATTAGTCTTGACAGGACTGACAGGCCCGTTGGGCTGTAAGACCCGCAGGGGGTCGTCACAGAAGGTGATGGTCTCTTTAGATACAGCGCCGGCCTGATCCTGGTCAGGCTTGGCAGAATGTGAGGGATGTGACTCTGATCTTAAAGGATCAGAGGGGTTCACATACTCACTCCTCCTCTGTCTCTTAACCAAGTAGAACTTCTTCACCAGGGCTAATGGAGGTTCAGGTGGCTCCTGGTGAGCAACTCGCAGTTCTGCTCCCTCCAGTTTGAGCAGCCGGCGTCCCATGAGCACTTCACGGTGGTTTGCCAAATCTAACCAAATGCACTGGAAGAGACAATCTCTGTCCTTTTGCCTCTATTGAGAAGGAAAAAGAAACAACCAAATAAAACAAGTTTAATGTTGCTGTTTTCCCTGCACTTATTTCCTGACTTCACTCAATTTAAGTTCATCTAAAAAAAATACTCACAGAGTTGTACAGATCTCCCTTTAAGTCCATACAGAGGAACCGTTTTCTTCTCAAATTAAATATTGACACAACGTAGCTTGTGTCTGTTGTTGCTGGCAAAATAACTGTAAGCAAACAGGTTTAAATATATATATATATATATATATATAGAACAGTTTTAGAAACATGTTTGAACATGAAGGTGACTGGCTGCCAGAAGTCTTGTTAGCTTGTATAGATGACATGCAAAATATGCTTTGGACACATAAATTCGAATTTATTTGTAAGTTTATCCAGAAATGTGCCATGCTGAATGTCTTTCCAAACATGTTTTACCAATTACTTTAGAATATTGCCCTCTAAAAAATGAAATGAACTAAGCTGGATGAAGACATAAATGCGATTAGTATTTAAAAGACTTAAATTTATAGACTAAATGTAAGTGGAATAGTTGTGTTTTTCTGCATATAGGCAGACTTACCCAGAAAGTGTCTGTGAATGCCTTTTCTCATTGATCCGCTCAGCTCCAAGTAGAAACCTCCCGTACCAGCGGATGTATCCGAATATGCTCCTGTGTTAAAGCTGCTCTGCTGGTGTTGTAAAAGTTGTTCTTGGTCTTGGAGCCTCGTTGTACAATCCACCGGTACAGACTTATGTACGGCAATCAGTATGAGTGAGAAGAAAGCCGGTTGCATGAATAACGGGGATGCCATAGTGTCTTTACAGCACGACTGTTCAGTTTGGTGTGCTGGCAGCTACTGTAGGAGGAGAAAGTCCAGCAGGTCTATTTAAACAGAGGGCCGTTAAACTAGCTCATTCACCATGACAAACTCATTTAAATGACTCATGGCCAACCTGTTTTTCCACGGTTAGAGGCTGCTGAGGTGGAATTCCTGCAGGTTCTAGCTGGTAAAAATACAATTTATCTTATCTAAAAAAAACTTATCTAAAAAAAACTTTTTTTAAAACCCAACGAAGATTCTACTTTACTCATGTCTGATTCTGGCACACACTTCATCAGCCTGTGTTGATTGTTGTTAAACCTGACATTGTACACGCATGTCAGTAAATTATACCTTTATAGCTTAGGTATAAATTACTGATTCTTAATGAAGATTTGAATCTGTTGTTTCAAAGTATGTTGGCTGACATCCAAGGAGAATGACTCATACCCCGTTTCTTAATGAACTGTACACACAGTCCTCTGCCTCTCACTTTCTTTCACGAAAGTAGATATTTCTTTTGTTAGATAGATTTGTGGCCTAATTTTGAGTGATTTTAATGTTTTTACCTCATTTAAAAAATTAGAAAATTCCCTGAGCTCTTGACTTCACGATTGTTTCTATAAGTTTTGATCAACTTTCGAAAGCAATTATATTCTAAAGTTGACATTGTAGAGATGGAATGCTTTCGCCTGACAAAAACCGTATGTAGGACAAATAATAACATGGTTATAAAAACGTTTATGATATAATTTTGATTGGACATTTTGAAGGCAACTTGTGATTAGATGGCTTATATTTACAATCTGAGCTGTAAATGATATTTACAGGAACTTTCACAAGTTGTATTCCTGTACAGCCTATGTACAAAGCATATTTATGAGCAGAGGCATCTATCAATTTCAGGCTCCTTGGAAGAATATTATACCACAAAGAATGGATTATGGTAGCACTCAAGAGGGTAGTGACAGTATTTTACTTATTGATGAGGGAAACAGACATTAACAGGAATTTAGGGAACCACTTTATGTTACAGGTTCCTGAAAATTACATACCTGGAGTGATATGTCATTTAATACTAAATTGAGACAAAGGTCTGTGTGAAGGAATTTTAGGCGTACTATGACACAGGTTTCCCCAGGTCATGATACGGTCAGTAGCTGAGCTAAACTAAGCCAAAGTAGACAGCCTGTGACTCTCCAAAACAGTAGGTCAGACTCTGTCTCTCCACTCTGCCTGCTTGGTCGACTGACTGATGCAACTGCCTTGATAAGGCCGAACTCTGTGGTTCATCTTCTAAGTAACCCAAGGTTGAGATTATCTTTATTTTGTTTCATTAAAGACAGACTGACTGGCTCTCTTTAGAAAGTGTTGCATGTGACTTGAATGACACACAACGTGATTTAGGTTAACTTAGGAAAGCATAGTGTCTTGTTTTGAACCAATATCCAATAGGATCTTCACACATGTGTAGAGGGGTGAACAACAATTTTATCTGGTCCACATTGTGAATCTCTGTAAGTCTAGGAGGGATAAATATCCCCCGACAGAAAGCATCCTTCAGATTTGGTTTGGTACTACACTGTGTTCTCACTCTGTAAGCCAGACAGAGCCCATATAAGGACTTTAATGCTGATGCTGTTATTGTAGTTTGCTGTGTTGAGCTGGAGAAGCATTTGTTTATTTTCACATGAATTTCTTTGAAAGACCTGCTCCATTTAAGCCCAAACAAATATTAATTTATTATTAAATACTTAAAATATATTGACTTGTATGTTTGCTTGTGACATTTTTGTACATTCAGCTGACCTGCTGTGTACTGACTAAAACTCTGTCTATTTTAAATTACAGCTATGTTCAGAAATGTACTAGGCTTAAACTAAACTCAACGATTAAGAAAAGAATCCATAAAGTGTGACTGAATTTGTACTATTTCCTGTTTCAGTTTGGTTAATTTATATCTGCATTTACTTACACATCAGTTAAAATGTTGCCCTTCTACCTGTTGTCAAGCTTCACCAGAAGAGGGCGTCACATACTGACTCATGGTAATTCATGATTTTGTCTCTAGGTTTAACAAATTTCAGTGCCTGCAATAATCTGTCATTCAGGGTCAAGAAGCATGACGATGTAAACATGTAGCTTTAAAGCATTCAGTCACAACAGCTTTTACAAAACGTCTTTTATTATCATCTCAGGAATACAGTTGACTGCTGTGCACAGCACATACGTACAAAAATAAAAGGAAAACCATTTGTCATATAGTATTTTACTTACTCGTCATCATATTTTTCAGAAACAAATGATTGGAGAAGTCTGTTGTTTCAAACTAATTTACAATCATTTCAATAATCGGAACTAAGGCAGAAGGTGAGGTATATGTTAAAAAAGAGGAGGGGGACTCAGAGGAAGCACTCTCCCCTCAGTGCAGGAATAGAAAACTGAGAGAGAAACACAAAGGCTGCTGGCACACAGGGACACACACACACACACACACACACACACACACACACACACACACACACGTCTGATCCCAGATCCTCCCACAGACCTCCAGTTCCCTGTGAACCAACACATTTTAAAACCAGCAGAACAGGTATGATAATTACAATGGCAAAATCCAGACACTGGATCCTTAATAAAAGGGGCTAACACATACCGAGTCTGTTCGTAACTCTATATGCATAATGAGGAATTAAGGACGTGAGGGTTAATGTTGAAAGATGCTATTTTTCTTACCATTAACTACCTTCTCCCAGTCACTGTTAAATCGTACAACCTTTTCTGCTTTGAAACAACAGCATGCAAAAGTTGTAGAGCTTCTAATAGAGTAATCTTTCCTTTTAACTTTCAATTGTCCAGCGTTGATAAAGCTGACACCAAGTGAAGTTGTTTCTGTTGTAAACAATAACAACTTCTCAGGTGTGCCCTACCACTTGAGGAGCCATTGTAACTTTACAATTCCCATTCAGCCATACAGCTCATCACTTGTTGTGCTGACAGCGACCTCTGAAACATATATTAAATCAGAAATCACATACAGTAATAAACACAATGTTGCCATCAAATACAAGTACTTTTGATCTTGCATGTCAGCTTGTTTTGATGAAAACATAGCAAGGGGGGGGGGGGGGGGCATATATCCCTGCACAAGTAAATTGCACTCCATGAAGATTTTGTAGATTTTGACAAATTAGCCGAAATACCTTTTCCAAGCAACTCCTCACTGCCACAAAACCTGTCCAGAAAAAGTTACAAGTGATCATTTTCTGATTATAGTGATGTGATAACGGCTGATCAGTCAAAATGAGTAATAAGACACTCAAGGTGTCAGTATTCAAAAAATATTAAACATGACATCCTGGAAGTGTCGAGTCGCTCTCTTGGATCACAGTATTCAGTCTGCCAGACAACCTGTTTAACTCAGGTCTCCCGTTCCTGGAAGCATTCGATTATTTATTTTATTTAGTGGCCGTTTGCTACAAAACCACCAGCTCAAACCACAGTCAGTGCTTTCTTTTGACAGACATCCCTCAGTGGCCTCTGTGTTGCCTTTCTCCATCCCTCTCGTCTCTATCCTCCCCTGTGAGGAGAGTACAGTACATCAGCTTGCACAGTCAGACAATGCCCTGTTATTCCTGACTCAAGGTAAATTGATCTGATACCATCTCCACTGTCGCTTTGGCAGAAACAGAACATGACAGGAGCGTGCTCAGCTGGACACACGCACACGCACACATGCTTACATACACACTCATTCTGACCAGATACTGCACATTCCTCTCTGCTACTAGACACAAGCTGGAGCTTAAAGGGCATGTAAACCATTGCTCATCAATATTTTGTCAGTGCATTACAGAAATTTTAGAAAGAGCATGAGGTAAAATACGATAACATATAAATGAGACCTTGCTACTTTCTTTTAATCATGTTTCAACCAAATTGGCCTGACAGGTGGTACCAAAATACCATCAAGTACCAAAATATAATATTTTAATTCAAAGTCATTCAAAATTGAGCTCAATCGCACCTCATTTCAACGTTAAATAGACTCCGCTCAGAAGTACAAGAAAGGTGCAGAATCATTAATATCTTCATTGCCCGTTACAAGACATTTTTGTCTTGATCAAGAAACAGGTGCAGAGCTCCGTAAAAAAAAAACAAGGTAAAAGTCGTTGAGAGGGACCAGAAAACACGCCTACATCAATAACAGGACACAGAGCCCACATCTTCGACCTTGGTACAAAAATGGCTCAGATGAATGGGACAGGAATCCAAGGGCCCTGCACCGACTGTCCAGCCTGACATCAACTGACGAGGGGCCCCACCAGTCTGATGCTCAGGTATTTTACCCCACATTATCCACATCCTCGCCAAGTTAAACAAACAACCAGTGCCACATGCAGAGTCCCATTTAAGTCCTCTGTACATCATTGCTATCTTCAACTCCGCTTGCTCTTTGTCCTCCTCCCCCTCGTCTACACAATGGAAAACTACAGTATTTGAAAGAGGAGCGCAAGCAGTTGTTGAATTCAAGTATGGTATGCTGCATACACAAAGCCTGAATGAACATTGCTGATGTAACCATTTGGTTAATTTCTTTTTGCAACATTGCTCATAGCCGTACTGTAACTCAGTGACCAATCTAAATGCATAAATAGCTTAAAAATCTGGGATCCATGAGCCCTATCCACATCATCTAAATGTCAGACTGGGTTATCTTAAGCAGTGTTCATAAATCCCAGGATCGTGAACTCTAAAGCAGTTCCAGTTCTCTCTAAACCAAACTGGAATATTTACACTATTTCAAATGAATGCAGCAGACCATCATGTTTACAGTGAATCGACAACTGAGTGCCATCCACTGGAACTGCACTCCTTTCTGCATAAACACGTTACTTTAAGTGCCAAATATCATCAAACCAGTGTGAAAGTCAAACAGCTCCCATCGTCATTTTTGCTATAAACTCAAAACGAAAATCAGCAACAAAATATCAAAGCTACAGACCAGATGCAACAGTTTGCACCAACTCAGTATGAACTGGAGGGAAATATAACATTCAACAGACAGAAATGGAGGACATTTTGCTTCATAGTGTCAGGTCTATCCACCCCCCACCTCCCACAATGAGAAAAAAAAACGTTTCCAATTAAGCTGCTCTCAAACCAAGCAATTCCACATACATACATAAAATAAATACATGCCCACACATATAGTACACACTCAATCTGGCCTGACGATCTGGCTACAAAATTTGTAAAAGTAAAACCTGGGATTGTCAAAGCTCCCTTGGACATGATAGTGGGGGGGTGTGGACTAAATCTAGCTTTCCATATTAATAACAAGAGGCTCCACTGGGTTCTGTGCAGCATAGAGTCTCAATTACTTAACTGATCTAATAATGGAAAGAAAATAAAGTGGAGAAACCTCTGGCCATCGAGGAATTGGGCTAAAGCCCCCCAGTGGTGTCTGAGGGAGTGATGACTTGCGTTTCGTTCCTATTTCTGACTTGAGCACCACATTTCTCACATGCAAGGGCAAAGGGGTCCGCAAGTAAGAATTCAAGACACCGCCACCTCATGACGAAGCAAGAAAAACCACCGTCATATTTGCAAGTGCTCCAGTTGCCCTGACAGTAACAATCGAACATAGACTGGGAAATGTCCAAGGCCTTGATGGATGACAACGAAAAAAACTAACATTTTAAGTAAACAGGCATTCTTCTCAATTCTCAAATTTCATGCACACATTTCTCTTTTTCTTCTTCCTCTTCTGCTCAGGATATGGTGCTTTGAGGTAATAACGTATCCATTTCATTTCCAAGAGGATCAACTGTCATCCGCTGACAGTGCAAGACCAATTCCAGCAAGCACCCATAAAAACTGAGGGGATAAATGACGTCTCTCCATCCCCTTCATATCAAAAAATGATGAAAATCATAAAAGCAGCAAAGAATGGCATTTCCATCATTTCTAATACAAAGTAATCTACCCAAATATACATATAAAGTTTGAATAAATACTATCAGATATAGTGGTATTTCTTTCTTTTACAGTCCATTTTGTCTTTTGTGTTTGTACGTACGTATATGGTATTTATGTTACCTGGGAAATAATCCACATGTGCAAATAAGTTTGTTATTGCCAGTTTTTGCTCATCATATTCTGGGTAGGAAGTGCGTTACAGTCATGGCAGTGGTGGCCTTGTTGCCCCTCTTCACTCGGCCATGCTTGCTGAGTGCTATGTAGGAGCCTCTGTAAACCAGAGACTCATAGGCGTTGTAGTTGTTTGGGAGCAAGCTCTCCTTGAACTTGCACTCGTCATGGAAGACTGTCTGGAGAGGACAAAGAGACAGACAGTGTGAATTTTAATGAGCTGCTCAAGAAATAGACCTTTTGTAGTTTGAAGCTATGATAGCAGAACATTAAAAGGCTCTTTAAAAATATTCTGAGCAATGCACAACAATATAAAGCTAAATTTAGATACGCACAGCAATGGGAAAAATTAATTTTGACAATGTAAAGTTATCTTTGTGCAATCTCCCAGCAGCAACAACCACTTTAAAAGGTGTATTACATTTGCTCCTTTAAAAATAGGTATTCATTTAATTGAAATATACACAGTGAGCCAAATAAACTACTATTAGAAAGTAATTTTCCACACACAAGGAAGTTCTATCAAGTGTTGGTCTATTCCCAGAAAAGACCTGAATTTAAATTAAACTGAACTGCTGAACTTTAAAGGAATAGTTTGATATTTTGGAAAATATGCTGATTCACTTTGTTGCGACAGCTACATCCAGGAGACACTGTAATGATAAGGTAACAAAATCTGCCTATACAGCCCATGCTAACCAGGAACGCGGCCAGTCGATAATGCAGTAACTTACTACAATCCATATTTATGTTTTTTGTTAGGCTGCGACCTCTAGTGGCAAAAGAAGTCAGGTGATGTGGCATAAAGAGTGACAAAGTCAACATAACGAGGTTAGTGGGGTGGATGTACTAGGTGTCAAGTAAACTAAGGACTTTCACTCAGGAGACTGAGGTTTGAGTCCCGTGAAAGTCAAAGGTGACGTGTTTTAAGTTATATGACATATTATAGATGACTTTTTGTAGATGACTTACGTCACATGACATGATAAGGTAATGTACTTATTTTAACCCAAACCACGATCTTTTCCTCAACCTAACCAAATGGTTTTGTTGCCTAAACCTAACCAAACTACTACCATTTCACAATGTTTACCACATGTTAAACGTCCGGTACGCGTGTCACTGGACTGGTACTTGCCAACTCTCGTACATGTCACCAGCACCTCTAAAGCCCACTAATTAACGTGTTTTATTTTGTTTGTTGAATTCATAGCAAATAAGCCCACGTAAAACCACAACAAATTGGTGAGCTGTAGAGGTGCTGGTAGATCCAGATTTTTACCTTTGGTAAGAGACAAGTATGCCTGTATCCCTGCATTTCCAGTCTTTATGCTAAGCTAATCGTTTCCTGGCTACAGCTTCTTGTTAAACAGACTGAGAGTGGTATGGGAGTGGTCTCGTCTAACTCTCAGCAAGCAAGCATATAAACCTATTTTCCAAAATGTCCTAAAACTATTACTTAAACTCTCAAGGACATATTTAAATTAACCAAGGTACGAGTGTAACAGAGTCCAAAGAGTCTCTAATTCCCACTTAAAGTCTCTCAATTAAAAATAATCTCTAAAGAAAGAACAATATGACTGCTCTGCTACTCTAAGCTGTGCTTGAGCAGCAGAGCAAATACTCTGTACCATGTGGCCTAATTCAATCTCTTATCAGATCATCAGCCTGCTCACAAGCTAACGCTTCATCACTCATGACCAGATAACCGACTCACATTCTGTCTGTCAAATATGTTGGCCACAGCAAGTAAACCAGCAGCCATGTGTCAGCAGGGCTCTGCTAAACACATTGTTTCCTCCCCCACCACCTGGAACATTTATGTATTAATAGCTGCCATTGCTCTAGAAGCAAACGAATGACATCGTCTAAAGGTTATCTCCAGTAACTACAAATGCAACTTGTCTGTGTGATGAGGACAAAAAGATCTGGTTTAACTAAATTATCATTTCAACCATAAGAAGTTACAGTTGAAACTGAGTTTCTTTGTTATCAGGGCAAAAAAAACAAACATAAAGGGGTCATGAATGCTTCAAAAACCTGCTTGCAATAAAAGATTTGAAAGAATTCAATAAAGTAAAGAGTAAAAAGATAAAAATAAGAAATACATATATGGTGTATACACATCTTAACCTCACCTAAAGAGTCCTCTCTCTCCTAAAACCTGTTTTTTTCAAGTGACTACACAAAACACCCAACACATTCAGCCGCAGGATCAAATGAAGGCCTTTGGGAACCTAAATTAACATGTCCATAAAACCATTGTCACAGCATTCTGGGAATTTGTGGGATACTACATTTAAGTTTTAATTACAGCCAATTATTGCTATTATTACACCTTTGAAGAATTCTTCAGAAGAATTTTCCTCTCACAATTGGTAAGAGGTGGCTGTCTGTACAGCCATTTAAAACCTGAAGAAAAAACAACCTGCACCTCACTGGTGCTGTTACACCGTGTACAAAATCCTTTATCTGCCATAACCTAATAAGCTCTAAGTCGCTTCCCATCAGGTTTGAGTCAGAGAACCAGGGTTTCCATCTTTTAAATGCAGGTGTTCTCTGAGGATGTATCAAACATGAAAAATCCAAACGGTGCTGTGCATTGAAGTGACTCTATGCCCACAACACCCCAGATGGTGCCAAATTCACACAAGGTAGCATGTTTCCTATAACTGGATGCTTCTCAGAAATAGAACATGCACAACTGCAGTTTGGTGAGAGCAGCAAACAACCATGGAAACACCTCAGATGTTATGCTGAAGTGAAACATTTTTAGAAAGATTGCAAACTTATAAAGCATAAGTCAAAGATTTATTTATTTTTTGGAGGTTATATATGTGGGAGAAGTTGCAGGTTGAGGTGAGTTGGGTGAGTTGAGTCTTTGCCGCCCAAGATGTGCACCGCCCTGCCAAATAAGCGCTTTGCCGTTAAAATCGATTTCTGCTGACAGGTTTCTTTGCGTCAGGGGGTTTTCCCTCCTCCTCCTCCTCCTCACACACACACGACCACATTACAGGCGCGTGGACCATGCATCTGTTAACCTCATCATTATTTACCCATAGGCCACCAGGCCTAGCACACTTGCTTTAAATAGAACTTTATAAATTCCTGATGAAATTAACATGGGATTTCACAACACACCCTGCTAGATATAGAGTCCCATCCATGAAATGTGACTGTGACCGACCTGCAAGTGCGTCTTGTGTTCAAGATCCCATTAACTAACATTGCTGGACAATAAATGAAATACAGTGCATACCTACCGTTCCGTATAACCTTCCACGGCTGTTCATTGCGACAAACAACTCACTCTTCACCCCATATAGGCTCACCACTCCTCTCTCCACCGTAGAGATCTCTATTAGGCCTGATACAAGACAAAGAATTATAACATTAGAGTAAAATATATGTGTATATTATAAAATAGCCTGCCAAACGATCATCCTGGCTGATCAGTGGTTTATAATGGTGACTGTAGCACAGTGCTCTCTGCGTCTATGGGTGTAACCTTGCAGATTGCTGCGCAGCATGCCGAGTCTTTGTTCTGCATCTTTCACCCCATCATACATTTGCACCCAGCCGCGTGTCAATTAAGCGCATTCTGGTTATTGCAATAATTGCAGTAATTGCATTGACGTGCACGGCCATTGGTCTCTGGACCGCCCTCGCGGGGCTGCGTAAAAATAAGTTGTGTCTAAAAGCGTCCATACATTCATGTCATGGTTGAGCTTGGGGAGGAAGGGGGAGGAAGGGGGTGTTCAGCACTGATGGATACTTATTTTAATAGATTTGTCTTGCCGTGGAGGAAATTCAATTCTCCCCCAGAGTCGGATGACATATGATCATGCAAATGAATAGAGGGGATACACTAGCCTGCTCATCACAGATCCATGCTTATTGACTCTTTTTTATGTTTATTGCATTACATTGGTGGAGGTATAACTCACTGTACTGGTTTTCATTATGTGCACCGTTTATCCCGCCGTCGGGGAGGATCTGAAGGTGAAACCCGATGCCCACGTTGCAGTAGAGCCTCCGCACTCTTTTGATGCCCAGCAGATAGTCACTCTCCCAGTTCAGCTCCGGTTTCTCCCCTGAGATCCCCAGTACAGAGCGGGAGAAGAGGGTCTCCCATCGTTTCTCCAGTAAAGTTGCATTTGTCCTGCTGCTCGGTAAAGGGTACGCTGACACGATCCCCAGCAGAAAGCCCAGGAGAACCACCGCGGTCAGCGTCCAGTGCGGCGTGCCGGCCTCGCAGGACATACTGACGAGGAGCCTTTGCGCAACGGCCATCCGGTTTACCTTCGGGCCACGTGGTCAAAATTAATGACCCTAAAAATACCGCTCTTCTTGTTTTGCTTCCTTCGGCATGCTGGCTGAGGGTTATTTTGGGAGCGCAGATCAGGGCTTTGGGCATGAAACGCAAGCCCCGGTGCAGAGGAGGAGAGGAGACGGGAGAGTGCGCGGCAGAGCTGGAGGTGATGGTGATGGTGGTGATTACCATGTTTTGCAGCTCCTCCGCGCCTCTCTCTCTCTCTCACACACACACACACTCTACCTTTCTCCCTCTCTCCCTCTCGCTCTTCCCCTATCTGTCTCTCTCTCGGTAAGAGTTCAGCATAGATCCTCTACCACTCACCAAAAACCCTGTTTGAACCTTGCCAGGGCTATCGCATCCCTAGATGACATCATGCTGACTCCACCGCTGGGACAATACAAGGGTAGAGAGGGTGGTGACAGCAGGAAAAATACCAAGTCTGTGGAGAGTTGATGGGAATAGCCTACTGTCACTGCTGGTCTGGAAGCAGAGAAAGCTTATTGGTGGCGTTCAGCGGCCGTGGGACGCGAAGGGGCTGCTCCCAAATTGGGTCGGTGGTCATATGTCTGTCAGGCAGCTTCCTTATTTAGAAGGAAGGTGTAAAAACAGGCCCACTTGTCATCGGAGAGCAATGACAGGGCTCTTGTGGTCCTGCTTCTTCTGCTGCCCCGTTCAAGAACTTTCACCCGTAAATTGTGTTCTTCTGGGCCTAGAATCACTTATTAGCTGGGGCACAGAGCCAGCAAGGTGTCCATCGCCCCTCAGCCGCTAAAATCAGGGTTCAAGACCTCAGTGCCGGCCAGCATCCGCCCTGCTGACGTGTCCGTGAGCAATACACTGGCTCTCCCTCAGCTCTGCAGCAGCGTGGTTAGGTAATGAAGGCCCAGAGTGGCATTTTAATTAAGTATCACATTTGTACAAGTGCACCAGAACCAACGCATTCCTCATGGTGCATTCGTGAGAACTATGAGGAGCAAGCTGGACATGCCAGTCATGAAATGGAACACATTGTCAGCATGCCATTCCCTGCAACATGAAAGCCTATCGTCTTTTCCATGTAATAGATAATGCCACCAGCAGCAGCATGCCCATGCGCCAGTGAGGCCCAGTGCAGTTGCGCACCAGCAGGCGCTCTTGCACACATCAGTTACCCAAGATTTCCAAAGGATGGCACTATTTCATAATTTTAATCACTGGTGGACAGCCTTTAGTCTTAGGTGTCTGTACACCAAACTGCATTGACATATTTAGACATTTAATGCAAAACAATAATCTCTTAAATAAAATAAAATGCAACTCACATTAAAATAACTCAAATAGTTACAACATATAAACAAAATTAACCATATAATGTAATATTTCAAGTTTAAGTAATTTCTTAGGTTTATATTAACACTGAGAAGTAGAATGTGTTAAAATGTGTCATAAAATCACTCAGACATCATCTCATTATCATTGCAGTTTTTTTATTTTGTATAAAATCTATTTGGTAACTGCATATGTATACACAATCTGATAGATGAATAATGAAAGTGAAAAACAACCATTTGTTATGACTGAATGCAATTATGACAGTGACACAAGTGACTAAAAGCTTGTGACAAAAACATTGATTTAAAAAACCTGGACACGACGACATCTGGCCTTAACGTAGTCGGACCATTGGCACTTTTGTTAGAAATTAAACAGATTTGGTTGAGAGCAATAGGGACTGAAAATATCTCCACTCGTTAAAGATAGTTCATCTGTTAAGTTAAACAATAAAACACATATCTGATAAGAAGATACAAGTGGTTATATAACAAATAAAGCAGTACTGACAACAGGATGAGGTTTCTTATTTGCACCAGCTGCACTAGAAAAAAAAAAATAGAAAACAAAAAAAAATCACCAAGCAAGTCCGTTGTGCGACAGGAATAAAAGGTTTCTGCTGATTCAGGCTACATGGATAATGACCACATGGGCAAATTCTGGTAACTTTCAGTATTCTCATCTGCAACTGCTTTGTTACAGACTGTCAGCAGGTATCTGCAATAAGCTCTGACATGTTAACAAAGCTACAGGATAAAGTAGGTAATGATAAAATAAATTATAGCTTTGATAATGCTTCTATACCACATCTATACAAATAATTTATCTTTTTCACATAAACAGCCTTCACCCTTGCACATACAAAAGATGCCAAGGAGGCCAATAGTTTAATACGTGCTATTTTGTAATAAAAGCATAAATAAATACATATGTACAAAAAATGTTTGAAAAATGTACAGGCACTTATAAAACATCTTTTTTTCCTGACACTTCAGCTACTGCTAGACAATATTTTCCTGTGCATTTTGGGGTGAAAAGGATCATTCAGTTGCTTGAGTGTTCTACGCTGCAGGACTGTCAACATGACAAACATCCTCTTCTGTTTTTACTTTACGGATGCGGCGCGCACCTCAGGCAAGAAGATCCTTCAGGACTATTTGTATCTTCTGAGCTCAATTCATCACCCCTCGTGTAGGCTCAGACAACTTGGATACAAAATGCTCAAATTAACTCACTTACAGGTTGTGAAACAACCATGGTGTTTACACCAACTGGCCAATTTCAAAAGCTCAACTGAAGGCCACAATACGTTGTAACATACAGCATCATATGGGCCAGGCTAAAGTCTATACAGTTCATCACAAGCAATGTGAAAAAACTGCACACACTCGAGTCATATCACACACACACACACCCTAAACACAGCTCGTCCTTTGACCCATCAATATGTACTTTGTAAACTACTCTTGCATCATTTTCAGTAACCAAATATTTCCATTTACTGCATTACTTTTTTTTGGTATTTCAGGAATGGGTGCTATGAAGTGGGCTTCCCTCAGACCTCCCCCTACATGTTTACATACAGCATTACATGTGTATGTCCTAGATTGTCATTTGAGAGTACAGTAACATGTTTGTTTAGGCTGCAGGGAAAGTGTTTTAGCAGTGGCATAAGGAGAGGATGGGATACTAAAACAAGGTACTAACCTGAGACGACTGTCCTGATCAGAAGCATAGTTGGGCAGGATGGCAGGGCACTAGACTAGACTACTCTTGATTATCTAGGCAGAGGACGCTTGATGCAATATTTCCAGTTCCAGTAAACGGCTTCATTCTTAAACCAGTCAATAACTTCACCACAACAGGTTGCATAACATAATTCCCATAGGGATATACAGTAAATCTGTATACAAAATAATTACAGTAAAACTGTTCATTAATTAATAGAGGACACTTAAAACGTGGGGAAACACATAGGATTAGGGCCAATGTCCGAGTACAGCTGAATTTTAAAAGGGGTACTCCACCAACTTTACACATAAAGGCCAGTTGACACTGTCTGGGGTAGCTTGGTCCAGTCATAGAAAATAACCCTGATGATGTCATCGTGATGTTATCAGGGTTACCTTGAGATTTCAAAAATTTGATTACATTACATACTGAGATGAGAAAAGATGACAGTAATTTACAGGTAGGGAAGGTCTAATGAAAGATGATACAGCGTTGTATTATGGGAAATGTAGCATCCATTTTTGGAGCTTGGCCCATTGTAGGGACTAAATGACAAAAATATTTTCACCATTCTTCTTCTTTTTAAAAAAAAAAATCCGTCTAACTTTATGGCGTTCCAACACTAAATCACTGGAGTACCCCTTTGAGTGTGTTTTTCATACTGGATGGACAAGTCCCATGGTCCCACTAGAAAAAATGCATTACTCTATCCATTCTGCCGTCTCAGGCCTGTCTAAATAAGATGATGACCAGTCCCCAGACTGGCTTAATGATGCTGCAGATGACTCTGCACAAGCCAACTCTGTGTTTACCATGTTGTTCAGAGTACAAAGCAGACTGTACTTGATTGACTGTAAATTGTGGATAGCTTAGGAGAACACCATTTAAAAAAAAAAAAGAAAAAAAGGTTAGTGTCTGTGTCTCTGAGGTTGATGAGTTCTACAGTAAATATTTTGCATGTAGTACCTGAGAAAAAGACAATGGGACAGAAAAGATGTCACAACAAAGAGATTTCTATAGAATTCAATTGCATTCGGTACAGAGAGTGTCTCTTGAGACACGTTCTTTCATTAGCCACTTTCTCTCATTACCTGTCACACACACACACACACACACACACACACACACACACTTCCCCAATGCAGAACTTATGTAAAAGCAACCACGTGGTACTAGAGCAAGGCATTCTGGAAACAATAGTGCATTGTTGGGGTCCAACCATGGAACCTGAATGACTGATTATTTGTCACTCCCACATCTTTTGCATGAATGCCTCAGCTTGTGAGGTCCTTTTGGTCAAAGGTGATTTGACGGACCAAGTAGATGGCGACAGCACCGAACATGGCAGAGAAGGCAATATAGGCAGTGACGGACTGTGCGAACTGAACGATCATGCCCATGAAGAGGGTAGGAAAAACCTGAGAGAGGAGGAAGGTGCTGTCCAAGATGGCAAAGTCCAAACCCACACCACGCTTCTCATACCCCAACTCTGCCTCCTCCTGTTCTGTGCCAACGGAGCTGTGAGATGAGCCGTTCTGGCTGTGTGGACTGGGGTAGTACTCAAAACTGTCCTGGCTTAAGAAAGCATTCCCATAGGGAGTCCCTGTTTTGTGATTCAGTCCATCCTCCTCTTTCACTGGTGTCAAATACACAGAGTCCCGCTTGGTTGCAATATCATTTTTATACATGCTTTTGGTTTTCCTTTTTGGCATATAGACCTGAAATGAGACAAGAAAAGAGTCAACTTATCAAATCATACTGATTTTGTCAATATACAACTTTGATGTTTACTTACCTCTTTCTCTTTGTGGTAGTGGCAGGTGAGTGTGTAGGGCAGAGTCTGCAGCGTGGCGTACGCATACCCAGTGAGGGCCGCCATTACAGTAACCAAGACCACACTTTTGGACAGGCAGATGACCAAAGCAGAGACTGTGAAGCTCACCATACTGCTCAGGTAGATCCACCGTGAGCCAAAATGGCAAACCAAACGACTCATGACCAGGGAGAAAAAGGTTGAGGTAGCACACTGCAGGAACAGGCCCAGACTGCCCATACGGATACCTGAAAGAAAAATTCAACTTGTATCACAACCAGCCGAGCCCAGGGGGAGCCAGAAACCCTACTGATTGCTCAAGCTCATGAACACACAGGCACACATCAGGGTGGGGAGACATTCACAGAGCTCTGCGGCAATGTATGGGGTGACTGGCTTGGACAATGACACACAGCATTAACCTTGGATAAATCCTTCAAAAGCCAGAGAGGGCGACACACCCAGGCCTGTCCTTGTTTACTGAAGCAATGTGACTCTTTTCCAGAGTCTGGCCCAGTGAGCCAAACAGACAAACAAGCATTTGGATGAGGTCTCAACAACTGTCTGAGGCCAAGGAGAGTTGTAGACTACTTAGCAGAATTAGATTCACTTATGTTGCCTGCTGCATGGCATCAAAAGTTTTTTTTAATTCCCATATAAATACATTAACAGTTAGCTTATGGTCTATGAGTGACATGTTTTGATCTTGTGATGCATCATTTCCTACATCTGATAAACCAGTGTCTACCTATATAAGCAAGGTGTTAGATTTAGATGTATGTGAAACTTAGGACAACTTGTCTAAGATGTGAATCAGTCACTGGCACTGGAGGTAAAGACAATGTCCTTATAATGAGTATATTATAACTAATACCATTTATAATGAAATAAACTAAATTTTTGGTTAGTTCTCCAGTACAGTAGAATAATAGCAGCATTTGAATTCTCCCTTGTAACTTGGCCTTCAAACTCGATACTCATGAAATATTTGTTTTGCACCTTCTGACAGAATCATAGAACGCAACAGTTTTCCTTAATGACAACATTTTCAATAAGTTGTAGTCAATGTGGGATTTTGTTTCCATTTTTAATAATGTTACCCATTTATCCACATTTATATCACCCCTTGGTTAAGGTTTTTTTTTTTTTAGTACTAACCCATGGAAGCTGGACTGACAACATGTCTGGACTGTTATTTATTTCAGTCTGCATTCACCCTGATCTCTCAGTTTGCTCTCAGTGTAGATCAGTTCAGCATCAGAGCAGAGAATCACTTATGTGAAAGCAGCTGTGGATCATATTACTCCTGGAAAGCAAAGCTGCCAGGCCCACTTTACAAACGCCACAGAGCCAGAATGCTACTGAATCTGTGCTCAGGATTCTGCATTATGTTTATATTTCTATAGCACAGGCTTCACAGATAAATATTTTGCACTGCAGCTCTTCCCAGTTGGAAAGGTGATCATAAAAGAATAGCAGTTACTATTAAAAAAAGTAAGTAAAAGTCCACGTAACTGAAGAGAAAGTAGATAACATTCCTGCAGAGGAACATCTGCAAGCTGAATGATGTGGTTTAATAACATCCGCTGTGTTTCAGATTAAACAACTGCGGCCCAGACAGACCTCAGAATTGTGTGCTTTGGCCGTCTACCTGACTTGAATGAACATGTTCTTTGTGTGCCGACTCCTTGACATTAATTCTTTGCGAGTGTGACATTCCTCGTGGTCCAGCAAGCACAGGGAGGAGAGACAGAGGAAAAGTAAAAAGTAAACACAAAGTAGGGAGGGAGATAGAGGTGGGGAAAGAGGGAGGAGAAAGATATGTGGATGGATGAAAATGTCAAAATGAAAGAGGGGAGAATGGTGAGAGAGGAACAGTTGAGAACAAGGTTTAGAGGATGAGAAACACCGGTGGACAGTGGCAGGAAAGGACAGATAAAATGAGAAGGGAAGTTAAAACAAAGTAAAGTAGAGCGAGACAATGGAAAAGCTGAAAGTAAACAAAAGGAGACTTTAAAGAATTAACTCATGGGCACGATGGTCTGCCTTATATCTATTTACTTAAGCTTCATTCTTCCCCTTTACTGTTCTTTCTCAAACGTCATCTGGTAAAATATACCAAAGAAAGAAGTCTTCCTAGCATCCTTGGCCCTCTTACACCACAGATTTGTTCAGGCTTATCTGCCAGTAGACCATCTTTCTAAAATGTTATATTCAGGTAGAATCATCCAGCTAAGGATTTGCATAGCTATAAAATATAGTCATACAAATGTCTAGCAGGATTAGTGACAAAGCTGTGATTTACAGAGCAGGAACAGCAATGGATAAAGATTGTGTGTATTTATTTACAATTTCTAAAGTGCAGGGGTGGAAAGAAATAACTGAAATGCCTTGGATTGGCTTGACTTTGGCTTAAGCATACTTACCCCAAAGGATTTTTTACTTGTTCAGTGGCATATCTACACAAAACGTTCATCATGTCATGTCATCTCTCAAGTCTTGCTTTAGTGTCTATGTTAACGGCTGGTCTTTGCTGTGTATGTCAAATGAGGGCACCAGGAAGGCATACAGGCATGCGGGAACACAGGCTCCGTCTTCCACCTGTGCCCGAGGAATGTGAGTGCATCCTGCCCAGCTGTGACAGAGCAGACAGCAGAGCCACGATGGACCCTAAGCCAGTTTATGTGGACAGGTGGTGGAGGTAAAGCTGTTGTCTCAAGTCTCACTAGCGCAATGGCAAGTTTGTTTTGTAATATGCTATTAGGTAATAAAGATTTTCTTCTGTGAGCAGATTATTGAAGGCACCATCTCATTCAATCTAGTGCGTGTACCACAATGAGCTACTTACACATTTAGAAAGATATTGTTTGAAAGCAAAAGATAAAAGTTCACATTAACAAATAAATCTTTAAGATACTGTTACGGACCTTCATCGTATCTTTGTCTGGACACACTTCCTGGTAATGCACTGGGCACACCCTCGTACAGGCCTTCCCCCACAAAGTCTGTGTAGAAAAGCATAAAAGACATGACAGCCATCCAGCTGCAGAGCTGAGCCACACACAGCTGCCTCATGACCGCCGGGACGTGGCAGTAGCTCCTGTAGATGGCCGGGGTCATGGACCAGCATGTTCTTAGCAGGCACAGCAGGGGTCCAGACTTCAGCAGCCTAAGCTTGCACTTCAGCAGGTAGCAGCACGAGCGTGGCACGCCACACTGACCGGCCTCCATCGCACCAGCCCCAGACTCCAGCGGGGATCCAGAACCCACCAAGCCACTGCTGGCACACAAGGGTTCCTCAGACACCTTCATAGTGATGAGCAAACTGGAGATGAAGATGAGGATGAGAAGGGAGAAGAGGCACTCGGCCTGGCCTCCTAGGTAAACGGAGAGCAGGCCACGGCTCCAGTCCAGCGCGGGTAACAAATAACCCACACAGCCTCCCAAGCTGACCATGAAGGAGAACATGGCAAAGGCTTGACCACAGTCCTCCTCGTCCCGATACAGATCTGACAAAAGAGCCTCCAGTGGTGTGAAGCACACTTGTCCACAAAAGTCAAGGAGCCCCACCCCAAAGATAAGGAAGCCCACCTGTAGCAAAGCAAAAACCACATTAAGGAAAGTTACAATTTAAACTTGAAAAAGGTGTGAATCAACACCATGGTACAACATATGTTAATTTCTTGTCTTATGTGCTTTGGTAGAATTCACCTAAATGACTATCTTACCTGGAGAGTGCGTCCACCCCATGCTAGGCGTGCAGCCAGTATGTCAGCGTGGGGAATGATGAAAAGCGCCACAAGGACTCCTAAAGACAGCAGCCAGATAAAAGGCCGTCGTCTGCCATAACTGCTGTTGCAGTGGTCACTGGCTGAGCCAATCAGAGGGATGAGCAGGAGGCCGAGCACGGGACCAATACCTGTGGACCAAACCAGGAATACACAGAAAGTGAGAGACAACACTAACCAAGCATAGAATATGGAGAGGACAAAAAGCACAGAGGAAGATGACATGGCAGTGCAAAGCACATTTTAATAACAAGGCAATTCAAAGTGCTTTACATAAAAGCAACATAGGGTTATATAAAAATGACACTTAAGTACAATTTTTTTAAAGAGTCAAATAGAAAATGAAACGGTTTTATAGAATCTTCATAATTTCTTTGAGGGGTTACAAATAATCAGACTTTTCAACATCCATTGTTTTGCTTTTTTGATTTCCCATCTCTCACACCAATCAAACCTGATCGTCTTTATCATACAATATTTATTCCCTCTTATTCATAATCATCTCCGTGAATCCAGATTGTTTGCACTATATATAAAAGCAGTCAAAACAGCGGAGAAAAACTCGGCCCTGCTCAGACCGCAAACCTCAAAGTACAACGAAATTGGGACAACGTTATGTGCGCGCAATATGTATTTACAATTGTTTGAAACAGACTGCAGGAGGAGCAAGTTATTTTCCTTTCTGCATTTAACTCATATGTTCCAAGCAGATTTTCACAATATCCTGAGCCAAAAACACATGTGTCTATATAATCCCTGGTTTACAACAGCTACTATGACTGTTGTTTTTGGGGTTGTTTTTTTAAAATCAGACTGCCTTCTACTGTTAATTGCTCCTTGCTGTTGCCCTGCCAGGGGGTGAACTGCATGTGCTGCTCTGCCATCATCACTGACTGCTGGTGATGGTTCCTACAGATGGCCTGCTGCCTGAAGGAAACCCACCCTCAGCTCATCCTCCACATGTGGTCAGGTCTGACTAATTAGAACACACCCATGTTCGCATAGGGACACATACAATATTTGAAACAACCCAATCTTGGGGCTACAGTTTGACATAAGAAAAAAGTACCCAATGGAGATTATAAACAAGCACAATTGTGTTTACATTCATAGTTTCTCATCAAAAGACACTTTGTGTTCAGCCATATTATAAATTTATGTCTTTTTTTTTTTTATTAAATACAAACAATACAGGGACCTGTTCATCAAAACATTTCTCTACTGCCCTACTAGGGGTGGAAAACTCCACAGCAAAGAAGCATCCCTGGAATACACAACTTCCCCAAGATCCATTTGTAGTCTTTCTACAGTTTGACAAGAAACTGAAACACAGAAAGAAAGACAACATTTGTGTTTCTGGTGTCCAGAAGCCCCAAAGAAGTTGAAAGACTGGGCAGGTAAGCAGGGAAATAGACAAGCAAAGACAAAGAGACAGGCAGGCAATTTGAGACTGACAGACAAGTTGACTACAGCCATGCAGTCAGCACCTCCGCCAAATTTCTTCTTGCTGCAGCTGTAGAGCCACATCATAACACTCCTCACCATCTACAGTCTCACATACACTCTCCCCACTCAGTAGCTGCTAACTACTCCCTGCAATATACTATATATCAGACACACACACAAACACTAAAGCATGCTTTCTAGCTTCTGAATATGATGCATGCTGCTTTCCAGCTCTGTTTACAGATGCACACACATCAGTGTGGTGTCTAACTGAACCCACACACAACATATGACCCTACCCAATATAAAACGTGTCACATTTCATAATGTGCTTTGTTACTTAAATACACACCTAAATATGCTTAAAAATAACACAACTAATGGACACCACAGCACAGAATTATCTTCTCCACTACCAGAGAGGAAACCAGAGAGGGAAAGTAACAACTGGAGTATGAAGCAGCCAACAAATGGCTATTAGATAAAGTAGAGAGCAGCCATCTGAGAACCTGACACTACCGCTTGGGGAAATTAGCTTTAACCCTCCCAAGACCCAATATCTAGCTTCATTCAAATAACACTCCGGCACCCCATTATAATACAGGCAGATGAGGATTAGGTTCAGTGCCATTTCCAGATTGGCTGTTTGGGAGGAACTCTGTAATGAAATCATTTTTCTTCATCACTACCAGATGTTACAGAAAGTGAAGTTAGCAGTTTACTGTTTAATCTTTATGCTTGAATAGTCACTTCATTCATCCACACAGAGCGTTTTGGTTTGGTGGAATTGTATCCATCGTCTGTATAATCACAAGACAATGTCTCAAAGAGAGGCCTTTAGTGAAGATCATGTGAATGCCATTTGAGCTGACAGGATAATGCAACTATTCACATCACTTACAAGTAAACTGAGTTAACAGTGTGCAAATATATACCATATGGGTGGTTATATGTACACCACTAATCCAACTTATTTGCATGCACTAAAAGTCTTAATGTTTGCATTAGGAAGAGTTCCAAGTAGTCTTTTCAGACTATTGTTGAAGCCACAAATGCACAGCCTGAGGCAAAACTGAATTATAGGCTAGCCAGACATAATGGTCCAGTGTACATTCTCTAGAGTGTTTGTGGTAGGGTTGTTCTGATTGGCGACTGGATCGCCTATCAACGAGTGAAGGGATGATCAGCAATTAGTTTTTCCATGCGCCATATATTAAGGCGACTTTAACTAACTCACTATCAGAACTAAGATGACATAAAAACAGTCTCTAGAATTTGCACCGCACTGCAGTGTTTCTTATTTATAGAAATACAGTTTGTATTTATAGATTTATTTGTGGCGACACCACACACCACAATAGCAATGCTGACCACCACATGCTATTTAATAGGAGTAAAATAATTCATTGAGGAAATGCCCGCAGCGCATAGCTTCACTCAACACCTCCACTTGCTCGCTCTCTCTCTCCCACCAACACATTGAAACGGAGTAGTGTGTATAGAGAAAAACTAATGCACTGAAGTTAACTCTGAGAAGTTAGTCTATCTATTTTCTTAATTCAACACTGTCAATGTCAGAGACTGATATGTTAACGTTAGAATACAGCTACACAGTAATTGTGTTGGTATTTCACTGACTTGCTGCAACGTAACACCGCCCACTGGCGATCAGAGGTGATGTCAAGTAGCCATGATCAGTAGTGATGTGCAATACCTCTTAATTCCTAAACGATCCAATACCAAGGCTGGTATTGCCGACACAAATGCTTTTTACATATTTTATTTTCTAGTTTAATGTGACCTCCCCCTCCCGTTTCTGTATTTGTGAGAGAAATAAGGAGTCGACTGTAGCCTTATCAATTCAAAATAATAGCTCCATAATGACAAGACATCAAACTACTGTCATATTCTTTAATTATAATAAAAATAGCCTGCTCAGAATTGCCGCTTCATAACATCATCCTATTATTGTGACTTAATAGGGTGACCAGATGTCCCGAAAAATCCGGGACAGTCCCGATTTACGAGCAGTTGTCCCTACTCCTGTCCGGTTTGTCCCAAAAATTAGACCCAACGTGAGTTTTGATTATAGCCTAATTAAACATTAAATACTGATCGTTGTGTAGTTCTCTTGCTCCAGCAGGGGTTGCAGGTTATCTGTAGGCTACATTGTGGCAACAGCGTTGTTAAAGCCACAAAGTAACAGTCATCGTGCTCTTTTCCCCATTTTGTTTTCTTGTGGTCAGTGGAAGTTACAGTCGCGAGGACAGGGAAAGTGTCGCTTCAGGCAGCCACGGTGGCGGAGAGATCTGACACGCGCCTTGCACAGATAGATGTGACAGACACCGCACTGATGACATGAATAAAATAAAAATTAGGTTAAAGATCATGATTTACCCACTGTTACATAACCATAGTTGTTGTGTTTTTCCTAATGACAAACAAGCAACTTCTTGAACAAAGATAGGCTACTTAATTAGGGCCCGAGCACGACTGTGCGAGGTCCCTATTGAATTTGTAAATTTTTTTTTTTTTTTCTTTCTGCAAAGTAAGCTCCATTTTGGGGACCTGAGCATACTCGAAAACTCAAACTTTGCACACATGTCAGGACTGGTGAAAAATTTCGTATTTTATGGGTTTCGCACATGGGCGTGGCAAAATGACTTACTAGCGCCACCTAGAAAATTGGAAAACAAATTTGCCCCTCGTTCACGTTCAACCTACATGCACGAAATTTTCTGGGGACGTGTATAATATCAAGACGCTCAAAAAAGCCTCAAGAACCCATACCCTAAACTCAACAGGAAGTCGGCCATTTTGAATTTTACGGCCATTTTTGTATGATTTACACACTTCGTACTTTAACGAACTCCTCCTAAGGATTTAGTCGGATCAACGTCAAATTTCTGCTGTGCCTTCTAAAGGCATTGACGATGAAAAGCTGTGCTATTTGCGAGTTTTCGTCAATGGGCGTGTCCGTGGCGTGGCGTCAAAGATCAACTCTTCGCCATGACACAGGAAGTTGTTGTAACTTCAGTGTACATGCTCACATCTGAACCAAACTTTACGTGCTTGATAACTCTCCCACCCCGCTGACATCTACACACCAATACCGATTTATATTCACATAGCTTCACATAGGTGACACAGGAAGTGACATATAACACCTTCATGCGGCGTCGGAACCGCGTACCAAATTCACAGCCGCACCGGCAGAGCTCCAGAATATGCAACTCGGCCAGCTCACACCCGGACACACTACAAGTGTGAGGGCCCGCCCAACGCTGCTTGCAGCTTTAATTTTAGCCTTGTGTTTAGATTTTCACGTGTGGGAATGTTTATTGACAGTACGGATAGCCACGCCCCCCGTCCCGAATTTCACTCATTCCTTATCTGCTCACCCTATGATTTAATCTTAGATGTTTAGCGAAGTTTGCGGTGTTGCCAAAGTATTTCATTGTCTTCGCACACACACCACACATCATACAACATTATTACCTTCTCAGCTAAAATACAACCAGACGTGACTGCTTTTACAGTCAGTCAGAGTCAGGCCCCATCCACACTACTCAGTTTTAGTTTACAAATGGAGAATTAAAACGAATACGATCTCCTTCCACACCAGCGTCTCCGCTGCGTTTTGGAGTTGATCTCCCATTACATTAAAACGACTGAAAACGCACAGCTAGGACCCGTTCAGGTGCACTGGGCATGCGCGTGACAGTGTAAACATGAAGCAGATGGTCTACTTCGTAGTTACAGAAGATTTGGCAAAAGAATAAATAATTTTTTTTGTTACATGGATTAATAACGAGCTGGGACTGTTACTGAATGTAACACGGGAGTGTGGTGTCAGAAAACAGACTGGGAGTTGTTGCAAAGTAAACGGCGACATGCACAGTAGCCTACAAGTGTAGGCAGATGAGTAAAATAATAATAAAAATATGATGTCAAAAACCCGGTCAGCAGCATTGTGTTTCTGCTTTGCAAGACCCAATCAGAGAGCAGAGCGTGAGCGGCTCCGTCGTCCTTTCTAAAGTCCTCCGTTTTGGCCCTTCTTCACTAAAACGCCCTCCGAAGTTTTGAAACGCAGAACAGGTTCGGCGGCGTTTCCAAACTTCTCCGTTTTAGGTCTTTTCATCGTTGTAGGCTGGACGGTAGGTTCAAACGTAGCAAAAGGTCTCCGTTTTAATTCGAAAACGCAGTAGTGTTGACGGGGCCTCTGTATTCCGTCACAGAGCCATAGCACAAGACTTTGACAGGCAGAAGGAAAAGTAGTTCCTATGAACAAAGTATAATTAGGATACAATCATCCTGGTGACAGGAAGATACTTATGATAAAACACACACTCCAAATTACTGAGTTTAGATATCGATCCTTTTATACGAGTATCGATCCTACAGCAGGAAACGTTGGTATCAGAAATATCCTTTAGGATCGCACATCACTAATGATCAGACGATATGAAAATAGAGACGATTGCCCAACCCTAGTTTGTGGTGGTGCACAAGGCAGTACACTGCACAGAGCAATATTAGTAACTTTTCATGGATAAGACAGTACACATAATTGTAAGCAATGATAGCCGTAAAATGTTCTGTATCTTGTATGTTAAAAGTGAAAGATAATACGCATTAACCATCCTTGATTTGAGGCTGTAGATTGTGGAGTATTGGATTATGCTGTAAACTTTTTCTTGCATGTTTTACATAGAAAATATCAAACAGCTTATAATACAATGACACAACCACCACAAACCTCAGCCTCAAAAATGACAATACAGTTTGAGCAATGCCTCTCTTGCACAGACTCAACAAAACTGGTACATTTATTACAAAGCTGGATTGCATTGTAGTGGTATCATGTTCAATTGCGTCCACCACCTGCATTTGTCACCAACAGGCGCCTTTCAATCTTATTAGATTGCATAATAGGAGACCTATTATGCTTTTCCACATTTTATGACATATCTACAATGTTATAATGTTGGATGTTCATGTTAAACATTGCCAAAGTTTTAAAAAAATGGGTTAAAGCATTTATAAGAAATCACTGTGAGCAAAAACCTCAGGTTTCCTCCTGTTCTGAATGCTCGGTTTTGAACTGCTTTTCTTCCAACAGCTCCCTTCTATGTAATACCAAGCCAGACAGAGCCGGTGTTCCATATATGGGCATGTGCTCCCACACTAAGAGAAGGGTCCAGCTGCAGCCTGCAAACAAATGTGAATGAAGTTGATGGAAGTTGAACTTCCATATATGGTTTGTCCCAGAAGCCACCCCGCACAAAACGTGATGACGTTTATCTCGACCTGTGTGACTGGGCCTGGGGGAGCTAACCGGAGCTAGCTAGCTATTAACCATTCCTGACAGCTCCCCGAAGTATATTCCTCTTACCCTAACCATCACAGGGTGTGTGCCTAAAGTTACTGATTATATGTATGTCGACCAGTTAACCTCCATTGTGTTGCTGTGCAGCCTCCGGTAACGTTACTGCAGCTATATAACACCCGTTGGCCCCATGGCTTCTCGGAGCTTCTCAGCTCCGAAAATGTTTGAACACATTTTTGATTTGCCGCCACAGTTGATTTCTCGCCTAAAAACTTTTCAGAAGTGTATTTAAAGTTCTGTTGGCCTCTAAAGAATAAAATGTTTGCATTAAATGCTACGTATTTGTATAGCGCCTTTCTAGTTTTTTCAACCACTCAAAAAGGGACAAACCATATTCAGAAGTTCAACTTCCGTCAGGTCTGCGGGCTGCAGCTGG
The DNA here is from genome assembly GCF_014851395.1 of Micropterus salmoides. Classification (NCBI taxonomy): domain Eukaryota; kingdom Metazoa; phylum Chordata; class Actinopteri; order Centrarchiformes; family Centrarchidae; genus Micropterus; species Micropterus salmoides. Next base: position 28,933,019 of record NW_024044570.1, read on the forward strand.
ATATACTTACACACAGGGCGATGCTCAGTCTGCCTGTTCCGCCAAGCAACAACAGCCTGGTAACATGCTTCAGGTCTTGGCCAATCAGAAGACAGTGGGCTTTGAGAGGGGGGGCCTTAAAGAGACAGGAGCATCTACAGCTTGTTCAGACAGAGGCTGAAATGAAGGCCTACATGAAGAATCAGTATAAGAAAAAATATATATATACACTGCTCAAAAAAATAAAGGGAACACTAAAATAACACATCCTAGATCTGAATGAATGCAATAATCTCATTAAATACTCCTTTCTTTACATAGTTGAATGTGCTGACAACAAAATCACACCCTAATTATCAATGGAAATCAAATTTATCAACCCATGGAGGTCTGGATTTGGAGTCACACTCAAAATCCGATCCAACTTTAATGTAATGTCCTTAAAACAAGTCAAAATGAGGCTCAGTAGTGTTTGTGGCCTCCACATGCCTGTATGACCTCCCTACAACGCCTGGGCATGCTCCTGATGAGGTGGCGCATGGTCTCCTGAGGGATCTCCTCCCAGACCTGGACTAAAGCATCCGCCAACTCCTGGACAGTCTGTGGTGCAACGTGGTGTTGGTGGATGGAGCGAGACATGATGTCCCAGATGTGCTCAATTGGATTCAGGTCTGGGGAACGGGCGGGTCAGTCCATAGCATCAATGCCTTCCTCTTGCAGGAACTGCTGACACACTCCAGCCACATGAGGTCTAGCATTGTCTTGCATTAGAGAGGAACCCAGGGCCAACCGCACCAGCATATGGTCTCACAAGGGTTCTGAGGATCTCATCTCGGTACCTAATGGCAGTCAGGCTACCTCTGGCGAGCACATGGAGGGCTGTGCGGCCCCCCAAAGAAATGCCACCCCACACCATTACTGACCCACCGCCAAACCGGTCATGCTGGAGGATGTTGCAGGCAGCAGAACGTTCTCCACGGCGTCTCCAGACTCTGTCACGTCTATCTCATGTGCTCAGTGTGAACCTGCTTTCATCTGTGAAGAGCACAGAGCGCCAGTGGCGAATTTGCCAATCTTGGTGTTCTCTGGCAAATGCCAAACGTCCTGCACGGTGTTGGGCTGTAAGCACAACCCCCACCTGTGGACATCGGGCACTCATACCACCGTCATGGAGTCTGTTTCTGACCGTTTGAGCAGACACATGCACATTTGTGGCCTGCTGGAGGTCATTTTGCAGGGCTCTGGCAGTGCTCCTCCTGCTCCTCCTTGCACAAAGGCAGAGGTAGCGGTCCTGCTGCTGGGTTGTTGCCCTCCTACGGCTTCCTCCACGCCTCCTGATGTACTGGCCTGTCTCCTGGTAGCGCCTCCATGCTCTGGATACTACGCTGACAGACACAGCAAACCTTCTTGCCACAGCACAGGATGAGCTGCACTACCTGAGCCACTTGTGTGGGTTGTAGACTCCGTCTCATGCTACCACTAGAGTGAAAGCACCGCCAGCATTCAAAAGTGACCAAAACATCAGCCAGGAAGCATAGGAACTGAGAAGTGGTCTGTGGTCACCACCTGCAGAACCACTCCTTTATTGGGGGTGTCTTGCTAATTGCCTATAATTTCCACCTGTTGTCTATTCCATTCGCACAACAGCATGTGAAATTGATTGTCAGTCAGTGTTGCTTCCTAAGTGGACAGTTTGATTTCACAGGAGTGTTACTGACTTGGAGTTACATTGTGTTGTTTAAGTGTTCCCTTGTATTTTTTTGAATCATGCAAAGCTGCCATACAGGAGTCACAGAACTACAATATAGGACTGGAAAGGCAGTATAGTAGGTCTCCTTCTGGTAATAATCCTGTTTCTTTGGTTCAGCAGCTGTCTGACACTCCAGCTGTTTTAAACTTTGAAGTTAAGCGACTGTGAGATTATGCTAGGGGAAATGTCTGTCACCTCTCAGTTTAAACCATTTCCCTAAGGACAAAACAGAAGACGAGCATTCTGGATTTGAACACATACATTTCTTTTAAACTTTTGTTCTGCAGTCGAATCACTGTTTACACTGCAGCTGGATTGTCCACATGTTAGAAAGACTTAACAAGAAAGCATAAACAAGGTTTTGTATTTTCTAGCTGATTGTTCCTTTATCTTAAGTGTAATGTCAGAGGAAGACAGATTTAGAGGCTCGTCATTTTAACTTCCTGCACTTTTTTACCAAGGAGTGATGTGATTTAACAACAAGGTTACAGAGTGCTGCTATATAGAAAACTGATTTTGAATTTCAGTATTTGGCTGTCTGAATCCATCTTCTCCCAGTTACAGACAGACACTCATTTTTCCAACAAATCCTATACAAAAATAATATGAGACTACATAAAATACTATAGAAAACCATGGGAAAGCTGTGATACAGGACAATAGAAATATTAGTAGGCATGTATACATGCTAGGCCAAAAGGAACTAGGATTTAGCTTAGCTGTAAATATTATACAGTAGGCCTATGTGGCAATATTCTATTTAGTGATTATGCGTATGCATCGGTCCCATAAAAAACAAATACACCTGAAACATCCCTACAAAAGTGCTTCATTTACCAAGATCACAACAATAATTTTATGATCTTAACTAATAGAAAAGCATTTAGTGAAATAATAGTTTTTCCTTGTTTTACAATGAGCCATGTGAAGTGCAAAATGCAACACCATGTGTCAGTCTGTCTGGAGATCGTGGCTCTTCCTCAGGCGGTTTTCCCTCCTGCTGCCTTTAAATTAGCGCCTGATTACCACCTCAACAACACATAAACAACAGGTGATTTGGCCAGTGATTTGTGTAACGGCCTCAATTATGTCTTTATGACCTGAATGGGAAAGAAAATAGGAGCCCCGAGGCCTAGTCACGCCTCTGTGCAACGCCCACCACCACCACACAAACTTGGCTACCAGTGAACAAGGTCACGTCTTTATGTGTCAAACTAATTTACAAAACCTGACATTCCTTGGAGGGTACAGCCTATTGTGATTTACAATACTTCCCATGACGTCAATAGCAGCTAATGAAATTGTTTTCCATTTGTGTTATGGCTTTAATGTAACCACAGCAAGCAGAGCATTCAGATTGATTAAAATTAAATCTAATTTCTTTTCAGCCCTATGACAATACACAAAGTATTCCAAAGTGAATAAATGGCACTCAAGGGCTATAAAAAAAATCTATCGTTTGAAACATTCGGACAAGAAACAATCACTCATGTGGTCAGTAAACAAGCCAAAGAGGGGATAGTTTAATCCTAGCTGTTCAGCAATCTATCCTTGAGTGTTTGTGCAAGTGCCTTTCATGTTTAATGAAATCCTTGTCAGAAAGGGACAGAGAGGGAGACATGACGAGACTCTCGTCACAAGACAATGTGCATGTGTGTGAGAGAAAGGCAGAAGCAAAACGTGCTTTGCATACACACACAAAGTGGCCGGTTAACCACATTCACCAATTTCAGTCTTTACCAAGTCCTTACCTAGCACCATGGTCATGTAGCGCTCCTCCACTCCAGCCTCCAGCAGCAGCGGGGGCACGTATGTGATCCCAGCTGCCACACAGATCTCCAGGCCACAGGTCAGGGAGTTCAGCAGGATGAGACGCCACTGAGACCTCCATCCGGGCATATTTACGGGGGCTGGCTCGCCTTTCCTCCCCTTTGGGATGGACACTACTGGGGGCAGAGGAGGGGGGAGGCACGCGGGCAGGGGCAAGGGGGGGAGCGTGGGGAGGAAGATGGTGCCCCAGTGGGACGAGAGGGTTGTCGGGGAAGGACAGCAGCAAAGACACGTGGATGTCTCAGATGATCTGAAGGATTCATCCTTTTCTCAGCATTCTGGATCTGAAGAGCACGGGAAGAGGAAAGGAGAACACTGAGAAAAGGAGTTTTAGCCAGCTTTTGAACAGCAAAATGAAAGAAACGCCTCTGTATGACACACAGCTTTCACACAGTCTTTGCAAGTCTAAAAGTATATATTTGCTGCAATTTCAGACTGTTAGAAAATGTCAGTAAGGGCTAAGGCACGCCACGTTAGACAGATCATTCCCAGGTTGCTACCTTTGGATGTCAGTGGCCTCAGGTTGCATGGGGAATATCAGCGTGACAGCTTTCCCACAACAAAATCCAACAAACGTAGATTCCAACATATTTTGTCAATACATAGATATATATGGAAACAGCAAATGATGTGATATTGATGTATTCTCTGAGCTCCTCACGTCAGCTTCAGGACAGCAGGAGCAACAAAAGGCGGACAGAGGAGATGAGTCAGCTGGAGCGACGTGGCAAACACACCAAACCACTTCCCAAGAGAATTCTCTCTCCCCTTGCTCGCCTTTTAAGTCTCAAAACAAGCATCAACCTTTCAAAAAGGAATCTAAGTTGAAGTTTCCCATCTCCCTCCTTATCCACCTCAGCCCCCCCACTCCACCCCTACTCCACCCCTACTCCACCACCCCCCCTTCCCACCCCTACTCCACCACCCCCCCCTTCCCTTCTCCATAATAACTCTAGTATTAGTGGGAGGATCTAAAATCCACCCTTTCCTTAGCTGACTCTGTCATTATCTGTGTTATTAAGCTCTGATTGCAGTTTTAGTCACACACGCAAGTCCTCCTTCCAGAAATGCAGATTACTACCATTGTTCAGCCGAGCGTGCATGAGACGGTCTTTAGCACCTGAAAAGACATGTCACTAACAGACTTTGAGGCAGGAGTTAAAGTTACACGTGAGAGAGATGATATAACACAGCATGGTTTAAAAACAAAAAGCTTTGTCGTGCCAGATACAGAAAAGTTAAAAGGTGGTGTGTTTAAGTCAGAGGTTAAGCTTTGTGCTTCAAGATGAATACAACACCACGGCAAACCCCCAACAACTGCCTCCTTGTTATTCCTGCATACTATCCTACACTGACAGACAAGTCAACCACACCTCAAATGATAATTTTTCCCCAGTGACAATAGCCGACATTCTCCATCACATGCCTTATTGTCAAAATACCATGTCTTCTCTGTTCACTCTCAAGCCAGTCCTGCATTTTGGAAGTGGTTATAGTCTTTAGTATTTGACTGAGACAAAAAAGAACAACCCCTTTTCTGACAAATTTAAAAGACATTAAAGGCGAGGAGAAACTGATTGCAACATGTCTTCAATATATCAGACTACCTCCAATCTGTGTGCATTCGTGTACAGATCTCTCTGCTTACTAGCGAGGAAAAAGTAAAAAACAATTTACCATTATCGTCATCATCCACCAATGAGGTGCGCGTTCCTTTAAAGCAGAGGGAAAGAGCAAGAACAGTCAGAACAGCCGCAAACACAGAAACAACAAGGTGCTATATTTGCATTTGGTGTGACATTTCTCTGCCAATGCCGCCCATCTGTTCCGTTTTAGCAAACAAAATGGATGTCATCGTCTGCAACAAGACTTGGGTAATCAAATGTGCTCAGCTCAGTAAATCATCCAATCAGAATTATACAGTATTCCAAGGGGTTAAAGAAAATCTCTTTTGTTGGGCATAATGTACTAAACAAGCTGATACAGAGACAAAATAGATGGCACACAGTTTACATGAGCGGCTTGGGGAGTTAAAACAAGTATTTTCGGTTGTCAACTGTGAAGTTTCATGTCCTTAAATGTCCTTGTTGCACACAAGTAGTACAAATCAGGCATCCTAGACTTACAATGCCCATCTAAAACCTCTTGTGCCTTTCACATCGTTGTAATCAAAAATGTTAGGGTGAATGTCATCAGTGATGCCATCAGAGTTCCTACAGCATTCACGCATTCTCAGTTCAGTTATTATGAGTCCTTTGATAGACAGGCTCTTTGAGAATCTGAAGGACAAAGCGACAGTGTTAGCGGGCTGGACCGAGCAGGAGCCTGGGTCACTGAGAGAGAGAGAGGGGACCATTTCACACCCGTCAGATCTCATTCCCACCCAGCCTGGGGACACTGAAAGGCACCCATCAGGGGACCAGCCTTTGCCCCTGAGGCCCGTCTGGCCACTACAACCCCCCACCAACATATTCTGTGTGGGTGTGTATATGTACATTGCCCCTCCCTCTCCTCTGCATTTCGTCCTTATCCTTCCTCAACCCCTGAGGTCAGCTTCGTCTCTGACCTGCATTCTGAGAGAACCCTTTTGACATATCTGCCCACGACTGGTTATGCCTTTATGGTTCTGCCTCTCAGTGTGAATGCTTTCTATTGCAGTCCCAGATGACTCTCTGTCAGACGTTCACACAGAAAACAGAAGGGTCCCCAGCGGCAAGAATAGAGAAATTTGATTTGTCCACCCAAGCAGCGGCGGCTTGTCTGGACGCCTGCCCAAATTCAAGTCAGATTCCAGGGTTTTGTAAATTGAATGGTTGCTTAAGTCTTGACCCGAGTGGCGGTGGCAAGTCAGAGTTAGGACAGGCGGGAGGGAGGGACTGAAAGACGGTGGCAGGGAGTAAGTAGTGTAGATGAGCATTTCAGTCCAGTCTAGTGGTCGACCGATATGGGTTTTTCAATGGCCGATATTTAGAGAGCAGAGAGGCAGAAATAAAGAAAGAGAAATCATGTATAATTCCATTATTCCATGCAGAGTACAATCTAATATACATGTTATCTTATTGGTGTTTTAGATGGATTGTTTGGCACATGCAATGTTTGTTGCATTGGAACAAAGTAGGACAGACCTCTCAAGTTGGCATTTTAGGGACAGAAGAGAGAAACACACAGTCATTCAACCACTCGCTTAATGACACCTCTGTATTCCAGTCATGCCCTTCATCATCTTTCCATAGCCTTGGAGACACAAACGCACGCACACACTGTTAGACAAACAGCTCTCATCGTCACCTTATGTCTGAGCCAGGCTGGCTGAGAGGAGGGGTGGTGTTGGAGGGTCTGGGGATGGGGGGCAGCTCTCCCACTGCTCCATTACCAAGCCCTATTCAGCCTCAGCCCCCCCTCAAAAAAAAAAAAAGAAAATCAGTCCTAATGACTGAGCGGTATTCTTACAATACAAAACAGGCTTTGTATACATTGTGCTAGGGAGAGTAATGTGATATAGTGAGGTATCAAGTCCATTTCAAAGTCTTTCATTAACGCAGTGTTCATATAGAAGGTAGATAAAAACTCTGTGCGTGGAGTTGGGTGGGCAGGGGTGTGGGGTCTCCCAGCAGACAGCAGGGTTTGGAAGAGAAGAGGGGAAGGAATTGCTCCGAGATGACATCAGTGCCACAAGCACAGCCGAGGCCGTGGCTGCAGAAACCTCAGCAGCAGGGTCTGGTTTTGTGTTTGGCTCAGGCTGAATGGCTGCAGCACTGTGGCCTTCCTCCCTTTGAGTTCCTGCACGTTAATGGACCTGACCCAGCAGCACAGAGGGACAGCAGGACAAGCTTTTATGCTGACTGCTTCCGTGCCTTACTTCCTGCAAACCTTCCTGTGTGGCTCTCCGTCTCTGCTCTCTGAATTAACACAAGCAAGTTAAGATGGAACAACCCTCTAATGAACACTGCACTGCTTACATTGCTGCTATAATATTACTACCTCAGCATTTCCTAACAGTGTAGAGAGGAGCTGGGCATTACTGAATGAGGTCATGCTCAGAGGGCCCCAGACAGGTTCCTTTTAGACAATCCTCAACACGTCCTCAGAGATAAAGGCCAGGGTTTTTATCTGATGTCAACAGAGGAACAACACAACCCTTAAGACACAGACCTGTGCACTGACTCAAACTGTGTAGTACATCTTCTACTGAGATTCATTTACATATCTCCACTATTATTACCCTTTTCAGTCCCTCTCCCCACCTAAAATTTGCCTTTATAATTCACGATTCAAATGCATTCAAATCTTACACGATTAAATAACAGTTTAGACATCAACTGACATTTCAGATGATTTCACCTCTTACTAATCAGCCGATGGTTCACCTGCTTTCAGTTCTTCAGCTCTTAGCTCATCTACCCCCATGGTACACGATAATTCTGCTTTCAAGTTTTATGGTGTGTTCAGACAGCAGACAGAAGGCGACGAGAGTATTCGCCTCACGTCATTCACGCAGATTTGACCACTGGACTGTTTGCCCCCAAAGAGCCAATGTACCAACTGTACGGTAGCTAGCAACAGACGCACCGACCTTGTGCGTGGGAGTGTGCCTGTGGTATGCGTTTGTTCAGCTCAGCCTCTGACTAAACTCAACAGTTTACTCCAGAACTATTATTTTCCTCCAGTTTCTCTTTTTTCTTCTCATCTCTGTTTGTGAATTTTTGTATGAAGTTTAAAACTTATCACCCCAGGCAAATTTGCATCTAATTGTGTCACACTGACTTTGTTTATAACAATGCGGCCTCTAAAATTGTCTTTGCACTCAAACACACAATTACACCTTTTGAGACAGTTTAACCTCTTTGCAGTTTTTTGCACATGCAGTTTCCATCAGGAATACTTTTAGACATTTTACCCTTCTTCCCTTTCTTTCAGTCCCTCCATCTCCACCAGGTGTTCTACATCGTTCCATGTCATTCAGATGAGGACACCATCTAACCTCTGGCACCATTCTTTCCAAACACACAGTTTCCTTCTGTTACTGACAACTGGATAACAACATTGAACTTGTTTAACCTGCTTCAATAAAACGTGTTGTGTTTGATTTGTGTTCGGCCTCTGCCCACTTGAAAGACAGTCCTGACCATGCTGACCCTAACCCCCAGCCTGTAATCTTAAGCACACATCCGCCACTCTGACCCCTGACCCCGTCTTTCACCGCAAAGCATGTGACCAACCTAACATTTCAAAGCTGTCTGCTGCTAATATCCTGCTCCTGTACTGTGTGTGCTGCCTATTTAAAATGAAAAGTCAACCTGTTGGCAGTTATTTTAAAGTAGTGCTTCTGAGAGAAGATATGATGGAAGGACATACTTAAAAGACATACTTATAATGGAGCAGGAAAGGCGACCTTGTCTTATTTCTGGAGGGTCTAATGACACTCTTTGCAGTGCCAAAATGTGAAGTGCTCTTTCCATCTCTGCACCTAATTAGGACGATGACTCAGAATAAGTCCCCCAAGTTTAAAAGACCAAAAAGATGACAAGAAACTAATAGTTCATGGCTCCTGAGAGAGCAATGCTATCAGTGTCTTCAAGAATTATTTTTGTAAGAGCGTGTAATTTGTGGTTCTAGGGTAAAAAAAAAAAAAAACTCTGATCAAAGCATCATTCAAGTTCAGTAATTCGTTCAAAACACAGGTATAGGCCAAAACAGCATCTCTACACCAATGGACTTAAAGTGAGTGATGAAAAGTATCATTGCTCATCTCCGAGAGACTACGGAGGATCCACAAAGAAAGACTAATACACACACACACACACACACACACTTATCAGGTGAACATGAGAGGAATGCCAGCTAGGTTGAGTTGCACTGTTGTGGGATCAGGGGGTGCGGGTGTGTGTGTGTCCGAGGGAGGGCCACGGCCAGCTCCGGCTCAGGGAGGTGACTGTTATCATACAGGCCCATGCAAATAGCACAACAATGGAGTGCAGCGGGGTTTAGCCGCGTAGCCTCTTGTGAGTCAAATGTGGCTGATAACGTATCTCCCCATGGGCTGTGACTTTCTAGTCACTGAAAAACTATTGTGCCAAAGTGAAAGGACTAATAAGAGGGAATGCAAACGCTAACGAGTGCTCATTCAACCACGATCAGGTGTGTTTACATTTAGTTAAAAGAGCAGTTTTTAAATTGGGTTTAATCACAACAACCAGTTAATTGATGTATTTGTAATTGATGGTATTTTCTGATCAACACGATGTTGTAACATACATAAGAGGTGGGGGGTACATTTTATGACCAATTTGTCAGTAACACAGCTGTGTTTCATGTGATTTAATTGTCACTCTGCCAATTTGTGTTCCTTTTTATAATCAAACCAACTCATGACACATCAGAAAGCAATGCTCAGTTGCTTGAATCGCTCAACCTAATTTAAAACATAAAATTTAAATTAAAGTCAACTTAATGAGCCATGTTATCACACTTCATGTTGTGTTTTAAATTAGGCAGTTTGAGCTTGTTTTTCAATTAATTTTAATCATTTTAATAAAAACAAACATTCTTGTAAAAATGATAAAAACGGTTAAGACCTTTCCCTACCATTGGCATTCACAATACAGCAGAGGTGCAGTTTCGTTTCATACGCTACAATGAGCTTATCAAATTCAGAGGCAATTCACCATGCCTGGCTGAGTAACAGCATCTAAAAATCCCAAATGCATGACTACAAGCATGTGTCTTTGCCATCACAAAAATGCATTTAATTCTGTTGATTCTCTCCTGCACATTAACTATTTGCCCATCTGGCCTTTCACACATCGGAGGTAAGACAGTGTAAGAGAAAGTGTGATAACAGCAAAATAACATGGTAAGCCACAAAAGGAGTAGAGTTATTTGGCAAAATTTGCACTCACCTGTCAAAGAAGTGAAGCTCAAAAGGTCCTACACACTCACATTGCTGGAAATTGAGCATCTAATCTATTTTAAAGTCTGCTCACACTCTTTATCCAATCAACCCACTCCACTCACTTGCACAGCATATCTGCACTGACTCTTTTGACCACCTGCTTCAACTCGATGCTGAGTATAAGAGTCTGCATCTTTTTTTATCCTGCTTCTTTTTGTGTCCCCTGTTCCCTCCTCTCTTATATAGCCCACCTCCCTTGCACCCCCATTATTATCCCTCCCTCCCTCTCTTCTGTGCCTCAGCCTGTAAGGTGGGAATTGGTAAAATCCCAAAGCACTTGAGGAATCCTGTCACTGTCTGTCTGCATCGGTTTCAAAGAATGACCCTCAAGATACTGTCTAAAAGACAAAATTCAGACCAACAGTAAAACCTTGACCTTAAATATATAGTAGACACACACACACACACACACACACACACACACTCACCTGTGTCGTATAATAGGAGCACAACAACAGGCAGTTAAGGAGACAAAGAATGAATTGATATCATCTAACCACACTGAGGCCACTCCCCCATCCCTTCTCCCTCACCATCTCTAACCACTCCCTCAAAGTTCTGTATTATACCCCCCTGACCCAGTATCATGTTCAGCTGCCTATCAGGGCAGGGGCAGCCCTCCCACCTTCTCTCATTACCTCCCCTTCTTGCGGGCCAGTCTTAGTTAAGCTCATACTTCTGCATGACCGCTTGTCCATGGACTGCTTTAACCCTTTTGCTGGTTCACCAGCTCCGCCAGCAATAAGCCTGTTTGAGTAGACATGTACATGCACACACGCGCAGACATACATCTACAATTGTCCACGCACACCCACACCCACACAGACTGAATCCACCCCCGGCTGGCTGCCATGTCTGTACCCCACGCCTGGAGGCCAAGACCAACCCTCTATAGAAAAGCTTTTAATTAGATAACAGTGAGAGGAAGAAAAAAGTGGAGCGCAGGGAGATCTAAAATGGGGAGGGTGGTTAGTGGCGGGGTGTTGAGTAATGTCATTAGACTACGGCTGGCTACGGAATCTCCACTTCTGGAGCAGAGAGCCAGATCAATATAAAGACAGAGTGCAGGGAATGGTTGCTGGCAGCACTTCCTCTCTGCAACAGGAGGGGCTCGCCTGGAATTAAGAGAATTCTGAAAATCCTGTTTTGGAGAAAGGCCGGGCCTCGATGTCCTGACTTAGCAAATATGTCTTACCCCTCGTGAATGTTTTGTTAAAGCTAAATTTGGAACGTAACAAAACACACACAAAACTACCAACGCCCTTCCCTAGATAATAAGGTGCATTATCTCATTGGTGTACAATTACCCAACCCAAGTACAAATATGCATGTCTTGAACACACACCCTCCTAGTAGCCTAATGATTAACTAGGAACGGAAAATGCCAAACTAAAAGGTTTTCATTGTGTCAGTTCAGGAGAACTATATGGAAGTAAGAATAATGAGGTATCCTGTGAAAAACAGACGCTCCAGCCAAAACCCCCAAGTTCACAAATACCAGACACTTTCCCCAGCCAGCTGAAAGCTCTTTCAACAAATGGCTCTGTTACTAAATAAAATGATACTGCACCACAATTTTGTACGTTTTCAGTCTTTATGATGTCCTGCAATGATGTTTCTGTTGTTTACATGGTGTGTGTGTGTGTGTGTGTGTGTGTGTGTGTGTGTGTGTGTACTTGTCTAAAGATGCACAAGCACAGGTTTTAATTCCATGGTAGCCTTTTCCACCAACCCGGCTTCTCCACTGCCAGCCAAACCAAGCATGCCCATAATAAGCTACGGCACACTGCTCTCTGCTTTGATAAACCAAAGAAACCAAAACAGTGTGTCAGAAATAGAACTCAAGGGCCACTTGCACTTGGCATAGCAGCAGGGACCCAATAAAGCCTAAATGTCACCCACATTATACATAGCACAAAGGATGGGATGGAAAGGATCAATCACTCATTGTGGGCTTCCGCAGCAAATTAACCTTTAAGCAAATACGTGATGCTGATGCTTAAACACAGAGCTTCTATACATACTTAAGAGCTTTTAACATGTAGCCCCATCAGGATTAGTACTGCTCCGATGACCATCTAAGAGCATCAGACAGTTAACATTCTCCAGGAGTTATCTATACCAGGACATAACATAGATGGTCCACGACTCTTCTATATAGTCCCCTAAGGCTTAAGAATCCCATCAGTGTTTTACTTTCACAGGGTCATCTGTTGCACACTGCCACAGAACTGTCACAGCTGCCACAGTATCATAAATAATGAAAATTCAATTATGAATCGATCCATAAAGCTGCACCAAGAGGTGCGCATGTTGTTACATCCCCTTTACGATCAATCTTACTTTGCCGAAGACTGCTTTGCACACGTTTGTTCCTGCTCTTGAGAAGAAAAGATGAACTCAAAGCAAGTTTGTAGGGTTTTTCCCTACGTACCAAATTTCAGGACTAACGCACTCCTTAATAAAAATCTGACATGTGTAAGCCAGAAATGCAGGGATTTCCCCAAGAATTTAGTTTCCACTGTTCACACCATTCTAATATCATCACACACTTTGTAAATATTGGATTTTTAAAAATATCTTAGATGCACCCAGAGGTGCCAAAAACACAATTCCACCTCTGATGTATAATTTGTCAAACTATGTTACAATCGACAATGAATAAATGTAAGTTTCTTCTTCTACTTTTATCATAACAAGTCTGCTACAGGTGATTTATACTCGGGATTGAGATGAAGAACCACCAGACTTGAACCAAATAAAACCATCAGGCAAATAAATAAATTAGACAAAAAAGCTAAATATTTCTCTTTTCCCCAGTGAGTTTTAAATGATATTTGGACATATTCTGCATGAAGAATCACAGAGGTAATCATTTTGCATTACTTCCATCTAGATCCATTAGCTAGACTAAAAGCTGGACATGCAACATCAGAAACGACAACTGAAAGAGCACTGCTTTCAAGTGTGCCCCCACCAAAAACAAAAAAAATAGACAAAAGCAAGCATTACTTGCTCACTGGTAGGATCTCTTCCTGAAAGGAAACTCGCTATAGGACATGTGTTAAGCTGCTGAGAGAGAAAGAGGTGTCCTTATAGGACCATGCATGGGAACAAACAGAAAACCATTCATGGAGTTCAGGTCCATTGAGGAACACAACCCATTACTTCTGTGTTGATTGTCTCTGTCTCCAGGAGGAACTCGCATTCTATAAATTGGACGAGGACAGTTCTTACAGCTGTAAGATACAATATTGTGTGTGTGTGCATATAATTTGTATCGCTCAGTTTCACCGTTACACTTCCTCAGTATATATAGCAATTTGTAATGCAGGACACTGCGTTATTTATCAAAACAGACTAGACTGCGTCTTTGCAGCAAGGGCTTAATTTGCCTAATTAAATGGCATTCTTTGCAATGTGAGCATTGCACACACACAGCAATTTTGATGTGGTAACAATACATTGTTAAGCCATCAGTAGCTATATTTAAGAACAATAAGGCCACGTAACCAGGTCTAATTTACACCGCGTTCTTGGCTGCAAGGAAGAAGACCTTGTCCATCATTCCCTACAGACGCATTACCCAGTTCCACACTTCTTCCATCTCACTGGAGCACCTTTATTTTGTTTTTTATTTGGTTGAAATGGTGTGTGCAAGGGTTTAATGAGAACAGAACCAAGGACACGGCGTACAGTGAATACATACAATACACCAAAACAAGCATCCAGTTTGCTTTTCTTGCACATCAAGTGCAAACAGTCCGATGCAGCACTGGGGGACCCATGCGGACCTGGGGATGTGGCAAGCCTATACAACAGTGATTTCTGAAAATAAAGACAAGTGAGCAAACTTAAAAATACTTGGGGGAAAAAGAAAGAAAAAAAAAAAAAAAAAAAAAAATAGTAGTGGGTGACTTGCAGGAAGTTAAGGCCTGACAGATATTACGTATGGAGGAAATGGTGCCAGGGAGGCCCTTCCAGTTTTTCAAGAAACTAGAACACCAAGGTCATGAACCTTCCAGCTGCATGGATACAGTTAATACAGCAGTACACAGAGGATTGACAGACATAAGGACAGGTCCATCTCCCTTTTCCAGCTGTTGTCAGAGCAGGAGTGGCCCAGAGGCACAATGATTAACGCCTCAGTCAAATGCTACACAAACCAGATGGTAAAGATAGAAGAGGAAGAGAAGGGCAAAATCCTCTCTCTCCCCCTCTCTAACTAGTAGTATACAAAGATACCCCACCCTACTCCACACCCTACTCATGACAACCTCACACAACATTTAAATCATTTTTCAGAAACATCTTGCTCATAGTCATGGGGCGCCTGTAAATCATATTTAATGTAGCCTTTCTTTCAGAAACATAAAAACACCAGCATAACACAATTATACAATAGGAAGCATTTTACAACATTACTATCTTTGTGTGCCCAACCCATAAATGCAGAGTAAAAGGCGGAAGGATACTCAAGGCCGTCTGGGGAAAAAAAAAAGAAATGTCAATCATCAGCTCTAAGAGACAAAAAGCCTGCCACCAAAAGAACAATGTAATGATAACAAATCGGTCCTTCCTTGATTTTATTTATGTCCTCTGATCCTTGGACGGGAATCTATCAAACCACCCAAAAGTTGTCAAACAGGACACTGTTTACTGTCAACTAAAATTCCATTAGATGGAAGTAGAAGCCGCCGCCTTTCCACACGTGAGAGCTGTAGGTACCCATCGTGGCTGATCCCCTTAGCCTCCTGTGCGCAACATTACTGACAAAAACCTCAACTGGCAGGAGCAGGCATTAAAGCACTCACACACACACATATTGACTCAAAATCATATGCTTGATCCTTTCACAAGGCATAGAGCATCTCACATATCAAAGGACTCCCTCAAACACTCAGTCGCATCCCTTTCAGCTTGCTACATGAAAGAGAACACTGTGGTGTCTCATAATATGCTGTTTTCCCCATTCACAGAGCCAAGCTTCAAAGAGGGCTAAATCAAGTTGGAAACCTTTCACTGTCCCCTTGGCTTGGTGGTTGCCGGTCTTCAGTAAGAAATTATCAGGAGGTGGCAGGGTCGTTCATAATTTGGCACAGTAAATGCCTTACCAGATTGGCTCTTTCTAGGTCTGCCACTTTGCACACTCCCTGAGGGCGTCTCTGATTTGCAGAGAGTGTTAATATGCATTTCAAACATCTGGCCAAGTCCTTATTACCACGGGAAAATGTCTAAGGACACGCCTGCGTTATCCCTGCTCCAGGGCCGGTACTTGTCTCATCTGGACTTCAACTATGGTTTAGCAGCCACGTGAAACTCTTAAAGTAGTGCTTCCCATTTGTGGGGAATTACATTTGCCGTCTGTTCCCCGCCTTTTCGTGAGAGATGGACCTGAGGCTGTTTTGCCTTCAATGCCAGGCAGTCCCCTCTACACTTGAACAATGTGGGCGGAACTAAGTGAAGTCAGTCAATTGAATAAGGCTAGCAGAGGGGGTGTGAGAGTGAAATAACCTAAATAGACTCAAACTCTTGGGTCTGTTGTTTTATCTCACCAAAAAGGAAGTGAGTGCTGACATATTAGCAATGACAAACTTAGTTTGTCAAAAGCACTGATATGGGAGGATCAAGGCTTCCATTCAACAACATTTCCAGGAACCAGAGAAAAGGTCCCGATGAAGATAACATGTATTCATTCTAAATACATGGATCTGACTAAAGGAATTATAGATATACTTAAAGATTTAGCAACACACCCCTACACTGACAAAAAAAAGGGTTTAAATTGATGCAGCAGAACAAGATCCTTCTTCCTTGTCAAAACCTGTCACCTACATTACCCACAACGCAACTTGACCACTGATAGTTCGGTCAGCGAGTCGGGCCTCGAGTCGCTCGCCTCAAGCAGAGATAAGGAGCTGGCTACAGAGGTCTGATAAGCTCACTTCTTTCCAACTCCACACTCAAATTTTTCCATTTTAAACATCTTGTCATCATTTGAGGTAATTCACGCACTCTTGTGATGTATTCAGACCAAGCGTGAGGTGAATTTTAGATGTGACGCAATTGCATGTAAAATCAATGCAAAGACTTAAGTGAAAAATGTATCAGTGTACGGAGATGAGAGGAATTTGGAGATAGACTGGAGCAAAAGTAACAGCAAGAGCTGGAGTCCCTGGGGCTTGTACAACGACGCAGGATTTGAGGTTAGCAATGTATCTTCAGGTTTAACCCTGGCTTTTCAGTTCTACAAAGATGGTTCACTTCTTACTGTACGTACATCGCCATGGGAATTTATGCTACGCAGCTAACCTGCTCGGAGGCAGGTTCTGTTCGAGATAAATGATCAACACTATAAAAGCATCGCCTACTGACCAATCAGTTCTCTTGGACAATGACATCACCATCCACAGAAGATCCCGCAGACTGTTTTATAGGCTACTTTTATGTATGCTGTGGGTGATGTCATCCTACAACAGAGATTGATAAAATAGTCATATACGTCTTAAGAATATATCTATAGTCAGGTCTGCTCGTGATATTATAAAACTGTTAACTTACGCATTCACACAGTTTGTGATTTTCTGTCTTCTCTGCATGTGGCAGCAGCAGTTATGTGGTTAAGTTCTTTGTATTTGTCTAATTATAATTATATATTAAATATAGTTTGCTCTTCATTTGTAATATGTCTGCTGCCAGTAAGCTTGTCATTGTTTGCGATTGGTTATCTACTGTAAACATTGCCACTTTATGTGAACACGCTCATGGTGGGATTGGGAAAACCTGAGTTTAATTTACTGAGTTGATAAACCAGCGTCATGTGACTGCTAGCTTGTGCGCCATTGTTAGGGTTAGTGAACGCCACGTAATGAAAAGAGATCCTCGGTATGTTTAACTTGTTTCGCAGTACAGGCCCTTGGTGTGAGATCTGTCAGAGGCTATTTGTTGTGAAAAACATGAGACTACATAAAACTAAACATTTGGTTTGCTTTCTGTCTGAAAACACAATCATATTTTCAAAACCAAAAATGCACAGTTTTGGTTACTGATTCTGAAAGTTGCAGTGATCCGTATGGTGTCTTTCCATCATTTATTCTTGTGTTTCACAATGACAAGAGAAAGAAACAGCAGCAGACAGTCATACCAAATGAAAGCCACTTTTATGTTCCCACAATTTACTAAATGGTTCTGTTTTTAGAAAGTGCTGCGCAGTTGGCATATTTCACCCATTGTGTTACAGTGCATTAAAGATTGAATGGGAAACACTCAAGGCAGCAAATTAGGATTAGAGAAAAAAGCAGTTGGCCAAGCAAACTACTAGAGAACTGAACCAGTGCCAACCCACCCACACACACTTCAGCACAGAGATTTCATGCCATAGTGAAGAAAAGACATCTTTAATAAGACCAGATATTAAAAAGAACACAGACCTAGACACCTGAATTGAATATGCCTTCACCCTCTCGCACCAATTAAATTTTGCCGTGATCCCAGCAGTGTTCCCATGAGGACTCTGATACGGACAGAAGCTCAGCCATGCACATCATACTGCCAGATGACTTGAATGTGTGAGTTTAACTTATGATGCCACAAGGAGAGAGGGCTGTTAAGTATGCTGTTCAATATTTAATAAAAAAAACAAAAAAAACACAACACATGATAGATATTTCACAGATGCTGAATGAACTCAAAGTGGAACAAATTACTTAACTTATGTTTCAGTCATATCTCTCTTGAATCAAATTCCTCCTCTTCATAATGTAAAAAGTGGCTGTAAAATTCCCAGCAACTGTGAGAAGGTAGCAGTGATATCAGAGAGAGACTGATTAATCTGTTCTACATTGTTCCACAAACATTGCATTGGCTAAAGAGTACCATATTTGCAACAAACCAATGGATTTTATTGTCATCTTTGACTCTGAGATGGATAAATGGGCCGATTAATCAGGCCAATGTCTGGCATTTTGAGATAACAGCAGGTCTATTCTAAAACCATTTCTGGCTAGTGTTAAATATATATCGTTATACTGTAGAGAATAACGCAGTTGGATGACGTCACCTCTGACAAACCATACCCCGCTCTCCCTTAAACACCAGTCCTGAAATCTACAGCATAACCCAATGTATTTCATTAATTAATAAAACTTAATTGTAAAACTATCTTACACATTATAAGATAACCATGTACTCTGCGTTGTAATATTCATAGAATAATGGAATTATCCACAACTTTTCTTTGTTTTGATATCAGCATTATATATAGGCCATCAGCTGCCCTGCTCTCTAAATATCATTATCGGCATTTGAAAAACCCAAATCGGTCGAGCACTAGTCAGAAACTGCTGAAAGCTGAACGATAATGTCACAGAGGTGACATTCCTCAGTGATAGGGTAGCTGTCCCCTTTTCTTTTAACTTTGGCCCATTAGGGGCAGTTTTCTCTCTGGCCCAGCTGGCTGTGGAGCACTATTACAGGGAAACAGTTTGGACTTTGACCCTGCAGCCTGCAGAGAGCTGGGAAAGACGTTTTCGCTCCTCTGCTTGCTGTCAACGAGAGATCCAGGAGCCAGCCAGGTTGCTTAATATTCAGCTCTTTCCCGCACTGTTACTGAGTCATGGTGGTCTAATAATGTGCATTCAAGCACCTGCAAGATTTTCCCAGTCTCGTAGCAGGTGTTGTGTTGCTTTTGATTGGTGGTCGTTATCCTCCAGGGAAAACATATAGAACAAAAAAGAATCTAACAGTTTTCCCCCATAAACTCGCTTTTACCATTACCATTTCTCTCCCCTCTCCTGTTAAAACAAATGAGCTCACTGTTTTTACAATGATTAGCCCTTGAGGAACACATTCAGTTCAGCAGTACATGTACAAGGCCCAAATGGTTTGAATATTTACCTAAAGATAACAACAAAATACACCACGCAGATCGGAGGAATGAGCTCCTGCTAAATCGGACGTCACGCGGAGACAAAAGGAATTAGAGGCAGCCAGCATGGATTCTGTCAATAGCAAGCAGACGGCTCAAATTACATGAACCCCCAAGGCAATTGGCCCAACCTAAATGCAGACAAGGTTTCATCTAATTTCCTGCAGACAGAAAATCAAAAAAGTACATATTACTTTGTGGCAGCGCAGCAACTAGAATAAATCTCCTGTGACATACACAACAAAAACTATAGCAAAATACAGTTTAGGCCATGAAAGCACCACAACATATCTGCCACCAAGCTAACTAAACATAGGACATGAAAGTTGAAATCTGAAAGCAATGTAAAGAAACAGAATTGTCATGAGAGCCACAAAACAGCACTTTCTCACTGAAGTGAGGGTCTCCTGCACTCCTCAGTCAGACGTGAGAGACAACCATTGTACAGGTCGCATACCTGTGACATGGCTACACATGATACCAGAGCGACAGTAGCCCACAATGCTTTGAAGAGGACACAGAGCTTAAAAGAGAAAGAACGCGCCCCCCCCAAAAAAACGCTTCCAGTAAGAGCTCTTCAGGCCATCCCCATTAGGAAGAGGTAGCTGAAAATCACACCGACCACATAATCCACCACCTGTCTTCAAAAAACATATGCGGGAAGCCAAGTTTAATTCATCGAGAACGCAGGTACACATGGAAAGCACAGAGAGCACTCTGAGCGGGAGATAAACAGCCTACGACTGATTAAAACTGCAAAGCCGGCAGTCTGCCTAAGTAGCTTGGTGTCCTCGACGGTGGGTGATTATCCTGCGCTTGGCTTGGGGGTATATTAGACTGTCAGAAAGCAGTTTGAGAACAGCCAGCTGGTCTAGCCACAGCATCCTTGGAGAAGCAGCATTTCTATCACTGTGTAGCAGATGAGCTCTGCAAAGAGCAGAGCAAAACCCCTCCTGGGGCAACACATAGAAAGTACTAAAAGTGCTAAGAATGTGGCTGCCTAGCTTTGCTAGTCTGATCGTAACGACTGCTAGTCTCTGATCATCAGTAGTCATACTTTTGGATGGTGTTAACACAGTACAGCCCCCCAGGATTCTCACACGGAAGCTAGTTTTACACACGCCAGCAGGGGATACTATTAGATTTTGTATATTTTTAAAACAGTAAAAAGTTAATCTCAGGTTCATTATGAGCAAACTAAATACTGCCAAGAGAAGAGAGGAGCTGCAGGAGCCAACAGGGTTTAAGAGAAGAGTCTATTTTCCAGGGTAGAATGACTAACACACTTGAGGGGTCCATGGAGAGGGGGAAGAGGTCTTTGTGTCATGGCGGAGTCACGGACCTGGTAACAATAAAAGTCCCCCTGTCATTGGTTAGAACTGTTTAACCTTTTGATCCTCGTCCTTCTTAATGTGCTTTTTGAATATTGAAAGTTCTAGTAGACTACATGAAAAAAATAAATAAATAGCAAGGAAACTCTTAACTGCAGCTTACTAGAGGATGTGTTTACTTACTTAGTATAAAATATAGTTTACATTCCTGACATTGAATGGTCTAGATAAAAAAAATATTTAAAATCAGAAAGAGGCTTTAGAAAGAGAGACAAAAGTAAGCAAATGGATCCATGGTACAAATATGTAAACACTTGTCCACAACAGGGTGAAAAAAAAATTAACAAAAGCAATGCAGTGTAGCCTTTTTAATTTCATATTTTAACTGTAAGCATGTAAAATATCCCAATCTAATTATGGATAGTTTCCATTTTTTTCACAAAAATTAGGTATCAATAATAAACTCAAAGACTTATAGGCCACAATTTGGAACCTGTTTCCAGTGATTAGCCTAGGCCTACATCAAAAAGGAGATCAGCCTACTTGTCATTAACTAATCAGTGTTACAAGGAAGTTAAAATTCCCGACAAGAAGACTAGGGACTACAAATTGTGTAAGAGCAGTCCTCACCTAGCTTACTTCTGAAGTGCTGTTGAGCAATACCTCTCTGTTCCAGTAAGAGTTCGGCTACACCTCCAAACTCGGAGCTCTTGTCGGCTATCAACGAAGAATGTTTTATTCTTAAGCTTTCCGTCCAATAAAATAAGTCTTACATGTATAATACATGAGGCTGTTCATTTGTCAAGGAGTCTGTTCACTGCCGATTCAGCGTATCTGACTTGAGCTGGTTCTCACATTACTTGAAATAAACAAACAACCATCGATGTTATCATTTGAAGCGATATCGCAATCAATGCCACTGCCAGTTGGAGGCAATTTTCCGAACCTGGTGCCCTGAAACGCCTTCCCCCCCCGCGCACATCCGTGTCAGAACAGCGGGCTTGTCGCCAACACAGCGCCAAATGTTTACAGCAAATTGGTCGATGGCTACTACGGACTGAAAGGGTTGTATCGGTCGGTGAGCTTGTAAAGTTATTGCCACCATGGCACTTGGCAAACACATCAGTGCGCAGGGGAGCCTGGTGGTAGAGCTGCAGTCAACGACGCAGAGTGGAAAAACTTCCAGAAAGCACCGTGCCGCGGGACCCGGACTGACCGGACACCTTCCAGTCGCAGGCTCAAACCAACCAAACACTATCACGCACTTCCATTTTCTGCCCCGCTAATACATCACTGTTTCGGGAGTCGCGTGAATTAGGCACAAAATACACGCCCGTGTTGAACCGTGTCTGCGGTGTCGACGCGGTCAACCATTGTAGCAGCAGCCACATACAATGAATAAGTTTGGACCAAAACAGCGACCGTTAAGTTACAAAGTTCCGCGTTGTATTTGTGTCTAATTAAAAAGGCGGTATATGTAAAATATAAATATTTACGGTAATATTCCATCGAGGGACTCTATAAAGCGCAAACTTCACCTTAAATTATGAGCAGCTCCGGGAAAAATCCATTCAGCAACAACTTGCTCGCTCCCGACGTACCGCAGTTGCTCAACTTGTAGAGAGTCAGACACCCAGCTGTGACAGCCGCGGTCAAGCTGGACACAAGCACAGCTCCAACTTCCGGTCTCAACCTTCAAAATAAACGGACTGAAAGCACTCGCAATGGGCACATTTCTGAATAACAAAGTAATAACTTCTTATAATGCACTCTTCCAAACAAAATGACTAGTATTAAAGACGTTCTAACTAAACTAAGATACACATTTTAATGTTTTGTAATGTTCTTTTCAAAGTGCTTCACAAGGATCAAGTGACACAAGCTTTTATTTTGGGATAGCAAGTTCCGGTAGCAGTCCCTGTGATGTGAGAAGAAAACGGCTGTAAACAAACTAATGAATAAATAGATTAATGGATGTGTTTTTACTTAAAAGTGCATCACGACTTTTCTGTATCTTGTACTGGCCAAGTCATTCTTTATCATGGTGTTTTTTCCTTCTCAAATAGCCACAGTGGTGTAGTCCAGTGTACTTTCCATGGACTTGCAGTTCCCAGGCAAGTTAAAACAGGTGAGGAAATCAATTTTCACTCAATAATTCTGCTCTTTAAGGGTAAAACTATAGGCACAGAAAACTTTACTTCTTCCCATGGAACCACACAATATCCATTTACAAATGTCCATATTCATGTGTGAGGAAAAAACTGTAGTTCTCCTGAAGATGTCATGAAACACTTCACTGGGATATATTTATTTACTGTATTTTTTTTTTAGTACCTTGCTTTACCAATCACTATGCTTTTCCTCATTGGGTCCAGATCAGTCAGATGAATGTAAACTGTTTCTTTAAATTCCAGTTATGTACTGATGAGTTTACATTTGAACTGACTTGAAACAATGCTCCCTTCAAGACAGTATATTTTATGTACTATCACATGCTGTACATGGCTGATCCCTGGTCATGTTTCTGTGCCTGTGAGTTGCTGGATATCCCTGTCCAATGAGTACTTCAGCACATGCTGGTATAGTCAAAACGGCTTTTAACAGGTGCCTCATTGTACTTGTCCTCATGCAACTTAGTGTGCTGTAGTTCTTTAAGGAAAAACTTCTATTTTAACTGGCACTTTTCATGTCCAGTTTGTGAGTGTTGTTCTGATCATTTTTAAGCCTGTGTACAGAACAGGACTATCATGCTGATTCAGCACCCTGCACTCTACACCCAAGGAAACCCAACACTCTCGGCAACTGAGACCAATCCCAAGAATGCCAAACACTCAGCAATACATATTCTTACAATTTTGTGGGTTCTCAGCATGGCAGTGTGATATAAACAGTTCCAGGTTTCAACATGAAGCTCATCACTCTCTCAGGGCTGCTGGCTATCTTGAAAGAAGAGAAGGTGACTTGTTTTGAGTGCCACACTCTTGACTCTTTTAATAATCCTAATTCCACCACTGTTCGTGGCTGTGGCAAACTTTCTGAGCTGAATTAATTTCCATCTGTCTGAAGTGGCTTATAGGCCACCATTAGATGCACAGGAGTGTAATTTCAATGAATGACATGGATTATTAACTTCAGCAAGATTATGTGGCTGTGGATAACCCATCAACACTAAATAAAACGCTGAACCAAAGGCCACCGCATCATTCCTGGCAGAAAGGGACAGAAAAAAGTAATCAACCCAAATGTAAAACTCTGTCATCATGAGCCAATGATGACTTTCATGGAAAAGTTACACCATATCAGTGTGGTGAGTGTTACTTTTTTATTAAAACATAGAAATGTAAACAGATACAGCACATATACAGAATAAACATCTGAGTAAGTTTAAGTGTTCAAACATTTGACAAACACTATTGACAATTTACCATCAAAGATACCAGATAGTTTTTTAGAGCAGTTCCCCCTTGCTCATATGAATGGGGGTCAACATGATGAACTTCAACAGGGAGCAGAAGCTCATTTCAACTTGTCACCCTTTTCACATCCTTGTCTTTAGGAACAGTGCCACCTGCTGTTACAGAGGTAGAGGGGAGGGACCTAACACATGCGCACACATACTCGCACGAGGAGTGACCCTCAGTACAACTCACTGCAATGCAGCATAAAAAAACACCTGCACATTGCTCTTTGCAGCAGCAATGCCATTCGTCTTTAGGACTAGAAGAGCCAAGTTTATGTCACTGCTCTCTGGACAAATCAGTCCCCAAATATGAAGCCAATTACCCATCGCTTTAGACAGGACAAATCTCATGATGGCTGAACTGTGTGAACATGAACATTCAACAGATGACAGAGATGATGTGGACAGGGACCCCACACTGTACATCAAAATAAAGACATTAGATTTAAAGATGAGATCTGCATTGTTAAAATCAAATCAAACAAAATTAAATCAACAAACTGTTGGTAACATGTGGTGGAAACACTGAGCGTGGTGTTAAATGCTGAAAGGGATTAGTTTGAGTTTTCTGAAGTGGGGTTGTATGAGGTATTTTATCTACATTCAGTGTATTACTTGCAGTAGCCGTCATCCACATATAAAAAAAAGTCCGAAACAATTCCTTTAATCCAGTTTGTTTGGTTAAACCCTTCTCCTTACTGCCAGTGCAGGTTCCCTACAGCTTCATCACGTTAGTAAACAACACCGTGTTATCACACTTTATCTGCATTTTCACGCCACATCAGCAAGTTAAAACAACTCCAGCTAAACATGGGTAAAGTTACACATTGCAGCTTTAAAGGAAAACTGGAATACCTGCAGCATTGATGTGGTGAAGTCCTCAAACTCTGTCACCAGAACCGCAGCTGAGAGGCTTGAAATGATAATTGCAGCAGCTGATTTTGTGAGCCACATAATCCAGTATTCTTTCAGCTAGAAGTATTCATAGTGTGTAAGAAGGTGCAAAAATAACATGGCTCACCGACTGCATAAAAATGTCTTCTCATGTAAAATAACTTGTGCACCTCTAATGTAAGTGCTTTATTGCCACCATATTATGTTGACCCCTTGTCAATGAGTGGTGCTTCCGTGCTACATCATCAAATCTCCACTCCCTTAATCTACAGTTCCTGAAAGAAAGAAAATAAGACAAAATATAACATGTCACTGCTGTTAAAATAAAAGTTTCTCTGTTAGTCTGAATGCCTCGAGGATGCAGCGTGGTGCATCTCTATCCATCAGTGCTTTGAGGTGAGAGTTAGGGTGGAGGAGACACGGAAGATCTGAGGCAGCATGTTGCTCAACTGGTAGAACATCTCATCTGAGATACTCTGTCAATACAAAAGAGACACACACAGACACAGCCAGGATTAGTGAGCAACAAGGGATTGAGATTTGTGCAGCACCAATGTAAAAAAACAAAGCAACACTTGTACACACATTTTCAGTCCACACTGTGACAAAGGAAGGGAACAAATTAAACCTTTGTTTAAACCCAGCTGAAATTGTGCCCACCAAAACAAAAATACATCTGGACTGTTTGTGTACAGCCAAGTGTTAACAGCCCCTAAGGTGCCCTTTAGTTCAACATCCCAGGGTCGTTTTCTTTCCCTGAGGGAACAGTAGTCAAGATGCTCAAGTGATGTGAGCTCCGGCAGCTGTGACTTTAACGGGGGAACATACCGTGGGCTTCGAAACATCGCCACACGTCAAATAAGAATGTTAAGTATTAATCTTTAAGCAGCACAGTGAAACACGCATCCTTAAACCGCACACAAACACAGAGCGTATATTTAGGTACTGCATCTCTTTGAGGCCTGGAACACCTTGTTGTTTGAGAAGTGCTATTTAAAATGGTGTCTGAGCACGCAGCTGACAGGAAGCCGATACAGTCGGAGTCCTTTGATGCTGGCAGTTTTATCATCTTAACTTGTCAACATGAGATCCTGCTATAGGCCCTGCTGCCTTCCTGACAAACCTCAAAAGCTACAGGTATACCACATCCATCTACGCCCAAAATAAAATAATAGTTATTCTTCATCCAGCGCTGAGGTCCCAATTACTGCCTCACGACTGAATCTGAATGATTTTCCTCTTTTAGTCGTAAAGCAACACCTCTAAATTGGGTGACTTATTTACATTCCTTATGAAAGACATTCGGTTAGACTTGGATATCCAAGTGAGTTCAAGATTATGGCTCAGTGCTGGAAAGCTACATGAAAATCCTATTGCTTATCACACTATTACATGAATGAGCCTGAGCTTTCTCTTATCACAGCAGTGCAAACATGAGCAAAAGGACCTAACTCTCTATAATTCATGGCATGCGTTTCAAACAGTCGCTCTTCTCTGGCTGTATTTCAGAGGTGTGCACTGCAAGGCTAGGTGTGTATTTTGTGAGGCCTTAAGTATACATTTCTGTTGAATTAACAGAGACTGTGTGGCACCTTAGCTATGAGTTGTGAAATCAAAAATATAGGTTGTACATTCTGCTCTCACCTTTGGCACTAGAAACTGGACTGTGCGTGATATACCTCCATCCCATGAGGCCATCTCCATCATGAAGCCTACAAATAAAACAGATTCAAAGTAACTCACATTTAACACTCAAAAAAATATATTTTTTAAATATCTATCTGTAAAGTTCAGTATATTCCAGGCATTATTTTGTAATGTAGCTTTGCTATTACATTGTATCCAGCTTCCCTCAACGTGCAGAACTGTTTTACCAATCAGGAGGAAGTAAGTGTTGTGCCTCAGCTTTGCATTATGAAAAATGTACACTACTGTCAGGAGACGCACTGGTATGTCAAATTCTTCAAAGACAGATTTCAGCAGGAAAAATAATCCATCTCAACAAGACCTCATGTGTCCAATACATTTAAATAGCAATAACAATTGAAAAGCTGTAAACTTGGGGTTTGCTATCAAACATCAATTGGAAATACTGGCTCTCATCAAGTCATGATGATTATATTAGGTTATCTATGAAAATATAAATACACCAATAAACAGCTAAATGGACACAAAACAAGGTGCAATGCAAATAGCCAATTTATTACTTAACTTAAAATGATTTCCAACTTTCCTCTTACCTTTGACACATTTGAATACCAGCTCAGCTCTCTTAAGACACCACGGTATGGTCATCTCCTGCAGAGAGGTGAGAAGAAAAACGAGAACACTGATTTGCTTTGTTTATTGTTAAATGTGCAGCGAAACTGTGTAACATGATAATATTCATTTATTGGCGCAAAGACCCCCCCCCCCCCATGGGTCTTTCATGCACTAACAATAGGATAGTACACTCAAGAGATTTTCATAGTGACTGCGGCTGGTACCAGAGCCAATTGAGGCAAGGAGAGGAATTTCTTACAACCAGAAAAATAAACATATTTGTGAAATGGTGTAAAAGTCATTGTCTGCAAACTAGCTCTCTAAATTGGTTGAAAGAGTTTTCAGTTTCCTCTCTGCAAACTTTTAAACATGTACAAAAGTGTTCCTTGTTCCTGTTACTTAACGCTCAAGGGAAAAAAGAAAACATTAGAATAAGAAGCAAAGCCCTGTTGTATTTCATCTAGACAAACTACGTCAGTTTATGTCAGTCATCGGCTTGTACAAACAGGCAGCCATCTCCACTAAATGGCAAGACTGAAAAGAAGATGCCAGATGAAAGGTTTGATGTGAAACCAGAAGCTATCAATTAAAATTCCTCTGGTTCCAGAGGCTTCAAAAATTCAAAGTCTTTGGTTTTGTAAACAAAGACTCTTGATTAGACATGAGAAGAAAAATTGCACTGGACATGTTGAGGCATGGGTGCTCTCCAGACAAAGGTTTGTTGAGAATTGAGAGTATAATGTTTTAATTTGTACTCAGTTGAAGAACTAAGAAGAAGCTTTTGTAGTTAAAAGAAAATCCTGATTCCAAAAAGTTTCAGCAGAACAAACAAAATATCCCAATTTCCAGAAGAAAAATCCACCTTATTGTGATCATAACTCTGCTTGATTCGATCTCAGCTCATCAGTCACTGAAAGCTTTCTCTGTTACTCTTACCCTACTGTGTGAGTACATAGTTCTGCAATACATACACCCTGAGAGGAACTAAGTAAACAGAAGCGCTCATGACTCTCTACTTTACCCTCCTGGTTTTAAACCTAGACAATGAATTCACAGCCAGTGCCTGACAAACTAAACCACAGCTGAGGAAACAAGCAGAGACAGAATGAAAGGGAAGAAATTGTGACTGTGCCCTCAGTTAGGGCTACAGAAACCTGTGTGGCCAGCAGGTTCTCTTCACCTTCTGCCACAATCACAAACTATTTAGGCGCAACACAGATGCAATGCCTGGGTTGGTGTCAGTTTCAACCATTTATCCATTACCTTTAGGTAACTATTTCAACTACTCTAAAATAGTGATGCCAATTAATCAGGGCGATCAGGGCATTTTGAGATAATCAGTATCTGAAATACAAAAAATGTCTGCAGACACATCTGCATGCATTAGTTAACCATAATGTTAACATTCTTAAATGACAGCAAATGTAATCTAATACCATTACTGGCTAACGTTAAATATATAATATTATACTGCAGAGAATAATGCAGTTGAATGACATCACAAGATGTACCCCGCTCTCCTTAAACACCAGTCACATTCTGAAATCCACAGTATAACCCAATGTATATTTCTATTTCATTAGTTAATAAAAAATCCATCTAAAACATGTTACTGGCTAAAATAACTACATATAGTATATTTCACTCTGTATAGGATGATGGAATTATACATTGTGGTGTATAATTTATGTGCATTTGACTCATAAACCTTTATGATCAAGAACAGTGTCAAGCGGATTTCTTCTCAACACATCATCGCAGCATTATTGTTCGGACACCACAACATGACTTTTCTTTGTTTTGATATCGTCATTATATATCAGCTTTTTCATTATTTTATTCAACTTTTACTGAATTATTTCAATCATATCCATGATTGTAACTGCAGCTCATCCATTACTTGTAGCTAAATGTTTTTTCATGCACTCTGAATCACAATGCGGAGTGTAACAGTTACAGTTGGCTGACTTTGTGGATATATTTCTTAACTCAAGTCAATTATTATATTTCTTAACCCAAATACAAATTAGTTGAGCTAATCCTAAATCTTTCCACATATCCTGGAAACTGCAGAAGACCTCCCTGAGGTACAAGTACCAATTTAAGGTAAGATTCCACTGAAACTCACAGGACCACTAAATCCTCCCTTGTGTTTACTGGGAGTAATGCTTACACTGTAACCCTTTCCTAATCTGTTCAAGTCAAGTGTTTGGTACCCAAACAATTCCACTCTCCAACTCAAACATTTACTTTTTCATACATTGTATTTTATTCTTGACCAACTGTGGGAGCAGACTCACTGCATGTTTGTTGGTCCTACAAAGTTAAACAATGTTTGAACAAATGCAGCGATAAGAGGATAACTGAATTCTCAATTTGGGTTTAAATACTCCCTTGAGGTATCACATTACTATAATCCTCAGTAAGTGTGTGAATGTGTGTGGAGTGTGATGGAGAAAGAACGTGCATATTACAACATCATCCATACGTACAAGCATTCACAGTGCTCTACTCTTACCTCTGACATGTCATGGACCAGCAGCAGAGGGACGGTGACGGTGGTGACGTCGTGGGTGCAGCAAACCTTCAGGATGTTTCTCAAGCCCATGATGGCGGGGTCCCGGGCGGTGATGTTCCCTGAGCGCACGTTGTCATCCACACACAGGTGGAAGACAACGTGGACCTCTGACAGGTTGGAGTGCCGCGAGATGTAAAACTCACCTTGTGGAAGAGACACAGCAGGCACGGTACTTATAAGTGTGTGATACTGAGAGAAAAAGGCATGCAGAACTAGTGTGCTGCTGAATAATGTGCGATTGATCAGTGGTTTTATGCTCTGTTAATCTGACCAGAAGTCAGTGTAAAAAATAAAAAAATTTACCTGGTAAGATACTAGATGGATTTCTTTCAACATTTTTGCTCTTATCGTCACCTCCATTCCTTGGAATCTCTGTAAGGATATAAAATCACAAATCAGTTTGCACAATCTCAAATATCAAATCTAAACATCTCATAAGGACACCTAATGGCAATGGAAGCGGGACTTTCTAAATGCAGCTCTACTCTTCGAACCCCTCAGCCTATGTGGTGATAAGTATCTGGACACAATTTCCTGTCAACACAGTAGCAGTGATGTATTGTAAGTAAGTGTTTTCTACTTCCTGACTACTTATCCCACATCTTATACTGCTGGGCTGTCACTGACATTCTGAAACTCTGTGCAGTATAGTAGAAGTTTCTGTACAGCAACACTGTTACAGGCATGTATATAGTTGTACTCCCCATTCAGTGTCAAAATGAGAGATTGAGATACTTCTTTCTTGTCTTGCTAAACATCAAATCAGGTCAATTAGAGATCAACCTCAAAGCAGGTACTAAGTAAATCTTCAGTAGAATCTGCGTCCAGGGGTCTCATTTTTAATACTTTGCGTAGAATCCTCACTAAAAGCGTACGTGCGTGTGCCAAAAAATATACAGACTTAAAAAATTGTGCATACACACACCTGTACACAATGTTCCCTTTATAAATCACAATCATCTTGAAATGTGGCGTATGTGAGCAACCTCCATGTCCGACCCCTTAAATGCCTACAATTTCCTATAAATGGTCAGTGAAATGCCCCTCATTAATATTAATACGTACTGACTGCATGAAGAACAGGACGGCAAAATCTGACAAAAAAACTAAATTTAACTCAGTGTGACACTGACGTCCCTATTGGTGGAACTGAAGCATGTTGTTTGATGGGTAAAGAACACACTTTCATGCAATGCTTGTATGAGGAAAGGGGGCACCGGGCAACGGGATGACCCATGTACTAATTTGGATTCCCCCCGTTTGAAAAGAGAGTAAACCAAACGCATTCCGTTTGTGCTTACACATTTATTTAGGCTATACAATCAGTCCACTCACTTAACGAGACTGCTGTTAAAGGGAATATGACTAGTTGTAAATGATTTACTAAATAAAATAGTGTTAGCCTATATTTTCCATAATGTGTTTTTACAAGCAGCACATCACATCCACACACTGGCGCACAGCGTTTGGCTCGATAAGGCAACAAACGTGACAATACATGAAACTATGCTCTCGTATTTGCTCGACTGAAGCACTGAAAACGGCATCAAAATATAAATGTAGCCTAATTTATCCTCCTGTTCACCTTACTTATGAGAATAAATTGCACTGCATGCAAGTAGCCTATTAACTAATATGATTCCTGATTAAACTGTACAACATATTTGAGGCTTCTTTTGAAGAAAAAGATTTCTCCGTTTGTTTTTATTACCCTAAATCATGGTTCTTTTGTGTGCGCTGCACAAAAAATTGTTTTTTAAATGATGTTTTTTTCAGGGAAAAATTAATCAAACAGGTATTTGTTTATTCAGACAGGCTTTATGCCTATAATACTCAGAGGTAATATTGCAATTAATTTTACACAATAGTAATAATCACTGCCATGTGAGTCGAAATGAGATTCTCCAGTTTATGTGCGTACGCATGGTTCAGAGTTTGCGTGGAGGACCACACATTTTCCCGTCAAGTTTGTTTTTTTATAGATCACAACCTTTGCTTGGGAAGTGGCGTACGCACGTTTCCAGACCTGTTTTGAACGTACGCACCGTTTATAAATGAGACCCCAGGTCAGTAGCTCCGCTTTGACTTTTCTGGTGAAATGTACATTCAGGATGAAATTCTTGGAAGCTCTGTCTGCATTGTTCTGTCTACAATTCTACAAATATGTTGACACTGAGACCCCAGGAGCCGCCAAAAGTCTAACCAGGTTGTTCTTTCTGCTTGCTGCTCCGCTGGGCTCTGGCATAGAGCAACACCTGCTGCACCTCCTCCAGCTGCGCCTCCAGACAAGGAAAGTGGAAGTCTGTACACTCCTTCGCCACGGTGGCAAAGTCTGGGGGGTCAACACAATACAGGCCAGGGTTGAAATGACACATGAAAAGTTCAAGTTAATATCTAGTCAGAGCTTATCTCTGTAATTATGTCTCCATAGCGTACTCCCACTCATTTATAGAATATAATGCAAACTTAAACGTGAATGGAGTGCGTAGTCTTGAAAAATCATTTAAAGAGGCGTGAAAGAAAAGTGTTAGAGTGAGTCATGAGCAGGACAAAAAAAAGTTACAATTCATTGTTGCAAAATATAATGCACTGGCTAGAATTATTGTGAAAAATGTTAACACGTTGACCATCTAGCAGGAGACTGCCAAACGCAAATTTGCAGCTTTCTACAAAACAACACCACAGGTTGCCCAAGTGACAACATCGCTACGAGGATCACCAAAATATGTTCCCTAACCTCTCTTGATGCCACTGTAAGAGTTCACCCTGTTGTCAACCAACAACACCAGACCACAGAGTGAGGAGGAGTAGAGCGAAAGGGCCGTCTGTAGCCGCCTTAACTTTGCTCCGCCGCTGCCGTGCCGCCGGTGCTTACAGAAGTCCAGCACGTCTGCACGGACCAGACGCAGGTTGTGCATCGTCTTCAGCTGTGCTCCTAATCAAAACAATTTCATATATAACATGGACATGTCAGCGGACACAAAACTGTGTACAAATGTTTGAACAGCATGTTTGAAGTGAGGCACCTAAGTGTATGGTGAAACTCTCCTCCAGCTGAGGCTGCTCCTCAAACATCCTGGCCCCAGAGTCTGCAAGTTCGGACAGCTGGCTGGGCTGCACCTTGATCTCCTCACTGGAAGTCAAATATGCAAACAAATCAATCAGTAAAGATTTTCCATGAACAATAGTTCATCTGATGTATGTTTTGTAGGTTCAAGGAAGGAATGGACAGAACCTGAAGTGTCATACCAACAAAGAAAACAGAATGCAGACATACAATTAAAAAATATATATTTTCACTACCCAACACTGCTGAAGATATAAGGCAGTTTTTACCATTCAGTTGTAGTTTTTGTGGTTTCTTCTTAGATAGAAAAAACACTTCAATTCCAAAAAAAAAACAATATCAAAAGGACACAGAAATTCAACCTGAATTCTGTTTTCAGTTTTCCTTTATGCGCTAAAGCTTTAAAAAAAAAAAAGCATCTTTGTGTTCAAAATTCTGATGTATTACGTTCCACTCACACACAACAAGATAATGGTATTCATCATTAAGAAAAACTGGTGCTGTGTCAGCAGCACATTGAGCAGCTCTTACCACACAGGTCCTATCTGCTTTTTGATGGAATATCCAATACATGCAGGTAGAGGTCGACCGATTAATAGGCCGATTTTTGGCATTTTTTAACATAATCGGCATCGGCCAATATCCAAGTATATCAAGCCGATTATTAGGCAGGCGCATCTGTGGGCAGCCTAGTGTTGTCGTGGAACACGTGTTTGACGCGCGCTGCCGCTAGAGTCATTGTCCAGCCGAGTGAGCAGCAGACCTCATCCAGTGCCTAAGGAGCTAACGGTGAGGATTCAATTCTTATTACTCCTTTATATTTAATTAAAAACTTTTGATATGTTACTGCCAACTTCGAGAAAAAACCTGAATAAGACACATGACATTTGGCTAATTTGGATCGTAGTTGAAGTTGCATTATCACAGAAGAGTTGCTATCATGTCACAATAAGTAAGCAATAATTTTGCAATTACAGAGTGAATCTGAGACTTTTATTTGTTCTGTTTGTGTGTCTTATATTTGAGAGGGTTGTCACTCAATGCAGAGAAATAAGTAATAAAAAAGAGACCAACGCACTATAGGCTAGTGACAGACTGGCTTGGCTTTGCTTTGCTAACAGGTAGCTACAGACAGACCCGGTGTTAATACGGCACTGGAACCTTAACGACCGTTATCTACCGCACCGAATATCAACGCGGATTTCTGTGCTTCAGTTCGGTGCAAATAGAGGTTAAAAACCAAGCAAATATCGGCCAAAATAAATCAGCAGCATTAATCGGCCATCAGCCGACCCGGATTTCAAAAGATCGGTATCGGCATTGGCGTGAAAAAAAACATATCGGTCGACCTCTACATGCAGGGGAGTGTAAGACCTGAATTTAAACCACCACTCTGCTGGACCTCACTGCTGTTAATCACTATTAGATTTTTTCCCTCCACTTCTGAGCACAATATGCCAGTCATAACTGATACTGCAAAGCTGAGCATCAGTCAAACTAATCTGAGTTTTTGACCTCTTGTAATCACTTCAATTTTTATGTAAATGGAGCCTGTACTTCAAAAGGGCCAGCAGACATGTCTAGCTTTGGATCAGAACGGCTGCAGAAGTGCAGCTGTTGAGATCCTACTACTATAAGTCAGTTTGACCTCTAGTCGAGAATCAGTGGGACTTTCCTGGTAACAGAATTCACAGACGAAAAGTAGTTCATTTTATCACTTCAATCCTAGTTTTCTTTCTTTTATTCACCCTATTGTATCACTTTAAGTTTTAAGGTTTGATGTCGTCTTAAAAGTTCAATTACTCTGATTTAAACCAGACAAGCCAAAGCCACTGCACCAATGGCACATTATCAGTCAATAAAGACTGTGAAGTGCTGTTCTGTTGTTCTTCTGCACATTGCATTCCTCCGTGTCGACACTGCAGCTTTACTTTTTCTACCCAACAAGAGTAAGTGACTAAGCACTTGAATCCAGTGTTTATTATCTTGGCTCAACCGTTTCTGCTTTATCCTGGGAATTAGGGGAAAAAATACTGCATTGAAAGGTGCATGTGGGTGTAAAGTAAGTGGACAGATATCATAAAGGTGTACACAAAAAAGATCATACTACAGAATACACTAGGGGTGTGACAATTAAAACCTCTTCAGGGGAAACCTTTGTTACGAGACATTTTCACACACTGTCCCGCCACACATAAGTTTTCTCACGCAGTGAGAACTGATACATCAACACAGTTCACGAATCATCCCCACCCAGCTGATGTGGTGTACGGCGCGATAGTTAAGAAGTTAAGCCCCATCTCACACTTTCAGTCGCAGCCAGTTTGTGACCCAGTGGTAATAGTTTTTGCTATAGACATCTACAAACTGAGGCGCAACCTTGCTCTTTTTGGGACTTTGAGCTGCACTTCATTGAAAGTGCTGAAGTTAACGTGTGTGGATTTGTGTTGAGATTTCTGCCTGATCAGTAGTGTTTTCAGTTAGTGTTATTTTCCACCTCCTTGTCAATCCTAACTTGATGTCCCAAAAATTTCTGTGTCCGTCAGACAGTCTGATCGAAATTTTACCAACGGAGCAATAACGTAATGTACCGCAGAGTACAGGGCAGGTAGACTTAAAAATAATCATGAATTCTGATGAAATAATGATATTAGTCTTGTACTATTATGACTTTTTTGTCGACGTGTCAGAGAACACTGAGATTGAACATGAGCAGAAAACTTACTGAAACAGAGGAGCTTTTACAGCCCAGGAGTTTATAACTGAATTAAAATTAAATAATTTATCACTGAGGTGAAAAGGAGCCACAACCACATTTAAAGAGGTTACTTCACTAAACAAAACACACATAACAGGAGGGAAGACTAAATCACGCCTGCATCTGTGTTGACTCACTCAGCAGAGAAAGCAATACAGAATGCCAGAGAGCCTTAATTCATAATAGTCTGCTATATTTTGAAATGTCACCTGCCACCAGAATTTTGTGTTTGCCTTTACATAAAATTTTCATATAATACGGCATTGAAGATTTCTTAAAAATAGTGTTAAAATCTAGTCTTGTGGACCCAATATCGTGTCTCGTCTAATGAGCTAAGTGTCTCGTCACACCCTTAGTATACGCACAAATACAACATATTAACAGACCGTTTGTTTGAGACTCTCACACACACTCACACTCACTTAATTTTGCTGCTGTTGTTGGATTTCTGCAGGTCCTGGTGCAGTTTGATGACCCACTCCTGATACTCCTGCTTCTGAATACCGGTAACTTGCTTCAGCTCACTGGCCCACTTGTTCTCCAACACCTGCTCATAGACGACAAAGTCAAACACTGAGGAGCCTTAGTGTGACAACAACATATTTTGACTGGGCAGGCTGGAGCAAATCTGAACCTAAAAAGTGAATACTAACTCACTAACTGAATCCCCTGAAATGTCTTTTGTGTAATGATCACTTTGTGCTGGGCTCAAGGTACACCTGTTTTCAGCACTGTTAAAGAGTATCCCAACTTCTTTTTTACCTGCTGTGCATCGAAGTGTTGGGAGGCAACTGTATTTACATCCTGGTCACTCAGCGTATTCCCCAGCTCGTGCATCACTTTGTCCATTTCAGAAGCTTGCCTGCCAGACAGAAAAATATTAATTGATTTGAACAGACTGAATGGAAATACATCATCATCTATACAACTCATAAAGAAAAGACACATGTTATTTCAGTCACCTGTATTCATGCCAGGTGACTGAAATATCATCCCAACACTGTATAAATGACATGCTCGGCCTACTGAACCAAACTTCTAAAAGGTTTAAAAGCACCCTATGAATACTGAAGTTGAATAAAGCTTTAGCCATACAAGTTTTAACAGTATTTTAATTTACAAAGAAAGATGTGAAAAAATACAGTATGAGCAGGAAATCTAAGGATCCCGGTTCCAGGCAATCATCCCCAAATACCAACCTCTCCTGCAGCTTCTTAATCTCCATGTCCCTCTCACTGATGAGCTCGGAGATGCTGACAAAGTAGTTGTGCTCCAGGTTGAGAAGGGTATCTGAGGCAGGGGAGTGGATCAGCTCATGGTAAACATCGGCAAAGTCCTCATCCCAGCTGGGCTCTTCGGGCCGAGCATGCTCCAGCGTGGTCTGAAACGGTAATGGGAGAAAGAAAATAACAATCTCCAAATGGCAAAAGCAAGTGGTTACACAAAGGCAAAGAAACACAACCTAACCATGTTGTGAATTCCACACTGCAGGGTCGCTTCACTGTAAGATACAAAAACTGTCATTGTCAGTGATGATCTGCTGCCAGTGCTCTGAGTAAGAGATGCTGACTTTCAGTTGAAAGTGTAAAAACAAAAGTTTCTGTGGTCAGAAGAAGACAAAATGCAATGTCAACACATTGCAAATGCTTTGCTCAATAAACCAGTGCAGTTGATGCACCCCATCCATAATTAGAAAAGCAACAGAACAGTATTCAGAATGTGAAACTCCTCTATTTATACAGGCTCAGGAATCTTCAGGCCACAAACATGATAGACACTGGAAAGCTTCCATGGGTATTTCAGTGTGACTGCAGTAAAACGTAGCCAGTCCTTAATGTGGGCCAGAGGGGCAGCCTCTGTTTTTTATATATGCCGGGGCAGGTGACAGCAGAGGTAAGACTCCTGAACTTTGAAGTATAAAACCAAATGTTCTTATTGACCTTCTCTAAGCATGAAATAAGAGACATTCACATTCAAAGAAATGTGTCAGTGAGAGGACCGTAAATATTTTAATTAGAAAACCACAAAGTTCACTTCTATGTTTCACTAGACTGTTTGTTTTGTATTGATCCATGATAAAAAAGTGAAGACTCCATTCTCAATTATGAGCAACTGCCACCACATACAGTATTGGATCTCTGGGAAGACACACATCAAAGTGTAACCGAGTGCAATGGAGAGACATTAAAACGCAGCACTGAGGCTTATGTAATGAGATTTTTTTTCTCCCAGGAACTCATGAATAATCAATTTGCAGATTTTGCACTGCACTACTTCTGTTTGAATTACTTTAATGATCCATGACTGCCCCGAAGTTAGCAGGAGCATTTGAGGACACTCCCGAAACACTGCTCAGCTACTACAGAGAAACAGAGAAGTGGATAAACGATCAGGGTGTGTTGAGCAGCCAGTATCTGAGATTAGCTTTTTGGAACACCTGCCAAGACTAAAACATGCTGCACGCAATATTAATAGACATTTTTCACAGAAATATCTTCCCTTTCCTTCACTTTGAGTATAGACTCAAATATAATCATGACGTACAACAAAACTCTAGTTGCAAAATAAGCATTTTTAAACCACCCAACAAACATAAACTGTGGTGAAGCTGAAATGTTCATCCAGGTGGCAAACAGGAGTAGAAGTGTAGAGAAGTCTGAATACTGAATCTGTCATGATTATAAATACTGCAATGAGACGTTGTGCTATAAGCACCTAATAGCCATTAAACCCGCTGATGTTAGTTTTTCAGCACAATAACATACTGAAATGCATTATCACCTCCACATAAGACCTGGTCCATGCGTTGGTAAGCTGGTTTAGGTCTACATCGCCCGTTGTGAGTCTATGTAGGGCCAGCTCTGCCTCTCTGTCATAATCCAGAATGGTCTCCTTCTCGATGAAGGTGGAAAGGGAGGTTTTTAGCTCTGCAGGAAGAGATGTGTGCATGTAGCATCATTTAAAACATGTTTTAATTTCTGTGCAAGCCAAGATTGTACTCAGTGAGCTGGATCCATTTCATTTGTTACAGGTTTCAAACTAATAGCAGGCATGCTGACAATACCATCTTGTTCCCAGGAACATGAGCAGAGAGTAATTATTTGAATAGATTCATCTAAAATAAACAGACTCTGATGTCTCTTGTCCAACTGTGCAGTCACAGAGTGTTCAGGGGGGCCTGCCCAAGTCCTAAAATACCAATAATAGTGATAATAAACCTTATGAATGTTTTTGGGAATTGAGATCTAATACCTAAAGATAGATTATATTGTATTTAAGACTTTAAATATACAGAACTGAAATGTTTTAATCATAATACAGTTTTAGCAGTCACCAATAATCAATTTAGTGTCAGTTATGTTCAGTTCTAGTGTGTTTTGTAAGAGTATAGTGTGACAAATACTGTTACAGATTTGTTTTACTTGATAACTTGATTTCCTTTAAAAGACAAGTAGGGGACAGAGTTGAAGGGGCTATTGCCACCATCAGTGGCAGGCCACATACAGCTCCTGACACGTTTTACCATTCAGAGGGTTGTCTTTAGACTAGACACTATATAGCTAATGTTAGGGTTGGGGTGATGGTTGCAGTTAGGGTCTGCAAACCCCAGCTAAGAAAGTGGTTCACAGGTTGCCTTACACATGTAAAATGAAAAGAAACACCTTTCATTTGAAAGTCAACTCCACCTGTATGCAGAATAACACCACAAATACAAAAGTTCTGTAACTTTTCTTCTCTTTCACCAAGAGTGGCAATCTCACCATTTTCTATGTAGCAGGGTATTTTATGTAGCAGCATCAGGCGTCCATGAAGGTCACTGGTGTCCTCTTGAACAGGAAACTGCAGAGGCACTTTGAGGACACAGTTGTGTTTCCCTGCCTTGAACTCAAACACAAACTCCTTCTCAGCAGTACTGTTTGCTTTGCCTTTGTTTTTCTTCATGGCTGAGGCTGAAAAACAGAAGAAAACACGCCTGAAAGTCTAAGGGCCACAATTAAGTAACGTTAAATAACCGAATAATATGTGAAATAACCGATGTTAACCAACTGACAGCGAAAACAGCGTACAGTAACGTTACAGGCAACACAGTGAGACAAAGACTACTTTGTTAAGGACAAGTGTTTTGAAGTTGCTACAACATGTATGTTTAATTGCTGATTGAGATCACTGTTGAGGGTCAGAGTGTTTACCATGTTATTGTGAATGTAGGATTAACGTTAGCTCCACGTTAGCTGTCAGTGTAGCTAACGGGTATGGAGCTAAAAACAATAACTCTGCAGTGGACATGTCTAACGTTAGCTGGGCTTCGCTGTTTGCTTTATTTGGTGAACATATAGATCTTATAAGAGGCAGATTTACCTGAGTATGAATGAATACGGTGTTTCCTGTTGCAGAGAGAGGGCTCCCGTTTGCTCCAGTCAGCTGTCTGCTTCAGGGTAGCAGCGGGACAGTAAAAGCACTTTCGCGACACTGAGGTCCGCTACGTAAGGTCATGTTTTCGACTGTGTACCAGAACTGCTATAGTATGTGTGTGGAAGCTTAACACGTTGCAAATCTTATATTTTTAAATTTGGGTTACTGTCTTTCGCATATAAAGCAGATTTACAGAGCCACGAATCTA
Source organism: Micropterus salmoides (assembly GCF_014851395.1). NCBI lineage: Eukaryota > Metazoa > Chordata > Actinopteri > Centrarchiformes > Centrarchidae > Micropterus > Micropterus salmoides. The sequence continues at coordinate 28,973,427 of NW_024044570.1, forward strand.
CTGACCCCAAAGCTTAATTTACAAGAGCTTTTTTCCCCCATCAGATTGAATAAAGGTTTTTCCTCGGCCTCTACCTCCCTCTGCTGGTCAAAGATGATTGGTTGATGGGTGGTTTATAAATGAACTATTATAACGCATAACTTTAATTATCAGACCATTATATACCAGCTTGCTGGATCTATGTTTGCCAAACCAATTAAACTAAATCTTTCAGGAGTCAATTTACATAATCCATCAGGCCCCTTTTAAGGTTCCTATAGTGAGCAGAGGGTAGCAGTGAAGTGGCCAGGCTGATTTTCTAATGTTTATCTTCAAAACTTAATCTGCTTGCCATTTAATTAAAGAAAGTTAAACTTTCTAAAGTTTACACTTACTTATTTTACGGATTATATTTAACTTGATATTGTGTAGATTATATAATCTATTAACTCTACATGCAACAACTGAAAGAGACTGAGGTAAGTCTACACATGGGCTGTGTACTATATGCTTGACTATTTGACAGATCCTGACTACAGTCTAATGAAATGTGCAAAATTACCCAAATTTTTTTAATACACCTACAGTGGCTTCCAAGTACATCTCACAGTCTTCATCCGCAGATGGAGTTAGCTCAGTTGTCATGGAGGACAAAAAAATATGCTACAGTATAATTTGTATATTTACCCTGTCGATTCACCACGACATCCACCAATGTGTCCCTGTGGAAGACACTTAACCCCTAGTTGCTCCAGAGGCGTGTCGCCTCTGACATATATGGCAGTTGTAAGTTGCTTTGGATAAAAGCGTCAGCTAAATGATTATTATTATTATTATTATTATTATTATTATTATTATTATTATTATTATTACCATATAATAATAACAAAACCATGAAATTAAAGCCAGTCAAAGGTGTGTGCTAACTAAGTACATAGTCTAACGCATGATAAGGGTTTTTTAAGTGGCTTTTTATTTGATGTGCATGTGCGCGTATACGTGCACGCACGTATGACGACCGCGTGCGTGTTTTCTTCAAGTTTGAGAATGTAAGGGAACGTATATAAATAGCCCTCCTGCATACATCCAGTACCCTTTATTTTTACAACGACCGACCCCCAATAAACACAGAATCCTTGCAGTTTATTAACCTTTACCTACGATGATAAATCGATCGATGCATAAGAAAATACTTCACAAGTTTTCACACACACGCTCTTGTTGTGTCACACGCTTTTGAATCGATGTGACTATTTGCATACGCTCCCTCTGCCGATTGAACCGTCCCGTCATACCTCGCGTGGCCAACGGCTCTCTCCACCGAAGGCTCCCTCATTGAATCACCGTACTCAGCCTGTTCAGTGCGATTTAGGGAAATAATTTGGAGCAAACCAGGTCGGGGCCGCTCATTAAACACCTGTTATCCTCCACGGACTTCCCCGCCTTTCTGTTTATCTGTCTGCGGCGGTGAGGCGTGCGTTCCTGGGCTCGCTGGCTGGGTTTGGTAGGGGAGGCAGGGGGAAGTACGGAGCTGGTCCCGAGCGATGATGGAGCTGGAGTCGGCCAGTAATAGAGGCGAACTGGGAGCTGTAGGGGACTCGTTGCAGCCACAGACGCCCAGCAGGCACGAAAAGAGCTTGGGTCTGCTTACGACCAAGTTTGTGACTTTACTACAGGAGGCGAAGGACGGAGTGCTGGATCTGAAAGCGGTGAGCATGCAGCCCAGAGTCTTTGTTGTTAGCTAGCACATGTCATTTTGAGCCTGTCCGCTGTCGTTAGGTTACATGCACTTTCGCTAGCCTGCCTGTTAGCCTAGCCTAGCCGTGTGACAGGCTAATTTGAATGGGTGATACCGCTATCCTTATGGCTTTGTAGTTTTAATACACCTCGGTTAACTAATGTTCGGACCTTCGCTTAAATGCTGTGTCGTGTTATTTTGGCGTCTCTCAAAGAGGAGAAAAGTAAAGTTAACGTTACAAACTGAACTTTGAGAACACTGGTCAACTTCTCAGACTGTGCCCCCTGTAGATTCAAAGTTAAAAAAGTGGGTCATTCTTTGTCGTTCCCTTCTGAGCTAACGCTACTGCATCTTCACACATGAGCAACTTCTATCTGATTGATAATGTCTTTGTCACTTAACGACATGCATTCACTCAGTCGCCGCAAGAATATCATGTACTTTTAACGACATATGCATTCGCTTTTAAATTACATGTTCTTTAGCTAATGTTAGCTGTGGTCACCACTACAGTCTAGGCCTATCATCCTCTTAATGAACTGTTGTTTCATTAACACTCCCACAAAAATATCATCCTAACCTTAATTGATGAACAGCCTGATTATCTCCAAGTCATTTAAGTTACTAGAAGAACTAGTTGATGTTTACCTATAAGATAAAGGTGTTGAACACATTATTAAGTCAGCAACTCAAATACTGTAAGGGGTTTGAGCATGTTAAAGAAAAACATGTTAATGCACTTGTCAAATTGGAGTATAAATAGAAACATTTTAAGGAACCCAGGCATCCCTGTTTTTCACAACCAAAACCAGTGAACCAGATGGCAGCTTGGCCAGCCAAGCATTACTTTGTATAATAGTATAAGTGGCTTCATAGCCACTGACACTCATGTTGGCACTGTGCTTCGCTCTAGGCGGATAATAAAATACCTGACTGCCATGCTTCATTCTTTCTTTTGCTCATTCTCTTTCACACTCATCTGTCCATAAAAATACACTCAATGATGAAATCAATTCACTCTGTGCAATCCCTTGAATCACCCCCCTAAATAAAGTTATGTCCCCAAAAGAAAAAGAAACTTTTGCGTCTTGTCCTATCAGATGTCGTGATTAAACTGAAGGGGAGGTGATGGTGCAGTGGATAAGACACATGCCTTTTGCGTTTTGACCCGGGTTCAAAACTGTGACACATCTACCAATGTGTCCCTGAGCAAGCCACTTAATTCCTAGCGGACCTCTGACATATGTAGCAATTTTCGGTCACTTTGTATAAAAGCGTGAACAAATGTAATGTAAACACCAAGAGGTTCGGCTGGGAAGCAAGTGTAAATGACACTGCCGTACACTATGATGTGTGGTAAAACCTCATAATTTTTGTTTGCAGGGCATTGGCACAGATACAGCGGCCTCTCTCTGCCTGTGTTTATGATCCTACTAATAAACTAATAAAGGAGATGCCAGTAATCTCTATTGCTTTTGTCCTGTGACTCAGGCGGCAGACACCTTGGCAGTGCGGCAGAAACGACGTATCTACGACATCACTAATGTGTTGGAGGGAATTGGACTAATAGAGAAGAAGTCCAAGAACAGTATCCAATGGAAGTAAGTCCACAGTTGAGTTTTTCACCAAAGGTGGAAAGACTCTCCCTCAGTACCACATTTGCTGTTTAAAAGGATTCTCTGTAGTTTGCTGTCATGAAAAGGCAAATGTTCATTTTAATTGTAATTTTAATTGTCATTGTACCCCCACACCTCGTGTCATGTACTAGTTAAATTCATGTTTTGGAGTTTTATGCTAACCTGAAATGGCCTTCATCACCAAAAAACTGATTGTGATAATGACAGGGCTGAAATATCCAAAACCATGCTACTAAAATATATATATGGTGCAAGCACTTGCATCAACGCCCCAACACCACTTTCACTGTCATGACACAGACATATTCTAGCTAAAGAGAAATGGCTGAGAAACGGATTCATCTGAGGATCACTGCACTCATTGTTGATGTCTTGTTATCCTTGTATGCACGTATGTTTGCTTGTGACATACATGCTCATGACTCTGTCTGTCGTAACAGTAGAGAAATGACGGTAATGCAGGAGAGCGTGAAGCCATATGAAACAAAATAGAATCTCATTCTGACATTTGCTCATTTAGGTTGTAGAACTGGCCACACACACAATGTGTGTTGTATTACTCACTTTCCTGTACTTATTTGACAAGCAACAAGTATTTGTCACAGTATAATCATTTCATAACGCCGCTCTAACAAAACGGCCACAAAAATAAAAGAACACCTCCTGGAAAACTTATGATATGATACTTATGAACACATATGAAAATGTCTAGATGGTGAATGCTGTGCATTTACATTGCAGCGTGTAAGTGTTCGGACAGTGACATCTATTGGCTCTAAACGACGTCTTAATGTTAAATGGCCTGTAATTTGCAGGTGTTTGCCACCACGTTAAATGACCTGTGGAGTAACTGTAACCATTTTATTCATAGTCCCCCAAATAGGCCTTTTCACAGTAGACAGTTTGATACATCATAGTAGGAAAAAAGTGTTCCACTAAGCCGTGCCCATGAGCCCGCATGCACAATCCTGAAACTAGAAATTGGACTGTACTGCTCACAATACTGTTTGGTGGTAAAGAAGCAGAAAACACAGTTTTTACTACCTAATTAATAAATGTAACACTAAAGTAAACATTACTTCATGCTGTGAGGTAATCACAACATCTGTCAAAAATGTTTTGTGTGTGTTCGTTCCCAGCTCTTAATACAAAGCAGACTGATCAGTATCCAAGACAAAATGATTGAGAATGAATCAGCAAATCAATAATAAATGCTCTCTATACATGACCATGTATATGTCTTTGTGTTTCAGGGGTGTGGGTCCAGGCTGTAACACCAGAGAGATAGCCGATAAGCTGATTGATTTGAAGGCAGAGCTAGATGACCTGGCTCTCAGAGAGCACGAGCTGGACCAGCAGAGAGTCTGGGTCCAACAGAGCATCAAGAATGTCACAGACGACTCGAACAACAGCCCATATCCTTCACTGACGGTCATGCAGACTGTTACTCAGCCTGTAAAAACAGTTGTATAATGACGTCTGTGGCTCTGGAGGGAGTCTAGGGAAAATAACCGTGATAATATCATTAGGGGCCCTCAGGGCATTTAACAGGTAGGGAGGGTCTTATGAAAGGTGCTATTTTTGAAGCTTTGCTCATTCAGACTAAAAGTCAGGATATCTCGGTCTATGGGAAATCTATGTCTCTTTGGAGTCCCCCTTTATGGAAGTGACTATGTTTCTGGAGTACCCTATTAATAAAGTATTCTTAAACTGCCATGTATTCGGTTAACCACCCAACATGGAGATGAAATGTGTAGCACCAGTGTGCAAAGATGCTTTGTTTGAATGTTTTCCCATTTAAGAGGAAAACATGAGTGTTTATTGGACCCTTAACACATTCATACTATGGCATACATAAAACATGAAGACCTCTGTGGAGCTTTCAAAGGTAATTATTTCAGATGCTAGATCGTTTTAGGTGTTCTTTTTCTGTCACATTCGCATTGAAAGTCTCAAACACTGTTCCCATCACCCATAACTTGCCTGTCCTCCTTTCTCAGGTGACACACTCCTAGCCATCCGTGCTCCCATTGGCACACAACTAGAGGTCCCCATACCAGAAGCTGTAAGTTATGTGAGTGGTTTATGTGTTTTGTATGCTCCCTACCTTTTGTCTCGTGTCTCAGACTGAGTGTATGTGTTCTTATCCAGGTCCTCAACGGACAGAGGAAATACCAGATCCGTCTCAAGAGTTCATCTGGTCCCATCGAGGTTTTGCTGGTCAATAAGGACCCATCCAGTGCCTCTCCTGTTGTTTTGCCTGTCCCTCCTCCAGATGACATCCTTCAAAATCTCCCAGTGCCGACACCTACCTCTCAGCCGCCCACTGCTGCCTCCCAGGTCCACACAGATATCAGCTTTCTCTGTGCTATTAGTTTTTCATGTATTGACTGGGTGTTCCCTCTTTTCAGTAAAGAGGATGAGACATTAATACTAAGATAGCAAAAGTTGTCACAGTTTTCTTTATTGATATGACAGTTGTGTTTTGAAATAGCTTAATCACTAAACACATCTAATTTTTTCACCGTACAAATCTTATTTTCTTTATCGTTCAAAGTCTTGACTTTCCTCGTTTTCTTTCCGCCCTCCAGGTCCCCAAAGCAGCTCTAGCAACTTCTACAAAACCTGGTTCTGTCACAACGTCAGCTTCAGCAGCTAACCAGACAGCCTCAGTGACAGGTAGGGATGTTTGAACTAAGAACAATTTCCTATGCTTTCAAAATACCTACATTTTGCCTTTTATTGTTGTATTTTACCCTGACCTTACCATTTGAGATGTTTTTGTAATTTAATAGCAAGAACATTATTTTATCTCACACATGTTTAATTTCAGAAATGACAAGCACCACGCCACTCACCCCAACAACAGATACACCTACAGCAGTCACTCAGCAACTACAGTCTTCTGCCTCGTTGGATGGATCAGCGTCTTCCTCTGCCTCTGCAGTATTTGAACCAATTAAGTCGGATCCCTCTGACTGTGAGTTTTGAACTCTTATGAGTCTCTCTCTCTCTGTGGGATGTATTGTCATTAGGATTACATCTCACATAATTGGACAGTTTCATTTTCCACAGATTATGTTAATTATGCTAATCATAATGAAACATTCATATAGGTGTACAGACATAGGTGTAGTGTAGTGACGATAGAGCTGAAATGTTTGCTGTGGTTTCCTTCTAGTGCTGGACTTTCCCAAAGAACTCTCTGACATGTTTGATCCAACAAAAGGTAAACTTATCTTGGGTATTCCAAAAATAGCGTGTTTGTTACTCCATAGGCTACACTGTAGTTACCGTATACTACTTTCTCAGTGTCCTACAGACAAAACATCTCTCACTTCTTTTCTCTATCACTGACAGAGATCATGAGCGGAGACCTGTTAGAGGACTTGATGTCATCAGAAGGTGAGTTTATGTGTATTGTGTACTCTTGAAAACAAACTCATTTTATGCATCCTGCATGTCTTATCTCTTTCTCTGTCTGTTTCACCTCCAGTGTTCTCGCCTCTCCTCCGTCTGTCCCCTCCACCCAGCGACCACGACTACATATACAACCTGGATGAGACAGAAGGCCTGTGTGACCTCTTTGACGTCCCCATTCTCAACCTCTGACCCCTGAAATTGTCGTCACTGTGGGATACACTTTCCCAAACACGCTAATCTACCTTAATTTTCTCCCAAGTCCCCCCCCTCCCCCCACTTGACAGTGAAGGTGAGAAGAGGTGCAAGAAAGCCAAACATGATCTGGTGAGCGTTAAAGGACACCTCTGCACTGAGTTCAAGCTGAGCTCAGTCAGACAGTAGCTCGATGTACAGCCTTGTGAAGAAATACAGGCGAGAGCAAAACATTTTACTTACTGCTTTTCCAAGGAAATATAGTCAAAACAAATGAAAAATAATTATATTTTTGGATTGTTATATATGATAAAGCGTTGTGTATCAGTTTTCCTGTGTGCTTGTGAGCGAACGCGTGTGGGCATACTTGAGTGTGCTTGTGTGTCTGCGTGTTTGCTTGAGTTTTGTATTGAGCCCTCTCTAAACATGAGTCCTACGTCTCCAGGGGGGGAAAAAGAGAAACCATTTTCGTATCAGGTAAAGAGTCATGGCAGACTTAACAGCCTTTATCACCCGGCAGCTGCTCATGCATGGCTTGAATGAGTCCAAACACAGCTGGTTGAATATGCACTGTCCTCATGTACATAAAGAATATATATTTTGTATTACCAGCACTCAAAACTATTGTGTAAAAACATTTGTAACACAAGCAGAGCAATAGTTTGCAAATGAACAAAGGTACCAGACACAAATAATCATACTGTATGTATGAAATGCTTTGTTTTAAATAATGGGAATTTGTCTTAATCAAATCTTTCAGTGTTAGAAGTGGTTTTGTGAAGCAGTTTAGAGAAAGAGGATCCTAATGTTGAGTTACTGGATCTAATAAACTGTTATATAAAGAGCCAAACACCAAAACAGTGTGTCGGGGAGGGAGTTAAATGGCGAAATTTTACATCAACACTTTTTAGGTCAGCAAGGTACTTTTTAAAATGTATACTCTAAGCACCGCTTTGTGGCTACCTTCTACTTGAACTGGTTCAATATCAGCACTTCTACACTGAGAGGTCTCATTGTAAAAAAAAATAAAATAACTGCTTTCAGTTTAATTTTGCCTCTGGACTTTTGGACCTTGCAGATTTTTATTGGCTCTGATTTATCTATAACTTAACTGGTGTATAACTGGTGTATGTCTGAGGAGTAGCTTCCCTCCCTCCCTCTTTAAAATGAGTTCTGTGATTGATTGTTTCTCAATTATGTATGCATATGAATACCATTGTACTCGGTTCATTTGTATGTAAAAGGACATGTATGTATTTCTGATGCATTTTGTATTGATGCGGTGAATATTGTCACCATGTCATGAGAAATGCTATGTTGTTTGATTGTTTCATGAAAAATGAAATGTTTTTGCTTCTATTTGTATATTTGGCACAGATCCCTATTCAATAGTTTTTTTCCCTCCAATGTTTGTTCTGTTTCTAGTAAATGAAATACTGCCTTTCACTAAATTAAAATTTTCAACTCTAATCATTCTCTCTGTGCAGGGGACAAGTGAGTAGCAGTTCAGGTTGAGTTGTTAATAGACTGTTAAAGTACATTTATTCATATTTCTACAGTGCTTTGTTCTTGTTTTTGTGTAATATCCTGTTTTGCCCTGGATGACGTGTATCTATGTATGTACAGTATGCACTGTGTATATCCCTCTCTACCGCTTGTATAGAATAGCGTTTATTTTTTATACCTGACAGATATATTATCACTGCTACTAATTTGGAGCTACACGTCATATTTTAAGGAAGTTATCCACAAAATCTTCGGCGTTATCAAAGCATCCTGTCTCATTGTTGCACTTTACATCACTGTGGACAGATTGGCTGCGACTCATCCACTCCTTGATCAGTAGCCGGGCATTGTGTTTGGACGGTGTTGTGAGTTTGCCTAATTCTTCAGTAGAGCGGCCAGGGAGTTCAACTGTACTGGGTTGAATGAATTGTCTGTGGGTGTGTCTGAGACGCAATCCTACAGGCTGTTAACAGGTTCACTATTGCTAAGCTGTAGTTGCATCAAATGAAACAAAATAAACAATTTGGTATACTTTGTGTATTGTCTGGTTTCCCTGGTTTCTAATTTAAATAACTGTCACATAGCTGGCGAGTCTCAAAGAGGGTTTCCTGTATGCTGTTACAGTAAGTTCAGTTGAGGAGAATCATGAAATCATGCTCAGATATGTTGAAGCTTGGGGTAGACATTATTTTTGAAGAAGTCATGAGCTTACATGCATTTTAAAGAGAATATAAGTGGACTATTGATTGAATTCATGGGTGTTTGCAGCTGAGGTCATATGCACTTTTCAAATAAACTTGAACAGCTATCAATATATAACCAAGTCATCTGTGGAGTAGGGCCTATGGTGTTAAAAGTCTTTAAAATGTTTAAAAAGTCTAACAACGTTGATATATATATTGCCATGATGTCACATTATAGATTATAAAATTATAGGTCTGTTGGGGTGTCCTGATGGACCATGTCATTTCAGCTTCTCCACTTTGACTCCAGCTCTGGACTCTTGCTGCATTCCCTATCTCTTCCTCCTCTCATTTCCTGTCAGCTCACTAGTGCTTTTAATAACTAAAAATGTACTATACAGAAGAGAGAAATTAAGTGCAGCAGTGTCAGTGTAGTAATGTAGTCCACGATTGTTCCAATAAGCGACACCCAGCTGCCCATTTGATTACAACAGGCCCGAATATAGAAAAAGACCTACTGACAGTAAATCTGCGTATAACGTTACAGTATGACAAAACTCTTGGAAACAACTGGGACGGACAGCAGAGGGCAGCTGTAACCAACTATACCCGACCCGGAACTTTCAATTATTGAAACTACATCTTGGAAGGAGGAAAAAAATGGTTTAGCTCAGCATAAGGAGCAACCGCACGTCCAGAAGTACTGTTCTTTCAAATTAAAAGCGCAAGTGCTGATTGGAAGTAACACGCTGAAAGATCTGAAGTTAAAATCTTACATACATACATATAAATGGGATTAAATGTAATGAAATAATTAGACGGTGACAGTTTCTGTCTCATGTAATATTTCCGTTAAAATCTACAGTCTATGGTTTTTAAATATATTCTATGGTTAAAACACACTGGGCAGGAATGGTTTTATTTCGAAAGGCAAAACCGGAACGCCGGTGTCAAAGTCTGGCTAACTTGACTCAAATCCACCCCTGGACCACTCCAACCAACCCGGAACTTTTAAGTGATCTAATAATTCCTGAAAACTTTGTAAGGAGTTTCCTCCTGGTTTTCTGAGCGGCTCAGATGTTTCTCTAAGAAAAGTCGCTTCTGCAGACTGAGTTCGGTCCTTCTGGGGGGAAAGAAAGACAGTTGCAAATGTTTCTCGCACCGACTGCGGTGGTTCCTGCAGGACAGTTGTAGCCGTCGACTTGTCTTTTCAAACCAGGTAAGTTAGGTCAGGAGAAAAGCTCTGCAGCTGACTCTCACACTTTCACAAACGTGTCCTGTATCTTTTCACAAAACTTTGGCAGTAGTCATGTCAGTTTTCAAAAAGTACTAACAGGTCAAGTGCTGTTTTAACGTTTTATTTGCATTCACGCGTTTACTTCTCACTACAGTTAGCTGAAACACTTATACAGAAGCACAGGACTTAACTACCTTACAGCGCTCAGCTACACTTAAGTTACAATTATTTGTTTTAAACTACTTAAAAAAGAACTAAGGCCATGCTATATTTATATTTTTCTTCTTATAAATAGAACTTCAGAATCCACTAAATCTCAGCAGAAGCCCAAAGTGAGCCTGTATTACTCCAGTCTGTCTCTTGTATTAATCCTGCATTTGAGATATACTCTGTGTGTGTGTGAGTGTGAGTGTGTGAGTGTGTGTGGGGTACCCTGTCAGGTTAGGAATTTCAGGCAGCTGAGAGCTTCCCCCTTCACACACACACACACACACACACACACTTCCACAGAGGGGAGGGGGGTCTGTCAGTCCAGGGGGTCTGAGACACACTGGTGACTCTGCAGGCTCACAAAAGGTCTGGGCGTGCTGGTGGTTTTAAGCTCAGGCACTGACAGCTGCTGAACATGGTGGACATTTTAATCTTTACAACTCTGTGAAGTCTGGGTATTTAAAATCAGTCCTCCACTTGTGTCTATACGTTGTGGTTTGCAAATGTCTGTGAAAGATGGTATTCTGCCATGGAGGGGAAACAATGAGTTTACTGTACAATATGACAGCTAAACATTTTATGCCTAGATGTATTTTCCCTGTACTGTAACTTCCCATTACGGTAATGACATATTAACACAGTAAAAATTTGTCATGTCTTTTAATAATTGTCGACTATGTGTGTCCTGATAATAATCTATGATTTTCCTTCAGATAAAACCTAATAAGGCTGCAACTAACAATTGTTTCAATACATTATGAATCTGACTTGATATATCGCTAGGTCTATAAAATGTCAGAAAGGTTGCCTGTCCAAGGTGATGCCTTCAAAATACATTGCTTTGTCCAAACCTGGCACTAAACCCAAAGAAATTCCATTTACTGTCATGGGAAACTGAAAATGTGCGAATAGTGTAACCAGTACATTTTTGCTTAAAAATCTTTCGAATTAAACCCAATTGACACATTAACTGGAAATTAATGTAACTGATATATCAATAGATTTATAAAATGCATTAATCATTATAATGAGTGTTAGCTAACTGCAATCATTGCATTGACAATAGTGTACCAAAACCTTCACTTCTGTTTAGAAGCAGACAGACATGTACACAAAGTGCAGTTTCGGCTTCCACTTTAACTTAATTTAGGGGACATCACAGACAGGCATAGACAGGCACAGAAACTGACAGCCTCACTCACTTCAGTGGTTAACCTCTGCAGAGAATGAGAAGAAAACCTCCACTCTCTCTTCTGCTGGGTTAAGAAAGGGAAACATTGAACAGCTTCAACATTGATTACAACATTTTTCCATTTTTGGAATACTCTAACTGGTTTCTAGCTACAAGGAACATGTAACCAGTGAAATTATCTCAGAACAAGCTTTTGAATGTTTAATTTGTCTTCTCATTTCCACTTCTTTCACCAGGTTGTCAGACCAGCAAGTAATTCGATTTAGAATAGTATGTGGTACATCTGATAAGGCAGAATACAGGTTACAACACTGACAAAGCTCGTTTTGTTGGACAGTCGAGGAAACATGCTGCTTCTTCTTGTAGTGAAGTTAGAATGTCACCCACTGTTAGACGAGGCCTGAAGCATGTACGGACAGGCCATGAATGTAGGCAGGTGGTGCTTTGTGGTCGGCACAGGGTTAACTCAGAGCGCTGGAAGATTTCTGGACTTAAATTAATGTTTTAACTCTCTGTCCTGTCCCATCTGACTTCTACTTAAAAAATGTTCTTTTCATCAAGTGTAACTGGCTGCATTTGTTGCATTTCTCTATGAGCCCTTTTCCCTGTTGTATGATCCAGTTCACCACTGAGTGTGAGCTCACTAGAGTATCTCTGCTGTGGACACACTCGCCTACAGTAAGTGCAGCAGCAGAATATCAATAGAAAAGTGATTAATATTAATTGTACTGTGATAGGAGAAAAGGAATTATCTAGAATTTGGATCACAGTAATATCGTGAAAAATATTTGCATCATTTTCTTTTCCGTAAGACAATTTTCTTAAACTTGACTGTAAGTAAATTCAAGAGTGAACGGCCTTTTAATGGTTGTTTCTCAAGATGTTCGGATAGCCATACACAAAAACTTGCATTATTCAGTTAGAAACATCAGGATGTTTTCATTAAATATTTATGACTAAATAAACAAAGTTTTTAAATTGCCAGGCATCTCGAGAACTGTTGTTAATAACTGTAAGAGTCAGAGTGAAATACTTGGGCGTTTCTTATAGGTCATTCCCAATTGGTAGAAAAATACAACATCATAAGATGCAGCTGTTAATACCTACCTTTCCTTTGATTTTTTTTGTAGTGCAACCAAAGCAATAATTTGGGTTTCAACTAATAGACTCATGGACTCGCTTTCACATTCATCATTATACAGCTCAGACAAATACTCAGCTTCAAACCCACAGGCAATCTTTGTTGTTACAAAGGCATGACATGCCAGTACCCGGAGTTTGCCCTTGAATTTGCTGACTCATAAGCTGGCCTAGAACAACCCTACATTCCCCCAAATCTCTTTAAGATTAAGGCCGCTAGTTCTTGATGTTATTTGTTGAAGCTGACCTTTTGCACCAGTACCAGCGTCATGATGTTCATCCTTGCCGTCTAGTCCATGTAAATGATTCAAAAACAAACTTGGTGTTATTGTATTTGTGTGTTCTTGTTAAAATCAGCAGGTCTCCAGCCTGAGTGTCCTTTTCATTCTTGCTTTGAAGGCAGTCTTTATCAGTGGAGTTGCTGCCTCAGGGCAGAGCGAGATGGGAGGACAGTAAAGGCATGTGGTTGTTTTGACAGGAGAATTGCTTTGAGATTTGCCATAAACTGTGAGAGCCTTCCTTTTTAGTCTGGAGTGAGTTATGTGAACTATCCTCGAGATAATCACCCCGAACACAGGCAGGCACAAGCTCGATCTCTTTTCTCTCATCGTGAGCTTGTGAATGTACAGAAGAATTTCGATCCAACCGTATTGTTTCCATGTGCTGAAAGCAAGGGGGAGATGTGGAAGGACAAGAAAGGGGGAAGGGTTGGAGGCACAACAACAGCTTCTTCTGTATCCTCTGGGAATGCTGTCTGAAGGCTGAGGAGGAAGTTTGTAGGATGTGTGTGTGAGTTGGAAAGGGGAGACGAAAGAGTGAACGATCCTGCATGAACAGACAGTTTAAGCCCTCTCAGCTTTACTCAGTGCGCCATAAATACACAATGAAACAGGAACACGGTGATCTACAACTTCATGTTGAAAATGATAGTTGCGTTGACCGCCATGAGTCATTTATGAGACTACCGGACTCGTCAGTTCACCTTACAGAGACACTGCTCTCGGGTTGGTTAGCTTTTCACTTTATCATGTTTTAAAATCACCAAATTATTATTCAGTTTGACACAACAGCAAAGCCCACTAGAAGTGTCTCTGTTGTCAAAATGGAAGTCTGTGAACTGAACAGAAGAACTGATTGTTCAGTTGTTGAAGTCAAGACTAGGCCTGCATTGTTGTTTATTTATAAAATGATCGATATTCTGTTCATCACAAGTTTAGAGGTCAGATTTTTAGTCCAGCCACATAAATTTCAGTGTGTAATTCAATCTTGGGATTTAAAGTCTCCAAACGAGCTCAGTCGTAGTTTACCTACAGTTTCCACATAGTTATCTTTGTTGAAACAGGACAGAAATGTTGTGTTTATTTGGTTTGTTTACTGGTATTCATTGGTGAGGTCCCCATTAAAGAGTTTCCCCCAGGTTCCAGGTAGTAAAGGTCATGACAAATTGATTACGGAATAAACTGCGTGTAACATGATGAGACTTTATTGTGACACTTTCATCGCTTTCATTATCAGCAGCTGGAGCTTGGTGGAGTCAAGAGGTGCCAACATGCCACAACAGAAGGACATAGTGAAGATAGCTATCCAGATGCCTGGGGCCTACCCCCAGCTCATACAACTGGACCAGGTAATGCACACACACAATTTCAAATATACTCTGTTTTAAACTCCAAATTCTGGTAAAGGTTGATGAACTATGTAATTTGTTATTCTGGTTGGTAATACTTGAGAGTATCATCTTAGTATCGTATATATGTGGAGTCTCTGGTGTCTGCCTGTTCTCAGACTTCTCTAGCTGGCTGTTTGCTCTGACAGCGAACCACCATGGGAATTTCTTTCCCTTAGTTGCGTCTTTTCAGGCAGCACTTCCTCTCACGCTGGTACATTTGCTCATCTTGGTAAATCCAAAGACCACAACAGCAGCCATATCCCTAACCTGATTTTTAGATACATATCTTGCTGTGAGTTTAATTGGTAGTGATACCAGGGCAGGAATGTTAGCTCATAAGTTCTGTCGTTTGAGACCTTCCCGGTGGCCGGTCAGACAAAAATCTGCAGCGGCACTATGGGCCACAACTCACAAAAAATGTTTTACCCATCCACAACAGAATCCAACTTGTTTTATGTATATGTATCTTAAAACTACCTGGTTTATTGAAGAACATCAGTGTACTACTACACAAGAGCCCTATTCACTGTCATGTCACTTAGAAACTTGAATAGCAGCATGATGTAGATATAGTAGATATAGATTCTGAGAAGACGATGATGCCAAGAATCACGCAAGTGTTGTGTTCTGTCAAGGGTTTATTTTTGTGTGAACTAGTTATATATTTGTTTGCTGATCAAATGTGCTGCTGCTCAGTATAACCATAACTACTTTATTGGAGGTGCTTGATAGAGGTGCTTCACAATCTGGGAAGCGGCGAGTAAGTAACTGAGAGACAAAATTCAGGACAAGAAGACATCTCAACTCTGTGAACCAATCAGACCAAAAGGATGTCTCTGGCTCTATCACCCCCCCCCCCCCCCCCCCCCCCCCGCAGTAGCACTGACTGCAAGTTGGGTAATACATTTCCTTGGGAATACATTGTGTACTGATTCATGTGGCTGGTGACAGTGATTTTTTTGCAGACACTGACATTTTTGACATACACACTTTGAAATTCTAACATATCCAAACACATAGATATGCACTCACATCTGAAAAGGTTCAGGTATTTTATTGGAAAAAATGGAGGCATCAACCCAATTTTAAAAAATGCTTGGTAGAATTGTTTTTTTGGACCTTTTGCTTAATTCTGAGATGTTTCTTTGATTGGAACAACAATAGAGACCAAATGCGTCTGTGGTTGATGGTGAGATAACAGTTGTTACACTGGTACAACACAGGAAGATAATGTGTTGTTATAAAACCTTTTTGTTGACTGTGTAGTGTGTGTGCCTACAGATCTCCACTTCCTTACCAGTAGGGTTTAATGCAGCAGCTGCAGCACGTGATGTTAAAAATAGCCTTACAATGTCGCTGCCAATATAATAAACGTCTCTTTGACTGGTAGTTACATAAATGTGTCAGCTTTTCAACATTTTCTTTTCATTCACTCTCCCTGATGCTTTTTACTGACCAACCTATGGAGCTTTAAAGTGTTCAATATTGAATCGACAAATAGGTGTTTTATATTGTGTAATAAGTATAAATGAAACAACATTTTGTGAAATTGCTATTTAATAATAACTGACCAGAGTTTTATGGGAGTTATCTTTATTTCAAAAGGCCTTTTCCCAGGGTCAATTGTTATTTCATAATGTTACTATGTAATGTTAATGTTTTCATGACAGTGGCTTTGTCAAGGTGCCCTCTGCCACTTAATCTAGCAAGTTCTACAACTGCTACCAGAATGAGCCACTTAGGTTCTGTTAAAAACTAATATCAATGTGCACATGCCTAGCTGGCTGGCTAACTAGCTAGCTAGGTGGTGTTGTGAGCGTGGTTTATTACTCAGTATCAAAGTGAAAGACGGCAGCAGCTAACTTTAGCTGGTTAATTCAGTTACCTCTGTAGCTTTGTGTTTCTAAAGATGTTCCTCAGAGAAAGACGCACAGCTCTGTGAAGACCAAAAGGACATGTAGTCTTTCTCTGTGGTGGCTCTAGTCAACAGGAGCTAGGTAACACTGCTAACATGTAATAATCAGTTATCTAAGTTCACAAGCTGACCTAGCTAGTTGGCAGCCTTGTTAAGCTAAGGCTAAACGCTGTTTTTAACAACTTTTTCATAATTTCACAAATTGTTGGTTCATTTATATGACACTATTTATTTATTTATTTAATTGTGTCTTATAACATTGAACACTTTGGGGAGCCATACTCACCCACTGGTTTTGTTTCTTCAGCTTTTACAAAATGTGATTGTGGGGAAGTTTTCCATGCGTTTCCCAGAAACTTTGGGGGAAGTTGTACTTCTTTGCGCAATACACCACACATGAATAGTTGTTTTTTTCCCAGACAGCAAGGGTGTGTGTCTCTCAGTCACGGTCAGTCAGAAGGTTTGAACTGAGGGAATTGATTTAACAGGTCCTTACTAGACGGTCTAGTCATTTCAAGAGTTGGAAAATGCAGCCCAACTGGAATGAACACAGTTTCACACACTTTTTCAAGCCCTGAAGAATACCTCAAAAACTTCTCATTGGCCCAGCCGTCTCCGCTAAACATATCTGATTGGTTGACCTTCTTTGCTGCCACTAATAACAGAGCAGCCACTGGGTCTACCGCAGTACCCGAAGACATTTTGATTGGTTGACCGCTGGGATAACCACTAATGGCAGGATAGCTGAGAATCCAGACATGGAAGTAGTCTGGCTTGTATTTACGTACAAAGAGGGATCTGGGCACTGAGGGGTAACATTGTTCAGAAAGCGTTGGGGAGCGCTTGGATTTTTTCTTCTCAGCAAACAAGGTTTGCAGCCAGCAAGAATAGCTGTGGTACCACAATCCCATAAGAGCATGACATTACTGAAGCGTGTGTTCAGCTCCCTGACAGAGAAAATACTTTGATGGTAGAGTCTGCAAAGTCTTGTTTTTATGACCCACATGTATGCAGCAGGTGTGTGTTTTTTATGTTGTGTAAATGTGCTTGACTACATGCTGTTTTGTTGTGTCTCTGTGCAGAAAAAGCCTCTGTCTGCTGTAATAAAGGAGGTTTGTGATGGGTAAGTTGATGACAGTGGTTTATATTTGTGTTGCTGCCTCTATGTTCTGTGTCTGTGGTAATGTTTGACATCATTATCATTCAACTGTATTAACCGTGATAGTTAATGTCAGTTTGCATGTGCATGTGTAGCTGGAATCTCCCAGGTCCTGACAACTACGCTCTGCAGTATGCTGATGGAGTGCAGATGTATATCACTGAATCGGTGAGTCACCTCTATGTAGAAATCCATACAAATAATTATCTACAGTCCTGGTAAATGTCTGAGCACATCTCAAAAGCATTGAACAACAGACCTGAGTCCGCCCTTCAGATGTTTAAGAGCAGAATGTTTTAAATCTCTTTTTTAAGACGTAAAAGCGCAGCAATGAATCAGTGAATCACAAGTTTGTCAACACTTTGTGACCTCTTACTGCTTTTGTTAGTGTTTTCCTTAAAAGTACATGAAATTACTCACACCATTCATTGTCATTAATGCTGTTGAAAATGAGGGTGAGACAGGCTGGGAAAGCAAAGGATGGGGAGTGAGAAAGAAAAATAGAAAAGCAGCTGGAACTACACTCAGCCTCTTGGTGTCAAGTGACCTTTTGAAAAGGTTGCCACTGAAGACCCTCCCCCTCTTTGGGCTGAAGGCACGGCTGCAGAAGCTATTACAGTGCCATCAGATATATGCAGAGAAAAATGTATTGAAGTAAACTGAAGTGAGATCATCATAAGTAAAGTGCTGCTGTTTAGAGTGTGAAACACACAGCAGGCTTCTACTTTTAGCACCCTTATAGTTGATACAAGATAACTAACTTTGAAGTTAGTGAGTTTGTAGTTAAACGCAGATGTTTCAGTTTAAGAGCAGGTTCTTGATGAGTCTGAGGAACACTTGGCTTAATTGCATGCAGTGTAATAATGAGATTATTTCCTGCTTTCAACAGCAGTCTGATTTCAGAAATTGGGGCAAGGGGAATTGCTTCAGCTAGAAGCCCTATGTACATTACTTTTCTGTTGCATTTCTTTTTCCCTGCAGCGACGTTCATCAGCATTGTACCTGTTAAATAAGCCCTAGAAGTGAGGCTGGAGTAGGATAAATGCTTTATTAGAAGGAATGCAGTATCAGCAGGTTGAGTCGAGTTTTCTTTGGCCAGGAGGTGCAGAGCTTGTTATCTTCCTGTTGAGTCCTTTAGATTGTAACATAGAGTCAGCCATTTAATATGAATGTATTTATGCCATCAAGCCCTGCTATCTCTCAGTGAGTTTGCGTTCTATGTTTCTGTGTTTCTCTCTTCGCTGTGGTTAGTTAGTTATTTGTATACATGTGTGTTTTACTTCCTCTAACTTGTGGTCTAAGTGTCACTGTATATGTCAGTGTGTTTTAGTAATTTAAAAAATATATATTTAAATACTTTTTCATGTGTGTCTTTTTTATTCGTGTGTTGTAGAATCGTCTGGACATTAAGAACGGCTGCATTCTTCGTCTGACCAAGGCACCGGTGAGTCTGCACCAGTCAGGCTGTCTCTTTCACCTCCCTCTTCTCATATTCCTCCAGCCCTCTGTCACTGGCTCGTCACTCTTTCATTTACAGTCTGGACGCAGCAGGTTTACAGAATTAGCACTGACCTGTCACTGCCATTTCAAGTAGCTGCGTTTCAAAGAAGAGCAAGAATATGAATAAAAAAATAGTTGGGGTGTGTGTGAGCATATTTGTGTTTCTTTTTTCATGTGTTTCATTGATGCTGGTGAACGCAGGGCCGCTGTGCAGAAGACTTGTACAAGGGCATCCAGAGCTCGGACTCAGGCGTGCGCTGTGATTCACTGAAGGAACTGGCGAGTGTTTCCACAGACGTGACCTTTGCCCAGGAATTCATCAGCCGAGACGGACACATCTTATTGGTCAAGATAGTGGAGGACTCTAATGAGTTAGTACTCCATGTGCCTGTGCACATTTTCCTTTGCTGACTCCTGAGACCCTTGATAGTTTAAATATTTATGCTTTAAAACGGTAACTGCATTACTAAAAAGGATTTTGTATGTGTGTGTGTGAGAATGAATGTCTATTGCTTAAATATTTCTTTCTATGTGTGTCTGCATCATTCAGGAGTAATGTGATCATGACCCACACACTGACGGGCTTCATGGAACTGATGGATCATGGGATAGTTTCATGGGAGAACCTCTCATCTGACTTCATCAAGAAGGTGCTGTATTTGCTGCTCTCATCTTTTTTTCATCGGCTGTAGCTGCTCTCTCTCTTAATGTTCCCACCTTCTTTCTCTCCTCCACTTCCTTCTTTCTCTGCTTTCAGATTGCCAGCTTCGTCAATGCCAAGCCGACCGATGCGTCAATACAGCAGGTGTCCTTGGACATCCTGGAGAGCATGGTGCTGAGCAGCCACAGTCTCTTCCTGCAGGTCAAACAGGAAGTCACTCTGGAGAGGCTCATCGCTCACCTCCAGGTGTAAGTAACAGATTGAAAGGCTCTTAGAACGCTTGCTTTATAAATGAATATATATTTATTCAAATGTGCTTTGTGTAGCATATTACTTTTTTAGACTTTAATTAATGTGAAAAAATGAGACATACACATTACATTGACCGAATATCTGCTGGGTTGCTTCAAGAGCAAAACACTTAGCTACTCATATTAGTGGAAGAAATCAAAGACAGAAGGAAACTAGTGTGCATTCAGTAGTGCAGATCTCTGCCAGGCATGTCCTGCTGAAGGTACCAGACCTAAGTAAACTCCTTTCTCCACTCTGACCTCTTTCAGGACGAACCAGCAGATCCAGACCAAAGCCATGGCACTCCTAATGGCACTACTACAAACAGCCGGGGACTCGGACAGACAGGTGCTGCCTGTCTGCTTCTTACATTTAAACGCACTTTCCATCACTTCCTCTTCTCATAGCTATTCTAGCTTCTAAGCATGCAGACCTCTAGTTTGTGAATGTCTGTTACTTTCAGACAGTGGTGCGTACAGCTGTAAATCAGTATGCACTGTGCGTACTGTAACTTAGCTGATGTTTTTCATTTTCAGCCATCTTAACTATTTACTGTGGTGCATTCATGCACTGATGGGAAGCTTTTGTATCCCAAGGCTGAGAGTGGCATGCATGTGACTTGGGACTGTAGGAGGTTATTTAGACTACAACGTCATTACTGTACACGTGAGTCAAAATCCTGCAGGCGCCACTTTTTACAGACAGCTGGAGACGACCCATCTATCTCATTCTGTCTGGTCATCTCAGCTTTTCCGCAGACAATCGAGGCTTTCTCTCCCTCTGTTCTGTTCTGTTCCTGCTCCTCTCTCATTGTACGGAAACAGTTCCTTCATTCAGCCATCCATCTCCTTTCTCTCAGACTCTTTGTTACTCTCACACACACGCTTCCTCATTTTTACAGTAGGTCAACAAATCCACCCTTCTTATCAGCATATTAGTCCTGAAGAAAACGAGGTTGGGTTAGAGATGCATGTACCAGCAAGTGATGACTTCCTTACAGAGGTCAAAGTCCTATAACTAACCATCGTCCCGCCCACTAATCAGTTACTGACGTTATATCGCCACCCCATGTTAGAAACATGTCATTGCACCCTAGTGACACATCTCCCTAATGCTCACTTTGTTCTCTTGTTCCTTGTCTTCTGTTTGTTTTCAGGAAATGTTTGCGTTCCTGAAAAAGAAGAATCTCCGTCAGTACATTTATAAAGTAAATTATCTCCTTTACATTCAAATTTCACACAGTTTTCTGTGATAATATGATGAAAGGAATGTAAATAAAGCAACACTCTAGGCTATTAAAGAGGATTGTTCATTTGTTGCAGAACATCATCCATAGTTCTGGTTCAGTCCAGGACGAGATGGCCCACTACCTCTATGTCCTACAGTCAGTTACTTTGAATCACCTGGAGCCTCGCATGAGGACGCCTCTGGACTGTTACAGCCAGGTAAGCTCTCACATGACGAGTCTAACTCGGAGTGAAAACATCTGCTGCTGATGATCAGCCTTCTAACTTGCTGTTAACACCCACACACAATTTTTTTTATCTGCTTCTTTGCCTCATCTCTCCAGGAGCAGAGAGACATCCTTCATAATTTGCGGCAGGCAGCGTTTGAGATGGAAAGCGAGAACAGTCTGAGCCACGAGAGGCGACGCTCGCTCTGCGCCAAAGAGTTCAAGAAGCTAGGCTTCTCTGTAAGTGACTGCTGGCCAGAGTTCTTCCACAATGTTTCTGTTCAGGAACATCGTTCTTATCGATACCACTAGTTTTCATCTTCATATTACTGTGATTAATATCGTCTTTGATCATTTCCTTTCAGAACAACAGTAACCCCGGTCAGGACTTGGTGCGAACGCCTCCTGGTCTTCTTGCTTTGGACACCATGTTTTATTTTGCCTCAAGCTATCCTGATGCCTACAGCAGGGTAAGCGTGATTTATCTGCTGTAATTCAACAACTTGAAGAGTTTGTCATTTACAACTATATTTATGGCACAAGAAAATGTTTCTCAAAACATTTTGTGAACATCTTAGCTAGCATCATGACGTCCTTGAGCAGTAAGTCATTAATCTGAGCTGTGCCTTATTTGAAATAACCGTGAAAGATGCATACAACCTTATCACAGTTATTATATTGTTGCTCAAACATGTTTCAGTTGTCTTAACATTTGTACTTCTTTTCATGCATTAACTGTTGTAAAGTTGCATATTGTCATGTGCTTTTTGTCTGTGTGAGCTCTATGTCACTTTGTGACCAACTCAAATTAAATTTTTTATGGTTACAATACACTGTTAAAATGTTTCCCTCTCCCAGTTTGTCCTGGAGAACAGTAGCAGGGAAGACAAACATGAGTGTCCATTTGCCAGGAGCAGCATCCAGCTCACACTCATCCTGTGCGAAATCCTTCGTATCGGAGAGCCCCGTAAGTTGACCTCCAACCTATTAGTGCCGTAACTTTGTCGGTGACTTCTAGTCAAACCAATGATAAAACTAATAATCTTGCATTGTTTTGCTTTTGTCCTCCATCTTCTCCATCCTTTCCTCTGTTAACAGCCTCAGAGACAAGATCTGACTACCACCCCATCTTCTTCAGTCAAGATCGCCTGATGGAGGAGCTTTTCTGTGTCTGCATTCAGCTGCTCAACAAGACCTGGAAGGAGATGAGAGCCACACAGGAGGACTTTGACAAGGTACAATAGCAAAGCATAATGATGCGTGGCTGTCTTCATAGGCCTAGCAAGAACTATTGTGCCATGCTGGAGGATTTTGACGAGGCAGGCTAGCTTCAAAATCATCCAGCCATGGACGCGGGAAGTAAAACTTATGACTTGATCCTTTTTTTTACCTGATTTATTATTATTTATTATTAGTATTTTTGGTAGGAAAGAGGTTTGACTTACTTTTTTTATCTGTTGTTTATCATTAATATGTAATAGGTGATAATACGGAAACAACCTAATTTCCAATCCTGATGAAGGCATGTTAAAAACAGCAAGTGCCCCACTTAATCAATGTAACCAAAGATATCAGGACCCATTATCAGACAGACCCAGAGAGTTCAAACTCTGTAAGTTATAATTCTATCACTGAAGTGTATTACTACACTGCAGACTTGAGTATCTGTTAACCGCTGTCACTCTGTTAACAGCAAACAGAGTGACAGCTGTCTCTTCTAATGAGCTGGTCCATTGCTGGGTGAAAGTGGGCATTAGTAGATCCGCTCGTCTCCTCTCTGCTCGTGAAATGTGCACGCCCAGGTCCTGTCTCACTCCCTCTTCCTCTCCTTTTTTCTCGTTTTTAATGTTTTCAGTTCCTGTGGCTTTGAAATGAATGCAAAAAACATTCATGTCACACACCCCGGCCAGGCGTTTCCCCCTCTTCACAGTCTTTGTGCTTAGCTAATCATCTCATGAAACTCTCAGTACAAAAGAAAATAAGCATATTTCCCAAACTAACAAAAGTATTTCTTGAAGGATTCCAAGTAATTGTAAGGTATTACAACACAGATTAAAATACCATAACCCCTATATATTTATAATAAAAACTGTATTAATATTTACTGTTTATGTTGACTGTTTTATTAATGTCTGCCCACAAAGATGGGAACAGTTCTTGCCTTGCTAAGGGATATTTTTATGCTCTACAGTCTCCACAGGCGCTGCACCAACAAATATCAGTTGAATCTGTCTGTCATTTTGTGTGTGTAAAAAGATGACACAGTGTATTTCAGGTCCCATCATGACCAGAGCAGGCCTGTTTACTGCAAATCTTGCTAACAAATCCTGTGACATGTCAGCTCTGCACTTCCCGTGGAGTACTTTTTTGTGGTACTCTGCCATTTGTTGGGACAGGCCCAACTACAAAATCCATTTCCATAAATGGTGACATAATGTTGAAATAGTTTCATTGCATGGTCACTGTATTGCTTTTCAAATGAACGATCATGAATTGTGTATAAAACTGAGCCACAGCAGCTCTGGGTGAAATTTCTCTCATCGTACGTGCATCTTTGCAGGCGTTGCATCATTTAACTTATGTTAATGAACTATGAATGTCTTCAAACTAATTAAAATTTAACAAAAGCTCCACCAGACACACAGAGTTGAGCTAAAATTAGAGCCTTTTCAAGGAGTTTTTTATGGTGTATTTGTGTAAGTTTCTACTTTTGTGACGTAGAGCTTCATTCTTATGCTAAGAGTCTGCGACCTGCCCCAACAGACAGTGTTGACCCTGCATTTATGAACATGCAGTGACTTTACAACCACAATGTAAAATTTGCACTATGGTTATATGTTGAGCCAAGCATTCAGCAGGGTCTAGTCTGGGAGAAATATTGAGAATATAGCCGTCCTGAAAAGGAGACACACAGAACTGTCGGTCATCAACAAAGTGCTCTCCTGATAGCCATGAAACTCAGCGACCTTTTTGACCTTTTAGGAGCGGGCCAGTGTCCTGAGCGCCAGGCCAGCAGACCGGCCTTTTGTTTTTCCCCATGGCCCCCTACCCAGGGTGCTTTGGGGCAAGGACAAAGGGGCATTAGGGTGGACAAAGAGAAGCGTGGTGGGCGGCAGAAACAGAGGGAGAAGGAAATGAGGAAAACAAAGCGCCCAGGGCATGAGCTGTAATTACACAACAACAGAGGGAACATAAAACCTCTGGAAACAATGCGAGTGGGAGAGAATGAGAGGGTTGAAGGGAACGGAGTGGAAGAGAAACCAAAGAAAAATATGGGAAATGCGATATCACAATTCTAGGTTTTGTTGTTTAGGGAATGAATTGGAAGTATTTGTATTTTTATTTGTACATGATTGTGCTCCACACACACACACACACACACACACACACACACACACACACACACACACACTCCATCCCGTGACATGTATTTGCGTAGCTTTATACACCCCCTGTATTAATGGTCATCCTCTGCAAACACAAATGCACACACAGACGCACACATTTGGCATGTGTGCACATGCTGCAGGGTTTTAGGGAACAGAGACCAGTCATCGCTGCTATTGGCCAGGTCAGCTAAATGACAGAGGGGCTGGAGGAGGTAGGAGGGGAGGGGTGGGGGCATGTGTGTGAGAGTATCAGGGTGTCTGTTTACAAAACACCCACAGCCGTGAACCTCTCCTGTCATGTAGGTGATCTCTATCTCTCTCCCTCCCTTTCACCACTTCTCATCCTCGTCACTTTTCTTTGATTGTTAACGACGGTTGGAATTCGAAGTTGGGATTGACATATTTATCAAAATAGTCCGCCCTGAAGGAAAAAAAAAATGGAGGTAAGGTTGTTGTTTGTTTGTTTTTTTCCAGCAATATCTTTATTGATTTAACATAGCACATACAGTAATATATGTATAGCAATTAAGGTTGTTTTGAGCATTGTTTCTTGGTTTGAAGTGTGCGCTAAGTGGTTTATTGTTGATTAGTTGCTGATTAGGTAATTGTTCCAGGTGTGTGCGTGTGTGTGCGTGCGTGCGTGTGTGTGTGTGTGTGTGTGTGTGTGTGTGTGTGATGACATAACAGTGTGAAGTGTCTGAGGCTCGTGTCATGTGAAAGCTGCTGGACAGTGAGGTTATTTTGGCTCAGGGGGCTTGAGCAGGGCGGGAGTGTGTCAAACTCTAGTGGCTTGTTTTGTGTCCCTGCGTGTTCACACAATCTAGAATGACAGTCTGGATGTCGCCGTCTGCACTTCCACCACTGCCAGATGGATAGACTCTGCTATTCTCTGTAGACGTAAACAGTTCTGTCACATTAAAAAAGGTTGTTGTCGGATAGTAACAAGCGCGATCAGGTTGTCATGGGATTGAGATTTCTGCTTTTGATTTCATGTATGTGAATTGCTTGTTAGCAGATACTTTGTTTTAGCAAACAGTTACTTGTATAACAGCACACAGCCGTGTGGACAGAGCTGCACTGAATGGGTCAAATTACACTTTACCCACTGATTGTTCACAATCAGTCAAACTGGGTGTGAACAGGAATGATGTAGGTCAGCAGAGTGTGGGTCAGAGAATCGAGGGCAGGACATGAAGTGCTGGAGCTGGCTTGGTCTTGTAGCACTATAGATTTTTGTATAGATTTTCCAGTATTTACAAATGAGGCGCGAATACTACAGGGAGCTATAGATTTTACACGCGTGCAAGTTTGACCCACTGCCCTGTGCTCCTGTTTCAGGGTAGCAGGGGCTCACCCTCTGTCCCTCTGTGTGAGCTTCACTTGAACAAGTCATGTAGAACACACACACACACACACACAATGCTGAGTCAGTGCTACAGCAGTTCAATCTGGAGGGACTTATTTGTTTTTATATTAAATGTATGTTCAACATTTTCACCCCTGGTTTTGCCAAAGTATAATGAACCTCATAACTGTTAAAGAACCTCCCACTTTGTTTGATGGTGCTGGCAGATGTGTTGATAATGAACACACTGATCAATGGCCGCCCCCTGTGTGGGTCAGAGAGGAGGGGATGTAGGTATCGGCTTATGCGATTGGACATTGTGAACCTGGAGGGAGTTTACTTCTTAACTTTACATTACATTTACTCATTTGGCAGACGCCTTTATCCAAAGCGACTTACATTTGAGGAACAACATACAATCATTAACAGAGGATAAAATACAGCACGACATCTACAATTGACAATACATATTAATAAAAGCAGCAATAAATACTAGTAAGCAGTAATGGCCAATATCACATCAATGGGGTAAATACCTAAGGAAAGAAGTTAACAAAAAGTGCAATCAATACAAGATAATTGTAGGGGATAGAAGAAGAAGAGCACAGGAAGTGCATGTTAGAGGTTAGGAGTTAGAGGTGTTATAAGAGGAAGTTTTCTCGGAAGAGATGAGTTTTCAAGAGCTTCTTGAAGTTAGAGAGGGACGCCCCTGCTCTGATGGCGTGTGGTAGCTCGTTACACCATCGTGGTGTCACAGATGAGAACAGCTGAGACTTGGATTGCTTTGTGTGAAGGGATGGCAGAGCCAGGCGGCGTTCGTTGGAGGAGCGTAGTGGCCGAGAAGGATCGTAAACTTGTATTATGGAGTTTAGGTAGATGGGTGCAGACACAGTAGTTACTCTGTAACTTTAAAGTGATAATAGAAGTAGGCGGGAAAATCTATGGATGGTTTGGGGGCAAGGGGTGTGGCTTAGAAGGATTAATGAATGAAAGAGTGGAGGGGAGGAAGTGAAGTATTCTTCCTGATTGAACAGTCGACTAGCTGCACTTATTATCTATCATTCCATGGACAAGTTCCAAGTTCTGCCCTACTAAAGTAAATGGAAGAATAAGTCGTCATGTGGGTTTTAAAGGTCAGCGGTAATGTTTAGGGGCTTTTATATTGTCAATCGAAAGGGTACTTGTGTACTTAAAGGTATACCACATATTTCCTGTATTTTTGTAATTTTGTTGGTGGGAGCTGAATTCCTGATCTGTCCTTGGTCACAGCTTGCTGTATGCTAGTGTGAACAAATCAGAGTTAACAGGCTTCTGATTTGCTGCCTGTAGCATGGCTCTACACAGAGCGGAAGTTAGCGTAAACTTCTGCAAATCTGAGCATGGAAGTTCATTCTTGGCCATAGAAACCACATGTGTGAAAACCAAAAATGTGAAACCAAAACACCTGTGAATGCTGATGATCGGGTCTCATGTTTTAAAGCTCCGAAATATCTAGTAGGCAGAGCTTTGAGTTTGAGTATTGTGCAGACTTGTCTGTGTTTTTCTCTGTTTCATTGATAAATTAAACTTTGATAGCACAAGAAAGCCACCCACAAAGAAAAGTACAAGACAGTAAAATTTTTGAAATAAGAGAAGAAGAAATTGAGAAATGATGGCCCTTCATACCCTCATCATCTGACTTTATACATTTACGCTTCTTTTTGCTGTATCTTACCACTAAAGGGGAAGTGTTAGTGGGGGTGAGCTGCTTGGGACACAGCCCAAATATGAAGAAGTCAGAAAAACTAAACTTAACATTGCTCATCCCTTCCAGCTAACACAGGAAGCAGTAGACCATTCCAGCTTATGTGGAACTGTACAGTATGTAACCTCACTCTGTCTCCATGTCTCCATCCCCAGGTGATGCAGGTGGTAAGGGAGCAGATCACCAGGACACTGTCCAGTAAGCCGACCTCCTTGGAGCTCTTCAAGAATAAAGTTAATGCTCTCAACTACAGCGAGATCCTCAAACTGCGGCAGACAGAGCGGCTTCACCAAGAAGAGACTCTTGCTCCACCCGTACTGTGAGTAGTAGGATATTTGATGATACCAGTCTTTGGTGCACCTTCTTGTCGCCTTGTTTGATTCCTTTGTTTCAGAAGATGCCCCGTTCACCGGCTGAAGACATAAAGTCTCATACCGAATCTTTAAAAATCAATGTTCAAATCAGTTTTGTAACTAATTGTTTTGCTGTTGAAACAATTCAAATTATGTTGAAAGCAAATACCAGCTGAACTGAGTAGTTAGGAAAAGTGAGTACACCCCTCACAAAAATATTTTATTATATCTTTTCTTGTGGCAACATTGAAAAAATGACACTTTGCTACAATGTAAAGTAGTGAGTGTACAGCTTTTAAATTTGCTGTCCCCTCAAAATAATACATCACACAGCCCTTAATGTCTAAACCACTGACAACAAAAGTGAGTACACCCCTAAGTGAAAAAGTCCAAATTGGACCCAATTAGCCATTTTCCCTCCCTGGTATCATGTGACTCGTTAGTGTTACAAGGTCTCAGGTCCCTCATACTGGTCACTGGAAGTTCAACATGGCACCTCATGGCAAAGAACTCTCTGAGGATCTGAAAAAAATAATGGTGTCTCGCCTCCCCTCGCAGACTGGGCTGCAGGGCAGTATTCCAACATGATAATGACCCCAAACACACCTCCAAGACGACCACTGCCTTGCTGAAGAAGCTGAGGGTAAAGGTGATGGATTGGCCAAGCAAGTCTCCAGACCTAAACCCTATTGAGCATCTGTGGGGCATCCTCAAACAGAAGGTAGAGGAGCGCAAGGTCTGTGGAAGAGTGGAAGAGGACTCCAGTGACAACGTGTGAAGCTCTGGTGAACTCCATGCCTAAGAGGGTTAAGGCAGTGCTGGAAAATAATGGTGGCCACACAAAATATTGACACCCATTTTGGACATGTTCACTTAGGGGTGTACTCACTTTTGTTGCCAGCGGTTTAGAGTGTGTTTAGAGTGTGTGATGTGTCATTTTGAGGGGACAGCAAATTTACACTGTTATACAAGCTGTACACTCACTACTTTACATTGAAGCCAAGTGTCATTTCTTCAGTCTTGTCACATGAAAAGAAATAATCATATATTTACTAAAATATATAAAAATTGTGAGATACTGCCTGTGGATGGTTTTGCTAATTTCAGTTTCTTGTAGCAGCTATATACGGCTCTCCATTGTGCTAGATAAAATTTATGTTTGTTTTTTTATGTATAAAAAGTAAAGCAATGCATTGTCTGTAGTGGGGATGTTGTTTTTAGCTCCCTCCATCCTATGTTAGCTCTCCTAGCAAAATGTTTGGGTCTACCGGTGCACTGCAGACACATTGCACAGTAGTAGTAGTTGAATTTGAATTGATACCAGATCCAACTATTTGAGTCAGTATCTGGCCAATATCCCATATCAGTATCGGATGAGTGCCATCCCTAGTCTGTAGCACAACCTGATCAGCTGCTCTATTGATGACTCAAGATAGTTTCCATCCCTGTGGAACCAGCTGACAGGTCAGCAGCCATAGTGTGTTTGTCACTAAACAGTGAATGCTGTGATATTCAGGGGTCGTCCATGCATCTTGGGTTTATTGTTGGTAAAGGTGTGCTGTCTGCGTTGTGAATCCCCGTTTGGTGGCAATAGCGCAGTAGAAAATAATTGCTACAGACCCGTATAAACTCAGTCATTTAGCTGATGCTTTAATCCAAAGAGACTTATAATTGCTATATATGACAAAGTATTATTATTATTAATATATTATGGTTTCCCATCAAATTAATGAGGGAAAAATTATTATTGTCCCGTCAATGGTGATGCGTTTATTTAGACTTTAATGTCTTGTGTCAGTTGTTCTTTGTCTTTGGTTTAGTTGTGAATTTGCAACCATGTCTGCAAACTGGAGCTCCTTTGCAACAAAGGGGATGCCAAGACCATGTGACGAAGCATTTTGAAGCATTCAGTTGAGTGTGTGTGTGTTTTTCTTTCCAGTGAGCTTAAAGAGCGCCTGAAGCCAGAGCTGCTTGAGTTGATCCGCCAGCAGAGACTCAACAGACTGTGTCAAGGAACAATGTTCAAGAAGATTAGCAGCCGACGCAGACAGGGTGAGAGGGCACGCACACATCCTTCAAAAAACACAGTAACACAGCTGTTCGGCTAACCTCTGATTGTCTGTTTTTATCAGATAAACTTTGGTACTGCCGCTTGTCGCCAAATCACAAAATGCTTCACTTCGGTGATGTGGAGGAAGACACGGAGAATCCACCAATTGAAACACTGCAAGAGAAGAGTGGGTTGAAGTTGGGCTGGGGCAGACGTATTCTGTATTTAAATGACATGACAAAAAATGTATAATGAAAATTAGTTGGAGTTTTTATTTTATTTGTATTAAATTAACTTGATCTTCTTTGTTCATTACTCTTTTTCTCTCTCCATTCTCTCCACTCTCCTTCAGTTCCAGTAGCAGATATTAAAGGCTTGCTGACGGGAAAAGACTGTCCTCACATGAAGGAGAACAAAGGCAAACAGAACAAGGTCAGCAGCGTTCCTTAGGCCTTTTTCATTTATAAGTTTGTTCCTCCCACTAGAGATGTAAGCAGAGGAGGAGAGAGGAGTCGAGGCAACAGGCGTTTAACGAAATTTGACATCCCTGTTTCAGAGCCGTCATTTTAAAGCAGCGTCAGTTAAATATGATGTGTAGCACAGCTACAGCACATCATCAGTCCATTGTTTTGATCCAGCCTGCCGCTATGATCTGTCAGATGATCAGACCAGCGGTCGGTACCAATACATAAAGGCTACAGATCACATCTTCGAAATCCAGAGACATGTCTGTTAACATAATGACATGTCACATTTTACAGTATCATGCACTACAAAGAGGGGGTCGGTTTACCAAAGCCCTCAGCTTGATGAGGGTGAACGTTTCATCATCCGTGCAGGAAATAGTACAGTAATGTTGATCTCAAACGTAGCCTACGGGCCCAAATGCAACTGTCATCACATGATTATACAGTGCAGATTAAATAATGTAAACTGCTGTCATATGTCAACATGAAATACAGCAAATTAGTGCTGAATGCAGAAGATTCTGTTATAATAATTTGACATTAGCAGCTGTTCGTCAGGTCATTATAGCAGTTGAATTGGTGTGATGCGCGGATCGGAATCTGAATCAGCATGTATGCATAAATTATCCATCGTCACTTAACCCAAAGTCATTATTTTCTCTCATTAAATGAACATGAAATTTCACTTCTAGCAGTCCCTGTGATTTCTTTATCGTGTTGGACTGATGCATGACAGTTTTCTGTAAAGGTTTACTTTAATGATTAGAGGCTGCTGTCAGTCATTTTAAACATAATGTCACAGCAAATATGGTGGGAGATTTAAGCAGCAAATGTAAAAAAAAAAAATAATAATTGTTATACACTTGACAGAACAGACAGAGGAAACTCTTCAGGAGAAACAGAATTCAAAGTTTAACTGAAATCCATGTTTAGACGCTCTAGTGGAGCTCAGGATTGATCAGGAGGATGGCTGCTTTATTCCAAACTGTTTTACTGTATGAACCTGGACTGTGTGTGAGTACTTTTGGATGTGTAGAAGAACACAGAGCATTCCTTAACATTTGATCTTGACTGTTGGCTCGTTGAGAGATTTTAATGATCACTTATATTATGCTGCTTTGCCTCGTGAGTCAATGCACACAGCATCTCTCTGAATGGGGAGACGCTACACCTTGTTTCACCTGCCCGCAATTAAATCACAATGTTCATATTTATGCCCTGGCCCGCATATCCCCCGTATCCTAAACCATATATTAAAAAATAAAAAAAGGCGGAGGTGAAATGTCATTAAGGAATGCGGTTAGAACAGCGTCTTACGAGGCACTACACAAACAGTGAAGGGCAGAATATTGGATTGCGCATTCGCTCATAGCTCCTCCAGCATGCGTCCTCTCTCTCTCCTCGAGATGCATTATAGGAGATCCATTTCCAGGTCACAGACGGGAGGAGTCACAAAATAGAGGATGAGAAAAGGCCCTTGTCTTTTCAGATTAAGCTCACGAACATGCCACATCTCACTGTGTTTTCTATATGTGCTTCAGGAGGTGCTGGACCTGGCATTTACCATCACATATGACGTAGAAGAGTACAGCCTGAACTTCATCGCCCCCTCCAGAACTGATGTGAGTGTTGCTCTGATCTTACTCGTCTTCCCCAGATTCCCAGAACATGTTCCTGTTCATCAGTTTCTTCTCCTCTGTGTGCATTATAATGTACAGTGAGAATATCACCAGTATACTCACCAGCTTCCTCTCTGTCAGTTCTGCCTGTGGACAGATGGACTAAGCGTTCTCCTCGGCCGGGAGATGAGTAGTGAATCAATGCGCGCTGAGCTGGAGATCCTCCTCTCTATGGAAATTAAACTCCGCCTCCTGGACCTTGAGAACGTTACCATCCCCGATAGTGCGCCAGCTGTCCCCAAACCACCAAGCAACTACAACTTCTGCTACGACTTCAGCCAGACTGAGCAGTAGTGTGTGTGCGCGTGCGTGCGTGTGTGTGTGTGTGTGTGCATTCACTGGAGTGCAACTACGACGTGTCAATGTGTAAATATATACTGTATGTGTGTGTATCTGAAATAAGAGGTGTGTGTGAGTGTATGGTGAGACCTGACCTGTGCATCCTTGCACTTATTCCTATAACACAGATTTATAACCTCGACATTAGATTCTTCTTCTGGGGCATGTTGTTGAGCAGGACAAAACCTGTGGAAAGAAACCTTGTCTTTAAACTACAATAGGGGGGTTGTGAACTGATATCAAATGGTTATTGACTGCACTAAATGCTGCACATTATCACTCCATAAATTGGGAGAGAAATGTTTTCAGTTCGTAGCTCTATTCATGATTCCTCGTCAGCTGTCAACTGCCAAAACAGCTCCAAAAACAACAGAAACTCAGAAAAATTTGATTCTTTTTACATAATACAGCCACACAAGTAATGGTACTTTTATTTTGTTTTGTAATCATTTTATATTTCTAAATATATCCAAAACTGTGTGATGCATGAAATATTGCGAGAGGTGGTTTATTACTGGTTGAGGCTGCAGATTGTTTTGATGCTTTGTCTTAAATCTTTTGCTCATTCTTGTATTTGCTTTTCTTATTTTGTTTTTCCAACATATGAAAGACAAATACAGTAGATTTTTAATGTTGGACAATATTTGCAAATATACCTAAAAGGTACTCGCCTTTGTATGGTTCCCAGTGGCTCAGTATGATTACTGTGGAGCAGAAATGCCCTGAAAGCTCTGTATTTTTATTTTTTTTTATTTTTAAAAGTGATTCGTTTTGCATTAGGTACCAAGCTGACTTTTTTTTTAACAGTAAGCAAGTGTACTTTTGCCATCATAAACAGTTATGACAATGAAAAATGGTTTTATATCAAATCTTTGATGCAGTCAGTAATCAAATCCTGAATGAATTTTAAAACTGATCAATTTCTTACAAGGAATTTATTGTACCAGGATGTGCTACGAGCACTCAGTGGTGTCACCCGAAGCATCTACTCGAGAACTGACACAGGTCTACATTATATCACAGTGTGTTTGAGTGTTTTCTGGGAATTGTGTAAAATCTTTAGAGCACAGTCACAAAAGTCCACTGCAGTGCATTCCTGACACACAGCCCTCTGTGATCTCTATCGCTTTGAATCATGTGCTTTGGGTGAATTCACATGAATAAATAGTTGATTTATACTGAGGAAAAAAAACAAACATGCGTGTGTTTTGCTCATAGCATAGTAGTCAAACTTTGGTTTATTTATAAAATCAACATCTTTTATCCTTTTAAATGTTATTTGTCCTTATAATGCTCCCTCTGTCATAGTGCATCATACAGTGTCCCAATAGTACAAATTTATTCAACAATATACCTTAAGTATAAAGGAATATTATTTCTTTAGCTAGGCTTCAGTGGTTGGCCAATACAACAAAAAGAGAAAAAGAAAAGTCAGTATCACACTACATTACAGACACTAGAGTAGTATCCAGTAATAACAGCCAACAGATTTTCATAGAAAAAAAAGTGACATGGTTTGTTTGCTATTGGTGGGATATTACTTTCAATAAATTCCTCAAAATTTGAGACTCAATTTTATTTCATGCTAATCCCATCTCTGGATAAAACTGGCAGTTTTCAAAAAAAATCCATAAATAATTCAAACCGTTCAGTGGAGGCAGGTGCACTGCTGACATGCTTTGACAGAAAAAAAGGCTATTATCTTCTAAAAGAGGCCATTCTAAATCAATAGCTTGCTGTCATTCACCTTCACTTCGGAGTGATTGGCCTTAACTTTGATTTAATAGTTGATGTTTAGGGAACTCTTTCAGGAAACTCTGAAGACCACTTATTCACTCATATCCCATCTTTACTTCTACTTTAGCAACACAGAACTGTCATTGTAAGAAAAAATATTTCTCCTATTATGTTTTTAAAAAAGCCCTTTCACCTAATCTGTACAGAAGAAGACAACTGAGCATTTAAATTAGGTCTTGCCTCCTTTTAGTACTCACAACACAATAGAAATGCATTGGAATATAACTAGTTATCTTTAGTTTCTTACAGCTGATATTTTCATGCGAGTCATGTTAGTTCAAAATTATTAAATAGAATAAAAGAAATAAAATAGTTAACTTTAAATGAACTTTCAATCTAGACGAGATGGTCTCTTATGGAACATTTTAGCCTGCAGGGCAGAATTTGTGTTTCCCCTTCTGGCAGTGAGAGTACAACTTTTTTACTAATCCTTCCTCTAAATGCAAAGTTTCTTTATCTGGAGTATCAGAAACATTTCTTAGATGCCTCTTAGATTTTTCCGACACAGCCTCTGTCATACTCCTAGATGCTGTAGTCTGCTCCGTCACTACAGTTGCTCCAGAGCCATGTAGAGAGAGAGTTGCTCACCTTTGTTCATTTAAATTCAAGTGACTTTATTGGCATAGCTGCAAACAATACAACACTGCCAAAGTACATTAAAACTATACAATCGTAATCAATACCCAATAATAAATGTTCTCTCCAGTGAGCCATTTTTTTCGTGATCATTTGTTCGTGATCACACAGTTCTCTACATGGCTGTGGGGTGGCCCTAGCAAGACCGGTCATTGCTGGGTGGCGTAAAACACATCGTCACCAGTGCAGCAGCACATGAACATCGCCACAGATTTCAAACTCCAGTAAACCGCAAATACAGAGAGATTTACCTGCCAGTGATGAGCTTAATCAGCATTGTGTGAACTTGTTTGGTACGTGCTTAAATGTAAAAGACCTCCATTCATACATGTACAAGTTCCGCACTCTAGCTTTAACTTAGATAAAAAGTACCTTGTTACAAGACGATAAAATATCACAAGCAAAATTGTTTGGGCCACATCTTCCTAGAAACAAATGTAGAAAGAGTTCACATTCTCATTATAGAGAATATTTTCTTCTTGCTTTGGTGGCTGTGTGTTTCAGTTTTCAGGATTTCTCTTTATTTTAACAGATATTTGAACGCAGACACAGCACCTTGAAATGTCTTATACTTCCCCGCCCTCAGTGATGATGCACCACATAAACATTACATGCAAACTTCTTCTACTTGGACTTAACGGATCTTTGAATGTGGTGGTTAGATACAGGGTTGTCTGCCCCAGCTGATTGTTTGAATCCAAGCATGAACAAACAAAGGAACTGTAGTATAGGTGACGGTATTTACAGTAGCTGTAGGAGGTGCTCTTCAACATTTCCTGTGCAAGTTGCTGAAATGTGCAAAAGCTTCACTCGTGGAGCGGGCTTTGGTCAGCGGTCATCCAGGACATTCAATCAGTCAGTCAGAAAGCAAGGGTAAGATCAGACCCACCTATGTATTTGCAGTGGACATTTTCCAGGAATGGCAGCTGTGACTGAAGGAGGTCCACTGTTGTTAAGGAGATGTTTTTGCACCGCGAGATGTCGAGTGTTCGCAGGCGCTTGCAGTGCTGCAGCAGGAGGAACAAGGATCTGAGGAGTCAAGAGATTAGGAATTCATCCTTTATCCTGGGCTACAGATACAGTAGGCGTGGGTTTTGCATGCCACTCACCTGTCAGTGATGTTAGTACAACAGGAGAGGTAGAAATGCTGCAGTCTGTGTAGGTACGGTGCAGCCTGTGCCACTCCATGGTCACTGATACCCGGGCAGTGGCTGAGTGCCAGACTGGTGAGGCTGCGGCAGTGCCAGGCGACCGACGCCAAGCTGGCATCAGTGATCTCCGGCAGCATGGAGAGAGACAGACGGTGGAGGTCTGGGTATCGCACCACCTTAGCAGAGGAGAGACAGGATTGACTCCTGATTTCAGTCTTCCTGCATTCCTGCTACAAACTGAAACATTTGCTTCTCCTCCGCCTCTCACCTGTGTGATGCTGCTGTCAGTGAGTTTGGGGCAGGCGGAGAGGTCCAACTCCTGCAGCCTGTTAAGAGCTAAAAGTGAAGCTCCAGCCTGCTGTTTGAACTGCTCCAGGTCATTCTGCGTCACCAGCTTGGGTCGCTCCTCAAATGGCAAACGAGGAGGCTTGAAGAAGCCCATGTTGCCGAATGTCCGGGTGAACCTGGGACCCTTGTCTCCCTGTTGAGACGAGTACATGAACACAACAGCTATATAAAATACAGATACTGCAACTTATAGAGTATAAGGAAAGATATTCCCTAATTTTCCTACACCCTCTCACCATTTCCTGGTCAGGCTCACATTTGGATGTTTCCACCATCCCCAGCAGACCCCAGTCTGTGACTTCTTTACACCAGCCGAGCCGCAGAACTACCAGCCTCTGCAGGTAGGTGGCTATAGCGCGCACAGACAAGTCAGTCACATTGACACATGACGTCAGGTCTAGCTCGCGGAGAGTTTCCCCAAGAAGCTGGGTAAGAGATAAAACTGCAAGATCCTGAAGAGAGAGGAGGAAGAAGATAGTTTTTGTCCCCCTCCCCATGTATTATTCACACAGACACGGTTGCAGGTTTAACACACATACTGTACAAACAAACCTACTGACCCTAATGTAGGTGCAGCTCTTGAGGCTGAGTGTTTCCAGCTGTGCTCTGGCAGCACTGGATCTAGTCAAGCCTTTCACCATCTCTGTTCCACTGACGTGCAGACACTCAGACAGATCCAGAGTCCTCAGGGAGGACACAGACAGAAGGTCAGCGAGGCCTGTGGATGACATGAAGTCATCACATTGAAGTGGAACACATTTTTTAGCAGACAGCAGGCTGGGGTGGTAAAAGTGCATGGGAAGATAATTCACAAAAACAAAAAAATTAAGTTAATGTGGGTTTAACTTTAATATTAAATTATAATTAGCAGTCATGATCAGGAATAAGAGATCTTAGCAAGTACGGGGCCTCCAGAGGATGAATCCTAATATGTTTGGTGACTCCCTGGCTTATGCTCTAGCATCAGCGTAAGGCCAAACATTTCATCTGAACACAAGGAATATTAAGGTCTAATGGGCAGAGTCCCTTTTCTGAACACATTCACGTTACCCAGAAGATGAACACTTTTCAATCTGGACATTAAGCTTTTTTTCAGTGCCACTTTGCATGACAATATTTCATAATACAACAAGTTTATTGCCGTGCCTTTTTGCTGAGCACATTCATGCTCCCAATAGGAAGTAGCATTTCATTTTTAATTTCCCCATAGCCCATTCCCCATTCGCTTGAGCTATCATCAGAACCTTTTAGTTTCTTTACATTTATTAATTCATTTAAGTCTATGATACACATAAAAACAAATACACTATGAGCACCTTTTTCAGTGATCCTCCAGTCGCAGGACAAGGAGAGGTGTGTCAGTGACTTCAAGCCCCGTGCTATGGCCTCTACAGACCTGTTGGTCAGCTCAGTGCAGGCACTGATGTCCACTCTCTGGAGACTCGGTTGGTGCTTCACCAGAACCTCCACCGAGTAGTCGGTCAGCTCCTTACAGCCGTGCAGACACAGTTCCTCTAAGACCAAATCTTGAACCTACAGGCAGAAAGAATATCAAGAAGAAAAAAAACACTGTGTGTCTTCTATGAGGACAAGCATTTGAATTTATCTTCAAAGAAGTTAAAGAACATGCTAAAATCATGAAAATATTCTAAATCATTTATGAAATCTTTACTAGTATAAAAGCAGACTGTTGTCTCTGCATAAACCAGTAAAGAGGTACCAAGATATGACTTGAGTAGTTTAATTTGTGAAGAACCATTCGTGGCTGCTCAAGCAATTAAGAAGCTGTTGTAAGGACTTAAGGTATCCCGACCTGTGCAATACTGCGTAGTGACTCAGGGGTGATGGAGGTTCTGCTGAGGTCCAGAGCAACAAGGGTGGATTTCTGCTCTGTTAACAACCTCCGCAAGTTCCTCAGTGACAGCAATGCAGACGAATCCTCAACTGCTCCCACCGGGCACCCTCGATACGGGTCAAACTCGAAAGCGATATGGCAGCCGGCCAGCGAGAGGCGGCGGAGGTGTGGGGT
Organism: Micropterus salmoides; assembly: GCF_014851395.1. Taxonomy (NCBI): domain Eukaryota; kingdom Metazoa; phylum Chordata; class Actinopteri; order Centrarchiformes; family Centrarchidae; genus Micropterus; species Micropterus salmoides. Next base: position 29,012,339 of record NW_024044570.1, read on the forward strand.
ACAGCCAGTGAGCCGATTGAAGGTGAGGTCCGAGAGGTAGCGCAGGTCGGACAAGTCCAGCTCCTCCAGACCAGACAGGGCTGACCTTACCTGGAACAAGAAGATGGAGTTTGAACTGAAATTGGACCATAACTACAGGTGGAAAGACAATAAAACTGTGCAAACAAAATGACAATAAAAATGTACTGCAGGGAATGTGAATGGAAGGTTTTATTTACCTGCTATAATACTGAGGAGAACGCCCATCATTCACCCTTATGATTACATTTATAATCTCTGCCAACACCCTCTTCTCCCCTCTGGGAAGATACTAATCCTGGCTTAAGACAGAGCTATACAGGTAGAAATGTAGGAGAAAGCAGAATCCAGTACTGCTCTACAAAGACAGTAGCCAACTACTGAAAAAGGAGCAGTGTTTTGTGATTACATGAAACTTCAATTAATAGCCGAGGCTTTTATTTGCCTTAATCGCTTTCCTCACCCTGCCTATATCTGGGACAGGCCAGCAAAGATGGGAAACAGGCTACTAATAAAATTGTTTATTTCAACCAGTACTTGAAAAAAATATCAGATAAAAAATCAATTACGAATCATTTATATGATCTACCTCCGAGAGACCCATCTAGGCCAACCTCAGACAGACAGACGGACCGACAATCCATACGAGTTCTGTAAGAGCATCCTGTAGGTGCAGAGAAAGACACCAAATAACCTGTGCAGAGCAGAGCTCGGCCAATACCGCCTCCTACTAAAAATACAGAAAAGATCACTTAAATTTTACAATCACTTAAAATCAGTTAACCACCAGACATATCATCACAAAGCCCTAACATACCAGGAGCTGAAACCAGAGAAGAGTCCCCTCAGCCAGCTGGTCCTGAGGCTCTCTGCAGTAACAAGTCCCCAACAGCCTCAGGACAGCAACACCAACTCAAGCAGACCAAACCAAATTATCAGCAAGCAGAAAGAAAAATATATTGAATACTGGAAAGAAACGACCAAAACACAAAGTAAATTACAATGTTATCTGACCCTAAAAAGAGAATTCACACTGATTGACTGAACACACAATTACCTGAGTACAATAAAATGTCCCAAATTAAGAAAAATGTTGACAACATACAGACTGAGTGAACACAGCCTGGCCATAGAAAAGGGTCGCCACAGACAGAGCTGGCTACCACAAGAGGAGAAACTCTGCTCCCAGTGTGACAGGGGACAGGTAGAGACAGAGCTGCACTTTCTAACCTCATGCCCCAAATATAAAACACTAAGACAAAAACACTTTACAAACATTTCCTAAATATACCCCGAATTCGAATTCATATCTGACACACAAAAACTCCCCTATTTACTGGGAGAAATGCGAAATAATTTCTGCAAAATATGTCTCCTCATGCCATGAAGTGAGGACAACCAGTGGAACCTCAGACTAACAAATAATTGTACAGATTTTCAAATTATTATTATTTTGATCATTGATATTTTAGTAATTGATTTGTTTTTACATTTGATAGTGATTTCTTTGTAATCAATTAATTAAATGTAAATAATATATATATATATATATATTTATTTTTTTTAACACACAAACGCTTTGATTACTTTACACTACATTCATGCCAATAAATCTAATTGGGGGGGGGGGGGGGGGACCATACCAGTAAATTGATATGATCTGATATCAGATATGAATAATACTTTGGCACTCATTGTTTCCGTAAAATTAACTGAACGATTGTGTGTAACTATCCATATTGACAAAAGTTTAAACATATTTGTATGTGCAATATAAGCAGGTTCAAACTAGCTCAAGGGGGCGACCCAGGGGGCTTTCAGAGGTTTTATACTAGGGGTGGGGGTAAAAAATAGATACAGCATAGTATCGTGATATTTGCCATGGCAATACTGTATCGACGCCAAGTATCGATATTTTAGTATATAAATTGTAGATGGGAGTTTTAACTTTTTGGTACTAGAATAATAAAATCTATTGCTTTTTTATTCCACTAGAAAACTTAACAGGACCATATAGAAAAAGTGATATGAACAAACAGAGAAATGAATCTTTTAGATAAACAGATGTTGACAAAGTTTGACTTTAGGAACCTAATTGGAAGTTGGAAAAAGGTAATAAATTGCAATATATCTCAATATATTTAAAATCGCAACATAAATATCGTGATAATATCGTATCGTGGGGCCTTGGTGATTCCCACCCCTATTTTATACATCCAAAAATAAAAACCAGAACCAGGCTTCTAATTGAGACCTGTGTTTATTTCTCAAAATGTGTAGCCGCACCAGGACAGTAAAAGGGACAGGTGTCTAATTGGGACTAGGGTTTTAATTGAAGTTACTGCATTCTGCTAGTTCAAATGAATTAGATGTATAAATTACCTGTCTTGTTAAGTTAATTTTAGTTAGTAATTAGTTAACAAAATAGATTTAAATATATTTACAAGTAGCTTAACCACAACAAATGATATGAATTCAACTAGAGTTGTAGTGTATCTCTGCTCACCTAGTTACGTTAGCTTCAGCAGGAGCTGTTCTTTTTTCTTCATCAGGATAGAATTTAGCTTCTTCCTCATTTAGTTATGCAGAATATCAAACTGAGTTACCAAGATGCTGGTACATAAAGATGAATTATTTATAATAATAAATAATAGATGGGAGAAAATCTGTGTGAATCGTAGTTTTAGCTAAGGCTAGCTGTAGCAAGCTTTCAAACTAGCTCTCATTTGCTTTAGCTCTCTTCAACTAATAGTTGGTGTTTCTGTGACAGAAGGTGCAGTCAGTGAGACAACTGCTTCAACATAACACAGCCAGTGCAGGTAGTTATGCTAAATGCCATTTTTTAGAAACTGAAATTTATAAATGTTGTTTTTACAGAAAGGTATACATTTCTTTGACTGACACACACACACACACACACACACACACACACTGTTGTCTGTGCTCCTCCCTGGAGAGGAAAGCCCCAGACATGAAGAGGCTGTCCAGGCCCCTGAGGTCCAGCCTACGGAGGGAGGTGAGGCGAGGAAGGAGGGCCAGCAGTGAGGCCTCGGTTATACTGCTGCCAGGGAGTGCCAAACTCTCCAACTTAGAGCCCAAGCAAAGACCCACCTGAAGAGAAAGACAAAAAGAGATCGCATAGACAATCACACATGATGGGAGACAGAGAGAAAGAAGAAAGGATGCGAATTCAAAGAGAAGATAAAGAGACAGTGTTGAGTAAAGCAAATATGGAAGCTATGGGGTGGCAAGGTGGCAGGAGGACAGAGAGAACCATGCTGTTTAATACACTACCTGCTATCTCCATGCCATAACATGCTAAGTATATGTAAAAACTGGTACTGGACTTATACCTCTCCTTATCTTTCGGTTTAACAACTTGGTAGTACACAAAATCTTTAACGGGGAATTCAATGGTTGCAAGCACATACACACACATTATTGTAATAAGGGTCAGTGACAGTAAATTGAACTTAGGACAAAGGTGGCGTGTCGTAATTATGAATGCTACATCGTAGTCCGTATGATGGGAAATTCATATGATAAGAGTGATACCATGGAAATAATCAACACAACGCAGGTTTCAAAAAAAGTATTACTTTATGTCACATGTCTTGTTCCTGGCTTATACTACAATGTTAGCCTTTCAGGAGGAGACACTCCCTATCCTGTCCTACAGCAATCTGTTGCTCGGGGTGGGGGGCTTTTTTGAACGCACAAGGAAGTGTGTGAACGTTTTAACTGAAAACACAACACTAAATAAAACCGGTAAATTTACTTTTTGTTTTATTTTTAAACTGTCACATCTTATAAAAATCTGTCTAAATGTTCTTCCCCGTGTTTTTTTATACTTTTGGTCTTTCAAGATAAGTATCTCATAATACTGGTTGGTGAAATCTATGGGGTATTGTGAAGAGGAAGATGCGATACGCCAGACCCAACAATGCAGAAGAGCTGAAGGCCACTATCAGTCCAACCTGGGCTCTCATAACACCTGAGCAGTGCCACAGACTGATCGACTCCATGCCACGCCGCATTGCTGCAGTAATTCAGGCAAAAGGAGCCCCAACTACGTATGAGTGCTGTACATGCTCATACTTTTCATGTTCAGTTGGCCAACATTTCTAAAAAATCCTTTTTTGTATTGGTCTTAAGTAATATTCTAATTTTCAGAGATACTGATTTTGGGGTTTTCATTAGTTGTCAGTTTTAATCATCAAAATTAAAAGGAATGAACACTTGAAATATATCAGTCTGTGTGGAATGAATGTATGTATTATACAAGTTTCACTTTTTGAATGGAATTACTGAAATAAATAAACTTTTTGATGATATTCTAATTATATGACCAGCACCTGTACTATGTGTGATGGCCTTTTAATAACACAAGCACATCTAGAAAATATTCTGAGAGAAATGTATGACTTTAGCAATAGAAATAGTTCAGTTCCACTCATTCTTAAGTTGAAGCTTGGGTAATTAGAAAACTTTACATGAATCTCCATCATGATTAAAGCTGTTACACTCCCCACAGCCATCCAATCAATCCTAATCGTACAAGCCCTCATCTTCAGCTATAAAAAGACCTCAGAATCTCAAAATGCGGAACTACGCCCACTCGTGCTAACCCAAGAAGTGTGTAGGGTTTTTTTTAATCGTAATGGCATACTGCACCTCCAGAAGCAGAGATCTCGACATACTGAACCCATCGAGCTGGCTGATAATCAGACTGCAGTGTGACTTTCCGCCAAGACCTCTGATCAGCTCCAGGGATGAGGCTGAAGCTGGGAAGCAGAAAGTGACGTTTTTCTGTCCAGAGATACAGAAAGAGAGGTAATATGTTAACTTTGCCCTCAAGCATGCTCCATAAATACAGATATTTCTAATCAGTCAACACTATGGCGTCAACACACCATCTGAAGAAAGTATTATGCAAGTGTATAATCCATTGTGCAGCGCACCCCCGACTCAGGAAATTACCTGAAAGCGCAGGTCCTGACTGGCACTGTACCAGCTGCGACACACCATCGAGGCTTCCCTCCTGTCTGAAGCGTGAAGAAAGCTCAGGATGTAAACTATGATCTACAGCAAGAGACAGAAAGACAGCATTAGTTTGCTAAAGTTTACTGATCCTGGAAGAGAAGAATCCACCCCAGGGTTACCTGACAAATTACAGCATACTGTATGACTGAATAACATGTTGTCCTTTGACAACAACAGTATGTCAAGCCACGTGCTCATCCGCCAGGAGTGCACTGTGGCTCTACTGGCAGCTCCCATAACTTAGGTGAGTGACTCTATGAATATGGAGCAGGGTGTTTCTGTAAACAAGAACAGTCTGTAACGGTACTAGCTTTTTCTGACCTATACCTCCACAGGCAGCTCAGGTGCTTCCATGTCCTCATCCATCTCAGCTTCGTCTCCTTCGTTATTATAAAGGACAGCAGACCATCACAAGTGAATCAACTAGCCATTCAGTAGCTAGCTGCACAAGTTAAAAGGCTGCAGCGTTAACTTAACGTTACTTAACTAACGTTAGCGTTTAAGCTAATAGCAAATATCGTTAACTAATCACTAAAATGACCAATTTCAGATCAATGGAAACCAATGAAGAGTTATGCTGCCTGCTGTCATCGCACTAAGCTACTTTATACTGGACCGCAGGCTGTACATTTCCATCTGACTTCAGTTGGCTCAGCTGACCGCAGAGAAAACACGTGCGTCAGGAGGCAGGGCATTGTGGGAAATGAGGTTTTCCTGATGTTCCCTCGACCTGTAGCTGGACTGCTTTCCAAACAGCCACAAAAAGACGGTTGGTGCATTGACCTATTTTTCTCGTAATTATGAGATCTGGATCTCGTAATTAGAGATAACTGGAAAGGTGCCATTTATTACTGAGTTCGGTAAAGTTGGAAATATATTCACAGATTCGAGCTTCCGGGATCAGTAACTTGTAAGCAAAACGTGTTTAAATCACAACGACGCCTCTTTATTATCGTAGTTATGTAGACAACAAGCTACAAGTACATTTTCACATAAATGAGTCTTCCTAGGAGCGGCACAAATAACATTGGTCTCGACGTGCAGCAGACTGTGAGACGAGTGCGCAGGGACCGTCTACAAAGTGCAACACCGAAAACACATTCTGCAGAGATATTCTTCTAACTTCACACTTATACAATGTAGTGCCTCCAAAATCACCTTACACATTAATGATATACTGCTGGTTATACTACAACACTTAGTTCTGGGGGGGAAATACTTTTGCATACCTAATATTAGGTAGGCCTATTTTTAATATTTAATAACTACACTGTTAAAGGCTGTAGTGTCTCAAAAATTACCCCAGGTATCAGTGATCTCATGTTGTACTGTTTTTAGAAATATTGTTTTGCATAATTTTGGAAAAGATTTTCTCTTCAATTCACTTTTTCAGAGTTTTAGTGTCTCAAAAATCACCCCACAAATCATTGATATCCTGCTTGTGATACTTCAACACTTTATAGAAATATAGCTTAGCATAATTTTGGGGAATTTTTATTTTCAATACATTTACTGTAATAAGCTGTAGTGTCTGCAAAATCTGCCCAATCATCAATGGTCTCATGTTGAGAACAGGTGCCACCAATCAGGCAGACAGACAACTTCACCTGAAGGTCTGCCAAATAACGTCCCCCAATACTTTAAAGAACTCCACATCATGTCCGTTTGGTAACAATCTGGGAACATTAAAAGACAATGTCCTTGACACAAGCAGCGAAGTTCTCAAAATGTTCTGGGAAAGTAAAATGTCTAGCTGGGTAATTCAATTCAATTTTATTTATATAGCGCCAAATCACAACAACAGTTATCTCACAGCGCTTTTCATAAAAGAGCAGGTTTAGACTGCACTCTGTGATGTTATTTACAGAAACCCAACAATTCACACCAAGAGCAAGCACTAGGCGACAGAGGCAAGGAAAAACTTCCTTTTAAGAGGCAGAAACCTCGAGCAGAAACATGGCTCAGGGTGGGCAGCCATCTGCCTCGACCGGTTAGGGGTGAAGGAGAGAGAGAGAGAAGGGAGGCAGCCTACACAATATACACACAGAGGTACAGACATTAAAGGTAATGTTGCTATAGACTAAATGAAAAATAGTATAGATATTTATAGTAGTGTTAATGATTATAATAACAATAATAACAATAGGACTAGTAACAATAATTGTAGCAGAGGGTGTCAAGCAGGAACACGGAGGCAGCAGGTGACTCGCAACCACAGATCCAGACTCCACAGCTCCAGAGCCAGAAACACCTGCAGTAAGTGATAGGAGGAGAGATGAGAGGGAAGGAAAGGAGGAAAGGAAAGCACAAGACTACGGGAAAGGGAAGAAGTTCAGTTAGTAACATGCATTAATGGGATGAGGTTGCATACAGAGGGAGAGAAAGTAGAGGAGAGAGGAGCTCAGTGCATCATGGGAAATCCCCCGGCAGTCTAGGCCTATAGCAGCATAACTAAGGGATGGTTCAGGACTCACCTGAGCCAGCCCTAACTATAAACTTTATCAAAGAGAATGCAGAGAAGCTAAGACAGGAGAAATGTGATCTCTTTTCCTGGTTCCAGTCAGAACACGTGCTGCAGCATTCTGGATCAGCTGAAGAGTCTTAATGGACTTTTTCGAGCAGCCTGATAATAAGGAATTGCAGTAATCCAGCCTAGAAGTAACAAATGCATGGACTAGTTTTTCTGCATCATTTTTAGACAGGATGTTCTTGATTTTTGCAATATTACGTAGGTGAAAAAAGGCGTTCCTTGAAATTTGCTTAATGTGAGACTACATGTCCGACATGTCCTGATCAAAGATAACTCCAAGATTCCTCACAGTGGTGCTGGAGGCCAGGGCGATGCCATCAAGGGAAACTATATCTTTAGATAATGCGTCATGGAAGTGCTTGGGCCCCAGAACAATAACTTCAGTTTTATCTGAGTTTAACATTAGAAAATTACAGGTCATCCCGGTTTTAACATCCTGAAGGCACATTTGAAGTTTAGCTAACTGATGAGTTTCATCTGGCTTGATCGATAGATATAACTGAGTATCATCTGCATGACAATGAAAGTTCATGGAGTATTTCCACTCTGTACTCTGTATAACAGTGAGGTTATTTTATATTAAAATCCCCCAAAATTACCTCAAAGCAAATTTTTTCAAACTAAGTGTTGCAGTAGAAGACCACTGATGATTGAAGTGATTTTGGAGACACTACAGCTTGTAACATGATATTTACAACCGGCATCTCCTCATCCCCTTTTCTCCCCAACCACACTAATAATTGGTGACTCCATAACCAGAAACATTTAACACTACCACTCACTGCTTCCCCGGTGCCACCATGGCTGACATTTTAAAAAAACTCCAGGACCTAATGCCATCGCTCCGTTTTTATCTCTGGTCCCATTTCCACAGTTGGTCGCGGTGCTGGCCGCTTCAGTAGACTCCTTGGCCTCCACAACTGGCTCCAGTCCGCCTGCAGGGCTCACGGTGTGTATTATGTGGATAATTTTAATATTTTCTGGCAAAGAATGTCTCTTTTTAAGACAGACGGACTTCACCCAAACAAACAGGGCTCAGAAATGTTAGCTGCTCACATACAGCATGTGGTGCGGTCCACACATGACTTACGTGAAGACTAATCATTCATGCAGCACACCTGGACACACCACCGGTCACTGAACAGATCTCTGCCTCACTGCCACTAACAATTGTCTCCACCTGCTGGTATGTAAAGCCGTCTGCTCCCAGCGCTGTTCCAAAGACTTCTATTCCTGTCATCATCACGCATAGACCAGTAAACCGAAATGTGCACATCCCACACAGAAATATTAGTAATCTCTTAAGGATTAGGACAACTGCACCAACTCCAGCACCCAGAACAAACTCATTTAAAATGGCTCTCTTCAATGTGAGATCTGTCAAGTAAGACTTTTATCTTAAATGATTTTATCTTGTCTGCAAATCTAGATTTTATGTTTTTAACTGAATCCTGGTTGCAAATGAATGACTATAGCCAGCTAGCTGAACTGTGTCCGCCTCAATATGATGTTTTAGTCAACTGAGGGTCAGTGGTCGTGGTGGTGGGCTAGTGAGCGTGTATAGGAAAAAATCATCAAGTACGCTGTGATGAATTTAACTCCTTTGAAGTTCTCACTCTTAAACTTGGAGGGCATCATATCATCATATTTGTTATAATTTATCGCCCCCCAAAACCGCCTGGAGGATTTTTATCAGAACTTTTTATCTACTCTGGTTTTAAATTATGACAGAATTGTTCTTTGTGGCGATTTTAATATTCATGTTGATGACCCCAACAATGTTAATGTAACTGACTTTTTAAATATGGCCACTTCTTTTAACTTCAAACAACATGTCAAAGGGCAAACACATAACCGTGGTCATACACTGGACTTGGTTTTTACCCTGGGTGTCAGCATTTCCTCTGTGGAATTAGTGGACATGACCATATCTGACCACAAATGTATTGTTTTTAGCTGCGATTCGCCTGTTACTCATGCCACCTCACCAAGCTCCGTGTGTTCTTGCATCTTTAATGAACAAAGTGTTTCAAAGTTTTGCACATTCTTTCAGAGCCAAAGCCAACACCTGTCTGATTCCAACACCAACAATCTGGTCGATCACTTCAATCATATCTGCTTGTCGTCACTAAATATTACTGCTCCTCTAAAGGTTAGGCCTACGTCTAAAGCTAGTAAGCAACCCTGGATAAATTACAGCATTTTCAGCCTAAAAAGGGAATGCAGGAAAGCAGAGCGCAGATGGAAAAAATCCAGTCTCCAAGTCCATTACCTCAGTCTGAAGGATTTATTAATTAACTACAATAACATGGTTAAGGATGCGAGAACACACTGTTTTTCTGAACTCATTACTACACATAAACACAATCCCAGGTTTCTGTTTAAGACTGTGGATCAGCTGGTAAACCCAACCCCTCCTTGTGCCTCAGCTGGAAGTAATGATGACTGTGAATTGTTTTTATCTTATTTTACCAATAAGGTGGTGTCAATCAGAGCCTCTATTACCCCCACAGCCTCTTACTACTTACCAGCAACAAGACAGTTTTAAACAGTTTTATCCCATCGACTTGTCTGAGCTTTTAAAAACAGTATCACAAATGAGAGTCCTCCAGCCCACTTGATGTAATACCTACAAAGTTTTTACTGAAAGTAATAGATTCTGTTGGGCCCCATTTGATCTCTGTTTCAACAGCTCCCTATCTACTGGTTGTGTCCCTGATTATTTTAAAACGGCTTGCGTGAACCCACTTTTAAAGAAACCTGGTTTAGATCCCTCCCTCCATCAAAATTTTAGACCAATTTCAAAACTGCCTTTTATTGCAAAGATTCTAGAAAGAATTGTGTCCAAACAGCTGCTCACTGTACTGGAAAATAACAAATTATTTGAAAAGTTTCAGTCTGGTTTCAGGAAGTACCACAGCACTGAGACTGCCCTGCTTAAAGTCACCAATGACCTTTTAATGTCTGCTGATGAAGGCATGTGCTCAGTCCTGGTACTCCTGGACCTTAGCGCTGCTTTTGACACCATTGATCACAACATCATGTTAGACAGACTGAGGCACTGGGTGGGGATCTCTGGTACTGCCCTAGAATGGTTTTCATCCTACCTGTCAAATAGGAAGTTTTGCGTGTCTATAAACAACTATGTCTCTTCGTTCTGTCCAGTTAAATATGGTGTGCCTCAGGGGTCGGTCTTAGGACCCATTTTGTTTTCCTTGTATCTGCTTCCCCTTGGACATATTATCCATAAACATGGCATTTCTTTTCATATTTATGCTGATGACACACAAATATACTTGCCCGTCAGATCCATAGACCCTGGAATGCTGAGTTCACATAACAACTGCCTTCGTGAAGTTAAAAAATGGATGTCAAATAATTTCCTCCAGCTGAACTCCTGAAATCCTGGTCATCGGGTCCCAGCAGATGGCAGATGGTTCCCTAGTAAATCACATTAAGCATGTTGCAAAGAACCTTGGTGTCTGGTTTGATAGTAATTTAAATTTCGAGCAGCACACCACAAAGCTTGTTCAATCATGTTTTTATCAACTTAGAAATTTTAACTTTTAAGGACACCGAGACCATTTTACACGCCTTCATCTCATCACGCCTGGATTATTGCAACAGCCTTTTCACCTATAAGTTGCTGATTTTTAGGATTTTATTTCACTGTAATTAACTTGTGAGAAATTAGCATTGGTCACAGGGTTTTTATTCCTAAGGAAAAGGTTGTCTGATTTACAATAAACGTCTGCTGGCATGTTGGTGAGAGTTTTAACATAGACCAATCAAGAGACAGAGAAACATCTGATGCCATATACATTTGCATTTCCTTTCTTTGCTCAGGAAGAGTTTTTGAGTATATGCTAATTCTCTGCCATTTGTTTATCCTTCATCTACCATTTGCTGGCTGTTGTTTGCTTTGCCTTTTCAATGTTTTCTTGCATTGTTTTTTGGGGTATTATTGTCTTTACACTTTGTAACTTGTTTTTGAAAAGTGCTCTACAAATAAAGATTATTATTTATTCGACACTTTTATCCAAAGCAACTTACAATCGCTATATATATCAGAGGTCGCACACCTCTGGAGCAACTAGGGGTTGAATGTCTCACAGTGGATTCGAACCCAGGTCTCTCACATCAAAGGTGTGTGTCTTATCCACTGCTCCATCACCACCCCTTAGCAGTAACAGCGAAGTTATTGAATATTATTGAATATTAAAATTCCCCAAAATTATTACTGGATTTCTACAAACTAAGTGTTGTGGTATCATCAACATGAGATCACTGATACCTGGGGTAATTTTTGAGACACTATAGCCTTTAACAGTGTAGTTATTGAATATTAAAAATAGGCCTACCTAATATTGGGTATGCAAAAGTCTTTCCCCAAAACTAAGTGTTGTAGTATAACCAGCAGTATATCATTAATGTGTAAGGTGATTTTGGAGGCACTACATTGTATAAGTGTGAAGTTAGAAGAATATTTCTGCAGAATGTGTTTTCGGTGTTGCACTTTGTAGACGGTCCCTGCGCACTCGTCTCACAGCCTGCTGCACGTCGAGACCAATGTTATTTGTGCCGCTCCTAGGAAGACTCATTTATGTGAAAATGTACATGCATCATGTTGTCTACTTAACTACGGTAATAAAAAGGCGTTGTTTGTGTTATAAACACGTTTTGCTTACGAGTTATTGATCCCGGAAGCTCGAATCTGTGAATATATATTCCAACTTTACCGTTATCTAGTAATTACGAGATCTTTTCTCATAATTATGACATCTTATCTCGTAATTATGAGATCCTGATCTGGTATTCATGACATCTTTTCTCGTAATTATGAGATCCTGATCTCGTAATTATGACATCTTTTCTCTTAATTATGAGATTCTGATCACAATTATGAGATCCTGATCTCATAATTGTGACATCTTGTAATTATGAGATCCTGATATCATAATTGTGACATCTTGTAATTATGAGATCCTGATATCATAATTATGACATCTTGTAATTATGAGATCCTGATCTCGTAATTATGATGTCTTATCTTGTAATTATGACATCTTAGCTCGTAATTATGACATCTTTTCGCATAATTAGGAGATCCTGATCTCATAATTGTGACATCTTGTAATTATGAGATCCTGATCTCGTAATTATGATGTCTTATCTTGTAATTATGACATCTTAGCTCGTAATTATGACATCTTTTCGCATAATTAGGAGATCCTGATCTCCTAATTATGAGATAAGGTGTCTATTTTTTTCTTTAGTGAATACAATGCGCTTCCGTAGTTTAACGCTTTTTCCTAAATAAATGGAACATTATTATACCTCCCCCCGACGTTGATACGAAACTGGAAATTTTATGTTGGCGTTTCCTTTCTAACACAAATTACCAGGAAGTTGTGAAGATGTTTGATACGAAATTCAAATGAAAGGAAAGTTGCAAATTAATTCTTATCACCAAACCAACTAAAAAATCACCCATTGGTCTACTTTAGTCCATATGCAGCTGAATGAAGAAAACCGCACTGTGGTAATCTAGTTAAACCAGGAACCACATTATATCTTTAAACAGATGGTTGGCACATGCATGGCAAATCTATTCCTCCCTGTTTAGTTTTTGCTGTTTTGGTTTGTTGCACTTTTTCATGTTGTCTATGAAGATTCTCAGTCATCCAGGTCATAGTTATCCAACGAAGGTTAAAATGAAGGGCAACTGGACTTGGTTGAAGATACTGGAAGACGTTTTGTCCCTTATCCAAAGGACTTCTTCAGTTCTGACTGACTGGCAGGGAAACTCAGTTATTAAGAGGACAGGAGCCTGCAGATTGGTGTTTACAGAAAACCCACACACACAGACCAATACCTACTCTTCGATTCACACCACCCACTGGAGCACAAGCTAGGGGTCATGAGAACACTGCACCACAGAGCGGAAAACATACCAACAAGCGCCCAAGCCAGAGAGAAGGAACAGAACCACCTGAAGGGGGCACTTACAGCCTGTGGATACCCTAAATGGACCTTTGTGAAAACAGCCACAAGATCCAAGAAGAACAAAACTACAGGGGAGGAGGAAAAGAAGGTCAAACGCAACAACATTGTGATTCCATACATGTCTGGAGTATCAGAGAAACTCAGGAGGATTTTTAACAAACATAACATCCCTGTGTTTTTTAAACCCAAGAACACACTAAGACAGATGCTGGTCCACCCCAAAGACCGCACACCCAAACACAAGAAAAGCAATCTAGTGTATGCGGTCCAATGCAGTGAGGAATGCACAGACCTGTATACTGGGGAGACTAAACAACCACTACACAAACGCATGGCTCAACACAGAAGGGCCAACTCCTCAGGTCAAGACTCTGCTGTCTACTTACATCTGAAGGACAGAGGACACTCGTTTGAGGACCACCAGGTGCACATTTTAGACAGAGAAGATGGATGGTTTGAAAGAGGTGTCAAGGAAGCATCTACACCAGGGTTGAGAAGCCGTCATTGAACAGGGGAGGGGGTCTACGCCACCACTTATCCCCCACTTACAATGCTGTCCTTTCATCACTTCCCAGGAAACTCAACAAACGTAACCCATTGGCCTCAGGTGAAGATACCAACGATGGTCGTTCAGTCTTGGCCACAGGTAGTCTCAACGATTGTAACGACTGTCGTCACAACACCAAGGAACACTAACGAACCAGCGGTATCGATGACCCGGGCCAACGACCCCACTGAGGTTAAATAACTGAGTTTCCCTGCCAGTCAGTCAGAACTGAAGAAGTCCTTTGGATAAGGGACGAAACGTCTTCCAGTATCTTCAACCAAGTCCAGTTGCCCTTCATTTTAACCTTCGTTGGATACTTTTTCATGTTGTTTGTCAGACATTTTGACCCTAAGTAGTCATCGCAGGTCAAACAAAACTCAGGACAAAATGTCATTTATTCAAACAAAGTTCACAAAAGACAGGGCTACACTGGAACAAAATCGAGTTTATGGCCACTATTATACACACACTTTTGTTTTGAGACCATCATAAGCACTCATCTCTCACTACACTTGCGCGCACACACACATACACACACACACACACACACACACACACACACACACACACACCATAAATGAAATAAAACAAGACAACAATAATAGTCCTTTCTACAAATTATCTGGCAGTATGATTAGCTGGTTTATGGTCCCATCTTAATTCATAATTCTTACATCATGACTGAGTCCTAAAAACATTTACAGCACAAACTAAACATTTAGCGTTATTAAAATGCACATGTACATGTCATGATGCTGTGAAGCAGTACAGTGATTTTACATTAACAGGAAAATTAAAATGTGATTCAGCTAATTCTCAAAAAACAAATATATTTACATTATTGTACAAAACAAACATAAAAGAAAACATGAACATAAAAATGTAAATTTTTAAGTTGACAGTATGTATTAGCATGTAAAATCCAGTTTTGATGGCTAGGTGATGTTTGAGCTTGCTATGCTTAAAGTTATGATGGTCAAAGACAAACTGAAGACTTTATGACCTATTTGTAACATATCTTATGATGGAAGACTAGATGATCATGTTGTTACAACCTTAAATACAGCTTTACTAGGTCTGTACTGTTTTTCAGATCCGCTTGTAGAAACATCAGCAGTGCAAGCTACTCACACCAACACGACACAAAGGTAAATGACAAAACATATAAGGCAAATTGTACTTTCAAGTTTACAAAAGAATCTGTAAACAGTTTGCAGACAACAACAGCAAAAACACTTTGTGAATGTTTTAGAAAGAAGTTCAGTTCTGTAGAAATGACTGATCTGAGTTATCTGTTATGGCTTAACTATGCCATCCTACACAAAATTCACTCATCTTCATCAGCTACATTGAATGCAGTAAACTCAGTGTAGACGATGAAAATGTGCTTGAATTCTGAAGAGGTAACGATGCGAGGAATGGCTTGCTCCTACCGTACGTTAGACAACCTAATAACGAGATTAATAAAGATGAACACAGCGAGTGCAGAAGCAATGGGAAAACAAAAATGAACTCTTGAAAAAGACTGTGACGCACCCGAGATTTAGTTATTATTAAACATGGCTCGCCCTACAAGAGCTAATGCTATGTTGATGATATTTGACACAAACATGACATTCCAGCTATTTAGGTTTACAGGTTCATTACAGCTAGACAGTGTAATGTAGGCTATAAGGCTATAATGCATAAAAAGTGTGTTGTGGGTCAGAATGGTAAACAGTACTACCTTGATATTTTTGCAATGAAGCTGTCAGTTTTAGCAGATCAGGCTGATTTTTGTACATGTTATAGCACCTCCTCTCTCTATCATTCTACCATTCTGTCAATTTATAGCAGATATACTCAGCATTATTTATTCCTATTCCCCTCCTGTAAAGTGAGTGTTTCTTCAATTTCCCTGTGATCACTCAAATTTCCCCTCTCCTCTTGTCATCCATCCTTCACAGCTGCCACTTGTTTTTCTTACTGTTATCCTCCTTCCCTTGTCCTTTAAACAAGTATCACAACTTCTTTTCCTTCCTCTTCCCACCCGCGTTTCCTCCAGCCTCGCTGACACCCTCCTCTCTTTGGTCCGTGGCGAGCATTTCGTCTGCGTCACTGTGGCAGTTGTTGTTGCGGCTACCGGAAGCAGAGCGAAACACTGCGGAGCTTGCAGAGATGGGTGATGGCGTGTCCATGTCTCTGTCAGGTCCGTAGCTGGAAGTGGGAGACGGGGGAGGCAGGGAGGAGGAGATGGAGGGCTGGAAGAGAAGAGAAAAGAGAAGAGATGAACCTACACCCTCTTTCCTGTCACTGCCGCTTGTGCTTATGCTAACTTTTTGTTTTGTTCAGATTTTTATGTACGTTTACCTGTAATGAGATGCTGGACTTGTTGGTCTTCTCTTTGACTTTAGCCAGAGCTCCTTTCAGTCCAGTGGATCTCTCTGTCATCTCCAAGGCTGCTCTCAGCAGTTTGGGTGTCTCCGGCCTAACAGGGGCTGCTGGGACCTGAGGAGGATCCTTAGCCTCTTCTTTGGGCTCAGGTTTCTTTCCCTTGGTCAGCATCTTCCTGTGGTTGAGACGGTAACTTTTATTAGACTTGTGAACAGCCTTTAATAATTATATACATGGAACAAAGCTCTTGTGTAAGTAGATTTTTGATCTGGTGGCCTCACTATATCTGCACTTTTCCACAGCAGAGACAAATGTTTGGGAGTCATGCATAACTAATACAAGACAGATGCGAAGCAGGGGGTACTGTGATGCCATTGATTTTTAACCTGGCCTTCTTGCGGAGCAGTTTCTTAGACTCTGGGTAGTGGACCAGGATCTCATTCAGGTCTTTCTTGTCCAGGATGAAGAGATTGGCAAAGCCATGGGCGATTACATTTGCTGTGCGTCTGTTACCTCCTCCTACTGAAAGCAAACTGCCAATCAAAGAAATTATGGTTGAAAATGGCATTTTCCATCACGTTTGACATTTCAATGTCAGGAAAACAGAGGTCAGTTAGAATTTGTCATGCAATATTTATTTTGATTTTGTGCAAAATCACAATGTAATATGGAAACCAAACCATTAGACCCAAACCTCTAAATATTATTATATTAGATATTTGTCAGAGATGATAGCTTAGATCCTAAGTGGCAAGACTGGTGAAGATGTCCTGTACTATTGTGGGAAATTATTTCACCGCCTGTGAAAATCTCTTCACCTGATCTCTCCAAAGACTGAACCTGCTCTGAGAGTGACAAACACTGTCTTCCCATCCGGTCCTCCAACCACCTGCACCTCCCCTGCCTTTATGATGTACATCTCCCGACCAACCTCGCCCTGAGCGAGACAGAAGAGAGAGGCAGAGGCAGATCAAGAGAGGGAAAGAACAATACAAATGGCAAACGCTACCACATACAGTTGTCTTCTACAAACAGAACACAGGCAAGTTTGCATACAGTAAGTACCTTTTTGCAGACATAATCCCCAGGCAGGTAGACAACAGAGCGTAGGCTTTTCAGCATGTCGAAGATCATCTGTCTGTCACAACCCTGTCAAGAGGGAGCACATAAAATGTGCTTTTAAAACCATGTTTTATGTCTGTCTCTTGTTGATCTCTACATGGCGAATGCAGTAGCTTTATAAAACAAATGAGTCCTGCACAAAGACTGTTGGGATCCTCACTGAACAATGTCAGACTTTCGTGATTGCGAAGTTTAGAATAGCATTATCTATCTGGTATACCGTGCAATTCTTTTCATGTGTTTTTAGGACATCCTACCTGAAAAAGAGGGACTTTGCTGACAATGGAGTAGTTCACGTCTATAGCAATGTCCAGACGCATTTTATCTGGCAACTGAGTCAGTAGCTCCTGCTCATCTGGCAGGCAGACAATAGGAGGTACAATGTGACTGAGAGGTCAAATGTATAAGATACATATGAACACGCACACATACTGTAATGCTGTCCTTACCCAGCATGCCTTGTGATTGCCAGGTGTAGTTGTACCAGATTTTGACACGGTTCTGGACATCTTTGGGGATGCGATAGGAGGACATGTATTTAATAGTGTTGTCCATACACGTGCGGTAGTAGGTCTGACCTGCTGTGGCTGCACCAACCACATCACGCATCTGGGAGGCAAATGAGCAAAATCAGCCAATCGGAAAGGTTTGTTGGTTATTTTTGATGTATTAGTGTCTTTGCTCCATGACATGCATAATTAGAAACATAACACACTGGAGCTTTGAACGTTAAGTATATGTAGAAGGCACCGATTTTCTAAAGGTCTAAATTATAGTTATCTACCTACCTGTCCAATCATGATAGAGAAGACAAAGACTCCAACAAAGTAGTTGATGAGTTGGAAGACTATCTCAAACAGGGTTGTGGGTTCTGGCAATCCGCCAATGGTGATCAGGGTTTTCACCGCAAAGTAGTAACAGCGAATGTAACTGAGAAGAGACAAAGACGGGGCATTAGAAAGAGGCAGAACAAGAATATAGCTTTAAACGAACACGATGGGCAGGAGTTTTTAAATAAATGAGATGTACAATAAAAGTCAAAAGATGCAACTAGAATAGACTAAGGGAGATAAACTGGAGATGGTTTGTGTGAATGACACAGAGGAGAGTGATCCTCATTGGTCTTCACTTTGCTCCTTAGGGTGTTCATCTGCAATTTCTGTTATATCAGAACAGCTGGGCACCTATCAATCACCTTTAAACACCCATCCTAATCTCATGCCAGTAGTCGTGTATGCTGTGTGTGTGTGTGTATTTATCCCACCAACCTGTTGCCACTGCCATTGTAAAGCCACTTGGTCGATCCTAGTCCCATGAAGGCAGAGTACCAGTAGTATAGACAGGCGTTACAGTGGAGACAGTAAAGAAGATAGGTGGTGGTGCGGATCACCCTGAGAGACGGAGAGGGAGAGAGCAACACATTTGCGTAAACTCGACACCAAAAAAGTTATTTGTTCATCTCCGTCACCGCGTTGCATCCCAAGCAAGGAAGACAAAGTGAGAAGAAGGGTACAGAGATAGAAGGGAGAGAACTGAGTACAGTAAGATACCGTCAGGTTCAGCTGACCTGTAGATGTAGGCTTTGGTCAAGATGGCCTCTAGACGCTCGTTGAACTCAAAGAAGGAGTTAATCTGCATTGATAGAGAACAGAAGAAATATTTAAAGATTTTGTTTTCAAAATTTGTCTTTCAAACATTGGAAAAAGTGATATCTAAATAGTTGACATTTGATTTCCAAAATTGGATACATGGAGCCTTGGAAATAAAATTCTCCTTCGAATGGGTGTGTTGCTAGTGTGTGTTCTTCTTTGTGTGTTGGTTGCCCAAGTACTCATACTGCAACAGGTTGTAAGGGATTGTTAATGGGAGGTGGCTGAATATACAGTAATAATAATAATCTTTATTTATATAGCACTTTTCAAAACAATGTTATAAAGTGCTTTCATAAGAACAAAGAAAATAAAACACAGCTAACAAAATAAGATACACAGTAAAAGCAGGAAGTTATGAAATTAAAATACATTTAAAAGAAGAATAGATAATTAAAATCAACTACAATCAGGAAAGGTTCTTCTATAAAAGGATGTTTTAAGAACTGACTCAGCCCTGACTGAAAACACTTTGTCCCCTTTAGTTTTCAGTCAGTAATAAACCTCACCTTCAGCAGCCTGGGTATGCGAAGCAGAGGGTTGATACCAGTCTTAAAATAGAAGAGCTCCAGGGGAACAAGGCTGGCTACATCAAACTGAAAAACAGGAAGGTGCCGCCTCACTGACTGGATTGCTTCGATGATTGATTCAACTATTCACATGTTAAGCCCAGAAAAGCAGAATACACTCAAAGATGGACTTTTATTCATCTCTATTTACTTACTTTGAAGCGCTTGGTGCTCATGTAATTCTTTCTCATCTCTTTTTTGTCACACTGTAATAAAAACAAAAAAACTGCAGATATGAACAATGATCCTGGTAGGTTGATTCTTATGGTCTTGAACTGACACTACTGTAAGCCCTTGTGTAAAAATACAATACAGTGATTATTTCTTTTTTTGGTATTGTTTTTTTTTAAGTGGTTCCTGTGATTTCAACAGCCTGAATGTTACAGTAATGGCTTCCAGTGTCCCACTCACCACTATGTCCCCACCACGAATAAATTGCAAGCGCGGCTGGAAGATGATGATGTCCAGGATGTAAATGAGGTCACACAGGTAGTCCATCAGCAGCCAGATGTACATGTTGTCTGGGGTCTGATAGGGGAAGGCAGAGCGCACTGGGATGAACCACGCGTTCCAGTTCCACGCCAGAGAGACCAGTAACATCCACAGCACATACATTAGGTCTGTGGAGAGAGGCGACGAGATGAGAGGGTGTAGGCCGTGAGAGAGATGGAGAAACTGAGGGAATTAGACAATAGGAGAATTGACAGGTGTAGAGTGAAAGTAAAATCTTTCAGTATTTACAGAACAAGTGATGGCTAAGCACCAACTACCATTATGCACTGTTAACTAGGCACTGATGGAAATAACAGTATGACAAATAAGCAAGATTTAAGCAGTATTATTAAGCACACTTTGCATTAAATTGGAACTTGGTTTTGTGCTAAAGAAGAAAGAATGGTAACAGAATATGGACTGGTTCACAAAGTCCTTATGGATGTGAAACAAAGGGAAAAGAAAAGGATAAATGACAGATGATTACAGTACAGTAGAGTCACCTTTACCCAAACCTCACAATAATCATTCATTCTGGTCGCATATAAACTCAATAAGTCAAATAATATATCTTGAGTGTTTAGTTTCTTGAGCAGCTCAATGAAATTTGTTTCTGAAGTGGCCGAAATCAGTGTGTTATTTTAGACATTGTGTCAGGACCATGCCCCTGAAAAATGTCATTCATTTCTCAGTAGTTAAAGTGAAGAAGATTCTACTGTACAGGACGGTGCTGTAGGTGGAAGCGGGTGACATATTCGGGAGGGTTCTCACTGGTGAAAGGGTCGATGCTGGCAGGGAAGCGGAAGTGCATACAGGCGCGTATCCACCGAGGAGTTTTCACCTTGCAGCAGGCGCTAGACTGCTTTTCCTCTGCCCCACTCTCCTCCACTCCTCCTCCTCCTCCTGATGGACCTGCTTGTGCCTCCTTCTCTCCCCCGTCTACTGGCTGACCTCCAGGAGCAGGCTGAGGAGCTGAAGTCTGAGGAGGAGCTGAAGGGAGGTGAGAGGGGAAGGGTCAAAAGGTCAGAACAACACATTTAGAAAACATACAGGCGCAGAATTACTAAAGGTTTGGAAACTGGACTCGCAACGCGTTGGTCAAGACGTCCCTGCCTGAAAGATCGGAAGCAAAGAATAAGATTTGCCATCTCAGACCGGATCAGAGTGCTCCAGTTATTATTCTTAAGGGCACAAAGTTGAGTGTTAGTCTCGGCTGAATAATGGAGTTAGTGCTTGCAGTGGGTGGGTGGTGCCTGTGTGGGGGTCGTTTCAAGGGCATTTCTGTTTTCTGTTTCCACAAATGAATTAATTTGCTTGTCAGTGAACTAAACAATGTCTCTCAAGTACAAAACTGGCTCAATCCTAATTAATCCAGACTATAGATTTTCTGAAAAGTTAACTAACAAAGAAAGTGCTATGGTTCATACCTTGCTAATGTACAGTAAGGTTCTGTAGTGAACAACAAGTGCACCTCAAACTATTTGCTGAATGCCACAGACAGACCAGACTTAGGGTCAACTAATACATGTGTAAAAAAACCCTACATTTTACAGTCTCCGGAAAATGTATTAACATCAACATAGCATTATCCCGAAGTGCGATTCCCAAAGTTTTTTAAGCCTCTGCACCTATTTATAATGATTTTTCATTATCATTTTCATTGTCAACCCCCAAAACACACATACACCTTTTTTAGCAACCAACCCCTCCCTCCCTTCCTCTGATATCTCGTTCAACGCACACTGCAGGCATACTATATAGTTATTCATACCGTATTGCCATAGTCATAGCCTGTACCTACCTGTATCAATAGACATTCATGAAGACATATATTTATATTTATATATCATTCATTCCTTGCACTTTGTATAACAATGTGTTATATTCTATTTAATTATTGCTTAAGCACTTCTGGTTAGACGCTATCTGCATTTCGTTGCTTTGTACCAGTGACATGCGCAATGACAATAAGGTTGAATCTAATCTAATCTAAAAATCTAATCTACAAGTGTAGGCTATAGCCTTAGTGTTATTTGCACAGAACAAAATATTTTAATAAAAATACCAAGTCAAAAACTCTGTCTGTCAGAAGAATCGTGTTTCTACTTTGCATGACATATGAGACCCAATCAGAGACAAATATGAGAGTCTGCGTCACCGTTTCTAAAGTCCTCTGTTTTTGCCCGTCCACACTAAGGCCTAGTCCACACGTGCGCAGGTATTTTTTTAGGAATTTTTCCTCCTTTGTTTTAAAAAAAATCTCTGTCTATATGAAAACGCACAAACACGCTTTCAAGCTCTGTCAAATGCCAAACCACTGCAACCGGCGTTTCTTACAATCTTCACCCTGGCAAGGGTTTTCAATAATGGTCAGTTTCGGTGACCTGATACTGCGTTTCCGTGTGGACGAACGGCCAAACCGCGTAGAAAAAGTTACGGTTTTGAAAATACCTGTGTTAGTGTAGACAGCCTAAAACGCTCTCTGGAGTTTCAAAAGGGAAAACGGGGTCGGCAGCTTTTTCAAACTTCTCCATTTCAGGTCTTAATTTTCGCCGTTTTAGTCTGGATGGGTGGTGCAAACATAGCAAAACGTCTCCGTTTTAAAACAAAAACGCAGTAGTGTGGATGGGGCCTGGGGGATGAATGAGGGACACTGGTGATTCAACTTTAGGGATGAAGGTGGGAAAGTTGGGAGATTGAAGCCTGGAGATAAGCTACTACTGCTACTTCTCACCTGTGTTTGTCTGTCAGTGGCAGTTTCATGTTACTGTGCATAGATGGCAGTCCAAGGTGTGACTTAAATGAGTAGTACTTTCTCAGCTGGACAAGGCTGATTCTTTTAACCTGGAAATAAAATATACTGTCACACACAGCTGCTTCAATCTAAGGCCGCTGTCTGCCTGTTATGTCTGCCTTGTTCTACTTTTGTGAGTTAGGATGCAAGGTTTCATGCTGTATGTCCCAGGCCAGCTCACTGTGTGTATGTGTGTGTGTGTGTTTGTGTATAGGTGAGAAAAAACTCACAGGGGATGATGCTGTCTTCATCTGAGCTGTCAGGGTCAATGAGTTTCTCCTTTGCCTTCTCCGTCCTCTCTTTAAACATCTTAACCAGCTCCTGAAGACGCTCGTTGACCACTGTACTGGTCTGACTGGCTGCAGAAGCAGGACGTTCTTTCAGCCTTGAAAAATAAAGTCAGAAATAAAATTAGCTGATGGATTTTTATTATGAATGTCCATATATTGTGTGTGTGTGTAAGAGAGAGCGAGTGTGTATTACTCATGTTGTGAGGACATTAATCTGATTACACATTTATATTGTAGGGCCTTCCTTATGGGCCCCAACTCCCCATAACGTAAATCATAAAGTTTTTGGGTTAATACTTGGTTTGAGGTTAGGCTTCGGATACTTTTCCATAAGTCAGTGTAATGTCCTCTAATGTGAAAACATGACTGTGTGCGTGTATTTGTGTACAGTGCTCACATGTCATCTGCGCTGTGCAAGCTGGACTGGCTGGGCCAGGCTCTGACAGGGATGCTTGCTTCATCGTCATCATCTTCACTTTGAGAGTGCAGCCTCCTATCGCTAAAGTTAGACACAGCAACATCTTTCAGACTGTGCAGCCTTAGTTAGGTTATTGTTTCCTTCTCTTTCTGTGACGTTACTGTACAACATGTAAAACATTATTTGCAAACACAAATCACGTTATTGTCATACAGTTCTGCCTAATAAAATGACAGACGTTGTCCAAGGGAAAATGGAAAAACTACATGCTGCTAGTGATTGTGAGGAATGCAAATGATTTATGATTTTATGAGTGAATGGGCAAAGGCAGGCAGGATATGAAAATGCATGGATTAATGAATGGCGATGGATAATATATCGACTGGGCAGCACGATGTGTGGGGAAAGCAATTAGATGGATACTAGATGAGTTGATACAGTATTTAATAAGGGTAGGATATCTTACATCTTTGTCCAGATAGTCCTTCGATTCCTTCCACCACTGTCGTGGACGGTCAGAGCAGGGTTTTAATTGATTGTGTGTGTTTAAGAGAGAGGGACGGGGGAGAGAGAGGGTTTGTGTGTGGTGTGTGTGGCAGGGAAAGCATGATATTATTCCAAGAAACAGATAACAAGTGAAGATAATCACCCACAGTGCTCTGCAGGTAGGTGACACAGTGATGATGCAAGCGCAAGACTGTGACGCATATGTTTATTGACTTTTGATATGTTATGACAATATCCGCACAGTAGCCAAAAGCACAATCTGTGAAAGCCATGCAAAACTACCTTCACAACACAACATTACAACACAGAACGACACAAAACACAAAACACTCCATACTATGATTTTACATTGGTCTACACTGCACACAGCATCTATTGCTCGTCTGTTTGTCCTGGGAGAGGGATCCCTCCTCTGTTGATGTTCCTGAGTTTTGTCCCATTTTTTCCCCCTTAAAATCGAGGGTCTAAGGACAGAGGGTGTGTGCTGTGCAGGTTGTAAATTCTCCATGAGGCTGATTTGTGATAATGGGCTATAGAAATAACACTGTCTTGACTTTCGAAAACATTTCAACTTGCTTGTGTCATTTTAGCAGTTCTTGTTGTCTTTTATGTGCAGAAAAGATTTCATAACCTTGGGACCAAATCGATAGACATTTCAGATTTTGGTTTCTGCAGGACACTGACGTATGTAAAGACCAATACGATGCTTCTAACTACTGACATACAGCAGACAGTAGAGGGCAGTAGATGCATTTCAAACTGCACAAAACAGGGAAAACATGAAGAGTTTCACTCCAAAATGATAATAATTTAACAATTAAAACCATGAACACAATTCTATCACTGAAATTATTTGTCTTTTTAGATGTTTTGTAATCTAGAGTCTTCAGAAGTTTGTGTTTTGCCAGCTACCAATATATCATTTGATCTCATTTTGGATGAAAACACTCCACAACAGAGAAGCTTACACCTTGACGTAACCCAAATAACACATCCTACTGATCTTACTTTGCTTTCCTCTCTTGTGAAATCATTAGCCATAAGTGCATATAACAGCTATGCATATGTATTGTTTCACTGGAGGAAAAGACTAATCACTGCTGAAAGACAATTAAAAGCGCTAGTACAACTCCAACGATCCATGCAGTTTCCTTACTCTTTGTCTCCTTTACTGTGGATAAAAAGCATGAGGGGAGAGAAAAAGATAACAAATGTTATAATGCACACCCAGATAAACTGAAATATTACTGGAATAATACCCTCTCAGTTATACAATTCTAGCTGATTGCTAGGGGTGGTACTTCTCACCTTTGACGACCTCCAGAAGGGGGTCACAGGGACAGTGAGGGTCGTAAGTTTGGGGTCCTGGGGGGGTGAGGATTTTGGGGTTATTGCTCTCCTCCACCCCTCCTCCTCTCTCATGATCAACATCCTCTACATTGACGGCTGGACGAAGGCTGAGGCTAGAGCTCTCTGGAGAGTTTGAAAGGCACAAAATGTTTGTAGATTAACGAAGAGCATCACAAATAATGCGCACGTGTTAGCATTGACACTGCAGTGCAGAACAGCAGTAAGCAAAGCAGGTCACAATTCTGAGCAGAGGCCAGGCAGGGCAGCGTGAGAGGGAAGCAGATTTACCGAGACCTACATTGCGCTAATGCAAGAGGATCCACCTGTGAACTAGGCCATGTATAAGAGTGACCTGATAGCTGAGAGGACTAGTTTACTCATTTGGCAAGCCATTCAGTCTGGCTAATCTGGCTCATGGTGAGCTGGCACACTTCTGTCTTCTTCATCAGATACAAAAAGTGCCCTGTAAGTCAGTGTGCTGCCTCCTCTTGTACATTGTTCACAATTTGTTTCAGACTTTATCAACACTATATGGAAATGAACGGCAGGATGTGCATGTGCGTGGATGTTTATTTTTTTGGATCTTCAAAGCCCTAGCAAACAAATTAACTGCAGTGCTTTATTCACATCATGTCTGAGCTTATTAGACACATGACACAAAGAGACAACACATAAACATACAAAAAAGACCACTACCACAACAACCAAACTGCTACTGTTTTTCCGTGACAGCATGTTCAGGGTTATGAACACGCTGTCGTTTGCCATCTCATTTGACATCTGAACTCAGGTGATCATTTACTGCTTGCAAAATGTCTTTGTTATTTTAAGAAAAGTTTTGTAGCAATCAGTTGTTCTTTCAATTTTAGAGCTATTTTATCCTGATGCCACACATTATGAGACAACTGTTGACCTATTAGGACTGAGTTCAGGTATCTACAAGGAATCTTATGATGGAACACAGTTAACTTTCCACTGCTGCAGATTCACCTGTGGGTTTTATTGCTGAAATGTCATCTTCAATGAAGAACGCTGGGTTAGAGAGACCTGACAGCTTGTGGGATGGTGAGTTGAGCTGCTTTGATGGGGGGCCGACAATTGGCGGCAGGCGTGGGTAGGATGGCACATTAGGCAAGTCGAGGGTGCTACCGTTGGGGAAGATGGAGATGGGAGCGGGACCGGAGGTGAGGGTGGTGAGGAGGAGGGAGAGGGGAGTGTCGGACGAGCCGGTAGAGTTCAATGTCTTGCTGATTCTTGTCGTGATTCTGTTTTTGCTGTTGTTGTTGTTGTTGTTGTTGTTGTTGTTGTTGTTGTTGTGTATTAGGCATCTTGAGGCATAAGGCTGTTGAGGCGGTTCCGGACGTTGAGGAAATACTGCTGCGTTCGACTGGGAAACTGGGAGAGCTTCTGAGGGATCGTTGAAAAGCTCTGGGAAAGACTGGACAGACTGGGGCCAACGGAACCGTCTGAGCTTTTGGGCAATAGCTCAGTCAGTGTCTGGGCGATATTTCGTGGGACCTGCGTGAGTCGGATTTGGGAGAGCTCTTGGCGCAATTCAGGGGGGCAGGGTGGGTAAGTACTTGGTAACGTCAGAGAGCTGGGTGGGTAGCTTAGGCATGGGGGGGTATTTTGGGAGTGGAGATGCCGTTCTCTTTGAAGAACGCGTTGATGTTGCCGAGGCACTCAGAGGTGTGAGGAATGCGCATCAGGCAGCTCTTTAATGCATCACAGCTGACTGGAGCTATAGAGGAGACAGGTGGATAGGCAGATATACAGTCAGGCAGAATATAAGCAAGGTGGGAGATGGGTTCAATAGACAGCCAAACAGCAATGTAGTCAGTTTGAATCTGCCATTCTGATAGACACAGAGGTACAATAATAAAATAAAACGCAGTCATAGTTGTCTGTCAGTTAAGCAGCTTGTGTGTTCAACACAATACAACTAGTCAGTCATGCATACAGGAATGAAACTGCTAATTAGAGCATTAACAGCTCTAACCACAGTCTCCTATAGAATCTGTAATGACGAATATTTTCCCATACAAAAAAAATAGTACATACCCCCACAGCCGTCCCCAGTAGCTTCCTCCTCCTACAAAAAACACAAAGCATGTGAATGAATGACAGGTGAGAAGATCACAAATTTGTATTATTGTTGCTAAGTACCCAATTGATACACACAAGTATCATCAGAGTAAAATGTGTCAATATCCGTTTTCTAATAAAGAACAAATATAGGACCTTTTATTAAAAAAACTATTTATATAAATAGATCTCCTACCATTGTGATCAGAAACATTGCTCTGAAGCATAGTTTCTAGTAAGTACATCAACTTCTGATCAACTCAATTTCAGGCTTAAATTATCAACTTCTGGTTAGTCCTGCCAATGTTCGGTTTAAACCTCACCCACTTCTAGTGCGGATACAGATAATTTAGTTGGTTGAACAGATACTGATACAGATAATGGTGTACTCGCACATCCCTAAGGTCAGGCCATGCAGTCATGTGTATTACAGTCTCATGGGTCATGAGATGAACCATTCATCACTGTGCATGTTCGAGCCGTGGACATTACTTTTTCACCAGCTTTGTCAGCGTTGGCGCTTCGATCGTCTTTCTCTGCTTTCTGCGGCTGCTTGGTTACAGGCTCAGCTTCTGAACTGGCTTCCTGGGTCGTGGTCTCTGGTTCTTGCTCTGGTTCTGGCTTTGGCTCTGGCTCTGGCTCTGGCTCTGGTTCTGACTTTGGCTCTGGCTCTGGCTCTGGCTCTGGTTCTGACTTTGGCTCTCTGGCTCTGGCTCTGGCTCTGGCTCTGGTTCTGGCTCTGGTTCTGGCTCAGGCTCAGAGGTCTTAACTGGTTCAGGACTTGGAGGTGGAGAGGGGGAAGTCTGCTGTGGCTCTGCTTCCTCCTTTGGCTCTAGATTTTTTTGAAATTATAGATGTCATGAGATATAAACATTAGAATACAACAGTGATAAACATGTGCCTGGTGTTGATGATACAGACATTATAGAAATATATAATGATTAACAAAATGATACAGACATTTTAGAAATAGACAATGATTAACAAATATTATATATATAAAATACCATTTATTATATTATAAGAATATAATATTGAATAATAATATTTTGCACGTGGACAGCGTGCTTTGCCATCTACTCAATTTTGTCATGATTTCTACCTGGTTCCTTAGATTCCTCAGTCTCTTCCTCCTGTTTCTCCTCAGCAAGGCTCTGTTCCTCTCTGCAGGACAGGACAAGGAACAAACTAGTTGGACAATTCATGTATCAGGCTGTCTGGCAGTGTGACAGGCCCCACATTGTAACGTGGTCCATTAAACAACAGTTGGTTGTATAAAAACAGTACTACAGTTAGGACAGACATGCTTGTATTTTTAGGGAAAACCTACCCAAACACAGAATGTACACTGTACTCTTCCAGCAATCTTGAAACGTAAAGTCAATATTTAAAACAAAGACAGCCATTTTCAGAAGTACTTGACTATTTAGTGCCTGTTTGTGAAGGTTTCCACCCTCTGAAATTAGTAATTTGACTGTATTTGAACATGTTAGAAACACATGGATTTAAAAAGAAAATGGATGACTCACTTTAAAAGTGTATGTACACAGTCAGCTAAAATGATACAGGTAATAGTGTAAAACTGTTCTTCTATTTTCCCTTTTTTTTTAGCATTATGTAACTGCTGTATTCAGCACACATTTGTTTCTCTACATTTAGATAGCATGTGATGTGTTGAATTGTCCAATGTAGGCACCCAGATTAGGTTAACAATGACATTATTATTTTACAGACTGCACTTGAAATGATGATACTGGAAAATGTGAAAACATGAACTTTCCTCGGTGTTAGCTAACTTAGCGTTCCCAATAGCCTGTAACGTTAGTAGTTTTTCTCTCTGTTGTTAGAATAAAACGACTGGCTTAGTGACCACCTGTAGCAGGATGCCTACAAAACGTTAATTAGGCCTACAGTATATGTTTACATTAGGGTAGAAGAACAGTTAGGGTTTATTAATTTCGTAACATATATAAGTACATTACATAATCACGCTGTTATGACAAGATACTCACTCGCCCCGTCACGTGCGTTAATCGTTAATAGTCCCGACAGAAAATGTCCACCAGCATCGACACAGTAACGTTAACACTAACTCTGCTGCGGAGTCTTATAAACCAGTTTAGGGGGAAATATTCCGTCACACCTCCGTCCATCATTTTCCGTCTCTAGCAGCAGCAGGTGCAGAGTGTTACCGGGGGTGGGGGGACAGGGGGCCGGCTGTTGCCAAGTGAAGCTGTGGTTGCTATGGCACGGTAGTGTGATGCTGAGGCAGCGCGCGGCAAGGATCACATAACGAGAGCCCGCGGGATTTGGGAGCTGACAGCCGAATGACTGGATCAGCACGAGACTGAATTCACACGACTGTGCTGTGCAACAGGTTATACTGGGGCCCCGAGGTCTGTCAGTGGTGGGAAGTGCTGTGTTTCTATTCCATGACACTTTATACTTCAGAGGGAAATACGCTATTGTTCTTTTTACTGAACTATATTTATTACGAGTTAGTTACTGTGTATATCAGTTTCAGAACATCAGTTTGTTACAGTTTAAACTATATAACATAATTTAAATCAGCTCCCCCTCCACCAGTTGCAACATTAAAATACTGCTTGTTGAGGCAGAAGTCTTCTCTGTAGGGCATAAGTCAAAATAGAATAATAATAATTAAAAAAAAATAAACAAAATGCTCTGAAAGGGTCCATATTGATGCATAATTAATGAAAAATTTAATGCATTCTTAGTTGCAATGCAGTTTATTTTACATTGTGCTACTTTTACTTTTGTTAGTCATCTGAATACTACTTCCACCACAGAGTGTCTCACTATAGTTCACTATATCATCATATGTGGGTTGAGGGTCTCAAGAAGGATTTCAAGGACGATAAGAACAGAGAAGCCTCCATATTTGCGTTCTGCGACTTTACTATAGTTCACTTCGCTCTCCTCTTCTTGTGGCAATCTCTGCCTGGTCATAATGAAGATGCAGTGTCACAAGGATGCAAACATTCAAAAATGCACAAACACTCTATCTCGCTCTCTAATTGAGCATAAGGTCTTACTCAGCTTCAGGCTCCTCCAGCAGGTCTTGACTCCCCAGTGAAAGTTTGATGGACTGTCCCTCACTGGTCATCTGTCTGATGGCCATCTCAGCTGTCTGCCTGGCCACCTCCTCAGCCATTCGAGCCATCTCCACGCGCTCCTGCAGCAGACTAAAGCGAGGCAGGACACACTGATATGATTGTGCTGTATGATAATTGTTAGTATTGTGGTAAATTAAATTTTGGATGTGACATGAGTCTCTACGGATCCAGTCAATCAAATCAAATTACATAAACAGGAAGACTATAAGGGGCATAAAGCAAGGGAATCCATTAAAAAGAGGCTGAACTAACAAGTTACAGCTTGTGTTGTCGCTGATGTTTTGAGGAAGACTTTGATTTTGAATACTTCTACTACTACTTTAATACTATAAGTTAATCAAGATCAATACAATTGATGATTCTATGCATTAGAACTCTTAAAAAATGATGAAGGGAAATTTAAAAATGACATTTGTTTAGGTTTGCTGCATTTTTTTACTGAAAAGCAAACAACCTGTTGGCTTAACTGAACAGCTGGTATTATTGGCTTATCAGAGTCCAGTGTGACCACTCTTTGTGACTTAGTACTCTTGACTAACTTATTTTAATTATTATTTTAAATGATATGAATAATTTACACACAGTGGAAGTGTCTTTAATATGGCAATAGTCTGCAGCACCTCCACCCTCTTGTTCTCCACCTCTCTTACCGTTCCTCCATGGTAGCCAAAGCCACATCTTCGGCCTCCTTCTTGATGCTTTCAATGAATGGAGTCCAGCGGCCTGTCTGGGTCTCAGCATCTTCCTGAGATATCTTTGTCAAGCTCTCTGACCGTTCTGGTCCTGGGTTGGAGTCAACGCACTTTTGAGACTGCAGTGGTTTGGACTGTGTCTGCTGTGTCGCTTCTTGCTGTTGGTGTGTTGTCAGTGATGGTGCAGTCAGTGATGTGGACGGTGCTGCCGCTTTGGACTGATGTTCACGTTTCGGCTGGCCCTCGTTGTCTGACTCCACGTCTTCTAGTACCATGTCAGGTTTGAGTTTGGATGAAACTACGAGAGGGTGACATGGATCAATTTGTGTGTAAGGAGCAAGAGACTTGTGGTTGACATTGGACATGTTGGTGATGGATGTTGGTTCTGGGTTTTTCTATATGAAGGATTTTTTTGTATGGACACACATTACAAACTGGATTTGATCTACTGATGGAATTAATAAAGTACCAGGGTTTCAGACAGGGCTGCTTATAATGCAGGTATACAACTGTAAAGTTTCTACATGCTCACTTTTTTGGTTTCATGTTGGAAGTTCTTAAGAGATGGAACATTTAATTCATCTTTGTGTGTTGATGATGTATGGCGGTAATGGAAGTGTTTCAAGTGGGCACGGATGCTGTCAGGCTTAAGTTGTTCTTTATACCAATTATAGGGCAGGTTATTGATAAGACCACCACATGAATCATTTCATACTGACTCTTTATTATTCCTGCATTATCCTTACAATACAGTACTTAATTATATGAATGTGTTCCAACACCTTGTCTGCATCACAGCCAACATGTTTTCAATGTGAGCAAGTATGGCTCCTTCAAACCAAGTCAAACTCTCTGAAGCAACACCACGCCACATCCCCAGGCCACATTTCACAGTTCAAGGCCATAGAAATATATCAAGTGGATCATAGTAGGCCATACACTGCATGCTGTACTCATGCATTTGTGTTGTGCAATGTCAATTAAACCTGTGAAAAAGCTTACACAAAATGTAATGTGATCAAGACCCGATCTGAACTCAACTTTCTTTGAGCACAATAATTAATGGATTTTTAAGGAGTAGGACTTATACATGAAAAATAAACTTTTCCACTAAATATCATGTATAAATATAGATATGGTTTATAATTTGCCTATGAACATCAATAGCTGCCATTTAAATATTATTTCCAGATTTCTGTGAATTGCTAGCGGAAGATTTGACATTTTATGCTAATGTTCTTCTAAACAGAAACAGATTTCTGTTTAAATGAATGACAATTACATAATCTTTTCATCTCCTATTGCTCTTTTGCTGGATGTGAAAATGGCAACGTGAATATATAGTGTAAATTGCCATAGGTGAAAGCACAATAGTAGTAAAATATACTGTCTGCAATCTTTTATTCTACAGGAATTTCAAATGAATGGCAATTACTAAATGATTCTGTGGCAAATAGAAAATGTGCAAATTCAAATCACAAAGACTGAAGACAGAAACACATACATTAGCTATAGAATACACAGTACAAGTTTTAGTTATATAACAGTGCACACATTTTACGCTGTAATACATTCATATGAAACTGTACATGGAGTACAGTAAGGTGAGTTGAATATATCTCTATATTCATTAGTATTTTACAGCTGCCTAGTTTCTGTACTGAGCTGCACGCTGTACAGCACCTGTTGTTCTGCCAACAGCACAATATGTCTATCTGTATGTGTCTGTCTGTCTGTGTGTGGGAATCAGAGCGTTCCCCAGTCGTCTCCTCCTGCTGTTTAAGGGGCTCGCAGCGCCTTCCCCCCTGAAACAGAAGGAGAAGAGGGACTGAGTTAGGCTCCGACCGTCCAACCAAAACACCTCTTCAAAGACTATTGGAGGAAAAACAAGACGGTGCTTCAGCAGAAAACACATTTACAATACTATCCAAATATGACACGGGAGTTACTCAAAAGGCATACTGGCATACAGTATTTCGCCAGTAGAGTAATGACTTGAACGCACCCCATGCTATTAAAGAGATGTTTTTAGAATTACTCTCTAGTAACAACATTTTGTGATGTAGATCTACTTGATTGAACTGTGAATTGTGGCACTCTGGAACAGTGGCATGGCAAGAAAATGGCTAGCAGATGGTTTTCTGTAACTACAGGAAGGTAGAAGAATAAAACCTAAACTCACCTTTCTGTAGAACTTCAGCTGGACTCTGAGAGCAAAAAAAAAGAAAAAGCAGTTGTATAAGTTGAATTGCTTTCAATATAGTTCTAAAATGAGAGTGACAATAAATACCAGAAAAGATGGATGGTAAAGGAAAGGTTGACAGGTTGAAAGACAAAGAAAGAAGCAGCTGTTTATTCCCAAAAGTTACCTCAGAATCATCTTTGGGTGGAATGGCAGGCTGAGGCATCTTCAGGCCCAGTCCTGACACGAACCAGCCAACCACACTGTCGAGAGACAAGCTAATTAACTGTATGCATTTAAGCTGTTACACACTTAAAACACATACATTTTGCTGCTTTTCAACATCCCAGCCCTCCAATTATAAAGGTAATTTCAAAGATCTGTTGGTGTAGTAAGATCGATGGATTGAAGGATGACAAATTAAGCCAATTAAGACTCTCGCTCCTGAAGCATCATGCGTTCCAGCTTGCCAAGCTGTGCGCATGGCTTCTGACATTACTGAACTTTGTCCATATAGTGGTAGTAAGATGATGCTACAGTATGCTTTGATGCTTTGTCCAAGGGGAGCCTATAAAAACCTTAAATGGTGCGCTCAGCTTTAATAATTGGGAACTAGCAGAGATACAGACTACACCTTTTCATGGAAGACACTTTGTCTAGCAGAGGTGTCACGGCTTACTGGGACTTGAGCAGAATGGAGCCATTGTTAATGTTATTAGTAACACCCTAGCT
This sequence comes from Micropterus salmoides, assembly GCF_014851395.1. Classification (NCBI taxonomy): domain Eukaryota; kingdom Metazoa; phylum Chordata; class Actinopteri; order Centrarchiformes; family Centrarchidae; genus Micropterus; species Micropterus salmoides. The sequence goes on from NW_024044570.1 coordinate 29,046,875, forward strand.
TTTCCTTTTTAGTATGACACGTCAAGATGTCTGCTGTGAAAAAGGTCTATTCTGGCTCTTCTATGCAAAGATGCCGACCTTCATTGGCCTTAAAAGCACCACTTTAAACGCACAATTAGTCACAATTATCTAAATTCCCATGGAATTTGATTTTTTTTAGAGATCATTAAAGTGTGATTTTATCTTTTATGAGATTTTTCAAAATGGCAATGAGGGATCAAAACGTACCCCGTGGCCTTGCTATCAGTATCCAGTGAGATTCCACTGAGAGATTCGGGTGGTGGAGACAAAACTGGAGAGAAGAGAAAGACATGAAATTCAGTGTGCAAGATGCTGTACAAAACAAATGTCCATCCATTAAAGTCAAAATATGTTGAGTATTGGAGATCTTAAGACTTGAAGGTTTCAAGGAGGTAAGTTGTGACTGTCCATGCCAGTGTGTGTAGGTTTGCACTGTGGGTAAACACACGCCCACTGGTGTGCATTGGGGCAAATGTACATTCGTGTGTGTGTGTGTGTGTGTGTGTGTGTGTGTGTGTGTGTGTACTTTTGTCCAGAGATGAGCGAGAGGACTTGTTTGATGGTTCAATGGGTACAGCACCAGGCGGCAGTATAACTGGCTGAGGGATGATCTGCTTTATCCACTTCACCACCCTGCAGTAGAAAAAGACAAAGCTCCTCACTACCTAGTCTGATGTGTGTGTGTGTGTGTGTGTGTGTGTGTGTGTGTGTGTGTGTGTGTGTGTGTGTGTGTGTGTGTGCGATAGTCTAGCAATGTCCGGCTGATCATGCTACTGCACTTTGGACTAAAAATATAAAATCTATAATCTATACACAAAGGGATCCGTCAAATGTCAGGTAGTGTTGGGTATGTGTTGGTGTGTCAAGGTTCAGCTCTTATCACTGTCTATGTGTAGAAATTATACTCACTTGGGAGGGAATTGAGGGGTCTCTACCTCCATCTCATCCTCTGACTCTACCTCCACCACTGGGATGTGTGGGAGGGGATCAAAATCTGGACAGACAGACAGACTAGTCAGACAGCAGAGATCAGCTCCCCAGTCCGGGTGGTAAAATACTGATATTTAATCACAAATTTAAACATTTTTGAACATTTATTTCTCTGTAAAATGGCGAAACACATAGGCAAATGATCAAGAAACATACCTGGCATTGTTGCTAACTCATAGACCTAGGGCAAAAGAGACAACATGCATTTGAAGTCAAAGCAACAGAGCATGGTTTTAACATTTTCTTAAGTGTCTTACTTTATTCTTGTAGCACTTATTGTATTATTAATGAAAAAATAATGAATGTGCTTGTGTATTACACCCATTGTGTCAACGTGAGCCCCACAGAGGTTAATGATGGTCTGTTATTTGCTTGTCCATCAACTCTACAGTATAAGCCAAATGTGTGTCTCCTCATGCAAGCTCTGCTGGGGCCAGATTTAATCATCTCTAATATAAACATTTTTGATAAATGTATATCCCTTTTTTAAATTAAGTTAAAAATCAACAAAATGTTATTTAAAAAATGTGTCTGATTTGTTGTGAGGAGTTGTCTTGATGTTTGTCACTGCAGCCCCGAGGCTTCCAGGTAAGAGCATTGTCACACGAGGAAACTGGTTTAAATAGCAGGGAAGTTATTGGAGGGCTTTAACCTGGCTAAAGCCCCTGTGGATTCCTTTATAAGCTTAATCCTAACACATGATTAGTCATATAAGCCTGTGGGACAGTATTAAGTTGTGTCAAGTGTCACACAGTTCAAAGACGTAGATTCTCTTGTTGACTGAACTACTAGATTTATCCATTTGCACATACATAAGTAAAAACTTAATTAAATAAAACACATTCCTATTACGTTGGAGTATTTGTTTCTGGGGAGAAAAGTAATGTACTAGACTGGCTTATTGACGACCATGCATTTGATTACATAGGAGTTGTTGTTCCTCGATGTTAAGATAATATAATAACAATATATAATTTATATGCCAAATAAGTTTTAGGTTTTGTTTTAAGGCACTAAGTTTGTAGCAGTACTGATAATAGCACTAGTAGTTCAGATGTTGTCTTGTACTGTGAAGTTTTATCTGTATCGGTAAACTTTATAGTTTACTGGCTAAATAGACTAAAAGTCCAAGCCTTTCACCTCAGTGTGTTCGTCATTGCTGGTGTCGATAATCTCTCTCTCTTTGTATTTTCATCAGGCTGAGGCAACACCTTGGTTAGACCCTGAGTGACCCAGTTTATGACTCCAGACCTGGGAGAAAAACATATTTGTATTTAACTTTTGAAGACCGTATTTAACATTAAATATTCACTCCTATCTAATCATACTATACCTTTCTCCGTCCTCTCCAGACTGGTTATGGAAGGCAAAAAAAGAACAAAATAGAGAATGAAAGGCCAAAAAATTCAACTCCAAATGTCCCTTCCTCTTGTTTTGTCTTTGTCAAACTGACACCAGGTTTATTGTGCAATAACAGTAGAAAAGAGCACTTGATCTGAAATATTTCCTTGTTGAACGTTATTTATTTAATAAGTGTTATTTGCTTTAATAAGTGTCTTATTATTTATAATATTTTAGTCATAGAAGGCATGAAGTGATCATAGAAAACATGAAGCACAGAAGAGGGGTCTTGACCTTTGCATACCAGAGCAAATATTTAACTGGACTTACTAATGAAGGAGTTTCAGAGAATAGTCTCCATATAACAGGGTGCTGGGTCCGCTGTGCTGGGAACAGGCTTCGGATACAGGATACAGATATAGGTAGGCAGGAAATTCTTTATGCCATCACACAGGTAAAAGCATAATGGCATCCGATCACGTTTTAATTTTATAACCAATAACTTCTGGGTTTTGACTGTGGACCAATGGGAATATCCTGGGAGGAGCATGTCTTAAAAATATAAGTGAATGCATGACTGAGCTTTGGTGTTTTTTTCATGAACTAACTCGATTGAATTTGTACCCTGCATTGACATTACCTTAAATATATTTTGCATTGAACTCTATCTGGCCCAGGTGAAGGTTTTTTTTTCCCGTAACAATGTCCTGGTGCTTCATTAAGACAGACATCGATAAAATGACAATGTGCAAAGACAAGTTTGTACTAAAGCTTCCCATTGAAGTTTCACTTTGAAGTGGGACATGACTGGCTGATATGTTTGGATTACCAATTTATCAGTCAGTTGCTTAACCAGCAAACAGATTTATTTCTCATAGGACAATATGTAGACGACCTGACGTCAACATGAGCACACAAACATGTACATGAGTTAGTATGCACTCACTTTGGCGTCAGAGTTGGACCTGCTGAGTCGAGGGGAGCCTGAAGGTTGAGGCAGGGAGCTGACAAACCCATTGGACAGCCAGCCTAAAACTCCAGTCTGGGCCTGGCTGCAGAGGAGGTGAGGAAAGATGGTAAGATGTTGGTACTTCCACACACACACACACACACAAACTAATGGACAGAGAGGTTTACCTGTCCTCTGAAACCTCGTCTGTGTTTTTCTGTAGAGGACTCTTCACTGTGGGATTAGTTAAAACCAAAATATACTTGTGTTTTAGATGCATTCTTACACATAAGCAAACAACTCATGTAAACACATATATATGTACATACATATCTAAAGGTGCAGTGCAAACAGCATGAAACAAGTTGAAAATAATCCTAACCTTTATTTTTGGGGAGGTCCTGCAAGGTCAGACAGACAGAGACAAAAAAGAGTGAGAAGAAATACTTGGAAGTTATACTGTATTTGGTCTGATGTGTGTTGATTATGTGTGTGTGTGTGTTGATTGTGTGTGTGTGTGTGTGTGTGTGTGTGTGTTGTCGTACAGCATCAGGGATCTTAAAAGCTTCGTCTGTCCCGGGAGCTTCAGGGAGTTGGGGGACCACTTTCACCACCCAGTTAAACATCCTGTTGAACACACACACATAGTCAGCCACTCAAATGCCCTTCATAGAAACATTGTTGATAATGATGATGATGATAATGATGATAATTGCTATTACTCTTTCCTCGTGTCTTCATTAAAGCAGCCACTTCATCTGTCAGACAGAGAGCCCTTAGCTGGAGCTAATGAGGTCTGATGAAGGACACTCACCTGCCTCATTTTTGCTCTCTCTAATATCACTCTATGGTCTTCTTGACTCATTTTTCAATCACAGATTTAAAAACTTTTACAGTGGTGCCTGGAATATGAATTAGAAAATATTTGACTCTAGCTTAATCAATTAAAACATTAGTTAGGTAAAGCTGGAATCGTATATAACTGAATAAATTAGGTTGTCATGTGCATCCATAATTATCCAAAATCTCACAGTGAACTCAGAGAGGAGAGACACACCAGAACCCTGTTTTTTATGCAAATCTTGCACATAAGTCAAAAGTCAGGGGAGACTAAAAGGCAGAGGGGCAGAGGTTAACTGCACCATAAGCTGCTTTACCAACAGCATCCTCAGGTGACAGAGAGTTAAATCAGACCAGGAGAAATCAGTCACAAATGTACAGGAAGGAGGACAACTGACAGGGGTTTACAGAGCTAGCGAGGTTGCCACTTGGCTGTTTTTTTTGTATTATCTGCTGTGACAGTTTATCAGGCTGTTGAAATATTCCACTTCAGAAATTGTGCAAAGAGCCACTGCACCTGCAGGATGTCCTGCTAACTGACCATAGCAGGCAGGTCGGCAGCAACCAGGACGGCTGTCTTAGCTGTCTTGACAAATATAATGATTTCTAAATGTCCATGGACAATAATCACAATTTAGTCAAATTCAAATAGTTCCTTTTGCTGATACAACTAAAAGGTACAGTATCTTTAATTTGTTTTGCATTGCTTGCATCTTTATGTCCAGAGCCAAGAGGATATCTATTGTATCTATAATGCGACCAAAAAGAGGCCAGGAAGGTCTGTTGGAGCTAAATGTACACTCTAGACATAGAGGGAAAATATATATAGCCTGGATGAAGTTTCACAGCTCGCAGAGTTTTCAAATTATTTAGGTGCGGGATTGGTTATCTATGAAGTGTTTGTCTGTTCATAGAAAATCCACATACAAGGTTTCTTTCCAAAGCTGTTTTCTCTGTTATTCCAGAGTGTGTTTACTGACACACTGTCCCAATCAGCAGAGATCAGAGGGGCCTCTTCCCTGGCCTAATTTCAAGTTCGTAGCATTGGATTAAATAGTGCAGCTCTCCCTCCTAACTAATCTACAGCCTTCCTCGCTGCTTAAGGCCTGGATCAATTCCTCGCGTATGTCCTCATCACACCAGGTCATTCATCAAAAGAGCATAAATCAGAGGGCGACACTCCAAAGATGTAATTCTTTGTCTACTAATTTAGGAAGGATTTGTGCATTTAAGCCTGTCTGTCCTCAGATAAAACCTGGCAGTATAGACTTTGACAAAAGCAAATCCGAAGCTATAGAAAAAAATAACCAGTCAAAACATTAATCAACATTTCTGCTCACATAAACAGCGACTTCACCTACTGTCTATTTACCAAGACAGATCATCATGACACTCACCTCAAATCAGCACTCAGGAATTCATTTTACCACTATATGTTAATTTGTGTATTTCCCTGTATCTGTAAAGAATAACTGAGACTTCCTTACCTGCGTGTCTACAGGTGGTTCTGCATGCCGGTGGCGTAGAGATCCAGAGTGCGGCACTGCCAGCACAGGTCTGCTGGGATTTCCACAGCGGCAACAGGATTAACCAGCACCACCTGAAGGTCAAGGCACAATCCTGGACTGTGAGCCCACACAGATTAACAGCAGAGAAACGTATCATCAGGACATCTTCCCTGTAACTATGCTACAAATACTGCTACCTATAAACTGTTACCACTCCACCAACACCAAGGAAGACAGCAACAAGCACCACGTGGATAGTCCAACCTCACATAACCACAGACTACAGGGGTTTGTGAAAGAAAGAGCACTTTTTCTACCACCATTGTGACATAGTGCAAGATGCAAAGTATTGGTGTGATATTATGTGTTTGCGTCTGGATTATGAATCTTTGTTTGTTGCACTCTGCCTCTCTGCCCAAGGAGGGAACTTTCCTGATATTCTGATATTCAGTATACTGATCTGAAAAGGGGTATAGTTTGTTTTCAATCGCCCTTTGTTTATAATCAAGTTACATAGAATAATTTAAATGCAAATTTTCAAATGTCAAATGTCTCTTTTCTGCACTATATGCACAATGCACTTGGTATATGAGGCAGCTAGAGTCAACTACGCTCTCCTCCACCTTGTCATCTCTGTTCGCTATTATCTCATATCCCATCCTCATTACAGTTTTATCCCATGTTTTATCCCCAGCAAGTGACGCAGGGCCCCTTATGCTGACTGGCCAGCGATGAGCTATATAAGCCACCTTTTGACTAAATAACTGTCAGCAGGAGACAGAGGAAGGTAAAGCTTATTAGTAAGTCTCAAAGTTTGACCGGGAAGCAATCTTTTTCAGAAATGGTCGTTTAACAGCAGAGGTGGAAAGTACTAAAAGTTAAAGTACTGTGTCCTATAATTTTGAGATACTTGAGTATTCTGCTATTGTATAATGTCGTTCCACTACAACAACAGGGTAATACTGTACTTTTTACTTAACTACTTGTATTTAAATACTTCAGTTACTTTTCAGAGATGTACAGCCACACTAGCAGCTCTGTGAGGATGTACACCGCTGCTTTCAGCTAAATGCTAACGTCAACATGCTAACAGGCTTACAATGTCAACGCTGACATGTTACTGTTTACCGTGTTAGTGTAGTAATTTGCTAACACTGAGCACAAATGCCATTCATTTTTGAAATGACATGAATGTCCATACAAAATGTTATTTAAATCCTGAAACATTTGATAACCATATAAAATATAATGCATTGTTCTTGAATATATATATATATATATATATATATATATATATATACACATATACATACACACACACACACACACACACACACACACACACACACCCATTAATATCTTACCACATTTTTTGTGAACCCTTGGAGGGGCCTAATGACCGTAGGTTGGGATCCGCTGGACTGAGCTACCAAACTGTAGTAGTAAAATTAGTATCTCCAAAATTTGCTGCTTGTGAATTACTGCTTTAGTATTAACAATCTAATAGTGTAGTATATAAAATATCACTTACTGGGGACATTTTTCGACATAGTGTGCACTTACTTTTGATACTTTAAGTACATTTGTAATGAAAACATGACTTTTACTGTAGTGTACTGAGTTTTCTTACGGTGTAACTAATTCACTTAAAGGTGTTAAACAGTTGTGGAATTAGTATTAACAGTGAATATGGAGGAGGAGGGTGGCTGGTGGATTAAAGGCAGACAAACAGTATGGAAAATAGAAGGAGGAGGAGAAATCAAGATAAAGACAGTTCAGGCAGAGGAAAGGGGGGATAAAGAGGAGGAGAGAAAGCATGGCATGACACCTGAGAGTGATCAAGCACTGCCTAGTTAACTGACTGCTTGGAAGCAGGACATGGCATATTTGTTGTAATTGGTTGTACTGTAACAATGAAAGAATAGCTGCTCTGGTCCCAAACAAACAACTAGTACGAGCATCAGTCATAGCAAATATCACATGTAATGTAAGTTTAACAGTTCGGACAGGTGGTTAGGTCTCATTTAATGAGGCATGTTGTGTTTGAGAATGGGAACAATTTATGGTGCTGAATAGGCAGGAGGCAGAGGGTAGATCCCATTATCAGCTCAGCAGGGGATAAGCTGGGAGAACAGGTCGATGACACAGACCCTTGGCTGGAATATGGTGGCACCATAGTGGCCTCAATCCTAATTGAACATCTGGATAAGACACAACACAGGGGGCAGATTGAGCAAAAACTTGGGGGAGAGGAAGTGAGCAAAGCTGAGGGTATGGAAACTGGATGACAGTCTCTAGTTTGGAGTAAACTATAGTTCCTCATATCATTCATTTTTGTTTAAATGTGTTCATATATCTTAAACGAGATTGAAAAGAACAATGGGCTGTGATGGTTTACAGAGAGAGATTCAAATAAAGGAAGAAAGACGGAGTAGATGAAAGAAAAGGCGAGTGCAGAGGTAAAGCTGTAGTGGATGATCTGTGATGGAAGCTAAGCCTGATTACCTCTGACATAAAGACATGCGGGAAAGAGCGCTCACTCACAATAGACAAAGGCAATCACGCATTGTGCCCACACTCTCTCTCTCTCACACACACACACAAACATTACATCTGTTTATTGGTGGAAAATGTACTCAGATCCTTTACTTAAGTGAAAGTAGTAGTACCACAATGTAAAAGTACTCTGTAAGTCATAGTCCTGCATAATAAAAATACTGAAAAATTATCAGCAAGTGGCATCTTTCAGTGTTATATTAGTAATATTAGGCTTCACGCGTAGTCAATAAATGCATCATATTTTTGATGAAAGGAAAGTAACAGGTAACCCCAGTTGTACATGCAGTACAGTAAAAACTGGAACAGTATTTCATAATGAAATATTTTAACTGTATAAAGTAGTATTAAAAAAGTATTCAAATTAAGCATTAAGTTGCATTAAATGGAAACACTCAACTACAATTACCTCCAAATTGTACCAATGTACAGTGGTTGAGTAAATGTACTTAATTTCCGGCATTGCCCTTTGTATAAGCACACATACACAGTGTGTTGATTTTTGTGTGTGTATGTTGTGATGAAAGCAGTGAAAGAGTTTAGTTTTCAACATTTTAAAGGCAATGCTGCCCTCCTGTGGCCACAGGTAGAATAGTCTACGTGAACTTGACATTTGCACAGCAAGTTAAAAAACTGCAGCAAAGCAAAGTTGCTTATACCTGTGAGTTTTATTGTGAAATCTTTAAGGTACTCTACACAGGAGTGCACAGGCCTTACAAAACATGCCTGCATGCATCAACATTGTCGTAATAATCTACTGCTGTTCTTACAGAAACCTGAACACAAACAAAATGTACAAAACTACAAAACGATACGATTAGTAAAAAAGAAGAAATATATTTTAAAAAAACTTTCCCTCATGCTATTTATAGTATAAAAAATGCCCCCCCAATATTCACAGAAAAAAAAAGGCACAATGAAATGTCAAAGACAGGCCAAAACAAAATATAGGCACAAACTTCAAGGGTAATAATTGTAGTGTTTGAATAGTGGCATTACACAGAGACAGATACATAGTACGAGGCTCAATAGACACATTAAGGATCACTTTCTGCAGATGTTTCTGTGTTAAAATGTTTGGGAGTGCAGAAGTGGAGTAAGGAAGGTGACAGCAATGACACAAAAATTGAGATTTGAAAAAGGAAAGGGAAAGAAGCAGGGAGAAAGACAGCGGAGGATAGGAAGAGGGGTCACAGAGGAAGTCATCTCCAGCTCATGACAACAAACAGAGCAAAAACAAGAAGACTTGAAAAAGAGGAGTGGACTTAAGTGTCCCAATCTAGGTCAGGAGGCACAACGCCAGCGCTGCCGCTCCCGAAATCTTTCCTCCCTTTCCCCGCTCCTCCTTCTCCAGAGAAAACTGGAGAGGAAATGCTGGCAGAGCCCTCCCTCTCCCCCTCAATTTGTGCCTCTCCTGGTTTCTTTCTTACCCTCACAAATCTCATTCTCTCATTTCCCCTTATCCTTAATCCCCACTACCATGCTTTATACTTCCTTCTTTTTGCATTCTCACCCCCCCCCCCCCCCCCACCCCACCCATACATGCCTGACACTACTAAATCAGCATCATGTGGGCTTAATGGAAACCAGACCCTTACCCAGTCCTCTCTCTCCTGCAGGCTTCTCCCTTGTACACTTAATGAGCTTAAACTTTGTAGCTTTAGCATGAAAAAAAGGACTTACAGACAGACGGGCACTCCACTCTTGCTATGGTTTTACTCTTTACAGGTCAAGATGAGATGGACAGAATTAGCAAAATACCATTATTCTTGTTAAATGTGACTAAATCCCCCTCCTCTTGTATTTCATCCCAGCCGGCACCAGTCGTATATCAATATGTCTCCTCTGGGATTGTGTTTTAGTGGTGCAGTCTGAACGTGGCTGGAGGAGGGGAAAGCTGGAGCCCTTGTGTCTGTGCAAAAAACTCTATGTGCCTTTGTTTAGGTAAGTGGTCTCTATGTCTTGGTGTGTGTGTGTGTGTGTGTGTGTGTGTGTGTGTGTGTGTGTGTGTGGACAAGCATGCACAAATGAGTTGAGTTAGGTTTTTTTTTTTAGATCATGTGACCTTGGCGTGCGTGTCTGAGTAAGAGAGAGGGCAGACATAATGGGCTCAGTGGTAGACACAGCTGTCTGACATTTCTGCGCTGGTCAGAGGATGAGCTTCTTCTGCTAGTGTGTCTGTGTGTTTAATAAACAGAGTTCTGCATTGCATTGCGCACACACACACACACACACACACACACACACACACACCTGCAGTGAAGCAACCTCAGCAAAACAAAGAATCAAAAGTGCAAATTATAACTAAGAAAATGTCAAGATTGGTAAAGGCACCATAGTCAAATATAATGGTAGACTTTATAAGTATATTTGTTTTCATCTCTATAAGCACTGTGTGAGTATGTACAGTATGTGTGCTTCTGTGTAGTGTATGTGCATTATCGACTTGTCTGCATTTTTACTACAAATTAATCATCTGTCCTAGAATTGACAGAAACGGACATTGTGTCATGTGTCTTCTACGGTACAAATCTGGAGGCTGAAATATCTTTTTTATGTTGTGATGAAATAAATGTGAATTTTTAAGAAAGAGTTACTTTTTCAGACTGGGTGGCACAGGAAAGAATCTTCCAAGGCCAGTAGAAAGAAATGTACACTGGAGCTCCACAGGCGTGGACTTTACTACTTTTGCATTACGTCACATTAGCAATAAAAGTTTTCACAATGAATGGGGCCCTAAACGGTCCTTGGCTTTCTATGACTTAAGTACTGCGTTGAAGCTTCTTTACGAGTACAAATTTTGACACCAACGACTGTACCAGACAAATGATGAATACCCGTTCTATCTCTTCCACTTCTGTGCCTCATACCCAGTCCTGCAACGAACGTTTGCAGTGCACCAAGGCCCTTGGCGTCTCTTTCTTCTGCAGAGTCCTGAGGATTGCGTAGATTAGGACCAGAATGCACAGGATAAGCACCAGAGGAACAATCACCATGATCAGGGTCATGACCTTTGATTCATTGTCGGCCACCGTCACGACCACATTCACCTCTTTGTCCTCCTCTCCTCCTCCACTCTCTGCTGTCATGCTTAGAGTTTTTTCTTCCTCTGGCTCTGTGTTTTGTCCGGCCCCTGTCCGGCTCTTTGTGCTCATCTTTGCCTCGATCTGAAGGGTTGACTGGTTTGTCTTTGGTTCCTGCTCAGTGTCTGTATCAGGCTAGGTTCAGGGACTCCCACACAGCCCATGAAATCCTTCAGGATGGAGCGAGGGTAGCCTTTGTCTGCTTCTGTCTTGTGGTTGTCAAACCTCCAGTAATTGGTGCCTTTGTAGAAATAGGTGTAAGCTGCATGAGAGAAAGATAAAAGACAATTAAGGCAGCCAGCCAACTCGTGCAATGGATTATTATGGGAATATAGACACTTTCAATGGTAACAACATAAACAAACGGTACTGCACAATGCGCATGTGCATTACTCTGGCCCAAACTTAACTTCCGGCAGACTTACAAGCAATCCATAACAAGTAAATAACCTTAGCTGCCAGTCGAAGAAAAGAAACGTACTTGGCCAAACTGAAATGTGATAAGGTCACACTAGCAGACCCGTTGACCTGTCTGAAGGTGGCAGCAGCAGCCACGGACTGAGAAGATCACTGACAGCTAGTCACGCGTCTGAACTGAACAGCAATCTGCTGACAATGAAAGTCGTCTCGTCTGCCTAGGCTTTAAGTACACCGCCACAATTGACAGGGTACGTTGGAAAATGTTGCAGTGAGAGGGGTATGCCATGTGGAGTTGACTGCCTAAGCCAGCACAAAGGCTTAATTTTGTTATTTCTAATGTCAATAAAATTCTGGTTTGCTTTTGATCATGTCCTTAATATATTCAACCCTGTTTTCAAAGGAATAGTTCAAATTTTGGGACGTGCAATCATCCACTTTCTTGTTGAGAGTTAGATAAGAAGATCAATACCACTGTCATGTTTGTACAGTAAATATGACAGTAGTGGTAGCTTAGCTTAGCATAAAGACTAGAAATGGGGTAAGAACTAGCCTGACAACAAACAAAAAAACACACGAGGTGGTGGTAACTAGATTTTGAACTGTTTGACAGAACCAGGCTAGTTGTTTCCCCCGGTTTCAAATCTTTATGCTAAGCTAAGCTAATTGTCTCCTGGCTATAGCTTTGCATTTGTAGTATAGACATAGAGTGGTATCAATCTTTTCATCTAAAAATATTCTTGTCTCGAATAATTGAATTATTCCTTTGAAAGCTTTTGAAGACCAGGGACCAGTTTAGCCTTTGCACTTTCCCGACATTCCCACATTTTGCACCAAATTGACGTGTGTAGGGCCAGTGCTGATTCTGATGAGTAAAATACCACACCATAGATAAAATGGGTTCATATCAAATTAGAAAGCAATAAATCAATGAGATGTGTTGCTTACATGAACAAAATTTGGCAGTGGGCAAAAAGAACATTATACAATCATCTTGGGGTAAACGTCGTGGTGTAATGTGGCTCGTGGAAACCGGGCTTGCAGAGACATCAGAACAGTTTGGGTGGAGATGACAGCGGACTGTTACTAAGTGCATTTAGAGCAGCTCCACCACAAATCTAATTTCCAAAGGAAGGACAGGCCAAGCCTCAAACCAGAGCTCTCATTCCTTCCTTCTCTCTCTCATACCCTATCCTTCTCTCTTCTCTGCTTGCTCCAGGCTAACCGGTCTCAAAAGTTAATTTTGCCCCCTCTCTCTCATACACACCCCATTTCACCCTCTAACCTTTTGTTCTTTCTTCCCTCTGCCTCTCTTCACTCCTGCTGTTCTCCAGCTTTCAACACTGTATGTGTTTGAAAAGTTTCAGTCTGGTTTCAGGAAGTACCACAGCACTGAGACTGCCCTGCTTAAAGTCACCAATGACCTTTTAATGTCTGCTGATGAAGGTATGTGCTCAGTCCTGGTACTCTGGACTTAGTGCTGCTTTGACACCATTGATCACAACATCATGTTAGACAGACTGAGGCACTGGGTGGGGATCTCTGGTACTGCCCTAGAATGGTTTTCATCCTACCTGTCAAATAGGAAGTTTGCGTGTCTGTAAACAACTATGTCTCTCATTCTGTCCAGTTAAATATGGTGTGCCTCAGGGGTCGGTCTTAGGACCCATTGTGTTTTCCTTGTTTCTGCTTCCTTGGACATATTATCCATAAACATGGCATTTCTTTTCATATTTATGCTGATGACACACAAATATGCTTGCCGTCAGATCCACAGACCCGGAATGCTGAGTTCACTGAACAACTGCCTTTGTGAAGTTAAAAATGGATGTCAAATAATTTCCTCCAGCTGAACTCAGACAAAACAGAAATGCTGGTCATCGGGTCGCAGCAGATGGCAAATCAAATACTGCCATCTGCTGGTTCCCTAGTAAATCACATTAAGCCTGTTGCAAAGAACTTTGGTGTTAGGTTTGATAGTAATTTAAATTTCGAGCAGCACACCACAAAGCTTGTTCAATCATGTTTTATCAACTTAGAAATATAGCAAAAATTCGATCTATGTTAACTTTTAAGGACACCGAGACCATTTTACAACGCCTTCATTCATCACGCCTGGATTATTGCAACAGCCTTTTCACCTGTTTCACCCAAAAAACTATTGATCGACTCCAGACTGTCCAGAACTCAGCTGTCAGGCTTTTAACCAGAACAAAGAAATATGACCACATTACTCCTATTTTAGCTTCATTACACTGGCTCCCAGTATGTTTTAGAATTGACTTTAAAATTTTTGATCACTTTTGAAGCTCTTCATGGCCTCTCGCCTTGTTATATTTCTGACCTTTTAGTCCCATACACACCAGCACGTACCTTGAGATCCTCGGGCAGAGGTCTGTTGTCTGTTCCAGAGTCTCGACTGAAAACTAAAGGGGACAGAGCGTTTGCTGTCAGGGCCCCGAGGCTCTGGAACAGCCTGCCCGAGGAAATCAGGTCGGCTGAGTCAGTGAACTCTTTTAAGTCCTTCTTAAAACATACTTTTATAGGAGAGCCTTTCCCGATCTTATTTGATATTTTATATTTATCTTAAATGTGTATTTTAGTCTTTTCAATGTTTTCTTGATTTATCTTGTTTTTGTATTATTGTCTTTTGGGTATTATTGTCTTTACACTTGTTAAAGCACTTTGTAACTTGTTTTTGAAAAGTGCTCTACAAATAAAGCTTATTATTATTATTATTATTATTATTATGTACAGCTTTTGGTGTATGTTGTGATTCTCACAACCAGAAGCTGTTTCCTTCCTTCAAATAAAGGCAGTATTTGCTTTATTTAAAGTCACTATTTACCGCCGTCATCACTGAGGAAGGCTCCTTTGGGGGAGTGGGGGATCCTGCCCCATCTGCTATTTGGCTTGGGGAAGTCGCGGTCTGTAGTTCGGGTCTCCTCACTGTAACGCCAGTATCTGCACGCAGACAATGAGATGTATAAAGACGCACAGAGATTCATAAAATACAAAACCTTTTCTAGATACAGATATTATTTTGAAATGTGTTAAAATCTTGTGTCCGTGCCTCTGACATACAGTACCTGTCTCCAGAGAAAAAGTATGTGTATCCGTTGGGCTCCCACCAGATTGCTGTGTCAATCTTGTATGCAGGAACTCCTTGTCCATACTCATGTAAGGGCTGTGGGTACCCTGGCAACACGTCGGCCTCCCTAAACACCCAGTATTTATCGTCTGCAGGGACAAAAGGATATGCATTTCTCTCAAGAAATAGTAACACCTACAGTACAACCTTTCTACAATGGTAATGTTTGTTACCTGGCTAAGAGTGGAGAATTACAAGAGAAAATGTATTAGGGAGAGAATAAAGGTGGGAAGGAGCAGTGGTATACAGAGAAAAAGCGATAGCCACTGCATTAGCATATGTCATGGGGTTATTCCCTCCAGGGGAAAACTAGAAAGGACAGGCAAGGTAGAAATGGTAGGCATAACACTTTCTTTCCAAGATTTCCTCATGTGGAAGCCAATTTCTTCTCTAACACTAACCTTTGGACACACTGTTGAGCCATTTTCCACCTCCACTGCCAAGCCACTGCAGCATTGCAACATACTATGCTGAACAATACCTAAGATTGTCCACTGGGGCTTTTACTAATCAGTGCACACTGACTTTGAGATGCTGTAAAAACATTTTGACCTGATATTTGTCTGTTAAAATCATTGTAGAAGTGATTTATATGGGTAACATCTCTGCAGGTGGTTTGATTACAACAAATCTGTTCTTCAAAATCAACATGCGCAGCTCTTCTTAAACCTCAGAATGTATATTAAAATAATAATTATATATATATATATATATATATATATATATATATATATAGAAACCCTCTATACTTAGACCCTTGATACGGATAAGGAAAAAACCTTTATCTCAGAAAATTCAGAGAAATTCATGACAAATCAGCATACGGCCTGGTTGTTAAAGTGAAAGCTCTGCGGCTGTCAACATCTGGAGCAGTGCACTGCAGAGGAGGCTGATGCAATCCCACACCTTTTGGGGCTCAGCTGGAGTGTAGGTCATACCGAGCCAGCAAGAGCCGCGACGCTGCGACGCTGCACAGGCCTCATTCAAGACACCCGATGAACTCAGCACACACACTAATACACACACGAACTCTGTGACACACAAACGTAATGCTCTAAATAGTCTATCTGCAGCCATATTGTCAAAATGTTTAAACAGTGAATCATTTGGCTAGGAGTTTGTTTTTGTTTTTTTATGCATTAACTTCTAGTGTTTAAAATGTTTCTGTGCCAAATACAGAGAGTTACAGCTGTGTGAATTACTTCCTTATCTTCGTGAACAACGTTAAAAAATGCTGAGTTTGTGCCGTTTCCTTTCAGTGTGAACAGTTCAAATCAAAGCACAGATTTGAGTTTCACTCCCCTTTGTGTGTTATATAACATGCTCTTAAATAGCTCCACGTTGGCTTCAGCTTTGCTGGTGGAAAAGTAGCTGAGAAACACTGCGGAAACTAAGCAGCCATTTGTGCCCTTAAGCAGGGTGCTAAACTGTAAAAAAAAAGCTCAGCACAGTCTTGCATGAAGGTTTTGATGTAACATATCTCTGTTCAGCATGTGGCCGAAGTCTTAGCAAAATGAGGGGCTTTGTTGGTATAAAACAAATTTGCATACCTTTAAAGAAGACAAATTTGCCATCCTGGCGCTCATACGCTGCGTCGATGTCGCTAGGCAGGCCGATCCAGAAGACAGATATCGGCATGGGGTAGTTATCCAAGACCCGGTTCCTCCTCACACGCCAGAACCAGCGACCCTGCACAAGCAAGCAAAATAAAGATGTTTTTATTTCATCCTGTTATCTTTCATCAAAATGATTGACTGTTCACTTCCTCTTGCATGTCTTAAATGTTGTTTTGACTCTAAGCAGGGTGGTGTAAGTTCACACATTTCTTCTTTCCTATGTCAGGGATTGTAAAAACACCAATGACTAGTGACATGCTTTTTGACAACATGTGGAATATTAGAGTTTACAGCTGTCCAATCCAAAGCAAACCCTTGAATTAAAAACTGCATCAGCACAAATAGGATCAATAATTGTTTACTTCTCACCTTGAAAATAAACATCTCCCCCCTCAGCATGGTCACCGTGTCAAAGTCCCCGTCACAGATATTAGGGGCCTGATTTTCTGGCAGCTTGGGAGGTCGGGGAGGAGGAGGGGGGCGAGGGGGAGGGGGAGGAGGGGGGATATCTTTTCTAACATGCGGGGTGACAGGTTCTGGCTCAGGGAGGGCAGGAGGTAAGGTGGGGCTCGGCTCCGGCCGGGCTGGGGGATGTTGGCTGCCGTCAGTCGGGTTGGGTGATTCATGTGGTGGGTCGGTGGGAGAGGTGGAGGTGGGTTCGTCTTTTGGGGGATAAGAGGACGTGGGGGAGTCATCGTTGGGTTTGTTGCCAGGGGCCGGAGTAGAAGTGGGTGGAGCACCGGTGATGAGAGGAGGACCTGAGAACGAAAACATGGAAAGCTTGCACAGTTAAGATGGTTTGTTTTTCCTCTCATATTTTCATCAAAAATGCGAAAACTACTCCCATCTGGAACTAAATAAATTCTTCCAGCCTGTCTGTGTGGCATAAGACATCAATAATGTATTTTATACTCTACTCTCTTTACCTCTTTATGCCTTCTATCTCTCCCTCACACTAAGAAAATTTAATTTTCCATTTTGTGCAGCAGCCATAAGCTCGCTTGATTGACTACGACTTTGCTGCTGCTCACTCCAGCCCTGCTGGTTGCTAAGAGGAGAAAACACACAGATAAAGCCACTTATGTAATGCATACGGACAGCTGATGGGCTTGTATATGGACTGATGTATTGAGTTACACTGAGCAAAAACTATTGCTAGGAATATGTGAAGGCTGGATGGCTGTTGGCCAGTGACTCAGCTATCATGTGGAGAAATTCAGCATCTCCAGCATTTTAACCTGAAATATGGGCTACAGATAGTGAAGGTAAACAAGTCTTAGTTTCCTAAGCTATGCTTTTTCCCAGTGTATTAAAGCAGTATTAGAGGCAACATGGCAGACAGACTGTAAATTCTAAAAAATGTGTTTCATTCTGTTATTTTCATTTCACACATAATGGACTCTTCCTTATACAGTATACCTGTATTTTACAGCCTTGAAAAGCTCACTAGCTGATGAAAGACCTATTAGTTGGCTATTTTTATCACAGGACAAAAAAAATGACTGCTAGCAGTAGCACAGAGTGGAATCGTGTCAATGAGAGGGGGGGGGCACCTTTTCAAAATTAAAGCCCCTGTACATTGGCAGGCAGTCGTGTCGATGTTAAAGTTGCATTCATTTAAATTGTGTTTTGGCAACTTGGGGACAATATTGTCATAGTATCACCTTATAATGTCTTTTTGCATGCCACCACATGGAGCTTTCATTTGTGGGTTGTGTCAACCTGATGACATAAAGTCCAACATTCCCTCTCTTTATAGCTCTGTTTTGGTCTCAACCAACTCTTTAAGGAAAAATCTGGCTCTTTAGCTACTAAATGCTCCACTATGTTCACCAGCTAGATGTTAACGTTGTCTGCTGTTTGGTGTTGGGCAGATAAGAGTACAGTGGGATTTTAAAGCTTGTTGGCTGAAAACAGCCGCCTGCTGTGGGTGTAAAAAGAGGTTGATGAAAGTGAACCAAAACAGTTGTTCTGGGCTGCAAAAACAAAACAATGTGGTGAAAGAAGCTAAACTGCGCGGTAGCGCTGAGGGGCAACTGCAGAGTTAGTCATAACTTTCTGTGGTTTCATGACTACAAGCGACACCTTTTACATTACACAATCATTTGATCCATTGTTAATATAAGAATATTACTATGTCAAATTTACTATTTACTATAATGTCTTTTTTCCCTTTTAAATGTTTTTGTTAGAAGTTTAAAGCTAAACATGTGCCTTTATTTATTTATAGCAATATTCATGTATTAAAATATCAAGTATTTTAGTACTTAGATTTATATATATTAGTTCATATTGTTAGTTTGTAATATATCTGACTACCTTTTATGGCAAATATTGGATGCTCCAGCACTGGGCTGGAATTGAGCCCCTGATTGTTACTTTTAACTTTTCTCTCACAATAGTTAAAATATAAATCAACAGATGAGCAGCTGATGACATGAAATGACATGGGAGGCAGAAAACTGAAAAGCTGACAGTTTATCCTATAAAAACCTCTACAAAAGGAACCCAAATGTTTATTCTACCAACAAAGTTTATTCTGTGTCACTCTAATTAAACATTTCTCATCCAATCAGAACTTTTCTATATTGCAATCCTTTAGATCGGTTTAATAAAGGAAACTAGTATAATTTTAGTCAAAACATTTACCTTAGACTATTTACAGCTGAAAACCTACAAGATTTGCCAAAACTCTAGTTCACTCTGGTGTAGATGTCTAGTGTAGGCGTATCAATAGGCCAGCATTGTGTGGGTATGGAAAGACTTGGGGTTTGCTGGGCAAACTAAAACCATAGACAACATTCCCAAACTGAATCACATTTTATATCTGTTATGTGAAACCAGAGATGTGACCAGGTCGAAACAATGGACAGTAAAGAAATACTTTTTTTTTTTTTTAAAGGACAACATTAACCTTGTGGAAAATCCTTTTTTTTGCCTAAAGCAAAATAAATAATTTATCAGTTTTTCAGTATAAACAATGTCCGTAACGAATCTATGTCCGTATTAAAGAGACAAACAAGTATTTTGGCCTGTAACTACAGCTCTTATAACTGGGCCACAGCGGAAACACATCAACACATACTCACAGTACACTCTAATATAATTCACACATGCTCTTTCTGTAGACAACACACACACGCACACACACACACACAAAGATGCCATCTGTCAATTAACAATGCCATCCGTTCATGCAGCAAAAGCATGACATCATAACGGCATGCATTATATGCTGTTTTGAGCAAAGTCTCACCTGGTGTTGTGTGTGGTTGGCACAAAGGTTCTTTCAAGGCTTCTTGTTATCCTTTGAAACATGTAACACAAAATAAAATTAAAGCTGATATTCCGCACTCCAACCTCACAGTGATTTTGAAGCTTGATTGAGTACGAGGCCAAAACATCAAAGACATGGGAGTTCACTGTTTTGTTTTACACTGTTTGTGTGTCCCTGCAAAGTTTAAAAAAGGTTGTAGTTGTAGATACATTTTAGATTTTAATCATTTTAAACAAAGCTGGGTTATGGACTTGGAGTTCTGAATGGATGTGTGGAAAAGGGGAAATGGACAAGGACCACAATGTCTTTACTGGTAGTTATCTACATGATGTTATATACTGTCAAGAAGAATACACACAGCCACAGACTGGTGGGTTGTCTTTATGTATCATGTCTTTCAGCTTAACCAATGCTTAGCTTAGCTTTTTTTTGCCAAATTGCTTTGTTAGCATTGCTCAAAATTAATAAATGGGGACTATTCTCCATAAAACTTGCTAAAATGTTTTTTTTGACTGTATAGTTGGAAAGTGCTGTGTCATTGACAATAGAGAATCTAGCAAACATAAAACCAAATTCATTCCAGTCCCGCCATTTAGTTCATTACGGCATTTTCACATCATCTCTTTTGTGTACACTGTCTCTTTGCAGTCTGCAAATGACAAGTATTTTTGCATATGATTAGCAGAATACTACCATTAAAGGACTCACTGGGTCTCAAATTATTCAGACCAATTTCTGCTGGTAGAGTCACTTTAATTGCAAATATAGTGTTTTAAATAGGTGTGGCAGTACAGCATGTGCTTCTTACCATATATGTGCTGTATTCCTTTGATGTCATCCTCATGTAGTGTGAAGTTGTGTGTGTGAATCCACTGGTAGAAAGGAGCCATTTTGGCACTGGGGTTGTCTGAGTGCTCCAGACCCAAAGCATGACCAAGCTCATGGACTGCAACCAGGAAGAGGTCTACACCTGCAAGACAAACAGTTACACACATATAGTATGCACATATGTACATAATGAAATACACGCAACAAAGTCCGATAACACATATAACACGATACATTGTAATTTCTATTAAAAATACATGTTAATTTGAGTAACTGCAAACTGTACGAATAACAAATAATAATCTTCTGCAGAAAACCAGAGGAAAACCACATTTCAAGATTTTCTTTCATCTGTGGCTTCTGTGTAAGTACCAGCATTTGTTGCCTACTTCTCTATATCATTGACAACTTTTCAAAAAGTAGTCCCTAAACTCAGACAAACAGTACAAGTGATCACACAACTCCAGCTCTTGATACTTATTAAACAGCACGGGCGTTGCAATCACATAAGTACCTTGTAAAACTCACATAAAGGAAGGGGCATCATGTAGCATTAACCCATGAATTTGTTTTGGTAATGTTGTTGTACAACTTAGTGAAGAAATCAAAATCTGCCTGCTCAGTTGACCAGGATAGACAAGACCACAGATAAGCAGGTAATGATTATAGAAATTCACCAGAAAGTTACAGGTTCAATCCCCACAGGGAAAATCAACCCACTAACCTTCTGGGTTTTGGTTGTCCAGTGTCCAAGGCTCATCAGCATCAAAGTGTGTATCCCCACCTATTCCTGGTCCAGGGTAGTAGGCATGGGCAAGCGACCCCCCCTCGCCATCAAACAATGACATATCACCATGGAAACCAGAGGCAAACAACAACAGAATGTCAGCGAGCTCTGCTTGGCTGCTGTTGATGTTCATGTTGTTTTCGGCAGGTAACTCCTCAAAAGTGAGTGGTGTGACCCGTCTCCACACGTCAAAGGCCATGCGGATAGCATCATAAGTCCGCTCCTCGCCCAGCGAGGAGGGGACGTGTTGATTCATTATACTAGAACAAGAAGAAAAGGTATATTAGAGTTGGTTAAACTTTCTCCTTTAGTGTTGTCTTATTTTTTTTACATAATAGTGCTATAAACCTGTAAGTGATGTGATCTTTGCCCCACTGCTGACCAGTGAGAGCAAAGCGTTTTTTCCTCACGCCATCATCTATCTCAGCCACTTCTCTGTCTGGGAGGCCACAGCGAGGCCGACGCATGGCCCTACACAGCCACAACACACACGCGCGCACACACACACACACACACACACACACGGCACATAAAAACTGTTAGTTGCAAAAACTGGCTGCAGAATTTCCACAGTTCTACAAAATGCAGCATGTCCAGGTAATATAATGACCACTTTCTCAAGGCCATCAACTCAGACTTTACGCTGTTTGCTGTAGCTTTTGTGAACTACTGCAATTTCTAATCTTTTTTCTAAACACTGCACAAAGCCAGGACTCCAACAGCTCAGCATGCAGTGTTAATTACTAATCTCTGAAAACTGAAACTGTGAAAAGGACTAAACCTCAAAAAACTCAATTTGTCATGTTAAAGGAATAGTTTAACTTTTTGGGAAATATGCGTACATACACTTTTTTGTTGAGATTTTGTTGAGATGTAAAGAATAGTTGCAACCGCTTATCTTAGCTTAGCACAAATTACTGGAAACAAGCGGTAAAAGCTAACCCGGCTCTGTCTGAAACCTGTCAACGTGTCTTTTTTACACTTCGGTTTTTGTACGGACTAAAGAAAACAAGATATTACATGTTAATTAGTGAAGTGTTGGTATGCTACACTAAGCTAACCGCTGTTGTAGCTTTATAATTAACATACAGATGTGAGAGTGGTGTCAAACTTCCCATCTAATTCTCGGTAAGAAGGTGTATTTCCCAAACTGTCAAACTATTCCTTTAGGACCTTATAATGTGTCCACAAACCTTACATACAGTAAACACCGTGAGAACAACAGCTAACACAATGAATCAAGGTCCCAGTTATGATAAAATAGCCTGACTAGCCTCATTAGTCAAGACGTGATATAAGCAAAACTAAACTGTAATGCAGAACCTTATCACCATAAAAACGTATTAAAGGCTGGCGCTGTTTCAGCAGCCGCTGGTAATAACAAACACATTAGTCTGGTAATATTATTGCGTGATGGGGAACAAAATGCTTCAGCATGCTCGGAGGTGAAGTTTGTTGCCCAGAATTCTCAAAATGACAAATAGAAGTGTGTGGCCATCTATACCACAGCGTGCACAAACAATTATTATACTTTATTTGCAATAATGCTAATAAATGAAAAACAAATTTCTACATGCTTTACAACATCCCGCAAGATCCCTGGATTCAGTTTGCGGTCACTGCACACAAATGTTAAGAAATGCTGATGTGATAAGAGGCAAACATCCTGCAGAATGAAACCATCGCTACGAAACAATTTAGAGCTTACGCGACAGTAGCATGGTCCATCTCTCCGGTCACCTCTAGGCCATAGACGCGCTGCATGTCGCTGATGGCTTTGGACAGAATCTGAGACGACTGCATGGTGGACATCTGCCTGCTCGCCTGAGACAGGTAGCCGAACTTACGAAGCCAGGCCTGCGAAGAGAGAGTGAGAACTCAGTTTTGCTTAGTTCAACTTGGGGATATTTGCTCAACACACGTGTCTGCTTTTGTGTGTGTGGGACACATGGTGCATATAGTATTATGTGTATGACAACTAAAATTGGGAGGGACGAGATGTTATGCTAATCCAGGCTCAAGACACTGTCTAATAACTGGAGGGAGCATCCGAGGAGTTAAAAGAAAAGAGAAAGTAAAGATAGAAACCAGATGGCTTCCATTAACATTATGACATTCCAGCTCTCCCATTCCTGCGCCTTCTCCTCACTGACAGCCGAGATGAGGAGAGGAAGATCTGGACACAGGGAAACTGAAAGGACAACAATTAAACTGCATATCACTACTGTTGTACACAAGAAAAACACAAAGCTGTGCATGTGCATACTTCAAATGACGGTAAAAGACGATCTTGCTGACAGTCTAGTGACACATGCTGGATTTTCCCTCATTGCTTCATGTTTGCTGACTGTGAAACTAAGCGTGTGGAGCCACGTAGCCAGGCAAACAGGACAGTGGCTCCTGGCTGGGTGTGTGTGTGGGGGGGGGTTTGCCCTTTAAGAAGCCTCATCAGCAGAGCTCAAAAACAACACCACAGGACCCTCTCACACAGCTGGACCATGGGACTCTGGTATACTTTAAATGCATGTACAGGATGAACACAGGGCAGGAGCAAAACACACACATGCGACGTGCAAACTCATCATGTGCGCTGCAAACTGGTGTTCACTACAATGAACTGTGTTATATTTTTATGTATGAAAAGGCTTCAATCAAATATCTTTTCTAATGGCACCTTGCTCTGAATAACGGTAACCTCCTTATTAAGCATTTATAAGCATTGCTTAGACACTTAATAACACACTAAAATGTGTTTTTGATCAGATGTAAGTATAAATGTTTTGTGTTTATTAATGCATTTGTTAACAATTAAAGGTTCCATCCATCTGTAACTGTTGTATGAACGGTTAACGAATGATTGACAGCACAGTGTCTAATCAAATGCTAAAATATCCACATGAATTAGAATTTGCCCAGTTGTCATGAGAGTGAAGAAATATTGATATAAACTATAAGGAAATATTTTATAGGCTATAATTAATACTGTGCTACATTATATTGTTGATCATTCATTATCTGTTTATACCACCAGTTATGAATACTATGAGTTCCAATTGACAAATACATTAATGAACACTTAAAAACTCCTTATATCTGCTTAAAACTAGGTTAGTCTGTTATAAACAGTTTATTAGGGTTAGGGCTCTGCTTATAAGTTCTGCAAATTTATGCTAAAAGAAAGTGTGTCAATGTGGGGTTCATGAAGTTTAACATAATGTGATCATATCTGATTCCAACAAAAGTCAAACTACTGAATTATTTTTTAACCCTACGGGTGAGTTTTACCTTGTAATACCATCACACTTTTTTCACTACAGTTGGTAATTAGATGGTTTTGCATTCTTTCCATGTGTGTACCACATGGTCAGTGATGTTATTTGGAAAAAGGTCAAAGGGTCAGATGACAACATCCCTGCAGTGCAATAGCCCCACATGAAGCTTTGACGTTTTAGCAAAACAAACATGTAGATTTTAACTAATATAACCTGGTTATGAAGAGCTTTAATTCTACAACATATCCACATAAAGGATCCCCTAAGACAACATATAGCAGTATTTTGAGAAGTGTTGATTCATGAAGTTACAAATGATACAATCCTGAATTGGAATATTGTGACCATCTAATTGGGAAATGTGGTCATGACTATACCTCAGCACTGAAACCTTCTTCCTCTGGGACATCTGCTGCTGCGCTGCACAGGACCAAGACGATAGACGAGAATAAAGACGATAGAGCGATTATGATGTGAGGCCAGGGTTGTTTGGATGCCCTCTGCTTCATGGTGTGCAGCCTGCGGTCCCCCGATGAAAGCGAGCGATGAAGATGACAGAACACAGCTAAACAAGTTCCTCAGACAGGCAGGCACACAGAACAAAGTGCTGGAGGGTTTATTCTCTGCTCGTCCTCTCACATTTAATCACAAAGCTCCGCAACAAGTCAGCTATCTGCTCATTCTTGGAGTTGGCATGTCAGAAACCTCGAAAAAGTCCTGCAAAGTAGGCTATATTACACAAATAACGGCGCAATTACAAACCGTCGGGAAAAACAGGAATCAAGATATTAATCTATTCCCGGTCACAGGCAGTCCGATTTTACCTGGGCCAGCAGCTTCATGGCTCATCCAAGAGTTAATACATCAGTTTATTTCATGCAAACACTGTAGCCAGCGGGCGAATGAACTGGTCCTTGCCCCTTTCCGACATCCACAATGGCTGATCAGCAGCGGGGAGCACAGTAACAAGTCCTCGTCCACTGCCAACATAAGCATCCGGGGCCCAGCAGTCAGCACACGAAAAGTGTCTCTAAAGCTACGCAGTTTCTCAACCTGCTGCAAAATGTTGCACACGAAAGGAAAAAAACCTTCGGAACTCAAGTGCGAGGCTATCAGATTTCACCTGCGCCGTCTTGCACCAATGGACTTCCAACTCGAAACGGAAGAGCGTTGTGCAAATATTTATGAGACCGCAATCAAACAGCTGTCCATTTGTACTGATTTCATATGAAGCCAGGGCCCTCCTCCCTCTGGATCTGATACATAAGATCCACATCAAAGGGCCACAGGAAGAAATGGTCAGTGCGCCATCTGCTGTTTCTGCTGTAAACTACAGTAAAATAGAATGTGGTAAGTTTTAATACTTTAAATGTGTGCAGACATTTAATTAGATTCAGCATCAAGTTTGTGTTTTAACTTGTATATTACATAGTTTGCCTTATGCAGTTTGCCTTATGCATCCCTCAAAGCAAAATGTTTAATTCAACAAGACAACAGAACTTTCATATTGATTTGTCATAGCAGGAACATCACAGGTGTGACTAACAACATTAATGATGGAGCAGTTTAATTAAGTGTGACAGTGAGCCACCTGGCACAAATAGACATAACACACGCACACAAACGCCTTGTGGCACTAACTTTGTGTGGAACTACCATTGATATAAAGCATTTCCTAGCCACTTACCTTAATCACAACTACATGCCTAACCTAAACCTTAACACCAAGTCTTAACTCTAAGCTCTTTAAACCTGTGGGATACACACAAACGTGTCAAATCTAGCTGTAGTATTACATTTTTAAAATACTTTGATCTCCAGGAATGCTGTTACTTTCATTATTGTTCCGGAGTGTTTCATTTCTCTCAAATAAAACAAAGTGGAAAAGTTACTTTGTAGTGCAACTCTCAGACTCTTAAACCGAGACCTGTTAACATCCAGTTCATTCACAGAAGACAATGGATTAACCCAGCACTGATCTTACTGGGCTGATTTAAGGAACTTAATTTACACAAATATCAAGTCTTACTGTTCACATCTGACATGAAATGCTGAGAATAACTCAATTGTCACTATTGCCTCATAACATTAACTTTGGTAGTCACATTTGTGCCCAATTTAAAACTTCTTAACCCCACTGTGACAACACTTGTGGGGAATCAAGACAGGAACAACAAAAACACATGGATGCTTTTTTAAAAGATTTATTCAAGTGAGTGCCCATCCATTTTTGCAAGCCTCCTGCTGCCTGCCTTGGCCATAGTGATGAGGATGATGAGGAAGAAGCCCACAGTCCAGATGCCTGCTACAGGCAGCACCACTGTCGCCAGTATGCCTGAAACAAATGCCAAAGAGATAATAGTGGTATCCACATCAAATACAGTGGGAATATATGGCTGCCATTGACGCCAGGGAAACAAAGGGAAGGTCTAACAGCTATAACTCCCTGATCGTGCAGGGGCAGGAGTATGACAGCAGTTACAAATAAAGAGGAGCTTACTGGATTGAGGTATGTCTGGCATTTCAATCTTGATGGGTCCATATGACAAGAGGCCCTGGGTGGGGTCTGCTCTCACCGCTTCTCTCTTACTGATTGAATTACAGTTCTGTGAAGAAAACAAAAACAGACAAACATTTTAGACATAGGCCTACATATTTTTAGGTGGTCAAGTCTCACCGTGAGCCTAATGTCATATAACCTCTTAAAGCTACAATTAATGACGTAAGAGGAGCTCACAGGTGTGCAGGACATGTGGTCCTCTGGCTCACACAGCTGTATAGTGCAGTGCAGGTAGAAGTGACGAGGTTCTGCCGTGAAGCGAAACATGTCGAAGCTGAAGTGAATGGTGGAACTTTCTCCATTACGGCCAGACTTTCCCGCGCTCACGTTTAAAAAGGAAACAGTTTGGTCCTTCGCACACCTGGGTAAAGAGATGGGCACAAGGAGTAGGACTGGCATGAGTGGAGCTCATAGTTCAAAAGAGGGATGGACTGTCAATATGGAGGAGCTGTTCTGACCCGTTCAGAAGCAGATCATGGACCGATCCCTCTGTGGTGTTCGCATGGGGAGTCTGTGTGGCCCAGCACTCGTTTACCCGAAGCAGGAAGATATCAGCAGGCTCTGTCACCTCCACATACACCTAGGCACATTTAAAAAAAATAAAAATAAAGTAAAAAAGGAAGTCATCTGATAATAGCTTGACCAAAATATGATTCATATATGGTTGAACTGGTCGATGAACATTCACCTACTTTGTCTCCGAGTTCAATGATGGGGGTACTACTGAAGGCCTTAGTGTAGGAGTGGTCTGTGTACAACATCATCTGTATCCTGGCGTCATGTTCATCTACACGAATCACCGTCTCACTGTCGGCATGCGGAGGTGAGTACACAGCTTATTAACACTATAAATAAGAAATTCGAGATCCTTACCTTATAATGGCGGCGATCGGGAAAGGCAGACTGACTCTTCTGATGTACGGAGACACACACGTGTAATTCATCTTAATGACTGGATCTCTGATGATGTTTCCAATAATCTGAGGGTCTGACATTAGACTCAGGGAATATGAGATGTGAGTAAAGTTTTTCTGTAAGGAGGAGGGAAAAAAACTGCACTACTGACACATAATTGTTCAAATGTTTGCCCCTTTTCTATGCTGAACCACAGTGACAGGTTTGTGCTTGACAGTTAAACTACATAATGGGCCGGTTGTACCTCCAGCGGCTTGCCTCCACAAGTTAGATATTGGTCTTTAGATATCCTGGACATGTAGTATGGCACACCCTTGATGACCTCCCTCTGAGCGCGACAGGATTTGTTGGGTAAGTGGAGGGACTCAAGCGGCACATTGTGATACTTGAAGAAATCTTCTATCACTCTGATTGCTATGTAGTCTCTGCCGCACATGACTTTGATGTGTGCATCTGTAAAAAAAAAAAATAAATGAAAATTTTTATAGCTTACAGGTCATTAACATGTTTTACTCCCTCTGATTTTACACATAATGGTCAGTTTAACCTTTGTTTACAGTTTGTTTACGGTCTGTGTCTCTGGAGGGAAAAATATAACCCTGATGATGTCATCAAGGTTATTTATCAGCTTATTTCTCAGGCTTGGTGTCTAAAAAGTCTAAACAGTGTAAAAGAAAGCCTTTGTACAATGGGGGCAAGGAGTTTGAAAGATGTGGGCATTTAACCAAGCAGGTTGGGACAAACGAAAGGATGCCATCGTTGCATTGTGGGAAATGTAGGAGCCAACATCTCTGGAGCCTAACACTCACTAGGGACTAAAAGTCAGTATTTCTGGACCCCTGTTACATCAGTTTTTAACCATTCAGTCTTAAGCTTTGTCCCAACATTGGGTGCAATACTAAGTTGCTGACCCTTGAAAAAGTTAATAGAAGATGGTAACCCACCCACAGTCACAAATAAATACCTTTCAGGCAGAGTGAATTATATAAACACACAGTGCTTACCTTTGTCACACTGGTCAGAATAATATCCAGTGGCACACTTGCAGCTTCTTTGGTCTTTAGACAGAACACATCTTGTGCGGTCGGTGCAGTGCTCCACGCTGCAGACTCCTGCTCAGTGAAGAAAGCACTCTTCAAACTTCGCCAAGCGTCAACACATTTGCCATTTTCATACAAGTAGACCACATCTTCCATCATCTTACCCTCAACGCGGTGGCGCGTGAACCCGAGGAGAAGCACGAGGACCACGCTCAGCTGGTTTGAAGAATGAACATATCCACTTTAACTGTGTAAAGTGTTAAATTATTTATTTACCGTCTAGCTAGGTCACATTCAGTTGAGCCCAATGCAAAAAAAACTCCTCAAGCTAGTTTAGTTACAGTAAGGATCAATAATGCTCTTTAAATGTGTGTCTACACCCACCTTCAAGCCGATAAGGTTCATTGCTGTGCTTTTTCGCGTAAAAATAATATAAATAAATCTGGTTATACTTTCAGTCAGACGGGATGTTCTCCATTAATGTCGCTGTTTTCAACACCTGCTCCTCCAATTATGAACACCTGTCAGGTTTTGGTGCTCGTGTGCTCATTAAACGCGATCAAATTCGACCATTTTCTCCAACAGGAGAATCAGTGCTGGCATTGTATGTTTTAAGTGAATTGTATTAAACTGTATATAATAGTATTCATTGGGGAATTAAAACTATTTCAGCTATTTGTAAAAAATATGAAATGTATGAAAAGCATATTTACAAAATAGGCCTACAGTACACTATTCAATTTGTAACTTTTTATACCATACTGCAACAAGCATATCAGACAAAGGCACAAAACATAAACCTAACCCATCCACTTTATTTAAGACAGTTCACTCACATAGCATATGTCGCCTTGTTTCAAAGATAGGGTTTGCCTTTAATAAAAATAACATTTCCTCCAGATGTCACTATTATCAATCAGCACAAAGTGGTCAGTGCTTTGGAGGGTTTAACAATTGAACATTACTGTCAGGAGGTGTGATGCTATGTAAACTATCCTCTACATTGCAAATTATAAATCAGTACTCAAGTGGATTAGGAAATCTCTAAGAAGATTTCTTTTGGATCTCACATTCAGTAAACCAAACACTAAAGTGGAGTTAGAGAGAGATTTTGGTAGAGAAGGAATAGAATAAAGGATTTTAGTGGCTCTGCCATGATGTCTCAAGGGAAAGCAGTAAGTGTGTCACTGTATTCCCTACAGTGCCAACTCGTCACACCCGGAGGCCAGACTCCATATTCTCAGACATTTGGGCGCAGACCATCTGTTTTTGATGGGGCAGATCAGAGCCAGAATACGTTGCTAGATAAAAAGGGAGGCACCATTGATGAGGCAGGTTTGCAGCAGTCCATCTGTGGTGACAGATCAGATGGGCTGAGATAACAATGTGTTTTCTGTCTGTCTTGGTACCCTCCATCTTGGAGAGACCGTTCATGGTAAAGCACTAAGCACTAATATGTGAGGATGGGATCTTAAAGGCAACACAGCCTCAGGGACACTGTAGGCCACAAACACAATCCATCCAACCACATTCTTCCTGAACTGGACACCATTACAAAGTCTCCCATATAATTTTAAGGCATTTAAAATTAATAAACACATATGCCTAAGTAAGATTGAAAGATGCAACATTGCTAAACCTAAAGCTGTTAAAGATTTTCAAACGATGGCAAACAACAGGTCTATGTTAAAATGCTGTAAATGTATTAAGCAGGGAGGCCACATAAATGCACACTGCCAGTCAGCTTGAGATGAGATTTTAAAATCTTTAAATTTGTTTAAATTATAGCCTACTCTGTTCGGGAGCGTCCCATCATCTGGAAAAAAAGCATATGGTGAGGAGGGTTTCTGTTCATACACCCCAAGACTCCACTCTCTGCCAGTGGATTTAATTATTAGCATATCAAAGTGTTAAATCGCTCAAATGAAACCTCAAAACACTTTTATTTTTGGCCCAGTAAAATTCATTTTTACTGATCATGAAGTTCAGCTTCATTTGAGGTTTTCTTTGTTTTTTGAAATGAAAATAAGATGTTCATTATTATTTTATTGGGCTACTACAACCTCAAGTTCACACAAGCAGCACCAGAAGATATATACAGAGGGAATATTGGTGATATATTATATATTAAAAAAACAAAGGGGTAGAAAAGATGTTTTTGCAGAGACGGTTTATGAAACGTGTCAACATTTTCACCTGTGAATGCAGCTTGATCTTACCGGTAAGAATTTGTCTTTACATTATTTAATTTAGAAAACATACGTGGTCCTGATGTCTGAGTCACTGAAATGAAATTTATGTTATTATTGAGTGGAGAAGTCAGCACAGCAGGTTACAGTGAAATCATTTTCCAGGTTTTTAAAAACACCTTTAGTTTTACAGTTAAATGCATGCTATTCCACTGGAAATTGGCAGGATAACTCTGAGTTATCGAATTTATGCAAATACATTACACTTTTTCTCCTTGCATCATCTCCCTTAGCAGCATTGTGTTCTGGTTCTTCGTCTCGTCGGCAGTGGTGCAGTGCCACCCTGGTGTTGTGAAATAGCCGGGTTATAGGAGGTGTCTGTCATCGGCCTGATTCACAACACCAGCTGCAGCACACACACCTGAGAGGCAGGTCTTCTGCTGCTTGACATATTAAAAACACACACACACAAGGCAGATTGTACAAAAACCACAGGAAGAGGAAGAACTCATTCAATAGGGATGTAAAGACTGATAACACCAGTTACTAAAGCCTGACCACACACTTGTGACTAATCTGCATCCGATTCTAGTTGAGGATAGCTAATCTGATGTCATTTATATGCCCAGCTGATATGCCACGTGATCTTAAGTTTGTCTGGCACATTATCAAGTGTT
Organism: Micropterus salmoides; assembly: GCF_014851395.1. Classification (NCBI taxonomy): domain Eukaryota; kingdom Metazoa; phylum Chordata; class Actinopteri; order Centrarchiformes; family Centrarchidae; genus Micropterus; species Micropterus salmoides. Next base: position 29,078,892 of record NW_024044570.1, read on the forward strand.
GGAGGGCAGTGGTGCATCTCTGCTCCCGGCGCTGGGTACAACAGATCCCAGAGTGCTTGGCTCAGCTCTGCTCTCTCTCTCTGTGGCCGTGGATGGACTCAACAGCTATGTACAGCTATGTGGAGCAGCCAAGACAGAATGAGCCTCCATCTGCGTTCTCTCAGGCCAGACTGAAGGACAGAGAGTGTGGGTCACAAATTTAACGGAGGGGACGACGAGCAATTGTTTGAGGATTTGCGTGTGCTTTGGTGGATAGCAGTCCTCAGCTGAAGTCAGTTTGACAGGACATCGGTGGGCTGTTGTGTTCAGGTGGATTCTAAAGACATTGTAAGGTGGTTACTATGGTGTTCTAGATGGTCGCTAGGGCGTAATCACAGGTCAGGCGGAAAAATGTTCAAAGTGTAGGGACCTGTTTAAGTGACATTTATAGATCAAATAATGACAGAGTCCAGTGAACACAAAATATGAGTGGGTATGAGCATTCTGCACAACCGGTTCACGATTCTCAATGGAGAAAAAACAGTGTCTGCAAAACTGAGAAATTCAAGCAATAAATTCATTAGAACAGGCTGATTTACTTAGAGAATATGTAAAACTCTCACTCCTTTTTTTTCCATACAGTAAAATACCTAATATGATTAAGAATGTGCAAGGAGTTTTCAATAATGTTATTAGCCCAGAAATCACCCCTCTGATGCAGAGATGGACAGAAATATCCCTCCAGTGAAGTCAAGTTCAAGCCAACCGTCCATCTGCCAGGGGACAGGACGTGTCACAGATACTGCACTACAGCCGGTGGAAACAACATGGCTGCCTCCTGCAACACTCAGGATCGGCTATTGTAGACAGCAGCTTGCTCATGTTAAACCAGAGAGTTTCATCAACACTTCACTCCATGGATAAATGAGCTCAAGAAATCTCACACCTGTGTGCATCGTTTTGTGCTCAATGTTCTGCGTCTGACAAGACGTACCTGCAGCTTCCCTCTAAATGATATGAACAGTCTCTATTCCTCTGATTAAACAGTTCAGCCGCTGACTGTCCCTGTGAACATGTTTATGAATAATCAAACACAAAATCACAACGACCATCCTTTCAAAACAGCTGCACTCTAATTATTGTGTCAGCTGTTTGATCATCATTTTGATTATCATTTATTCGTGAGTTAATGACTAATGAGTATAAAACGTGGAATAAATGCAGCTCATCTAAGACCTGGACAGAGAAAATAAGCTAGAACAGCTGCAGGAAAATGTGAATAAGTGTTTGATTGCAAACTGATATAACTATCCAATTTAAAAGGTACACTTTTAAAATTAAATTAAAGAAAAAAAAAAAAAAAAAAAAAGAAATTAAAGAGTTTCATAGCAGATGCAGAATGGTTGTGTGGTCCTTCGGCACTCTTTACTATGAGAGACCAAAGACTTGACTGACTGCTCTGCACATGCAACAGTTACTGTGAAAACAAAACTTTAAAAAAATGAGGGTAAATGAAAATAAAGCAATGGACATTAAGTGGTTTAAAATAAAAAAGACAACTGAAAAGTAAACTTATTTTTTTATTCCAAATGGTCAAACATACAAATATGCAAACAACAAAATGGAAAAACAACAGAACAAAAAACAACAGACTGACATTTAACAGGAACTCAGATGGGTGATATAAGGATGAATGTAGTAATCTATACAAAACAAAATGGTAGACTGGTGAGCGTGTGTGAATGATTGTGTCTCCAAAAAGGTTTCTAGCTGTCAGAAAGATAGCTGTATGTGTGTGCGTGTGTTGTCTCAGTTCATTAGTAATTCCATCTGCACCAGTCTTGCGTTGGTGTCCCCGGCCATGTTGTAGGGAATCATACCAGCAAAGGTGATCAGGGCTCTGGCCTGGCTGCGGAGTTGCTGTTTGAGGAAGAAGGCATGCAAAGCTTTAGCACACAAATGTGTAGACTTGGCAAGACTGCTTTTTGCTACCATGCACTTTTTGCAGTTTTTTTTTGTTGCAGTGTTTGTAAGATCTATAACTAAACCAAATTACTACAACTGAATTTGAATAGTAAAAATTGACCCATTTATATTAGAGCCTGAACAATACTTCAACATGGCCAGACGATTTGAGCTTATCACACATATATTGGTCTATACGTCAGCCTTTTAGTAAAAGATACTGCAGTACACACATGCCCAAAGTATGTTAAAGTTTTGAAATAGTGTAACATATTTTCTCCTTTACATGGCATTTAAAAATGTCCCGCTCTGTACGTAAACAAAAATGTTTAAGTTATATGATTATGTTGCCGTTACATATTGTGAGATTTTTTTTTTTTAAACTCCGAAGTATCACTATTGGCATCTGCCTTACAAAACCAATGTCTATCCAGTTTGTCCCTCTGCTTCTCACCATGTCTCTGTCCTCTATGGTCCTCTGCGGTCGTCCTGGGGTGCCTGCTGGTGCCCCCTTCAGCCGTTTGTGCTGAGTGAACAGGATGTTCATGGTGGCCAAGAGCACTTCAGACAGGTTGTGGCGCACCTACGGAAACGGAGGAAATTTAGGTAAGAGAGAGTAAAAGAATACCGCTGTGTACTGTTAGGAAGTCTGAAAGTCCCCTTTGACCTCACCTCATCACTGAAGTTCCTGAAAGCAGCCACTCTCTCCTCCACACTGTCCTGACTGAGAGGAAGAAGCTTTAAACGCTCCATAACCTGACAGAGAAACAAAGAGGGGGACGACATTAACAGGGGCGCTTCGCATAATAAACACAATATTACCACTCCAGTGTAGTAATCATGATATCACATATTAGGTCTGTGACAAATATGACTTCATTGGAGCTGCTGGGTTATAGGTTATTACTGAGTCTTTCTATGGCTCTGTTATTGGTGAGTCTGATATTTAAGCTACTGCCCTGAGACAATTTAACGCATCGCTCCTCTACCTGTATTATCAGAGTGATACTCACATCGTAGGCTCTGTCAACATGACCTGCATGGTATTCATCAAAGAACGTCATCAGGTCTAACAGCAGGTAGAAAGTACTATCAACGGACTTCTCTCCTGCTACGCCCTGAGCGCGATACCTGCAGTGGAAAAGGCAATGATTCAGTTTTAGGCATTTATACAATTCTTTTGATTACATTTAGTAGTAGTGCATAGTGTGTGTGTATCCTTACCTCTCAGCAATAGCCACTGCCGTGTTTTTTAGCCTCTCCTTGTTGGACTGGGGAGCGCTGACCTGGGCAATGACTGGACTCAACAGCCTGTTCATCAACTCCAACACCTTATCTGGGTTCTACACAGAGACAAATGGAAAGGAGACAGAGAGATGACTCAGACAGCAAACGACAGCAGCTCTGCAGATATACTGTGCAGTGTATGGATGCAGAGATCACCCAGAAAGGTCTGCTCACCTTAGCCAGCTCGTAGAGTTTGACTGCCTCCTCAAACAGGCCCTTGTTCTCGGCCTCTAGAGCCACTTTGCTGATGATAGCTCTGGTGTCCCCGGCAAACTTATCGATGACCCCAGGCTAAAGGGAAGAGGAGAGAGGATCAGAGTGAGGCTGAGAATGCTGCAGTTCTGATGGAGGAGTGGATGGGAACTATCCTTAGCTTGTTTGTAATGTTGTCATCATAATACTAAAATACAGAAAATTTCTATCTGTATGTACGGCACTTTAAACCACCACTTCAGTGTTAATTTAACATGTCAGACGGTAACAGATTTCACAAGAGTATGACAACGCCATGTGAGTGGGATGAAGCATACAGCGATGTGAAGTTGAGGGGAAATAAAAGACCCTCAAGCGTCATATCGTGCAGAGAGCTGCAGGCACAGTGAGAAATTTCAAGAAGTTTTGGTAGCAAAGGCTACAATGAATCACTGTGAAGAGCTTTTTGATGCATGACAGTGGAACACAGTGCTCCAACGGCGAGTGTCAAAACATGTAGGACACTTAGTGAAGGAAGATTTCTGTCCTTGTCTGACTCACTGAAACCCCTACGTAGAGCAGAGACAAAGAGTGCCAGAGAGACAGAAGAAAAAAAGTGACGCAGAGACAGAAGACGAGAAAGGAGCAGGTGAGAAGCAAAAGTGTCATACATAGAAACTAACCCTAACAACCACAGAGGAGATGAGAGGGGGAGAGGGTGACATCAAAGATGCAATCTTCCTACCTTCCTACTGCCGTCCTTCTCTAATCTCCCCAACAGCATGTCAAACTGTAAAAAAAGACAAAGTCAACAATACTATATAAAACATGTAAAGTATATACTAATACTAGATAAACAGTTCAATACAAACCAAGACAACAGTCCTGTAATAAATCCTACATTATGAAGCTTATCATATTCTGTTCATTTTGTGGTCATGTATGCAAGTCTCTCCAAACCTATATGTTGTTCACTTATGTTTACAAAAGGTAAAACACAAAACAATGCTGCTCAACCAAAAATAAAAAAAAAGAGTTGTGGTATGTTTAACTGTAGTCGAAGTCCGGGAAGTGCAGAAACAGTGTCAACAAATTCAGTGTTTCAAGTGGATTCCTCTGGAAAGAAAGGTGTAATCTATTTTAAAAATATTCAAAACCAAATAAAAAGGATGTATTATAATTAAATTGGTATTTTTACTGTATATGTTTGCAAAGAGTAAAAAGTATCAAAAGATTTTGTACATGACACATTTGTTCCTTGGCAAGATTTTTAAAAGTAGAGAAATATTGCAGGAGTGATCAGAAACAAATGAGAACAAACTAAACCCATGACTCCATCATGGATCCACTGACATGCAGATTCCAAAAATTCATCGGCCATATCAGCTGCCCCATCATCTTTTGGGCTCTTGGTATTAATTGTGACTGTATTAACCGTGTTAAAAAGTACTGAACAACAGTATAGGCATTTTTCCTCTTAGGGTCTCTATGTAAATGTGGGTCACTCACCTCTCGACTCTCAATAACGAGTTCACTGACACAACGCATGAACATGTTTTCTCCCTGGCTGTCTTTCTCATTGCTGCAGAACAACACATACAGTAGAAAAGAAATAGAGGCGTTAGGGTGAACATCACACGCAATAGCTGAATTTGTCACTCATCCTGTTTTCCCTTTACCAACTATCTATTAACTAAAGAAGAAGGGTCAAAACAGGATGTTCGTCTAACTGTGAGAGTGCAGGATTACTTACCGTAGGAAGTAGAAGTACTGCAGTGCTTCCCGTGGATCAGTGGACTCAAACTTGCGAGTGTACAACATAAGCAGACGGATAAAGTTGAGGCGGCGTACCATTGGAGGGTCGCCTGGCTCCTGACTCACTACAGAGAACAGGCAAATACATTTTGTTCAAATAAAAGTTCTTTCTCAAGTGTTCCACAGCGCTACAAAAGAAGAGCGACTACACTCACACAGCTGAGCGCTTTGTCCGGACGACTTCAGCAGCAGTCGTAGCTCATACAGGACCAACGCCACGTGCACAGCATGGCTCCGAAGTCTCTCGACACGAAACAAGAAAGCCACCGCCGCCTCGAACTGAGCCGTCAGGAACAACACCTGGAAGTACAGGAAGGGCTGCTGGCTCGCAGAGAAATGGGACTCTCCTGTTGGACAAAAGATGGGTGAGGGGGAGTTGGTTTAGATGAGACCAAAAAAAGTGTCACTTCTATAAAGTTTTGAATTATATATAAAGTAAATTAAACTTAGAAGAAGGTGGACATGGCACAAAATCATCTCGACAAGGACAACAAAAAATATCGTAAACATTAAGCAGCTCACCAAACTTTGAACTGCACCAGCTCCTTCTAAACAGATCAAAACATCATGTGCAATATTAAATTCTTGCACTGATGGAGCCAACAAACTAAAGCTAATTTGCGATTTATTGGCCAGGTCAGATTTTTTTGGTTTTTAAGTGATTTCAGAGTTTTTCAATTAAAGAGCAAATGATAACGAGGACATGGATTAAGAGAACCAAATTTTGTAGTATGGCTTTTTGTGGAGAGTTAAAATTCTCCATTTTATTTCCGCTAGCGCAGAATCAGAGTCGCATGAATTCTGATCCGACCGTCCAGACTGAGGTTGCATCTTAAACTATCCGACCTGTATCAGATTTGGACCACACAGAAACTAATCCGAACTGGAAAAGATCAGATTCCATGTGACTTAGGCTGCTCACTTTTATATAAAAAAAGAAAAAAAGAAAAGAAAATCAGATTTGTCCTGCAGTCTGAATGTGGCCTAAGACACTAAACTAATAAACCCAAACTTCCTGCAAACAGAGAGAGGAGCGACCTATCAATCAAGCAGTCTGAACCCAATTACACAATCCTGAGTAGAGGTCTAATTAAGGAAAATAATTAAAATCACCTTTGTGATGTGTGTTTCAGTGTTTAACTTGATGACTACTTGACAGCTACTGCGGAAACTCTTCTAATGTCATTACTGAATTTGTTAAACAGTAACAGCCACTTCATGGCACCAATTTAACTCTGGGTCTATACATGCCATGTCAACTTTTGACAGTTGCTATGGCAACTAACATGTAAGAATTTGTAAAATAAATTGTCAAGCACAGGTACTTAGTCATCAAGCTTACTTTTTAATTATAATCCTTAATCCTCTTGCTGGCTGAGAGTTTGAGGAGTAGAACAGGGTGGACCGTGTCAGCCATTTCATAGCCTTATCTCAGACTTACAGCACTTTAGTTCAAAAAGCGAAAGCGCATGAGAGATGAAGAGAGAGGGAGCGAGCGATGAAGAGAAAAAAAAAGGACGGAGGAGAGATAAGAGTGTGGTGGTGGTGGGGAGGGGCTGCAGCAGAGTGTGCAAACAAGAAATGAGAAAGAACAAATGCACACATGCGAGGAGAGAGCACGTGAAAGAGGCCGAAAAGCAGTGGGAGGAAAGAGGGAAAACAACGGCACAGGTGTAAGGAGAGAGAGGGATAAGAGGAGAGGACGGAGATGCAGCGAGCGAAGGACAGAGAAGCAGAGAACAGATGAGGCTGGCGAGCGCTGGCAGTATGCGAGAGAAATGACGAGAGGGCTCTGGGCTTTATGACCCGCTGTGAAGCAAGATGGAGGACAACAAGGAACGCTGTGCCAGACAACCGAGGGAGCCGAGCAGCAGAGAGAAAACAGAATGAGGCTTCAGGCTGTACTTCCCACTGCGCAGAGAGAGAGGGAGAGGGTGAGGGAAAGAGTGCAGTCTTATCTGAACGGAGCAGAATCGGCCCGTGGAGAAGGCAACACCCAGGAGAGAGGACTGTGCTTTCTCAGTCTGCGGGATAGAGAATGCCCTTACGCTTCGCCCTCTTTTCTGTGTATCAGGGGGCATGTGGTTGTTTCAGAGCGTGGTTTTATTTTGTTTGTGAACAAATCTGACCTGCGCTCCCACTTCATGCAGTGATTGACCAGGTGTGCAGAACCACAAACATATGCAGGATCTGAGCTTCTCTCTCAAGCTCTCTTATTTCAGCATTCACACAACAACTTCCATCACTTTTCTAGTGTACAACTCCACGTGTGACACCATGAATGCCTTCTAGGGGGGAGTACCCAAAAGTGTGCCCTTTGCCCCCTCTTGTATTATTCACTGTGTTGAGACATCAAGGACACGGAGTTCTTGGAAGAGAGTAGCACCTGTAAGCTAGAAACTCTTCTGGCTGAAAGTATAAAAAATGAGAAACTGTGTTGCTATTTCTACATTTGGCAGTTTAAAAATCGATTCATAAACAGATTCTGGCTCAATTTTTCACAAACTCATGAACTTTTGTTCCTGTCTACTATGAGAAAGCGTTCTGAACATGCTCCCGCTCTGAGTCAGTCCTCTGGCTGGCTTGTTGTCTAGCAGCAGTTGCTGCAGCTTATTGGTACTGGAGAGTTTAGAGCTGTTCACCAAACCAAACTTATGGGGAAAAAAGCTGATTTTTCAGGGACAAAGATGTTTGCTTTAGTGTTGTTTAATTATCCAGTAGACTCGTGTTTCTCTGATTAGTTACCTCCAGATCCTTATGTTTTGTTCACTTTGCAATTTGACTTTCAGTTTATTTGTTTATATTTAAGTGTCTCATCCATATCTGCAAATTGAGGTTTTTTGTGTGTGTTTGCACATTTAAGACAAAGTTTATTATTAACACTATTAGCAACAGTAGATTAGAATACAATTGTTTTGCATGTATATTCACAGCATAGGTAAAACAGACAGAGAGCAGGAATAATTGAGTGTACAGTTCACAGTACTCCAATACTGACCTAATTAATCATGAATCCGGTTAAGAGCCATGATGTGGCAGATCCACATTGAATTCAGTTACCATTAATATCAATGTAAAATTCAGCGTTTCAGTAACATTCCCTCAGTCATGGTGGGACACTCTTTAGTAATCCCTGGCCTCTTGTTCCTTTACAAAACAATCATTTCACAAATCACAAAGAGATTTTAAATTTGAATGAGGAGAGAAAAGGCTGGTGTTGTGAAGTTGTGAAAAATGGGAGAAGATATATGGTTAACCTTTTCTGACTCATTTAAAACAGAAGGTAATAAAACCCTCGACGCAAGCTGCTCTCATATCTACAACAACTAACAGGTATGGTTGTAGTCTTATTACAATCAGCAGCACATCAGCCAAAGGTTACCCAAGGAAAGTGTGTTCCACAGGGGGCACACAGCAAGTATCTGTGCCCCCTCTGCAACAATATCTGTTAGTACTACAGTGGAAAAAATTAAGAAAAGAGAGTTGGGAGGTCAAATATCACAAAAAAATAAATAAAAAATAAATAAACAGTTTAAATGTTTGTGGTCATTTCTATAGCTGAAACAGAAACGCAGTTCCATACCATAGTCCTCCAGCAGCTGTTTCTGTAGCTGTGGCAGGGTCAGCCTGTCCTGAGGAGAGCTGCTGCCGTCATCATCAAAACACACCTGGTTCAACTGCAGTGACAAAACACACCATGTAAAAATAATGAAAAGAAATACAACAACTTGATGACTGCTGTACTAAAACAAAACATACTGTAAGACAGTAAATGATCCACAAGCCCACGGATTTGAACTAACTAAACTTTAAGAGATCATAAACTAGGCAGCTTCTGCTCTGGTGTGCTAATGCTTGAACTTCACAAAATAAACCAAAAACAGCAAAGTGAATGATACTGTACCTTAAGCCAGAGGTAGTCTTCAGTCTTGTCTGCCACCTCTCCATGGTTATCACTGATGTCACATTTCCCGATCAGGCAGTAGACGGCTCTCTTGTAGGGGTCAGCACTGTTCCTCAGCACTCTGCGGTAGTGCAGGCGGAGCTTGTTCTCTGAAGTCGGGGAAAGGCTGCAGCGAAGGGATCAAGAGGTAAAACAGATGAAAGGAGAGGAGAGAAATTACAATATGGTTTGACCTTCCCTGCCTATGTGGGCATCTAAACATATACAAATACACAAAGCCAAGGAGCTGAGGCGTTCTCACCGTCTGTCAGGGCTGTTCATGTACTCTTGAAACCAGGTCTTGAAGTCTCCTAGCTGATGTTGCATTCTGTTCACAACCTGCATGGCTGCATTCAGATCTCCGCACCGCAGACAGTAGTAGATCACAGCCCACACTGGGTGGCCCTCTATCTCACCATCCTGTTGCACACACAGACATTTAATACAGGGCTGATAATATTCCCTTGACTTATGACTTAGTTTTCATCATAAATTTCAAATAAAAGGTTCTGTCCCTATTGTGTGCCACTGTGATGCAGGGGTGGAATATGTTTGGGACACTATCGGCGTACATGTACCGGTTGACTACACGCTTGATTTAACAAGCCCGTTTTTGTAAATGAAGGCTGAAGAAAAGATTTAATCTTAGTGTTTTTGACCTGCACATACATTCAGCTTTTCAGACATTCTGTATACTTGTAACAAAATTAAAACAATTAGCAAAAAAAAAAAAAAAAAAAAAAACAACATTAAATATCTGTGTGTGTTTGTTACCTGCATGCCAGGCAGGGGCCCAGGTAGTTTAATGTTGAGGAAGCTACGGACTAGTTGGTATGTCCCTGGCACTCCTCCTAGTTGTGCCTGATGGAGGTTTCCAAACACAGTCACCATGGTGTAGTTTTTATAACTGGGAGGAGACACACACGCACACACACTGAATACATCATGGCGCAGGTCATCTTAAATTTAGGCTTCTGTATGTCCAGTGCCAACTTACACCCTCTAAAAACTTAACCTCTTCAAAAACAAGACCAAACACTACTAAAAACAAAAACAAGCACAGTTACCTGTTCTCAAGGAAGTTGAGCGCCTGGCGTACGAAGGCCATTTGCATTTCAACAGAGGTGCGACTTTTGAGTGTGTCTTTGGCGGGAACTAGCAACACATCTGTCATCTGCTTCACCATCAGCCACATGTCGGATACATTCTGCGTGACAGTCACAGTCATGTAAAGACATGTATAGAGCAAACAAGACAAAACAAATCTGAAAATGAAATGAAATTTTCTTGGTGATATCAGATGTGAAGGGAAAATGTTCTTACCTTGTCATCCAGGCTTTCTGCTACAGAAGCACATAAGTCTCCCAGATTAGGCTGAATGTGACCATTCACTATCTTCTCATTGAAAATGTAAATCTGAAAGAGGAAGAGGTGGCGATAAAGGGAGAGAAAGACAAAAAAGGACAAGACACTGATATTTGATAAGATCCCCAAATTGTCAAATGCCAGTCTTCAGATTTAATTTCTACATTTTTAAATTACTGTTGGTGGTTTGAATCCGCCTATAACTACGTCCTCAGTTTCACAAGTAAAAGCAAACCCTATGACCATCGAGTGAAATGGTTCACGACAAAAAACAAGAAAAAAAGAATCAAAATGTTTAAAATGTCATCAAAGAGGATAACAAAAACTAGACAAATGACGCCGCACGCAATGTGTCGACACATGATCGGAGGAAAAGCCACAATTCAAGTACTGCGTCATGTAGCAGATCAGAGACAAGCAGAGAGAAAGAGAAGGTCAGACAGGATGATGAGGGAGGAGGGATGGTAGGGAGAGAGTGAGAGAGAGAATTACCCCCTCTACCGCCCAATCAATCGATATCTTTGATCTGGCGCTTCCTGTCTTGCTGTGACCCAATTTCAGCTGAACAATCAGACTGAGGGCATCACAACACACTTCAACTACAGTCAAGCTGAGAGGTGGGTTTGCTTTAGATTTAAAGTATCAACACATTTAGGTACTGATAACATCTGGTATGAAAACGTTTACTTGAAACAGCTGAGCGTTTTACAGCAAATTCATTAAATAAATGAAACAGAAGCTATCACAACCAGATATATCATCTCTTTTAATTTTTTAACTATGGCAATCATTTTCCTTAATTTCCACATTTTGTCACAGATGGTATTCTTAAACTAAATAATAAAAAAAAAAAAATAATACTGATGTTTGTAACAGAGTCTGGTAATTCAGAGGGTAATTTTAGCTTAACCAGATAAATCAGTATCAGTATATATGTTGGTTAAGTTTATTTCTCGAGTGTAAAATGTCCCACTCAGTACATTAGATTAATACCTGTAAATATATCGTTATCCGATTTTAAGAGCTTAACTTCTGACTTTGACAGGGGTAGAATAAAAACCCAGTAAAAAAGACTCTGCGGCACTAAGTTGAACGGGCATTTTGATTGTCCACACTTAATTTAACTGTGTGCCATTAACTGGAGTTTCAATGCACATCAAAATGATTAGACTGATGGAAACTCACCTGCCGTCCATAGGCCACCTCCACGCTGTCCAACGCGCTCCTTCCCGGAGCCGTCACTTCACTCACAAAGCTAGGCTACAAGAAACAGAGGGGGCGACAGATGACTTAATAAATACACTGCGCACAAGCAAGTGGAATTTCTAAAAGGAAGTTAAATAAAGCTAGAAACAACAGGCACGTCAATCATGTGCCAATGAAACTGTCAAGTGTGTCTAATGTGACATCATCGATTAGCATCTTATATGAATGCCCTTTTTACAAACTGAATATTGTGAGAGTGTTTCCGGCCCTGATAGAAGGACAACCTGTCCAGTGTTTCCATGCCTGTTGCCCAATGCATACTGGGATAAGGCTCCCACAGGACGACACAAGGATAAAAGTCTTTTACTTTTACTCAGGGAGAAGACAAAAATAGTATCCATGAGTCACAGATGAAACAGTTATTCTGGATAGTTCAGTTGAGAGTGTAGACAGCTACGAGTACACAGTGTCAAGAAATCTGCGTGAGAGACTTGAGACTTTTAAGTAGACATATTCAGTCCAGGAAGTTGAAATACAGAAAAGTACAATATAGATGTTCTTTGTATGTGTGTCTGTGTGATCAAATGATTTGGAAAAGAAATTACATTGTTGCTCAATGAGTCACAAAACGAGGTCACTATTATTTGATAAATCCACTGTGTTATAGACATACTTGACAAGTAAACTGAGAGAGATTTAAAATAAGTTAGACGACTTATCGATATAATAACAGTGTAAATTAATAAATATCAACCTCTAGCAAAGAATTTAAACCTCAACAGTGGAAGCAGAAAGTGTTCTGAAAAATCTGAGCTTTCCCAATAGGTAAACACTGCTACCCAAGGTGTCTATCAGACTGAGACCGTTTGTCTCTCTTTTGATAAAGATCCATTTTTTTCTTTAGTTGTCTCCCCTTGAACTGTTGAGGTCCTTCCTCCTAGAGCAGCTCTGTGTTGTGTGTCCTCCTGTACCTCCACATCTTGACTGAAGTCCAGTGCGTCCTCTCCTGCTCCGAGTAGCGTGTGCAACACTCGCTGCTTCACCTGCTCCCACTGGACCAGCATCGACTCACGGTGGTACTCTTCAGCCAACAGGAACGTCTGAAACATAAGGAAGGGAGAAAGGTACCCAATCATACTCCGTGTATCCAAGGAAGGTTGAAATCAAGGGCAAATGGTTGAAGATCCTTGAAGACATTTCACCTCTCATTCAAGAGGCTTTTTTGGTTGTACTCCATATACTACGGCACACGGGTTAGGGCATTCTTACATTTGGCATGTTGGACTGTGAAGACAGACTTGAAAGCTACAGAACTTTTGTAAATGAGAGAACAAGTCAGTTTACGCGGCATGTTGCATTAAATAAAGGTTCCAACATTTTCCCTGTTGATCTTAAGGTGGATGTATGAATGCTACCAAGTTAAATGTTTAATCTTGTGTCAGTGGGTGTTAATGGCATCAGCAGGTGGGTGGAGGGCGTGGCAGATATTAGCAACTGATTTAGTGCAAGAAGAATTGTCTCCAGTAGCCAGACAAACTAGGGTACGCACATGCAGAACAAAATACATGTACTTTATGTAAATTGGGCTAAATCTATGGCATACATGTGAACACCCCGGATTTAGCAACAGACCTCTGTCATGATTGTACTACTCCACCAGGGCACAGTGCCGTTTATTTTAACTCTCCATAGAGACTCAAAGTAATGGGAACGTGAGATAATTGAATCCTTCCAATCTGCAGCTCAGGGAGATACAAATGTAGACTAGAGCTACCATTTACTTCGTTAACTTGGTCACTACCTGGATGTCGGACACATCTATTATATATATACACACATATATATACACACACACACACACGTGTATGTTTGAATGATTTTTTTCTTAATCACTCAATGTATTGTTATCAGATTTTTTAAACACTCAAATATTGATATCAGTATCTGCCTTAAAAATCCAGAATTGGTCTTGGCATTTAAATGAGACCATATTAATGTCAAGTAGTTACGAGACTGGACAAGTCAGACTAAATATGTCATTTAACAGCCCAATAGGACACATTACATGTGATGTGAAAAGGTAAAGCAGTCAGATAGAAATCCTTTAACATCAGCTATCTTTTTAATCTTCGTTGCATTTGAGCTTTCCACTCTTGCACATAAGTCCCTTTTTTCCTCTCTCAGGGAGAAGAGAGAGATAATGGGAACAGCAGCTAATTAAACGCAGGGCCTATTAGCTCTGCACACCAGGGAAGCCATTTCAAAACCATTCCCTGAAGGTTCACACCAGAAGGATTTTTAGATCACAGCAAGCAGAAATTATAGGAAAAAAAAATTGGTTTCTAAGTGCTCCTGTATTGGGATGTTCTAATGTTAATACACTCTGCAGTGCTGAAAACTTATCTGATTTTGTAAAACTAAATATGAAGCAAACAAAGAGCCACTAACGTCTGTCACTATAAAGCCTAATTACTGCCCCTGGTACTTGTAAATAAATGTAAATTATTCACCTGTACATAATGAAAAGTGATGAAAATAATACTGAGATGTGGGTTTTGTCTGAACCCAGAGGTGCCTTTTAAACAGGTTTCCCCACACTGTAGGATTTAGATTCCATCACCCATATGTTTTCAACCTGAGAAGCAATCAGACATTGGGCAGATACTGACCCTGCGTCGAGACTCCTCGATGGCTGACAGCAGGGCGTTGTCCCTCTCGTTCTTCAAGAAGCCCTGTGGACAAGGCGGACAAGACACAGGGAGAGGACGAGATGTGTGACAAACGCAGAGAGAGACAGAGAGAGAAAACACAGAAAACAGAAAGAGAAGGCAGGAGATATTAGCTCAAACAATGAGGACAAACTGAAGCAGAGATAAACCGTATTCAGAGAGTTCTAGGGGGACAGATCTAGAAGGCGCACAGTAATTTACTCTACGGGAGATCGAAGCTGCTTCTCAAGTTTCCATCCTATTTTTCTCTGCCCTTCCTAGTCTCATGTCCGGATTAGTCAAACATATGGTTGCTGTTTTATACAGACGCCAGAGGAAGAGGTGTCCATGCTTTTCACACGCCATTTTGCTATGAGACAGCAGTCAGCATAGCCTCCATTTTGGTAACTTCTCAAGATGGCTGCCCCTGCATTCATCAACCCCCTCGTCTCTGGCCCTTCCTATGAAAATGGTAATTATTCACACCCTAGTCATCTTAAAATAATAATAACAATAATAATAATAATAATGACACTTATCTTGCACACAAGATCTGAGCTATCGAGTGAGTAAATGGTACTTATGTAACACCTGGAGTACGCAGGAAAGAACACGACAGCACTCGTCTTCAGCAGGAAAGTGAGTGAACGTGGACGTGCATAAGTGACATCTTGAGAGAACACAAAAATGGGGGCTACGCTGTATGCACTTCGTTACTGTCTTAAAGCAAATAAAAGAGCGTGTCACTGCAAGCATTACAGTATCATAAGATACACGTTGATGTAAAAATATAGATTCTTTCCTGATACATGTCTAACACTTTAATATACAGACAATGACAGTTCATTAGCTGCGAATGAAAAATCTCTTTATTCAGAAATATTGATATATATATATAGAGAGCCTTTCCTGTGATCAAACTGATGACATTGGAATGCCTTTGGTTATATATATTTTTTCTTATACCCAAGACCAGTTGGATACCACATGAAAAACACAAGATGGTAAACTGGAACTGTAAATGTGTGTTTCTACTTTGAGAAAAAAACACCATTATTTCACCTGATTATCTGTCATCATAGCTAGGATCACATTACAACTGCAATGTCAATTAGAATAACATATCAGACTGACATAATCAGCATGCTAAGCAATTTAAAAGGCATAATTTCACTAGAAATGTTGTTACTAATTAGTAGCACCTAAAATAGACTTATTAATCTACCCTTTTCTTAATTGATCATTAAGACCACAAGATGCCAAAAATAGCTAGATATCACAATTTCCCAGAGGCCTAGTTGATTTCTTAAAGACTTTAATTTTATCAATCAGCCTGCAACTAATACTTGTTTTCATTATCTATTTATCAGCTGATTCTTTCTTGATGAATCATTTTGTCTACAAAATGTCTTAAAAAAAAAATAGTTAAAAATGGACGTCACAATTTCTGAAAGCCAGAGGAGACATCTTCAAATGTCTTGTTCTGTCCGACAAACAGTCCCCAACCCAAAGATATTCTACTAACCAGTACAAAAAATGAAGTATTTAATTTACAATATGAAATGGAGAAAACCAGCAAACCCACAAATTGTAGAAGCTGGAATCAGCAAATAAGAGTTTAACAGTTAACGAGCTAAATTGTAATTTCCTTGTATTTTTATTAGTGTCTCTGCTATATACACTGAACAAAATTATAAATGAAACACTTTTGTTTTTGCCCCCATTCATCATGAGCTGAACTCAAAGATCTTTCTCTATGTACACAAAAGGCCTGTTTCTTTCAAATATTGTTCACAAATCTGTCAAAATCTGTGTTAGTGAGCACTTCTCCTTTGCCGAGATAATCCATCCACCTCACAGTTGTGGCTATATATTCAGGGCTATGTAGCAAATCAGGGCTGGATTTTCACATGATGTCAAAAAAACAGCTACCTTGCAAGGTAACATGGTTTGGGCAGCAGGACTGTTCTCACAAGTCATGAGTGCCACACTTGCTGGCGGTAAAGCACTTCTAAGCTGGTTTGCCCACCACAGCAGAAGAAGTGTGACATTCCTGAGACGTAAATTAAAATACTGCCACTCCTCATCATGCAAGAAAGCCCTGAGACAGGCTCTGACATAACAGTCTTTAAAGTTGGTGGAAAGTTGCTCCCTCTGTCAAATAATAGCATTTTAATTCACTGATGACATTTTTAGCACCATCTGTCTCTGCGTTAGAAGTATGTAGGATCATTTTAGCTTGAAGAACGAGTACCTGGTGAGACATTAGAGATTATTCTGCCCTACAGGGATGTGGGTGCTCTTGGCTTCCCTCTTCTTTTTATCTCTCCTCTCTAGTCACCTCTCCCTTGTGTCCCTACCCCTCCACCTGCTCGTTCCTCTACCTACTTCAGTCTCATTTGCTCCCCTTCCTTTCTTTGCAAGCGCTCAGCCTTCACCTCTGTCTGTCATTGCATTCCTCTAATCCTCCTTCACTCCCATCCCTTTGTCCTGACAAATGAGAGCCAATTGGAAGCAGAGAGGTTCACTGCCAGAGTGAATAACTTCTTGAAACAATGTCAATACCAAAACATAATTGAGTAACTGATAATTACTGCACTGAAAACAAAACCTTACCAGTGCTATAAAAATGTAAGTCTAAGATCTAGGCTGACAATCAGAATATTAAGTATGGCATATGACGTAAAATTGGACGAGTGTCTAGGTCTTTTGTGTTTTATTTCACTTGATTCCTCGCCTGCAGAGACAATCTAACCAGTTTCAGCTTAACAACAATGTCTTTTTAATACTGCAGAAGACGTGCTATCCTTTGACAAGAGTCATCAAGTCAAAGTACAGAAGCCGGGCTGTGACACACACAAAAGGAAGTCCAACCAACTCTGATATTCTACTCTGGAAAATAGGACAGTGGTGTATTCTGTTGTGGCATGGTCGCTGCAGGTGATTTGATTTCATACTGAACTGTATTGTGTGTTTTACTTTACATTTCCAACAGCAGTTTCTTTCACATACATGAATACTGTAGTATGTATTATATATTACTAATATGTTTTTTGTTTAACTTTTTCTTATTGAGGTCCTTTATCAAAAGGAATTTATGATACAGCGGTGAAAAACTTAACTTCATCTTGCTCAATCATAGTGGATAGCACTTTGCTACAGCTTTAAGTGGGTCAGTAAAGCACAACCAGTCAAGCTTCTTTCTTTACACATTTGCTGGAAAACAAAAGCAGTGTCTGCGCCAATTTAGAAAGGTGAAGATTCAGTTCAACACATCTAATCGCATTCGCGATGTTGTCATGTAACTGCAAAAAGTGCGCGATTAAAAAAAACAGAAAAAGTGTGTGACACTCTGTGTGCGCTGACGTCTGCTCATTTTCCACGGCCACGCTGGGCTCTCGCAAACCGGTGCACCTAAAGTTCGGCCACTGAAATTATTCAGCCGAAAATAGCCAAAAGAAACAAACAAAAAAAAAAAGTTTCTGTGTTCGGCCAAATACCTCAAAAGACCGAATACATTTTACGAACAATTACAAAGACATGTCGGCAGTGTGGAAGTATTCTGAAGTGTCCGAGAAAGACGTAAAAATCGCCGTTTGCAGACACTGTTCTGCTGAATTGTATTCTAGCACATCCACTCCATCTGTGGCGGACTTCTTAGAAAAGGCAACAGACGGTCTGACCCGCTTTGAGTGTTTCTGCCACTCATCTGTGAGATGGTGAAGCTAGCCGTACCTAGATTTGGAGTGCACACGTATTCAAGCCTTTATGGTATCTGAAACGGACCAGTGCGAGCTGACAGGCAGGTTAGTGACTTTATCCTGTCAGTTTCTCTCTTTACAAAGTCCTCCCTGAAGAGAGGCTAAGAAGTTTTCATGTTACGCAATACGAGAACTACATACAACATTATTTATCAAATCGGATTTAATAAATTTAGCGCGATGATACACATGTGACAACGTCCGGTTTTCAAAATAAGGTGTCTACAGTATGGAAATGAGATTAATTGGATTATATTCACAGAAAGTATAAAACATATTACATGTGTACATTAAAAGTAAATGGACCCTCTGGGGCCTCGGCCCCACCCACTATAGTCTCCCCAAATCCTGTGGGAAACACTGAGTAAAAAGCACATTTTTACTATTTAATTTATTTATGTCGTATGCAGTTTCGGCTTAGGCCAAGAATTTTCATTTCGGTGCATCCCTAGAAGAAAACAGGGAGAAGATAAGGAATGTTTGGGTTTAGCAAATTGACCATTTTAACTTTTGTTGTATCAGTGCCTTTAGTTGTTCAACATGTTCAACTTTTCACAGCCACGTGCTGGTCAGTCACTTTTCGTTTACCGACCAATCACAGCCTGGGTGGGGCAGGACATTAAAAAAAAAAGTTAGACGTGCTACAGCAAATCATTAAATGTTGAACAATATATTATTATTATTATTGACAAGTAAGTACTTAGCATCAACAAATTAGAGACCAATGTAGAGCCTTTTTCTTGCATAAGGATTTAATGAATAAAAACAACCCACAGAAATGAAACAGCTATAACTGCATTTAATATTCAACTAGTGGTAAAAAAACTATACTATTATATGAAATTATGAGAAATGTAGTATTTAATATATTATTGTTATACTAACAGTATACTTTTAACTAAACATTATACTCTTTATTTAATACACTCATGTACAGTTCCTCCTCCATAGAGACTCAGCAGTAGACAGATATACAGACAATATTTGATCCTTCTAGCTGCCTCCTCCGTAGAGCAACTTGCTCCCCTTGCTCTCTTTTACATCTGTTTTACTAGTTATTGTTATAAATATTGTTTAAACTTGTTGAGAAATACATGTTTCAAAATGTCAGTATTTTGTGAATTTTCTAAATTGTCTAAAAAAGTAGACTCATAGTACCATTTGTTCCATTATAACTGAATATTGTCCACAATAATCACTCTTTCTCCAAATCATCCAGCCCTATATTGCAGATAGATGCATGGTGTGATATTACTGGGCATAATAAAGGCTAAAACTAAAAGTCTAACTTGGTCTTGGTAAAAAGCTTAATACAATTTTTCTATTAATTAATCATTTAGGGGGGGAACTAAGTTTCCCTCTCCCCCAACCTGTCATTTACCCCTCTGGTCCAGTCCACATATCGGTGGATTCTCTCCACCCACTCCCTCCCTTTCTTTTTTCTTTCTCCATTTCTGAGAATAGGTCTATATTTAACCACTCTAACCAGAGGAGAGCTCAGGTCAACACTCACTGGAGAGCTGGACTGCAAAAAGTAGGAGAATACAATAGAATCGTTGTAACAGAGGCTAAGAGATATCTACTACAAGAGAACAGGAGATTGTATTAGTCATTGGTGATGACTGATTGTTATTCCAATAAATTGG
This sequence comes from Micropterus salmoides, assembly GCF_014851395.1. Lineage (NCBI taxonomy): Eukaryota > Metazoa > Chordata > Actinopteri > Centrarchiformes > Centrarchidae > Micropterus > Micropterus salmoides. Next base: position 29,098,759 of record NW_024044570.1, read on the forward strand.
AGGAGGGGAAATGAGACGGACATCATCTCCAGAAACACATGGGGTGGGGGGGCCTCGGGCAGCACAGGATAACTCTGCTGGGCAGATGCCTCAGCATTTTTGCTTCAACTGAAATACAACAGGAGGCAAAGATTTTCCATTGCTGTCATTTCGTTGCCAGCTGCACTTGTACTGCCAATGACTTTGCCTATACAACATTTTTGGTGCCAAATGTAAAATGACAACTTGGCTATAATTCCCATTGGTCTGAGATGCAAATGCTCTTTACTTTTCACAAAAAAAAAAAAAAATGTATATTGTACCTCAAAATCTTTGTGCTAGAATGATATTACTACTAATAACAAAGACAGTGTAACGAACAAGAAACATTACTGTTAATACATAATGCTTAAAAAAATAAATAGATCTCAAATGTTATCTTTTTTATTGTTACTAATGTTTGTTACAAATTTTAGATACTATTTAGTCTGACATACACTGAACCCAGCATTTCATACTGACTAGACACAGCCGACACCTCAGTTCTTTCTTGCATTCATTCCCAAATGGTAAAAATAAACATAAAATAGGAAAAACATGTCTTTTTAAAGAGCCACGCTGACATATTGAGACCATGGGGGGGGGGGGGGGGGGGCATGCCTATGTTCAACAATCATTTCAGTGCTGGGCTATAGGTGTATCTAAAGATGTACATTATCTGTTGCCCCACCCCTGTATCGTGTATCCTCAGAGATCTGCAACCCACTGTGAACACCCACAGGCTGCTGGCCAGACAGCCCAGAAGCTTCCACAAGAACATGGCCAAAAAAAAGGATTTTAATAATTAGAGATAAATCAGAAAATACTCCATTGCTGTTAAATTCAAATAGCGGATGTGCGTCGACAAATTAAAGCTAAACCCTGAGTAAAGAACATAGGAAAGAGGGCTAGTCTGCGTTAAATTGAAAAGCCAATAATGGAAGTTTCTTTCCGTTTCTGTAATTTTTACAATGTGCAGATGTTATAAAAGATCAGTGAACATTTTTTAAAAATACACCCGATTTTAAGCTAAGGGACAAGAATGGCCATATTTTAGGAAATCATATAAAAATGGTGATAATGTGCGCGTGCGTCCCTTCGAATACGCATGTTAACATGTACGCATGTGCTCATTTTCTGTGCCGGCACACTCAGGCCCTCATTCCATTAGCCTCGCAGACAGTCACACTGTCTGCGCCTGAATGCGATCTTATAGTATGTTCGGGAATATCAGCAAGTCGGATGTGTCACTCTTTCTATCTGGCTTCATGCTTATTAGACACTATGAGATATGGTGTGGAAAGGGGAACTGAAGACAGGGAGCTTCGCTCTCAGTGCCAGTTATCATGAAAGTGAGAGTGGGAGGCTTTCTGTCCTCATTTGCCATGACACAATGAGCCGGCCAGTGCCTAAGTGAGTGAGTGTGCATGTGTGTGAGTGTGAGAGAAACCCCACCCATCACTCCTTCATTTCCTGTGTAGCAAAAATATATACGTAAAGTACTACAGCATACATACACGTGTGTATTCATAGTGAGGCAGTGATGTTTGCCTTCAATCATTAACAATCACTTTATACAATCATCATCATCGCCATGGGCGCCATACAGTGAGACTGACAATATAGTATAAGCAGAGAAGAGATGGAGAAAGAGACAAATGACAAAAACAAGTGTGACAGACAAAGCACATGCCTGTCTGTCTGTCAGTGAATGAGTGGGTGTGTGTGTGTGCATATCCAAGTGTATAGGCAATACTCACTCATGCCGAGCGCCTGCCTGCCTGCCTGGCGTTCAGACTGACAGATGAAAAGACACGATGAGACAGGAAAGAGTAAAAAAATGTTTTTCGTTTCTTTGTCTGTGCCCAGGTATCTGGGCTTTGACAGCCCAGGAGACCTGCATCGCCCCTCCGCCTCTCCATCCCTCTGTGTCGCTGTGCCAGGGCAGCAGCAGTGGCCGCCATGCTGGGGCGTGTTCCCTGTGCCCTTTCGAGCCGGCATGGCGGTCCACTTGCAGCCTTTCCCCGTTCGAAAGCAGGCCAGTGACTCTTGTGCGTGAGCTGGAGTACTGAGTGGAAGTACCACATCAAGACTCACTGGAGGTGGTTTTATTGTCAGAGGGCCGTACCAACTGAGCACTCAGACACAGGGGGGATCCACGAGAAGGAACTATGGATTCATATAGAATATCAGTTCCTACCATCAGCTGCCACCCCCACAGCCCTCATCCTCTGTCTCTCTCCCTCCTTCACTTCATCCCGGCATCTCTGCCCCCCACCCCCCCTCATTTTCTTCCTTTTTTATCCATCTATGCATCCTTCCTTTCCTCCTCCCTCAGCTCAATGCAATTATAGTAATGGATCCCCCCCCTTGGTTGATGGCTTCCGACATCCTGTCTTGAAACGAGGCTAATCATGCTCTTAAGGGTCATGTTTAGTTAATGAAGGGTTTGGGAGGCACGTGGTGGTGGAGGTGGGGGGTTCCTATATGCAGGCTGACGATGACAACACATACACAAAGCCGGCATGTTCATACACACTCGTGTGCTCATGGCACACACTCATTCACAAACAGACACATGCCATATAGCCGCATTCATATGTGCAGACTAGCACAGACGGGATGAAAATGCATGCGCCCACGTGCAGCCAAATCTATGCTAGACACACACATTCATTCATAAGGCCACAGAGAGACACTGTATACGCCAGCAATCGATCGCGACTGACACAGATACAGACATGCAAACACAGCACAAGGAGCCTGTGCACAACACACGTCCTGTGAAGCTATGTCAGTAGTGTTCGTCTATCTCAGCAGATGCTCTGGGCTTAGCCAACTGCATCTGCTGCCGAACGCATGCCATCACTGCCGAGAGATGTGTGTCAATGGGAGTGGGAGAAAAAGAGGAAAAATCAGAGAGGAAAGAAGGGGAAGTAAAAGAGAAAAGGAGAGTAATCAGAGGGACCAGCTGAACGAGGGTAAGGTTATGAAAAGGAGAGAGAGCAAGCCCGGGCAGAGAAAGATGGAACAGTGTGAAAAGTGAGACGAGGACACAGAGACAGAAATAAATTGCAGCCAGTCGCCATTTTTATACCGAGCACAGCTCTCCGCCTTCCATTTCTACAATTTTTTTGTCCATTGTTGTCATTTGATTGCCACCTACATTTCCTGATTTTCTTTCGGCCTCTCTCTCTACATATTTCTCTTTATCAACCTCCTTTGTTAACCACTGGATACATTATTTTATGACAGACAAAAAAATACCGACCCACAGCAGAACAAACGCAAAACTGGCAGAACACAGAACAAAGATTTAATTGTAAAGACGTCTGCTATGTGGTAACAATTCTGTATACAGATGTGTTGGTAGCATAGACATATAAAGAGGATGACGTGACAGCTCCACAAAAGTGAAGCCAATCGCCCCCTAGTGGCCGGCTGTAGTACAGGTCATAAACCCAGCCTCCTCTATTTTTGCAGATGGGACATGGGTCGAACAAAGAACCCCCGCCCCATCAATATATGGAAAATTATTAACAAGTTGATGTCACATAACTAGCCACTCCTACATCCATCAAGCCATAAATCCCATAGATCTAGGACTCTGTGTCAATATTGCCTTCTGTTGTAAGATCCTCACTAATTTGAGTTCAGCCGTACACACAGACACATTAACACACCAATTCCCGCACTACGTTTGTGTGTGTGTTCCACGCAGCAACCGCAGAGGCATTTATCAGCTCACTCAGGCGAAACACACACATTTATTGACACACACAGAAAGCTTTTTCGCATTTTCTCTGTCTATCAACCTCCAGTACTCCCCCAATCCCAAGGCCTTGCATCATTTAAAGCTAAATTCAACCACTAAATATGATTAGAGGTGCAACAATACTGGTGCATCTCAACAGACTTCTCATACACCTAGAAGCTAGAGATGATAATCTCCCATATTTGCAATAAAATGTTTAGATTCTGATCATTTCTTTGGGGATTACCCAGATGTCTATAGTACATTTTCTACTCTAAATTTCCATCTATTACAGATCTAACATACTTTCATGTGTCAAAAAGCCACGAACATCATCAGACTCAAGCGACTTTGTGCGCTCCTTCATAGCAACTACAAAGCCAGAGTGCATTTGTTTCCACTGGTGATATGAAAGTTTTAATCAACTTTTTCCCCACTTTACTTTAACACAAAAGTTTGATACCCACATGTGAGAACATGACTGCCACCTATACTGATAAAAGCAAATAACTTAAATTAGGAAGTAAAATAAACAAAATTAGTTAAAAATTAATAAATTATAGGCTGTCTCGTAAAACTGTCTTGTAAAAGTGTGAGAGGGGATTACCTAAATACAATAACTTATAACTAATACAAAAACAGGAGATCTACATAAGTAAGCAGAATATTCAGTATACGTCATGCTCTCAGTCTCAAACAGCGCTTAACCGTGTCATGTGACATGCTTCAGTAAGAACAAATATCACTGGGACCACTAAAGAAAACTTCAGATGAGCATTTAATATCCAGGAATATTGACTACACTGCAGGAGGACCCTGAACTATAAATGAAAACAAGAGCTGATTTTATATTTTGTTGAATTTTAAACAACTTGCTATTTGTTAATTGTGTAAATGAACACATTAGCTTTTATGTTGCATTTGATTCAATGTTGAAAAGGGCACCTCTGTTTAAAATAAAATATGCATCAACCTGATCACTGTCATTTTCTAAAATCATCTAGAATTATTAGAACTTTTAAAATATGTCTCGTTTGCTTGGTACATGCACTTGGTACACATACATGTGTGTGCACGTGATCAGGATGGTACCACGTCTGCCTCATTGATGACTGATTGCAAAAAAAAAAAACCTGGATACAGCATGTGAATTTCCTTTGATATCTAACATTTAACTACTAGAGCAATGCCTTCATAGTGTATTGAATCTTAGAAAACAGAGTATTTGTGTTACAATTACTGCAATACACTGCTTGTATTTACTGAAACTTGCCTTCTGTCCTACACGTAGCATGTCAATCGTCTATCTTATATCTCCACACCACTCACTATAAACTCTTTTTACCTCAGAGTACTTGGTGACAATGTGACTGCATCCCAAAAGAAAACTAAATGGAGATCTGTAAGAAGGCTGCAGTGTAGCTTGGTGTTGATCAGGTTTCTTTCAGTGGTCTTACTTTCAAACAAAACATATAAAAACAAGCTTTTCCTGTTTTGTTATTTATTGCTGAACGGGCCTCCTGAGTCTGATTCATTTTTTTGCCTCCTTGTCATCGAGCCAAATCACTCACAAGTAGTCAACTTTTTGTCTCATGAGCTCGATTAAAAGAGAATTCCCAATATGGTAGCAGCTTACCTCTGTTATTGGCCAGCTAGTCAAATACACTAAGATAGCCCAGAAAACTAAAAACTCCTGTACTTTGTAAGGCATGTGTTCGAGGTAGATAAAATATTAGAAACACCTTTCAGTAATATATTCTATGTAGTTGTTATTGTGTTTACGGCTGAATGAGCCACTAAGAAAAACCTCGGAAAACTGTTATATACTAAACAAAATGGGCCTTAAGATGAATGCCAATTCAATGCAACTGTCTCTGCAGAGTTTCCTTTTATTCTCACCACCTTCCTGGAATTTGGTTGTTCAAATGGAGCTGTGGTGTTTGTAACCCAGCAGAGAGCTATTCTACTGAAGGACGCACTGCACATTTGTTCTGAAATGAAACTTTGTTATGTACTGTCTTCTTGTAAACCAATAAGGGGAAAACAGAAAGAGCAGAGAGAGTGTGTGTGATAGTCAGTAAGTCAAACCCGACCAGGCTAGCATACATCCGACTGTCCAAGACAAATGAACGATACAGATTAAAAAAAAGACAAGTAAATGTAAAAGAATGAACAGAGATGGGGTTAGAAAAAAAGAGAGAAATTGAGAGTGAGACATGGTGATGGAGAGAGATGAATGATCAGCTGTAGACAGAGGATTAAGCAGGGTAGAAAAGAGGAATGAAGAGAAAGAGAAACAGATGAAGCTCAGGGAAATGCAGCAACTTCTCTGAACCAGAAGAAGACCGAGGGTAAGCTGAGGATGAGATAGGTATAAAGGAAAGCAGATTCAAGTGGATGGAAAAGGTAAAAATGGGACGCAGATCCTTGTTGAATCGTTGCTGCGCAACCAGAGATGTCATCTTTTTGGTGCCTACATTACCCACAATGCAACACGACCGCTGACAGTTCAGTTGAAGATTCAGGGTGTGTTACGCTAGCCTCATTGAGACTTAGGAATTTCAAACTTCCGTTTTTGAGACACAATTTGCAGGGAATATCTGGCGAACATCATCTGTAGGTAATTAACATTACTTACATACCTTGGCCGAAAAACTGATGTGAAAGTGTCAGTCAAACATTGTTGAGGACCAAACAACCGCACCGAGACCGCTTGAAAAGGTGGGTTTCAGACTATGTTCTGGAGGCTGATCAGAAACCAAACCTAAAACCCAACATTAGGGGAAACTGGGGACTGTTGCAACACTTTCTGCATTTCTTTCAGTTACTCATAGACTATTTGGATAAGACCAACTAAATTGTTATATTAAACTTACATCGGTCTGCTAATTACCCTTACAATTTAAAGAAGATTACATATAACATATCGTTTACAATATGTATTTGAATTTAAGAAGTCTGATGTTGCGACTGACCCCCAACCCTGGGAACAGTTAGGGTGATCTGGGACAGTTGCAGATGGTTAAAAATACATTCAATTTAACTAACTTTTGCCTTTTGTCTCCATAAGAAAAATGTTAAGTTAAATTTCCTTGGGGGAGTATCCCCAAACCCCACACCAAATACATGCACTTAAGGAAGCTTAAGAAGGCCAAATTCCTGTGCCAAGTTCTTGTCAGCTTTTACAGAGGAGCAAAAGAAAGCAGGAGCATCCTGACTGGAAACAGCACAAACTGGCATTGGATGTGCACTGCCCAGGACTGGAGGGCTCTGCAGCAGGTGATTGAAACTGCTCAGAAGATCTTTAGTACCCATCTCCCGAGCATCAGTGATACTGGTGAGGTGAGGTGCCTACGCAGAGCCCAAAGGATACTAAAGGACAGTACCCACCCAGCCACAGCCTGTTCACCCTGCTGCCTTCTGGGAAGAGATATAGAAGTTTCTGCTGTCACACCACCAGACAGCAGAGCAGCTTTTCCCCCCCCAAGCTATCAGACTCCTAAAATTATAATTCATCCTCAGCCCTGCTCCACTGAATACAGTTTATTTCTGTTTTATAATTGCTTCTGTATTACTGTATATTGTCTGCTATGTAGGAGAAGGGAGAGACAAACTCAATTTCACTTTACAAGCTGTTAAAATAAATCTACCTTTGAAGTCTTCTACAAACTTAGGGAAAACACTGAAATTATCATTATTCCAAAGTGCATGAATACAGCTCATACACAACTGACATGCATCACTGATGCTGAAAGAAATTTGAAGGGAAAAACTGATTGTTATAAATGACTATAAAAGTAACTTTTTGTAAAGAGTGTATTTTGTTCCTTTTATATTCAAATCATAACATCCATGGCAGAAGTAATTACAAAAAAAATTAATGAAAACAAAACACTTAATGCACAAAAATGAGCATCTCTCCTACAGGTTTTCCAAGGAAATTTGGCCCCACCCTAGTTGACGGCGAGTGAGAGAGGCGTCTCACAACTGCCTTACTAGTGCCTCTAGCTGTACATTACTGTATAAGACGCCTCATTTTTGTCCTGTCTCTACTTGTTAGTCATTATTTACAACATTCTGCCGATTTGCAGTGTAATAATACTAATAATATGCTAATAATCAGTTATTTCTTGGTGAGCTCTTTGTGACACCAAAGAACACAAGTATGCACATCAGATGCATTACACTGCTGGATAAACTTCTGTCAGTCACAGGAACATGATTTACCCACATGGGTCCTGACAATGCAGGATGACAATCATCAAAACTGTCCAATCAATGAGTAACTGCACTTATCAATCAGTCGGTATAACTTCATGTTTACTCCTCTTGGTTCGTTGGTCAACGGTCATTGTGAACAAGACCAGAACTAAAATTAAACAATGTAGAATTTTTTTCGCAGTGGTCCGAACCAAATGAACCGAACTACAGGAATGAAAGCACCCTGATGAGAAAAACCCACATTATATTTGAAACAATATTAATTGTAACTGTGTCTTTATGCATTTCACAAAAAACACTCACTGATGGAGTCTTTCTCTAGCAAAACAGTCTGTAAGTGACAGCAAAGCTAGCAGCTAGCTGGATGCATGGCCTATTAGGTCATTCATACCTGTATGTCAGTGTCTTTGACCGGCTCCAAGGGCTCAAAAGTGGTGGCAGCACTTAGACTTTCCAACCTCTGAGAAATGTGGAAGATGTCTAAACCTCTGGAACCAAGAAGGATTGACCTGAGAGTAAGACAGAGCGGTGGTAAGAATGCATCCATGTAATGGAAGGACTAAAGTGAGAGCAAGACTGACAATGAACTTGTTTGCTTCACAACCACTAGAGGGCACAAGAGGCTTTGCTACTATTCCACTGGTTTAATATTCATGTCAAGACAACTCAAACCAATTACACAGGTTCATGTTAAGGCATTTGAGGAAAATTAAACCAAGTATAAAATAAATGGTATTTAGAAAAGACTGAATCTGTTAAACAAGACAACAATGAAACCTCATCTTACATATTTCTTAAAACAAGAAGTCTGTATAATAGTGCGCAGATGGGTCACAGGGGGATCAGTGACTATTACTCAGTGTTGATACGTTTTACATTTCATCAACAATTTAGGGCTGAAAAATTAATCGACCACAGACTTAAGAAAACATCTTTGTTTAGTACTAAAGACCCTTGCAGAAATCACACCATAATCATTTAAATATTTTTTTCATTGGAAATTAGAATAATTATGTAAAAAGGATCACTGCCTCCAACATTGCAAATTGAAATATCAGTCAAAATAATAATTGCAATTAGATATTTTTTCAAAATCATTTAGCCCTATAACAATTTGGCAGTTAACTGTACTAAATAATATATTATCAATGGCCACTTTAAGATTCTATATATTACATGTTAAATGTCAAAATCAAAAAGGTGTGAGCTTCAGACATGCTGGACAGAACTATAAAAAGGGATATAGTTGGATTTCCACAGTTAGGAGATGGCTATTCAATCTGGAAAGCATTATATTAAATGTGATCCCCTGACAAAAATCGAATTTTAAACACATGAACATCAAACAAAGAAACAAGAGCACATCAAAGCGGCAGGCAAGGAATAAGTAAAATGACAGACAACTGTTTATGGATTTGTATTACAGTCAGTTTAGGTTTTGTGAGCACAATACAGGAACATATGGGACTGTGCAAGATGACCATGTGTGCATAGGACATATTCCTTACGCTTTTACATCTGCAGCATCTTGCGAGGTGCGGGTCAGGGTGCGGGATCGAAGTCTCTCCCCCGCCTGCTGGATCTCCTGGAGGTTCCTCTCTACATGCGGCAGCTCTGACACTGCTTCTGTCTCAGCAGCTAGCTGCTCTGCCTGCTGCAGCAGCTCCCCGAAACCTTCTGCATCCATACCTCTAGACGCAGAGAGGAATAGTGATTAAATGAATGAACGCAATGATATTTAAGCTTCACCATTCACCATCAATACTGGGTGGACAGTGTTTTATGGATCCTACCCCAAACTTCACCACAAGTATTTGTATCATTGGCTTGGGAAAGGGCAAAACTGTTGATCCTACTAGGTATGACAAGTGCATTTTTTTTTAAAGCACAATAAATAAACACAGCCGAAAAATTATGTTAGGCTTCGAAAATATACTGTGTACCAAGTATCTGCTGATGTTTGTGGGTTGTAGACATTAAGCATTCAGGAAAGACTGCAGGAAGGATATGTAACTATGTAAACAGCCTCATATTCAAACTAAAAGTTCTCGAACCAAGGTCAAAGCTGCAGTTCACTTCTAAAACGCTGGATGTATTGTATACTGTGAGACCAGAGATGTAGAACATGTACATGGACACATCAGAAACAAAACCCTTCACTTAGGATAACATGAAATATTGATTAACCTATGTTCATATCTAAATCTAAGAGTGAACAGTGAAGATACTATAGCCTGGAGTTTATAGGACATACAGGTACCATAACATATTTTGACAGCTGACGTAAACAGGATGACACCTTAAGCGCGCGCATGGAGTGCCGTGGTTGTCAGATTAGCTTAGCGTCAGCACAATGCTAACACCCTGGCTAGCTAGTTTAGAAACTTGTGACAACAGCGAGACACAGTTTCAACAGTCGAGAAGGGCAAATTACATACCAGAGTTACAACTACCTCGATTTTAAACACGTTTCCTCTCAGACCTAGCTTTGTTAGTACGCTACATTAGTTAACTTTATGTCCAAATGTATGGCGCTCAGCGGTTAGCCAGCAGGCGACATGGCTAACGGTTAGCCTTCTCTCGCATGCTCGCAGTTGCATGAACCTAAACATCTTTGATTGGACACTGTTGCAGGCAGACATGCCTCATACCTGTTGTGTAGGGCAGACGTAAGTATGGTCCTGTCTGTATTCCTCTGGTGAATGCGTTTACACTTATTACCTCTTGTTCAGTTTTGCTCACGCATGAAAGTATATTATTTGCCCCGGCACTTCTGGGGTCGATGCTGATTGGACGATATGCCGGATGTCACACTTGCTCGCCTCCTTCAAGATGTGACAAACCCCGCTGCTCTGCCAGCTGGACGGGAGGACTTGGAGAAACAGGTCCAACATTAAACTGTAAAGTTACTTATGAAAACACAGCCCGATGTTAAACCTAAAATCATGTCAGTCAACAGGAACAGACGCATGACACAGTCCAGATTTGCTGAACAAAACATTTCTCATTTCTGTGGTTTGATGCAAGGTCGAGATTGCATTCACTTACATTCACACTTTATTTTTGCAAGGGAATCCAACATGTTGTGAATTTAACTGTCTCAAACATGATATATTTTATTGTGACCACATCACAAGTGCCCAAATGTGTTGAACTGTTTCCGTTTTAAATGTTTGGGGCAGCAACACTGCATTACAGGCTACTCCTCTAGGGTTAACTAGGTCACGTGGAATAACAGCTTTAAAGCACCAAAAACATTGGGTTTTAATTTCTCTAATATCACGTAATATAGCATACTACACTATTTTTCTCCGGTCACAAAGATTGATTTTTTTTTCTTAAATAGACTTTCTTAAGTGTCATTTGAAAGTCTAGCTATGTGAAACATTTGCTTGTGAAAATAAGCCTACATAAAACATAGGTCATGTATCTCTCTGTATAAACTGTCGGTCAGTAGTTTTCTTCATAAACTTATCTTACCTCTAATAACACCTTCTACTTAACATTTCTTGTACAGTCTGTTGCTTGGTTAGGACAGATCTGGTCATATATAGTGAAAACTCACAGAGCAACGCCATTATATAATACAGCATGTACAATTGTTTTCTCTGTTATACAGCACAGACAGAGCATCACAACCGTGCTCCAAATGAACTAAATATGTCCTCTACATGCCTGCCAAACAAAAGTGACCTAATTCTCTGTGGATGTTTCATAATAAAACCTTACCGGTGACAAAAACATGTCACAATTAATAAGTGATCTTGCTCTTCTCACAAGTCACAGGCCAAATTGATAACATCAGTAATAACTTCATTCTATTTTAGGGAACTGGAATTGTGCATGATGACTCACCAGTCACTAGACATTTAAATGGGACTGAGCCATCTCTAACGTTACTAGTACTATAGTTCCACCTGGGCCTTTTCTGTCTTGACAATTTAAAATCTCAAAAGAAAAAAAAATAGTACTGTCAGGACCGTTTGGCCTTTAAAACAGCGCATTGATGGGTTTGAACTGTGTTTTTGGAGAACTGACTTTCAGTTTTTATGAGAAATGACTTTTACCTACTTATTTTAGTGTTTTGCTGCAATATGCACTGAAATCACTGTAAGCTGTAGTTGCATTTGTGTGTAACCATTAACCATTTTCAACAAAGTTCTGTTCCTCACGAGAGAAAGAAAAGCCTACATCTGCAGCCCTAAATACTTAGAATTTTAGATCAGCTGTGGCGGAGTTCTGGTCCAGTCTACAAAACACATTGTTCTCCTAATTTGTCCTGTACGTTTGTGACCCACATTAAGGTTCTGACCTGCCTGTTAGGCGCCGACCTACATTCACCCATTGATCACGAATCACTGACAGAAAACCTCAAATGTCTGTCTCATACTGTACACATTATAAATATTACAAATAGTAAATATTAATCCTCTTAGTACAGTTAACTGTAAATTGACGTCGAATGCAATTTTATAAAGATTGATTTCTGAATTTTATTTCACTTCAGATCCTAATTGAAAATATGTCTCTTTTATAAAAAAAATGATGTTAGCAAACCTTTAGTAAATTCAGAATCATTATAACATAGCTTCAGCTGCTGCTGTCTACGTAAAAACTTTAACGATGGCTCTGTTCTGGTCAGGTCTCCCAGTGAGCTGTGACAGTGTGACAAAGAACCAGCATGAACCAGGACGCTGAAACTGAGAGAAGCTGCAGGTCTTCACATTTGAGGATGGAACCTCAGAAAGTTTGGCATTTTTTTTCTTGATAAATTACTTCAATGATTGACTGAATCTATTAACTATTGCCGATTATTTTTTGACAGTCACTTCAGCTTGAGTAGGTTCACATACAAATTCCCTTTAGAATAGTCTCACTGATTAATCTGTCATCATTGACATTTTAAGACAGGTGCACCAACACATATTTTCAAAACCTCATTTGCAGCACCTGAAGACTGCCCGACACCACGGTGAAAATCACACCAAGACAAAACGCTTTGAAAAAAATACCAAACAGGTTCATTTGGTCTTTTAATTGTTGTACAAAATAACATTTTAAACTAATTTAAAGCACTACAACATCACCATCTTAATAGGCAACACAAATCACCAGTCTTATACTGATATGTCCAAATACTGCCCTCCATGTACTGGAGTGCTGTTTCGCCACAGAAAAACTACTGGGCATGAGGATCTTCAGAGGATTACATTGTGTCACAGCGCGTCCCTCATTGAGACTCTTCTATTTGAACTGATTATCAATAAGGGTGCCCTTCATCTTCGCCTTCTTGGCCTCCAGCTCGGCCAGCTCTTGCAGCCTCCTCTTGCTCATGCCCTTCCTCTCCAGCTGCTTCTCGATCACTTTGGCGTTTTGGGCGTACGAGTCCGCCACCTCCCGGGCCTCAATCTCCTCCTCCTCCTCGTCGATGGTGGAGACTGTGACAGAGCTGAACTTGCCCATGTCTTTGGTCCGCTTGGTCATCATCACGCGGACTTTCTTGGGAGCCTCCGGCTGCTTCTGGCTGTAGACGCTGGTGTTGCCGAAACCCTGCCCGAACTTGACCACCGCTCCGTCCACGATGAAGGTGGCCGGATTGTTCTTCTCCTGGTGCTGGTAGAAGAGCAGCAAGCCGCACTTGCCGCACTTCTTGCGGTACTGTCTCTCGATGCCCTCGGCTCTCTTGATGTACGCGTTTTCGTCCACCTCTACGTTGCAGAACTTGTGGGCATGTTTGGCCCCGTCGATCACCCTGGCTCGGTCCCTGGGCCTCATGGGCAGCTTCTCCAGCTGGCAGTCCAACACCAAAACCATCTGACCGCACAGGCAGTAGTAGACATGAAGAGGCTTTTCTCCGTCGTCATACTCCTCTCTGTCTCTGGTGTCCGAGCACACGACACTTCTAGACACGACCTTCGGCATGTTGAGCCACTTAAATGTCTTATAAAACAGGACCGTCTAGTGCAACGCTATTGTTGAAACGCCATGGCGACAAAAGCACTGGGCGGAATTCTTCCTGAACACAGAAACAACGCAACACTTCCGGTGTACGTCACTGTTCCTACCAGAAACAAGTGCTCCCTTTTTGTTCCGCATGGTTAGAAAGTTCCGCGGAGGCCAAGTTCAAAATAAAGCCAGGGAGTTTATTTATTATACAGCACAAGGTTGTATAACGAAAAGAAAGTTTGTAGTCCTTTATGCTACACAAGCTAACAGATAATTAAAGTTATATTAAAATATGGTGACATATAAAACAAATAAAATACAATAGAACAATAAATAGGCTCCAGGTATTTATTTAGTCTACATAGGCCTATACACTCCACAGACCATTCCATAGAGCATTTTATGAATTTGCGTCTGGGGTGAATGTCAACAGCATGATAATGTGGCTGTGTTTTCATCTTCACATAAAAAGTTTGACTTTTGTGTGCGTCTGTTGTGAATGTGTTTGAGCACCAAGCATCATTGATGTAAAAGACAGAGTCAGCCTCCTTTCATCTCGCCGTAGAAGTTGGTGGTGATAGCGCAATGGACAAAACACATGCCTTTGGTGTCAGAGACCCGGGTTCAATTGTGCTTTGGATAAAACTGTCACCTAAATGAATAAACGTAATGTCACTCGTGATCAATAGATCAAATTCCATAAGGGGCCCTAATTTGTGTATGATGGCCCAAGATAAATGAGGTGTCACAACATGTTAAAATATTCCATAGCTTATATTTTTGGACAAGCAGTTTAACCGGAAGTAGGCCCAGCCGACGAACCAAAACTTGCTACCACCGACACATTTCTGCTCTAACAAATGACCCTTTGTTTTGAAATTTGGGTTGGAGGAAAAATACCAGCTTTCGTCTTACCACAATATGCCTACTGAAGCGCATAGGGCCTATTCTCAGTTCAACTGAGGGTTCTTTAACATGCTTGAGTTTGCCCTTCAGTTGTCCCCTTACTGAAATCAGGAGCCAACACTACGACATAATACATGGACTTGGGTTTCAACTTTGTAAGCCTACTGCCTCCCTTTCAGATCAGTGGTTTAAAACTTTCCACATCAAGGACCCCTAAACTCACAAATTAGACCACAGACCCCCATTATGATGGCTTTTATGTTTTTTTATTAAATATAAACCTTTGACCTAGTAGTTATTTTACTTACAGATAGAATAACCAAAATTGTACTTCCTGGTGGTCACCCCAAGAACCGTCAAGGACCTCGGGGGGTCTCTAGACTCCACTTTGAGAGCCATTGTGTTAGATGACTTTACACTGCACAGCCCGTTTTATGCTGAGGCTTGAAACCCTTACACGTAAGACCACTTTAAGCCAAAGCACATCCACGTTAAGGAGAGCAATTTACTGCAACGCTGAGACGAGTACAAAATACATTTTATGTAGACATTTGCAGTTAGTCATTAGTTGTTCACACAGGCGCCATCACAAGGGCAGTAGAGCGCTGATGTTGCAGGCTCTTCACTGACAGCAGCTGGTGTCGCACTTCTTCCCTTTGCACACGCAGCCGGAGGCGCACTTGCTGCAGCCTGATGGGCAGCATGAGCAGCAGCCTGCAACAAGAGAAACAGTTCGTTAGTGAGAAAAGAAAAGAGTGCTGATCTCACAGCTGATGCCAGCCCAAGTACCCGAACATGGACAGTAAGACACCAAGTCAAATCATCCATTGGGCACAGATTGGTCAACTTGGTGCCGTGAACTAGAATTTAGCCTACACCTTTACGCTGCAGCTAATTAAGCCAATTAACAGCCTCTTGGGCAGCTGGTTGGAGGCAGATATGCTGCACACTACAGCGTCAACATAAATGACTGAATTTTTACTCTACCTCATGAGTATTCTACTGTTACAGTGCTAATGAAATATAAAATGCTATCGAGGGTGAAGGGGGAAATGTAGCTTAAGCAATTCAGATATATTGCATCCAGTAGTCCCTCTGACTGGGTCAAGATTAAATACCAACACAATACGTCATGTTATCGGTGTAAAGATGTCAGACTTACTCTTCTTGCAGGTGGTGCAGGAGCAGTTTGTGCAAGCGCAGGATGCTCCGCACTTGCAGGTTCCACCTGGAAGACAACAAATTAAGCCAGATCAGCTTCACATTGTCCAAAAATGACAAATAGTCTGGTCTCCAACCATGAGAAATGTTGAGACAAGACATAACAGTTAACACTTACTCTTGGAGCAGTCGCAGGGATCCATTGTTCGATTGATGTCTTCGTGTGCTGGTGGAGTATGTTCAGTGTCAAACGACTCACTGTTGTGACTGTCAGTGAAGGGGCGGCTCTTTTATAGGGTCCTGGAAACAACAGGACCGGGTGCAAAATGCGCCTGCCACTGCACGCTGGCACGTAGCAGATTACAAAGAAGTGTGTGCACACGACTTCTTGGTTAACCACCGAGGAGCGGGAGAAGTGAGATTCCCAGGCAAGGACGAGTTGGCTTGTTGTCTGAAAATTACGTAAGACCCCGGACCCCATTATTCCCCCTAGAGACACTAAACCCCGGAATAATTACCGTGTTTACAAGAAGAAAAACATCTTTGACTATGTAGCCTATGGTGGTATAAAGAGAGCAGGTTACTAAGGTTCATCTACAGATTGTCTCATTTTCTGTATTTTTCACCTGTTTCACCCAGTAGGATATTATGATGTCCTTTCTATACGCTACGTGTGGCCAGCAGTGACTTTAAAGATCCCAGGGATTATATGGGAGTCAATTATTTATTTCAATGTGGAAATCTCTGAGTAGACATTTCGGTTCACAAAGACCAATAAATCGTGCTCAGTTTGCGCACGGATTTACAAAACGAAAGTATGTGGAGGAGCACTTATAGTGAAGATGCGTTCCTAGGTAGGCTACAAAGTGGACTTCCGACATGTGGCCCCTCAAAATAAAAGTTCGCCAATAGTAGGCTATAGTGTTATCAGGTAATCATCATTTACTCACTTAATTAAAGCTCAGACAAATGTTTTAAAGAAAACCAATAATTGCCTAAGCCTACTATTAAATGCATCATCTATGACTATTCTGCATAGGAGAATTGACAATCAGCCAGTAAAATAGTGTTTAAATTAGAAACTATATAGCCGAGCTTATATTCAAACTGTAAAGTCTATATGCTATAGCCTAGCCTATTTATATACCCTCTATAGGCCTATATATATCTATAGGCTATATATTTTCTCGATGAACAATTGAAGATAAACATTGTAAACGTGTAGGATCAGCTGAAGGACCTTTTTATTTTTCCATGAGATTTAAACAGTCATTCTTCTGTAATGTTTCTCGGTGTTTTCGGGTTTGTGCACACGGTACAAACAAACTGCTGTCTGTTGACGTTTGTCCGCTCCCTCCCGCAGCTCTGCACCCGACCGCTTCACCAGCGCTCGTGAGCAAACCAAAGCAAACAGCCCATTGTAGCCTGTTGTGCTGCTTTTACGTACCGTATGCGGTAGGAAATATCTAATTCAAGGGTCGAGTACACGTGACATCTGAGGAGTTTTTTCTGTTGGATATTTCAGAGGTCATACAAAATTATTTTATTTAAATCAGAATTCCATCAAAATCTGTGTTTAGCATTATTACAATTTTATGATGAATCAGACCGGGCTGGTCTGTGACCACGAATAGCCTAAGTGGAATATTAGGATAGCCTACTCCCTGCTGTTTTTAATACTGTGGAGATAGTTTGCATACTCCAGCAATTAACACTAGTGTAGATACTCTTATGTGAATTACTGTATCTTTATATTATGTTCGCTTGTTACCTTTAGCTGGCACATGTTTGTACAGGTGGGTGTCGATTTACATTCACTGCCCTCGGATGTAGCTTGTGGTGGGAGCCTGAAGGCAACATTGTTTCTTTTTTGCGCTCGCCACCATCCAGCAGTGTTTTTCCACGTTAAGTGATTGCTGCATGTCGGCACCGTAATGATCTGAGTCATTACATGATGTGACCAGTGCAAATCACTATGTGTAACCATAGTGTAACGAGTGAACTAAAAGATTTAGAGCAGAGTGCAACTTTTTCTTTTAGAAAGAACTAGAATATAAATTAATATAAAATAAACATTACATGTCCACATCGTGTAACATGAAATGTGGTTCTTGAGAGAAATATAGCCTACAACAAATAATTGATTTATTTATTGTAGCCTATATTGTTAATGTTAATGTTTCCTTGTCATAGGTCACATCAGCCAAAGCATAGTGCAGACAAATGTTTGTTGTGTAGAAAAGTGGTGTTCAAATCCTGAGAGCTTTATTTTAAATGTAAAAGAAGATCCCAAATTCTCCTAAGATACCAAATAACACAGAAGTTTATAAGTGACTCACCACGTATGTTTTTCGACTCTATTACAACCATAAAAATTAAATTTTTGGATTTTAATATTTCATTCAAAGTGAAGTTGATCAGTGCACTCAACTGATACTATGGTGAAACATCTAACTTTGAGGATGACTAAGGGGGAAAATAGCATGTTGAAACTTCAGGGTCCATCAGTTGAAAACAATTTTAGGAACATAAGAATGGATGTGACAGTTTATAATAAATAATAATAATAATTATAATATAATCATTGTTTACAATAGTCTGGACCTTCCTGTGTTTAGCCTGAACTCCGTTTCTGTCATGAACAGACACAATTATAGATGGTGTGATTATTCACAGAGACACATCTGTAGTGATTATGAATTATTCAAACAGGATGTTGGGGAGTACAGGTGGTTGGTGAAGTATTGTAAGTGTAATAAATGCAAAAACACTTCAGAACATAATTAAGCTCAGTTAGCCTGTTAAGACTGAGTTTGGGTTCTTGGGTTCTTAGAAAAGGTATTCATCTGTCGTTCATCCGTTGTTTGATCCCATGTCGCTGGTTGTGTTTTTGATTTGGTAGTAACTCAAAATACTGTATTTTCCTGGGACATTTGGGGGATGACAGAGAGGTGCTGTTTGTGTCTGAGACCACTAGAGGGAGACATCTACACATTTAGAGAGAGAGAGGTTTTCGTTGTAGAGTGGCTCAAATAGATAAGCCATGTCACCAATTGGGCAATTGCTGATTTTTGGTCAGTGATAAAAGTTAGTGTTGGGCAAGTAGTGGTTATGATTCGGATCAAGTCTCCAGGAAAGGAATTTAAGTTGATTTAGCGTAATGTCCCCAAAAGCGATATAAGTAAACATCAGGTGTGTGTGTGTGTGTGTGTGTGTGTGTGTGTGTGTGTAAACTGCTGACCAGGGAGAATTTGATCCTTAAGCCCAGCATGGGACAGTGTCAGACATGAGTTTAAAAAGAGCGGACATCCATTGCTCTTTAGCCCTTGCTGTTAGCTGATGAGAGGAAACTACTGAATGTAGCTTTACTCACAAAGCCTAGGTGGTTGAACTGCTGTTTCCAGGCTACAGTCTGTTGCTTGGTTAGGACAGATCTGGTCATATGGAGTGAAAACTCACAGAGCAACGCCATTATATAATACAGCATGTACAACTGTTTTCTCTGTTATACCAGGTTATACAACACAGATGGAGCATCACAGTCGTGTGTGTATGTTTACTACAACACACAGAGACCTTTAACCTAAACTGACTGGATCTCTGGGCCTGTGTTTGTCAGTCAACCTTGTAATGAGCGTACTCTTGTGCCTTTGGATAGCTCTCCAAATAAATAGAAAACAGCAATTGTTAGAATATACTTGCTCCAAATGAACTAAATATGTCCTCTACATGCCTGCCAAACAAAAGTGACCTAATTCTCTGTGGATGTTTCATAATAAAACTTTACCGGTGACAAAAACATGTCACAATTAATAAGTGATCTTGCTCTTCTCACAAGTCACAGGCCAAATTGATAACATCAGTAATAACTTAATTCTATTTTAGGGAACTGGAATTGTGCATGATGACTCACCAGTCACTAGACATTTAAATGGGACTGAGCCATCTCTAACGTTACTAGTACTATAGTTCCACCTGGGCCTTTTCTGTCTTGACAATTTAAAATCTCAAAAGAAAAAAAATAGTACTGTCAGGACCGTTTGGCCTTTAAAACAGCGCATTGATGGGTTTGAACTGTGTTTTTGGAGAACTGACTTTCAGTTTTTATGAGAAATGACTTTTACCTACTTATTTTAGTGTTTTGCTGCAATATGCACTGAAATCACTGTAAGCTGTAGTTGCGTTTGTGTGTAACCATTAACCATTTTCAACAAAGTTCTGTTCCTCACGAGAGAAAGAAAAGCCTACATCTGCAGCCCTAAATACTTAGAATTTTAGATCAGCTGTGGCGGAGTTCTGGTCCAGTCTACAAAACACATTGTTCTCCTAATTTGTCCTGTACGTTTGTGACCCACATTAAGGTTCTGACCTGCCAGTTAGGCGCCGACCTACATTCACCCATATTCTTGATCACGAATCACTGACAGAAAACCTCAAACGTCTGTCTCATACTGTACACATTATAAATATTACAAATAATCCTCTTAGTACAGTTAACTGTAAATTGACGTCGTATGCAATTTTATAAAGATTTCTGAATTTTATTTCACTTCAGATCCTAAGTGAATAAAAAAAAATGATGTTAGCAAACCTTTAGTAAATTCAGAATCATTATAACATAGCTTCAGCTGCTGCTGTCTACGTAAAAACTTTAACGATGGCTCTGTTCTGGTCAGGTCTCCCAGTGAGCTGTGACAGTGTGACAAAGAACCAGCATGAACCAGGACGCTGAAACTGAGAGAAGCTGCAGGTCTTCACATTTGAGGATGGAAACTGAGAAAGTTTGGCATTTTTTTTCTTGATAAATTACTTCAATGATTGACTGAATCTATTAACTATTGCTGATTGTTTTTTTAGACAGTCACTTCAGCTTGAGTAAGTTCACATACAAATTCCCTTTAGAATAGTCTCACTGATTAATCTGTCATCATTGACATTTTAAGAAGGGTGCACCAACACACATTTTCAAAACCTCATTTTCAGCACCTCAAGACGTTTGCAGGACTTGCAGGACACCACGGTGAATATCACACCAAGACAAAACGCTTTGAACAGGGTACCCGCGGGGTCTTAAAAGTATTAAAAAAGTCTTACATTTCATATTCTAAAAATAAGTACATTTAATTTACAAAGCATCAAATTTAATTTACAAAGGTCTTTTTTCTTGTCCTTTTGTAGGATTAAATAAATGCCAAAACGTCATAAATAAACACTTTTTGTGTGTGTGACTTTACAATTTACTCTGTTTGGTGTGAGGTGGATGTTATACGGCAGTACAGGTAATGTTACTGTTCACGTCAGTGTTTAGCTTTACTCTCTGGACTGGAGTGTTCGCGGTGCACAAGCTCCGGCATCCAAGCTCTGCTCTCAGGGAGAGGAACAGAGAGCAGCGCTGCAACCTTTGGACAAATAAACACCTGTAGTCAGACTGGATTATGCTCAACAACTACGCCGTTTACTACCTCGGAGTTAACTGCTTAACTCACACCCTCTGCAGCTAAAAGACTCATTCACGCCTTCATCTCCTCACGGCTGGACTACTGCAACTCACTACTCCTTGGTATCAGCTCAACCTACATAAAAAGGCTCCAACTGGTCCAGAACTCAGCTGCACGACTCATCACCCGCTCCAAATCCTGGCACCACATCACTCCAGTCCTAAAACAACTACACTGGCTTCCCATTTCTCACCGGATCACATACAAAATCCTGGTCCTTACCTACAAAGCCATACCACCTGGCCCCTTCGTACCTCACTGTCCTCCTCTCCCCCTACCAACCCTCACAGTCCATCAGATCCACCTCAGCCGGTCTCCTCTACGTCCCCAAGTCCAAGCTCCGCGGTTTTGGGGACAGAGCCTTTTCCAGGGCAGCTCCCAGGCTCTGGAACTCCCTCCCCCCATGAGATCCGCACCTCTGAGTCCCTCACCATTTTCCAGTCCCGCCTTAAGACCCATCTCTTCACCACTGCCTATGGGTAGCCATTTGTTGTCATGTTTTATTATCTGCTCTGTAAAGCGACTTTGAGTTCGTGAAAAGCACTATACAAATTTAATTTATTATTATTATTATTTTATTAAATTAGCGTTTTACTTTAGTTTTTGGGATTACAACGTTGATTTATCTTCACTGGAGCTTCTCAGCAGCTAGGTCCGTGCACATCCGGTTCCAGTGTTGTTAGCGTCGTTAGCTCTGTCGGACTACGAATTCATATATATATAAAAACCGGACAAAACTGGACATTGCTTGGTTAAAAGAAAGCGAGAAGGTTGAACTACCTGGTGAGTTCAGAAAACATGTGTCTGTAACTTTATTCCAGCTATCATTGTACTTTACTGTGACCAAGTTAGCATAGCATAGCCCTGATCAATCCAAACTCCATTCAGAAAACAAACATTTTAGAAGTTGTTGTCCCGCTGTCTTGCTGACAGACCTGACAAAGCATGAATTCATATGTTTAACAAATCTGCATCATGTTGTAGTTATTTCGGCATCAGTTTAATCCGTTTATTGCTATTTAATTACAGCAAAATGTTTAATTTGGGTTGATACAGTTGTTTATTCACGTTATTGCGTTAAAATCGCCTTCTCGCTTTGTGTGTGAACACTTGCAGCGAATGTACTCGGGCAAGGAGAAAGACGGCAGCTGAACAAAAGGTGCTCTGCCAGCAGACCACAGACAAGGTAACAGCAACTTTAGCATTTATCTGAAATCATGATTGATTGTTGAGTTGAAGCCAAAGTAAGCGGCAGACCTCAGCTGAAAATGTGCACTGCGTTTGTTGTTCTCCTTTTTGGGCCGTGTAACCCCACAGTCATGAGTTAACTGGGTTTTTGGGGAGCTGCACCTTTTAACTCCCCTCCAGCTCTCTCTGTAGCTCAGAGACAGCTCTGCTACCTGCCTGTGCTAATCCATCCTTTCACCCAGACTCTTTGTCTTTATTATCGCCATCTTTATAATTACAAACAGCTGTTTCGTGTGCAGGATCGCTCATTTCCCGTTTCACATTCCATGTGTGTTTTCTTGACAAAACCTGGTTTGGAGACCAGCCTGGGGTGACACAGCGCTGTCAGCTCCTGTAGTGTGTGTGTCCCTGTCACCGATCAGTGATCAGTCAGGTAGTGTGAACGCCACAACAACTTCAAGACTGCCATCATAAGACCGCAAATTGTGTGAACGCACGGCAATCGGCCGATGCTAAAAGTCGTGTAGTCTGCAGGAGCCTTTAGTATAACTTGTATAGCACTCCAGTGATGTTTGTTTGTTAAGCAGATGTCTGGTTGTTGGTCTGATGTTTGCTGTATGACACACTATGATATTCCGAAAGGACTATTAAATATCTATCACCTATAAACGCACAGCTGATCCCCTTACTGACTGAAGTCAAGCCAGACTCCTATTCGAAAACGACAGTCAAGCCAGCCCTCACGATGTTTTGCAATGCGTGTTTTTTCTAGACATTACGGTAACGTCGTGTCGCAGCACATTTCATAATAAAAGTGAGCTTCTGCTGAACATAATGCAATTGATGTGGCAGAAACGATTGAATAAATAAATAAATGCTTAAGACAACACAAGTATCTAAAGAAAATATTATATAAAATATTATATATAATATTATATGAAAATATTACATTCTGACAGAAAGCTTACTAAATTCAGCCAAGATTCGAACTCATGTAAAAAGAAAACCTCCTGTTTCCACTAACTCATTTCACTTCACAGTGATAGCAGACCACCTCAGGGTGTCCCTTTGTCAATATATTAATCATTTTTGACCATTTTGACTAACATGGGCTACAAATAGCCGGTCTGTCTACGAGCTAAATCGTGGCTACCCACAAGCTGCGCGTAAAACATGTGAAAGGAATGAAACAATAAAACTTGTAATCACTGTAGACCTTGCTTACATGATGAAATATCATACACCCTGCAAGTTATTTTGGCAAAAACGTCATGTAATCACATGTAAAGTTATTGTGGCTAGAAGTGGGTTACTTATAGCAGGACTAAATGAGGTCTATAGAAAACCTAGACGGTGAAATGACGGCTATTGCTTGCTGGGGTCTGCATTATTTGGTATCTTAGGAGAATTTGGGATCTTATTTTACATTTGAAATAAAGCTCTCCGGATTTGAACACCACTTTTCTACACAACAAACATTTGTCTGCACTATGCTTTGGCTGATGTGACCTATGACAAGGCAATTAACATTAACAATATAGGCAACCATATATAAATAAATTATTTCTTGTAGGCTATTTTCTCTCAAGAACCACATTTCATGTTACCCGATGTGGACTTTAATAATTAATTAATGTTATGTTTATTTTATTTTATATTCATTAATATTCTAGTTCTTTGTAAAAGAAAAAGTTGCACTCTGCTCTAAATCTTTTAGTTCACTCGTTACACTATGGTTACACATAGTGATTTGCACTGGTCACATCATGTAATGACTCAGATCATTACGGTGCCGACATGCAGCAATCACTTAACGTGGAAAAACACTGCTGGATGGTGGCGAGCGCAAAAAAGAAACAATGTTGCCTTCAGGCTCCCACCACAAGCTTCTACATCCGAGGGCAGTGAATGTAAATCGACACCCACCTGTACAAACATGTGCCAGCTAAAGGTAACAAGCGAACATAATATAAAGATACAGTAATTCACATAAGAGTATCTACACTAGTGTTAATTGCTGGAGTATGCTAACTATCTCCACAGTATTAAAAACAGCAGGGAGTAGGCTATCCTAATATTCCACTTAGGCTATTCGTGGTCACAGACCAGCCCGGTCTGATTCATCATAAAATTGTAATAATGCTAAACACAGATTTTGATGGAATTCTGATTTACATAAAATAATTTTGTATGACCTCTGAAATATCCAACAGAAAAAACTCCTCAGATGTCACGTGTACTCGACCCTTGAATTAGATATTTCCTACCGCATACGGTACGTAAAAGCAGCACAACAGGCTACAATGGGCTGTTTGCTTTGGTTTGCTCACGAGCGCTGGTGAAGCGGTCGGGTGCAGAGCTGCGGGAGGGAGCGGACAAACGTCAACAGACAGCAGTTTGTTTGTACCGTGTGCACAAACCCGAAAACACCGAGAAACATTACAGAAGAATGACTGTTTAAATCTCATGGAAAAATAAAAAGGTCCTTCAGCTGATCCTACACGTTTACAATGTTTATCTTCAATTGTTCATCGAGAAAAGAAAAAAAAAAAATAAATAATAAAAAAAAAAAAAATATATATATATATATATTATATATATATATATATATATATATATATATATATATATATATATATATATGTATAAACCAATTATTGGTTTTCTTTAAAACATTTTTCCGAGCTTTAATTAAGTGAGTAAATGATGATACCTGATAACACTATAGCCTACTATTGGCTACCTTTTTATTTTGAGGGGCCACATGTCGGAAGTCCACTTTGTAGCCTACCTAGGAACGCATCTTCACTATAAGTGCTCCTCCACATACTTTCGTTTTGTAAATCCGTGCGCAAACTGAGCACATGACTTTTTGGTCTTTGTGAACCGAAATTTCTACTCAGAGATTTCCTGCTGGCCACACGTAGCGTATAGAAAGGACATCATAATATCCTACTGGGGGAAACAGGTGAAAAATACAGAAAACGAGACAATCTGTAGATGAACCTTAGTAACCTGTTCTCTTTATACCACCATACATAGTCTAAGATGTTTTTAAGACAACAAGCCAACTCGTCCTTGCCTGGGAATCTCACTTCTCCCGCTCCTCGGTGGTTAACCAAGAAGTCGTGTGCACACACTTCTTTGTAATTACCTGCTACGTGCCAGCGTGCAGTGGCAGGCGCATTTTGCACCCAGTCCTGTTGTTTCCAGGACGCTATAAAAGAGCCGCCTCTTCACTGACAGTCACAACAGTGAGTCGTTTGACACTGAACATACTCCACCAGCACACGAAGAAGACATCAATCGAACAATGGATCCCTGCGACTGCTCCAAGAGTAAGTGTTAACTGTTATGTCTTGTCTCAACATTTCTCATGGTTGGAGACCAGACTATTTGTCATTTTTGGACAATGTGAAGCTGATCTGGCTTAATTTGTTGTCTTCCAGGTGGAACCTGCAAGTGCGGAGCATCCTGCGCTTGCACAAACTGCTCCTGCACCACCTGCAAGAAGAGTAAGTCTGACATCTTTACACCGATAACATGACGTATTGTGTTGGTATTTAATCTTGACCCAGTCAGAGGGACTACTGGATGCAATATATCTGAATTGCTTAAGCTACATTTCCCCCTTCACCCTCGATAGCATTTTATATTTCATTAGCACTGTAACAGTAGAATACTCATGAGGTAGAGTAAAAATTCAGTCATTTATGTTGAGGCTG
The DNA here is from genome assembly GCF_014851395.1 of Micropterus salmoides. Classification (NCBI taxonomy): domain Eukaryota; kingdom Metazoa; phylum Chordata; class Actinopteri; order Centrarchiformes; family Centrarchidae; genus Micropterus; species Micropterus salmoides. Next base: position 29,125,176 of record NW_024044570.1, read on the forward strand.
TAGTGTGCAGCCTATCTGCCTCCAACCAGCTGCCCAAGAGGCTGTTAATTGGCTTAATTAGCTGCAGCGTAAAGGTGTAGGCTAAATTCTAGTTCACGGCACCAAGTTGACCAATCTGTACCCAATGGATGATTTGACTTGGTGTCTTACTGTCCATGTTCGGGTACTTGAGCTGGCATCAGCTGTGAGATCAGCACTCTTTCTTTTCTCAGGCAGCTTACTTGACCGCTGGCCTGTCACTAACAAACTCTTTCTCTTGTTGCAGGCTGCTGCTCATGCTGCCCACCAGGCTGCAGCAAGTGCGCCTCCGGCTGCGTGTGCAAAGGGAAGAAGTGCGACACCAGCTGCTGTCAGTGAGGAGCCTGCAACATCAGCGCTCTACTGCCCTTGTGATGGCGCCTGTGTTAACAACTAATGACTAACTGCAAATGTCTATATAAAATGTATTTTGTACTCGTCTCAGCGTTGCAATAAATTGATTTCCTTAACGTGGATGTGTTGTCTTGGTTTTGGCTTAAAGTGGTCTTACGTGTAGGGTTTCAAGCCTCGGAAAAAAATGAGCTGTACAGTGTAAAGTCATCTAACACAATGGTTCTCAAAGTGGAGTCCAGGGTCCCCAGCAAAAAGTGGAATAATTTATTTTCGTTATAATTCCATCCATAAGGAACACAATGACAGAATATGTATGACTACTTGGGTCAAAGGTTTCATACACTTTCTGTAATATAAAATTCTATCACAATGGGGGTGCGTGGTCTAATTTGTGTGAGTTTAGGGGTCCTTGATGTGAAAAAGTTTGAGAACCACTGATCTAACAAAGCTGACTCTCAAAGGGAGGCAGTAGGCCTATATAAAGCTGAAACCCAAGTCCGTGTGTTATGTTGTAGTGCTGACTCCTGATATCAATAAGACGACATATATAATAAATAAACTCCCTGGCTTTATTTTGAACTTGGCCTCCGCGGAACTTTCTAACCATGCGAACAAAAAGGGAGCACTTGTTTCTGGTAGGAACAGTGACGTACACCGGAAGTGTTGTGTTGTTTCCGTGTCCAGGAAAAATTCTACCCGGTGCTTATGGCGTTTCAACAATAGCATTGCACTAGACGGTCCTGTTTTATAAGATATTTAAATGGCTCAACATGCCAAAGGTCGTGTCTAGAAGTGTTGTGTGCTCGGACACAAGAGACAGAGAGGAGTACGACGATGGAGAAAAGCCTCTTCATGTCTACTACTGCCTGTGCGATCAGATGGTTTTGGTTTTGGACTGCCAACCATTTTTCAGAACATATTTAACATGCTTTAAAAAAAAGTGATTGAAACATGTTCCCAGCGTCCCCAGTGTAAATGACACCTATGAATACATGAGACACATCTGTAGTGATTATGAATTATTCAAACAGGATGTTGGGGACTACAGGTGGTTAGTGAAGTATTGTAAGTAAAAAAACACTTCAGAACATAATTAAGCTCAGTTAGCCTGTTAAGAGTTTGGGTTCTGGCTTAGAAACATAAATACAAAGGTATTCATTTGTCATTCATCCATTGTTTGGTCCCATGTCGCTGGTTGTGTTTTTCTTTATATATATTTTCTTTTCCAAACTGCAACGATTGTTATTCTGGGACACTTGGGGGATGACAGAGAGGTGCTGTTCGTGTCCGAGACCACAAGAGGGAGACATCTACACATTTAGAGAGAGAGAGATTTTCCTTGTTGAGTTTTGAACTATTTGGTCCTAAATTTAGTATTTTCTGTGCTCATTTTAAAAACATAGTCTACATATTACTTTTTCTCCAGTTTAGTTCCTGTAACACTCCTCTTTGGTTTGGAATTGACCAGCCAGTGGTTAAAAATAAGTGGGCAACAACACCAACAAGCTGTGCAAAATATAGCCTCCAAGTTTATTCATGCATTTCAGTAAATAGACATTAAAAAAAAGGGTTAAAACAAGGCTGAAGCTAAAAAGTCAGTTCAAATGGGGAAAGCTTAGGATCATTTAAATAAAAGGGTATCAGGGTCTTTGTGGCTGGGTGTGCTCAGCGTCGGCTCCCTGCGTGGGCGAAGCCCAACAACGCGACAGGGTCTGCTGTTGGTCACAGGCTGGTCGGTTGTGGCCTCCTCACTGCTTGAGGCCTCTGGTAACTCCACTAAGTAGCTGTGGCTCTGCACCATGCGACTCCCCAGACCACAACACAGCCGTGTGCCACACTATCTGGGATATCAGCAGCAGCCTCAGTACACCCGCACACTGCACACAGGAGACAAGCAGAAACTCTCAGAGCTTAGTATGTGGCTGGTTAAATGGCTGCAGATTGGAGGTCACGCCCAAGCACACCTGTCTGCCATCAGCACATCCCCATGCAATCAACCCATGTGAAAACCACACCCACCAAACACACTCACTCTAGGTGGTCACCCATCATTTACATTACATTTACATTTACTCATTTGGCAGACACGTTTATCCAAAGCGACTTACATTTGAGAAACAACATACAAGCATCAACAGAGCATCAATAACAGATCTACAACTGACAAAACATACTAGTAAGAGCAGCAATAAATACTAGTAAGAGCTCACAGTACATATCACATCAATCACTATCACTGCACTCAAAATCAGGCCGATACAGGTCTACCCCGTTACATTCCAGTTTACTGTGTTACTGTAGAAGTTAATGGATGGAAAAATGTGCAAGCAACACATGTAGTACAATTTGTACTTTTACTTTGTAGGAGCACATAACCAAAACATGGCCTGCACATACATCAAAACAGTCTATTGTCACCTGTTAACTAAAAACTATACAGTACATTGGAGATACTTATATAGATATATTTGAGGTTTATTTTCTCCTGATCAAACTTGCAGCTCTTACTTTTGCTGTGTGCGCAGGATGTGTGCATGATGTGTGTGTGTGTGTTGTCTGACTTGGGGAAGACAGAAGCCATGTCACCAATTGGGCAATTGCTGATTTTGTGATAAAAGTGATAAAAGTGATTTGTGATAAAAGTTAGTGTTGGGCAAGTAGTGTTTATGATTCGGATTAAGTCTCCAGGAAAGGAATTTAAGTCGGTTTAGCGTAATGTCCCCAAAAGCGATATAAGTAAACAACAGGAGTATGTGTGTGTGTGTGTGTGTGTGTGTGTGTGTGTGTGTGTGTGTGTGTGTGTGTGTGTGTAAAGGGCAGACCGGGAGAATTTGATCCTTAAGCCCAGCATGGGACAGGGTACATGCACTGCAAAAAATGCTTACCCTCACAAGTGATTTTATTTTATTTTAAAACAGAAATTTCAATTTCAATTTCAGATGTGATTATTTATGCATAAAAAGACATTAGATTGGAAATGATTTCATTTATTTCATATAAATGATTTAATAAGTCATATCATAATATAATGAAGCACATCCCATTGCTTGGAATCAGATGAACTATTATTAGGCTACTATAGAAAGATCATTTCACTCAAACTGTACCAAAATTAGGAGAACTGAGTTGAAGATCAAGTCTTGTCACTGAGCTCCTTGTTATTTGCTGAGCATGCTAGGATCTTGTTCCACCAGGACTGACACGTCTCCGTCTCCCTGGATCCCCCCACACATACTTAGCCTACTGCCTCGACAAAATGAAGCAAAGAAAAGCTGCCCTCTGAATCTCTACCGGCTTCTAGGAAAAACTTACTGGAATTCATGGTAAATAAATTAATATCAGCAGCGTGTGGTTCATCTGCCAAGAATTTATTTGCTACATTAGGCCACATGTTTTCTATCTTAAATCATATGCTGGAGTACGTGCTGTGTGTGGAGGACTTGTCCACTTTCTAGGAAGGTTAACACGTGTTTGACGTCTGGCCTTGGCCCTAAAGCAGGTCAGTTCAGCTCTTTTGGAAATCCTGACAAAATGATGCTTGAAAAGCACGAAACAGCCCTTTGGAATTTATTATGAGTGACAACAAAGATTAACACTGAAATAATAATATCAGTTTTAGTAAATCTGGCGACAAGGTGAAAATGTATCTAGAGCTTGTGATAATTTTGTTTTCAGTGAAGGTAACTGTTCTGCATCAATTCTTCAGAACCAGTTATCATTCTGCTGCTCCTGTTTGTTTTGAATTTATACCATTAACAGGCCATGTATTACAGTGCATGCTAATAGTAATGGTGATTATACTGGGGTTAAATAAAATGAAGTCATCCTGTATTTGAAGCATATGTAACAAGTGAAGAGTTAATAAAATGGGATCTTCACCAGTACAAAGAATTTATAAACGTCAGGTGGAGACATTTCTAGACCTAGGCTACGTCACTTGGGTGACTACTTTGCTGAGAGAGAAGCTGTGTCCTGCATGTGTTTCCATTGCAGCAGATGCAGTTCTATACATTGCATGAAGTCCACATGTACTGTATGTGAATGCTCAACTAGCTCTGTTGCTTCCAGCTTCCCCTGTTTTCACACCGATTAGCATCTAGTCTAATTGGGTCTGAGAAAAGTTCATCAATCAAGTGAAACTAATCACATCAGATGCAGTGTTTGATAACCACAGAAACAAATCATCTGCAAAGTGCTGTAGTCTCGGACAGACATTCTGCATTATTGGAGGACCAGCAGGCAGGGATGATACACGGGGCAACTTTTTGAGCAATGTTGCTGGGCAATCTTGCTAGTGGCAAATCTGACTATGTTTTGAACGGATAGTGGCTGTGCGGGGCGGGTGGCGGAGTGGTGGGGGAAGGGGATTATGGTAGTAATCTTTACTCATTACCATTGACGGCAACGTTGCCCTGCATGATTGCTCTAAAAGTTGCTCTGTGTATCATCAGCTTTAAGGCACTGGCGTCAGTTGCAACAGGAGTCCAGTCATTCACTCTAACAAGTAAAGTTGTCTATTAGGGTAGTAGCCATTTGAACAGGTATGCTGCTTTTATTTCATTGTCATATAACTATGCTTGTGTTTGTTCTCCTACTGTTCCGCTGTTTCATGCGTTGCAATCTTAAGTGTGTGTGTAAGCTGCCTGTTTTGGCCTGGTTAGACAAAATGGAAAACATCTATAACAGAATAACAAACAACAAAAAAGGATAAAATGGGAGATGAATTTTGAAACCTAAAGCAGATCTTAGTCCATAAAGCATGGACACTGAATGCAAAGCCATTAAATTCTGATTTGCAAGCTTTTCACAGTCTTCACAAAGAAACACTACATTTGCACATATATGTATCTGTTTTTGAAGTTTTATCCAGCTTTTTGTCCTGTGGCTAAACACAACAATGGTCACACTATTAATTTCATCTTCACAGTAGCATGGATCATGTGCTGAACATGTCTGACTCATACATCTTCACTCCCTACGTTTACCCGGCATCATGGACCGAGGACTGGGCTGTGCGTCAGATAATCAGCCTGTGGGTGGTGACCAACCTTGGAGCTGAGCTAATTTACCTGGGCTTTGGTACTCTTAGCTTCTACTATGTGTTTGACCATAAGCTCATGAAACATCCACAGTTTATTAAGGTAAGCTGTTTAATGGACAACACCCTGTTCTGACATCTGTAGACAATTTATAAGTCATTGAATGGATTGGAGGTGTAAACTGTTAGTGACCATTTTGTTTTTATTATTTAACACAACATCAGACCTGGAAACAATTCCAAAGCAAACTCCCAAATCCTAATTTTGTCTTTGACCCAATGACAGAATCAGGTAAGAAAAGAGATTCAGCTAGGAACTGTTGCCATCTTCTGGATGAGCTTCCCTACAGTGGCACTTTTCTTCTGGGAGGTCAGGGGAAACAGCAAACTTTATGACAACATCAGCGGATCTCCTCTGGGTAAGACAATGGTTACCTTAAAACCGAGGCCAGGATTTATGTTAGCTTCAATCAACTCAAATCTGAAATTATTCTGAAGTTATTTGATTAACTGCCTTAATGTGAGCGGTTAATCAAGACAAAGCTTTCGCATTTGTTTAAAAGGGCTAAAATAGCCAACATCCATTAGCATACTGGTTTGTTCTGTTTCAGGCTGGTCCGGGGTCTTCCTGAGCATTGCTGGTTTCTTGTTCTTCACTGACATGAGCATCTACTGGATACACCGCTCTATGCACCATAAGAACATTTACAAGGTGAGCTTTAGCATGTTTATGAATATGTTAAGGTGCTCTAAACAATATTTTAGTCATAAAATGTGCAGTAGCTGTGAACAGAGGTGTGGCCCTAAATGCAGACTACAGCCATTAGGATGCAGTTCAATCAAACATTTATTAAAGAAAACTAAGCAGGCTTACACTGAGAGCACAGTGGCAAATGTCCAAACAAAGGTTATTCCAAACAAAAACATAATCCAAAGGGAAAATCCATAAACAAAGAACAAGGTACAATCCAAAGGGGTAAATCCTAAAAAGCGCAGGGACAGAACACTCAACACAGACGAGGATGTAACAAAGACTGAGCAGAACAAGCAAACATTTAAACACTAGGGCGGGACCAAGACCAGGTGGAGGCAATCAGACACAGGCAAGCAGGTGAAACCAACTGAGGGGAACAGACAGGACCAGACCAAAATGCAGAAACACAAACTGAACACTCAATGGATAAAAACTAAACAGGACAGACTGAACACTGAAAGACAAACTAAACATAACAGGAAGCAAGCACACAAGACTAAACACTGTCAAATGAACAATCACCAGATAGAGAACACAAACCAACATTTAACAGACAGAAAACTAAATAACACAAATAAACTACAACCTAACAACGAACAGACTAAGACTAGTGGTCTGTACTATGAAGCGAGGTAACTGGCTTATCCAGGTATGTTCAGGAATAACTTTGTGACGTCGGGTGTAACTTCCTGATTAACCCGTACTACGAAAGGTGGATAAGTGTTAACCTGTGGTCCATGGCAGTTCACGCTGCATCTCTAAACTGCTCCGAGCAGGTTTTGTTCGTGGTTAACTCGAGTTTACCCTGTATACGTGGACTACACACCACATCTGTACTCAGTGTTAATGATGAGAAGTAGGCTATTAATATGCTACCACTTGATAAAATATTTTTAGATTTCATCCTGATTTGTTCAGCATGAAACAGCAATTTCAATGGACCTTTTGTGCATTTGTAGCCTACCATAACATCTTAATCATATTACACATAAAAGAAGAGCCCATAAAATACATCATAGAGATTTGAACTACTCCTCAGGAGGAGGTTAGGTTCACAGCATCAGTTGCCGAAGTAACTGATCTTCGGTTAATCTGATCTCGATCTCTGAAACAGAAAACCCAGAGTTTCCCTCATCTCAGGCTTAACATACTCAGCATTTTCACTAATCCCACTTTCTGAAACAGCACCCAGGAGTAAACACTAAAACATAAACTAAGGCACAGGACTAAGAACTAAGACAGATAATAAGTAAATTAAACATGCAAATAAACGAAAGAATAAACTAGGTTACAAAACCCCAAACCATGACAAGATGAAATTACATTAACATTACATTTATTGATTTAGCTGATGCTTTTATCCAAAGCGACTTACAATTGCTATACATGTCAGAGGTCGCACACCTCTGGGGCAACTAGGGATTAAGTGTCTTGCTCAGGGACACACCAAAGGCAAGCATCTTATCTAAGCGCCATCACCACCCCAAATAAAACTTACAGAAACACAGAACCCAAAAACAGACTAAAACAGGAAAAACATCAACACAAAACCACAATCCTAACAATTCTGATCAAAACAAAGAATCAAATGAATATGTTTAATGGAAAAGGGGGTCACTCGAAGTGATGGACCCACTAAGAATTATCACCTGACTCTGCAGGTTCCCTCAGCTGAGCAAATGAGCATCTTTTGGCTCATTGTTTTGGTTTTACAGACAACAACTTCACTGTTTTGGTTCACTGCTCTCATCAACTTGTTTTCAGCAGGCAGCTGTTTCCAGTGAAAAAGCTCTGATAAAGCCAATTAATACTGCTTGGTAAAAGAGTGACGCATTTAGCTGCTAAAGAGGCAGATGTTTCCTTCAGTAGCTGTGGAAGACCAATATAGAGCTAAAAGGAGAGTGAATCAAGAGTGATTCAACAACTGAGCTACATCTCAATATATAAAGCCAGTAACTGTCCACTTTTATCATTTATTTGTGAGATGTCCACTTAGTCTGAAATTTATAAAAGTTGCAAAATTGGGCTATGTCTTTTACCTCTGAAGCAACTTTCTGAATCTCGATTAAATTCGCCGTAGGATTTTGTGTACCTTGTTTGCATGGTGTAAAATTATCCTAATATTAAGACCATTTGTGTTTCTCCCCCTCAGCACTTACATAAGCAGCACCATATATTCAAGATCCCTACGCCTTTTGCCAGCCATGCCTTCCACCCACTCGATGGCTTCCTGCAGAGCTTGCCCTATCACGTATACCCTTTCGTCTTCCCCCTTCACAAGGTGGTGGTCTACTTGTCACTGTTTACTAAACATTCTGATGTTAGCTCTGAGGGGTAACAGTATTGCAAGTAGCTATACAATTTTCACTGCATACATTAAACACATTATTCTGGCTCAGCTGCTTGTGGACACAATTTGATGTTTGCTTGAAAGTTAAGTGTAAAAAAGCAAAGAATTCCAAAAAGTACAGTGTAAGCATGATGTAAACTCTGTCACATCTGGGATATTTACATTACAGGTGGTCTATCTGTCACTCTTTGTCTTTGTCAACATCTGGACCATTTCCATACACGATGGAGACTACCGCCTTCCCGGCCCCCTGATATGTCTGATCAATGGTGCTGCTCACCACACAGACCATCACCTCTTCTTCAACTATAACTACGGACAATACTTCACGCTCTGGGATCGTCTAGGGGGCTCCTACAGACACCCCTCAGCCCTGCTGCGGAAGGGGCCACATGACCACATTCGCGAGCTCAAGGCAGAGGCTGCACAAACGCAGTGATGATGAAGCTGCTGGCAGGATTTGTCTTTTCTGGTTTCTACAGAAATGCTCAGCTTGGGCGATGATGCAATTGACAATAGCATCAGATGTCAAACATCCATCAGGAGCAGAAATTAGAACACAGAGACCAGAAAAAGACAATGGATTGTGTCTCAAAGAGTTGTCCAAATGTTAAAAACAAATAAAATGAAAGCAGTTTTGGAGGGATTTACATTTTAATCTTCATGAAAATAGGATTTGTTGCAGGGTTGTTGGTTAGACTGCATTCATTTTACAGTGTAGTTACTCTTAAAACTTCATTGGTTATGCTCCCAAATTAAGCCACAGTCCCTCACAGTTTATTTCAGCAGCTTTGACTATCCCTTTTGGTCAAAATATATGTTCCGTGTGTGCATTAGGGTCTTAAACAAGATCTTGTATGGAACTTGACAAAAACTAGAACTGACACATAAGGTGCTATTTCTTCATGGCTTGAGTTTGAAAGGTTTTAAGCAATCTATGAGGATTATAGGACAATGTGTGGGTCTGAGAAAACTGAGAGAAAATAGTTAAACTTTTCAAGGACATTGGTGTGACAGGTGGAAATCATATTTCCTCATACTAACATCCAGGACTTTATTCATCCAACTACCAACAGAATGCTCCGATTTATGATTACAACTTCATAAAATGAGGCCAAAGTGTCTAAGCTTCATGATAGGAGTGATGGGAAGTGGAGTCGTAGATTTTTTTAGTAAGCAAAGAATACTTTTAGACAGAGCCTAGTACAGACAGTGTCTTTGTGAGGGCCCATCCTCCTGACTTTTTGGATACAACACAAATTAAAAAAAAACCCAACAACATAACTTTAAGATGAGTTGTTAACACATGCAAGTCATGCTGTCAAGATTAAAGCAGTTGTAAGAAAAATGTGTCATGCAACAGAAGGCAGACAGGACAACTGGTTGTGACCTTTTAGAAGAAGATATACTTTTTACCCCATTTGTTATCGCAAAGTTTTTATTTTACATTTATTTCCATAAAGACTGCAATATAAACCTTACACCAATGAAAAAGGCATGTTTGCATCATTTCTGCTTAGCTGGAACATACTGCGCACAACAAAATGGCAAAAGCCAATGAATTACATGTGTCTGGATTCAGTGTCCGAATGCATGTGTGTTTTTGTCCTACAGTCTGATTCCAGATTAGCCTTTCAGCTTCCAGTGCTCGGTGTGTTTTCGTGCAGGCTCTGCAGGGCGAGGTCTGTCCACTTCATCTCTTGTTCTTTCACAGACTCTGTGGAGCCCCCGTTGTCCTGCTCAGCCTCAGGCAGTTCACTCTGACAGAGAACAGGGGAAACAAGATGCCATGAAATAGAGAAGCAGTACTCTCTACTTTACATCTATGGTATTATGGTATCAAGAGAAAAACATAACATTTGAGGGAAGCAAAAGATTATATTTAAATTAACAAAAACAGGAATATTATTTTCTGTCAGATGTTTAGGCAGGAACTCATGGTTCGTAATTGAAACAACTACCAAGCACGCACATAACCTAATTTATAATCATGATAGAAAAAACCGTAATGTGTTAGCATTTGACAGCATGATGGGGCACATTTGTAAGTCTGGAAGTTATAAAAGTATGTAAGGCCAGAAGCGCAAGTGTCATGCATGTTTTTGAGCCTGAAAGAGGATTACTGTCACAAAACTGGAGCAAGGAAGTAGGGCTTCCTGTTCTCATTATATTCAAAAGCTGCTTGCTCTCAGTTTCGCAGATAAAATTACACTGGAGTTCACCCAATTTGAACCTAGTCATCTTGCTTCCTAGTGTGCGTCACAAGATTTGTCTAAAATACTGAGTCCTGTTAAAGCCTGTTAGTCCATAAATGTTACAGATCCCGCTCTGTCACACCCGCTGGAAAACACTATCTAGATTTCTGTACACAAAACTTGCTATTCACAAGCCGATTGCAGATTGGGTTTGTTTTGCGCTCACTGAATAGTGTTAGTGTCATTACTAAACGTCCACATAGGCTGTATTAACAGTAGTCTTTGAGAAACGTCTCCTACATGAAAACCAAATCTCGTCAAAATGTCGGTGAGAAACGTCTGCACTGTAAACAAACTCTGTGAACACCTGGCCGCTGCCGATGCTAACGTTGTTTGCCAAGTTTCAGCATTTACCAGCGGGATGGTGACATCTTCATAGGGCAGTCTGTCTTCCCTCCAGGCATCGTCGGTGAGGTCCAGGACTCTGCCATCTCGTTGGATTTCACTGTCCATCCTCTGAGCAGGATTCCGTACAAAAACTGCTCTGATCTTCTCCTCTGACAGTTAGCGTCAAGCTAGCAGCAGACAGCCATTCAAAATCCGCTGCTACCCTTACAAACAAACCAGTTAGCCTAGCAAACAATAAGAGTAACAGTAACACGCTTTACCAAAGTCTGTGAACGAGGGGTTCAGATTTGAGTTTTTAGCGGTTTGAGCACCGTAGATGCGGTAATTGTACGTACACAGCTGACGCTTGGTGATGATGTAACCAATGATGCTTTCACTTGCTGGAGAAAATACTGGATTACATATTCATTCTGTGTTAAATAGCCGCTTCAGTCAATTGATAATTAACAGCAATAAGAATATTGACAATAATAATAATTAGAATCATGTCGGTTTTATACCAGTTATATAGCCAGTGTACAAAGGGCTGTGGATGTGTAAGTGAAACGCCACTCCCGCCCTAATGTTTAGTGGTTTTCATGGTAACCGGGCGCCTCTTCTTTGAAGACACCGCAAATTGTTGTGTTGGTTTACACCATTTGAAGGTAACTATATTTTAGTTGATAACAGATTTATAACACAAGTTTCATTCAGATAGAACAGTACATTTGGTGATCTAACGCCAGCTAACGTTGATGTTACTGTAGTAGATTAGTTAGCTAGCATAAGCTTAGTTAACTAAAGTTACTTTAGCATCTGAGGTTGCCACCATTGGACTCAAGTACAATTATCTGTCGAGAGAAATCTCCCTGAAGCGTTAGGTGTGTCAGCGTTTTCTTTAGGAGTATAGGCTACTTTTGAAAGCGTTTACTCATGTAAAAAAAATTTATATTGCGATTCCATGTTTACACTTATCCAAGGATAGCTTAGAAGCACTGATTGCCCACTTTGTCTTTATTTGTAAATTACTCCACAACGATAAAGATTTAATCATTTTATACAGCAAAATATTTCTGTTCTCATCAAACGCATGTATTTCATACATTTTGGCCTTTGATGTTGATGTTGGCTTCAGGTGTGGTAATGGGTAGACACAACGATGCTCTGCATCATTCGGTTTTACTATAGACATCAACAAAAATGAGCTTGGTTTTGTGTAATCCTGTACTAAAGCTGAGGTTCGTGAATTCTGATTTTTTTTTACAGGCACTGCATGATGTCCACCTCTCAAGAACAACAGATAGAAAATGCATGTGCCAATCCTGGAAACCCAGTTTTCTCCTGCATGATGACTCCGGCAGTTAAAGATGTACTGCGGAGGCAGGGAGCAAAGCCCCAGGATCTATTGTACAGGACCACTTCCAGTGCTTATGGTCTTCTCTCTCCAACCTTTGAAAGCTCGCCGTGTACTTTTCACCCTAAATCACAAAGATTCTCTGAAGACCTGGGCAAGACTGGGATGTATCACGACAACTCCTTCAACACAGCCCTAAACCGAAGCAGGGTCTATGACTGTCCCAATTTACAGCACACCATCTAAATGGTTGATTGCATGGTTATAAGACCGTTGGTTCTGTGATATTTGTAATTGATTTAAGTCTATAGACCACTCTAAGTAAGATAGAGTAAATAGAAGAACAACTACATGGTGTAAGGTTTATTAATCTTTTTTTACAACACAAGATTAAGTTGTAGTTACCTTTATGCTACTCACAAAAACAAATGTTCTACAAAAAGGACAACCTTTGTTTTTAATAATGACCTAAGAAAAAAATCTATTAAATATACCATTACATGTGGGATTGAGAATTCAAATTCTGAGAAATCAAACTGTCCCAGAGATGTGAAACCATGTTTGTTATTATATAGAAATATAGAGAAGGACTATTCGACTTTAACGGACCGTAGCCTGGAACAAGATGTTGCATGGAGTCACCTAACCCACCTTTAGTTCTTCTCTGTTGTAACCTCCGGATTCCCTGACCAAAAATGCCTTGTTAGTGTTAATAAATGTGACACTGACGACCAATAAACTGATTCTCAAAGCCTTATTTACTTACTTCAGTGTCACAGTGCAGATTCACCTGAGAAATAAGAAATTCTGTATGTTATTTTCTAGCACATCAGGGGGGCAATGTGACTCTTGTAGTTACGATGCCGTATTTTTATAGGTGCACTTTTATATTTAAAATAGAAATGTTCTACTTGTCTTGTTGCGCAACACTTAAGACGTATTGCTTTTTTGTTGTAAATGACTTCAGGTGATTGCGTTCAAGTACCCGTGGGAAAGTTTGGTTTCAGTGAAGCTAGGCGCGCCTGCTGACATTCACGAGCGTTCACGTTTTACAAGGATCAATTGTAGTAAGTTAGCACATTTGTCTGACGTGTTGTGCATTTTCATCGAATGCACTTTTCTTGTAACCTGTAAAATGCTGTAGCTGTTATTCTTGCTTCTGCAATCTTTATCTGTCTTAAAACAATATAATCTTATTTTCCGTCTTAATAAGAACATTATATTGGCTACAATGTGTATAAATATAATGCACAAAACAATACTATTTTAATACAGATTCAATTGGCTCTATATTACGTCATAGATAATGAAAGAAAGAGAGAAAGGTTGTGTTTTGGGGAAACAGCGATCTTTGCTGTATGTTGACGTTGTATTTAACAGAAATCCTCCTCCTACCTCCTCCAGCCGCGCCTCCGCAGCCACAGCTGATGATCGCGTCTCTCTTAGCGCTACGGAACTTAGCACGCGGCTAGCGGTGTAGCGTCGTTAAACTGTTTACGAGGTGTTAGCTAACCCTCATATGAATGTGCGGGTTTAGAGTTAAGCAAATGTGTCATAACGGCAGGTCATGTAAATAAGTTACTTCACCGGCGTTTGAGTACCACGCGTAGTTCATTGCTACTCACGTTAGCTAACTTGTGTAACGTTAGTTTGACAGGGGGATCAGAGGAGTGTCCTGCTAACCGCTAGCTGGCTAGCCGCTACACAACATAGCTAGCCAGTTAGTTGTCTGTTTCGTTAACTACTTCGGTCTGGCCCGTTTGCATTCTGCTGTTTTTCAACTGGTAGCAACGTAAGTATACATTTAGTTTAAAATTGAACCATTATAGTTCACTGGCGAAATGATAAGTGTTAGTTTGTGAGACTTGGTATTTATTTACCAGCAGTGCTGATGGTACAATGCTTGTTTGGTGGGTGGCTAGTCTGCTATGCAGCTAACTGAAAAGCTCTTCTTTGTCAACAATACTAAAATGTCTCATTAATTTAGTACATGTGTTGTGTACACATTGTTGATATACTGTGACTTCTTAAACAGCACAACTTTAGACGGAAACACATTGTTTAATCACGTTAGCTACTTAGCTTGAGAGATGAACCGCTAAATGGCTAATGTTGATTTCTCCTTCCAATTTTCACTATTTTATTTCTTTCAGACTTGACACTTATCTCATGGGGTCTGTCACTTCAGCTTGTTTTAAGCTTTGCTGCTGGCAGCACATGAACATCTGTTAAACAGTTAAATATACAGTTCTGACAGAGTTAATTTGGGGGCAGTGTTTCACTTTTTCTGTACTGTTTGTGTTGCGCCTGCAGCTATGCCAGCCCTGGATGAGATCTCGACCAGAGCCTTGAGCTTTAGAGCTTTTCTGCTTCCATCACCTGACTCCTCTCAGTCCATTTAACCAGCTGCATATCAATATTCTCAAACCAATCTGGTGGCTACAGTATGATCATTTACGCTGACTCCACCCGGCCCACTGGGATAAGAATCCCCCAAAACCAAGCTCTCCAAATGATATGATAGTAGTCGCCTGGATTACTTTCTGTGCCTGCAGGAGCCTTGCACAGGTTCTGCTCTTCCTTTCCTCTGCAAACTCCCTTCCTCCATTCTGGGAGACCCTTTCCAGTGTGGTCTCTGGCACTGGAAACATGGGTAACAGCTGTGTGTGCCGAGAGGATAGTGACTTGGAAGACCATAACCATGGGTCGTCAAGGGCAACCCGAGGACAACCGAGGCGAGTGGATCATGGTACAGGCGTAGGTGTTGAAGCCGGAGAGGCTCGGAGCAGTCGACCCAGGGACCCGGTCAGGCCACCACGCAGAGGACGAGGGCCCCATGAACCAAGACGGAAGAAGCAGAATGTGGATGGCCTGGTGCTGGACACACTGGCTGTTATCAGGACACTTGTTGACAAGTAAGTCTAATAAGAGAAAAATATGTGAGAGGAAGGAAGGATGAGAGTGGTCTGTACAGTTTTTCAAGTTAATATTCTGTAGTTTGAGTAACGGTGTCTGTTGTGAGCTCTGACAATGTCTCAGCCACCTAAAAACATTCTTGAACCTGAACGAGGGTCATGAGGATATGTTCCAGTGTGAGGACCATAATGAGCAGACACGTGACCATCCTGGTCTTTGGTTAAATCAGTTTCAATACTTTTTATGATACTCTTTGTCACGTACATGTAGATACATTAACATTTAAAGGAGTAGTAAGTTGATGTGGACCAGCAAACGGGCATCCACAGTACCCTGGAAAAGTAATCAAGCTGTTGTGGAATATTTACTAGGTGTTTTGGCTCGGCTCATTTGGACCTTCTTGATCCCGTTTGTTGTCATACAGTGAGATAGATATAAACATGAGGGTTGCCGTTTATGTCAACTAGAGCATTGTGGGTCAAATGCCATGACATTCAATCACAGAAGCTGCCCACGAAACCCACGGTCAGTCAAACTTCAGAGACAACATGAGGTTGTTTTGCTGTCATGAGCATGCAAAAACGGCATGCACGACTTTGACTAAGTCCTTTATCTTTGAAGCTATTATAAGTGGCAGTGTTTCCCCTAGGATGGAGTTGTAGCAGTGGAGGTGAAGCCAAATTTTTCTCATGAGAAACCACCTCCCTTCAGAGGTGCATTTTATTTGCACATTAAAATCCAAAAAGAAATGTCTCCTCATTATCTTAAAAGGACTAGTTTGCATCACTAATTAGCTTTACTAACCTCAGCTCCTCCAGTCACCTCTGTCCTTTCTTTTCCAAAACCACTTTTTCAGATCGAAAACTGCCGCTCCTAAATGCATATAGGGGAAACACTGAGTGGGATTAATGTGTCAACATCTAATAACGTCTTCTGTGGAGACCTGTAAGTGGAGGCTGCTGTATAATCGAATAATTAATTAAAATATAGTAAAACACAGTTGTAATAATATGAAATGTCTTCAGAGTAGAAATTATAATTGTTGACTTAATAAACACTTAACATACAAAACAGACTTTTTTCACCTGAACTAACAAAACACCCCCGTGGCCCTGTACACAGGATAAGCGGTTGATGATGGATGTATAACAAAACACAACAAGCAGAACTGTAGGTTGAACTCTTGAGAGGACTTCATGTTCCTTTATGTACTGTGATTCCTCTCTTGACTTAGTGATGACTTGCTGCAATGATGTAGCAAGAATTATGTTGCCTGCGTGAATGCTGAAGCACTTTATTATCCTCCTCTTCATCATTCTCTTGCAAGAAAAGCCTTTCAGTGCATAGGTTTGGTTGCCTTTGAGAGGAAAAGGATGGCTGTTGAGTGTGTCATGGTTCAGGAGATGCGTAATTGACATGAAAAGTGAAACTATGTAAGTAATAATAGTATAATGTTAAAATAGGCCCATGTAAATTATCAGCAGTGTAGTCTGTTTTGGTTGTCTAGCAGCAGCAACTCAGTAGTATGCCTCATTTTTGTCAGCCTACCTCATTAACATTTCACTCTCCTTTCCATGAACCTGGCCGTTAGAGTATCTCTTCTGTCCTGGCGTAGTGTGGAGTCATATTTCTTGAGTTCATGCAGAGAGATTCCACATCCATCTTCACCAGCTTTTGGCACTATTGAAGTTTTCTTGAGGATCTCCAACATGTGGATCATTTAAAATGTTGATTTATGTCCCCCGGGGCCTTTGTCATAGCTCTGTGCAGCCTCATGTACCTCTCCTCTCCCCATCTACATGAGCTCAGCTTTAGTTACTTTCCAAACTCTTCTTTTTACATACCCATGTAACTTTTCACTGATTTGACCATTTGTGCAAATGTATGTTTTTAAAACTTAGTTTATAGTAAAAAAGAAACAGGCCTCTGGTCTGCAAAGCTTATGATCGTTTGATCCCCCCCCCCCCCCCCTTCTCTGCATATTCTGTCTTATCAAGCCATCTTTTGAAATGCCTGCATGTTTTTATTTTCAGTTTACATATTTTACTATTGAATTCATTGACATTTATTCTAGCACAATTCTCCCACATTACAGCCAACCATTTTAGCCTGACAGGTACATTTTAACAACTACAGGCTGGAAAGTTGACCCGAATTAATAACTGTATTTCAAGGTTGAGGTTCAGTGTTTGTGGCAGTTGTTGTAACATTAATATGGTGGAGGTGGTGTTCATTCGGTGGTCTCGTCACTTGTGAATACACAGGCGTACTAGTTGAAGGTGTGATTAAAAATGCCGGGCTACTGTAGATGCACTAAATTAGGGAACGGAAGTGAGCGTTGGATGTGAGACTATAAGTTACAAACTTCTGCGTTAAGGTTCAACATTGTGTCAACATGTGCAACTATATTTAGCTATCAAGCGTGTTAAAGCTTCGTATGTGAATGAATATTTAGAATTTCTATTATTTTGTATCCTAAATTATTATCCTATTAATCAAAAAAGCAACCGTTTGATCAGTGAAATAAAATAAATATCCAATAGCACCTCTCATAGGAGGACATTATTTGGAAGCTGGCGCTGTTAAGTTATACACGATCTATCTGTCAATATACTAACATTAACAGTGGCTGCACAATACAGCATGTCTTTGGAGTGTGCAGCCGAGAATGAAACATGCATGTACATTTCCAGGAATTTATTCAACCTATAAATGAAAGAAATTTCAGTTACAGTATTACTTAGTTGCTTTAGGAAATCTGAGGATCAAGCTTGCTGATGTTCTGGCTGTCAAAACGAAAGCAGTCTTCAGCCTGGGATGAGCCATGACAAGCTACAGTAACGGCAGCGTGATCAAAAACAACACATGCACTTCAGTAAATCCATCCCAATTAAACGCTTGCTTTGACCTTGTGGGGCAACCTTATTTTGCATAGCAATTACTGCAATCACCGTTAAGCACACAAAGGCATGAATCACTTGTTTACATTATTTCAGATGCAGTGATCACAGGGTCATGGACAGTTGAGATGTATTTGCTGGTTGAATGCTCTTATGGATAAAATATGTGTGTATATATGTATAAGTGTTTGGTGGATAGGGTAAAGTGAAAACAATGTGAGAAACAATTATCACATTCTGTGCAAACTGTTTTGTTTTTCAGTGACCAAGAGCCCCCTTACTCCATGATCACTTTGCATGAGATGGCAGAGACAGGTAAGGAAAAGATGAAAACACACATTTACACCCTGAGTGAGGACGTATCAGACAGCGCCGTGCCCATGTAGACAGTACAGAATCCACTAAGCAATATGATGCAGAAGCACTTTTCATGTGTTTTGAAATGATGGGATGAAAGGTTTAATAGTGGGGGGGGAAGTAGGAACATTAGCTCTACGCAGAAATAGGGCTGGGCGATATGGACCAAAATGTCATATCCCGGTACTGTTAGGCAGAACTCCAGTATAAAATATATATATCGGTATTTTCTGCTAAGTTGGCTGGGGGACCATTGTTTTTTTTACAAGCCAGGTCTTCAGCAGTGTCGACCAGCACTGTGCACTTTGTGAGTAGAAGGCTGCGTGCAGACGCATAGGGAGGGCTGGGGCTGCACGGTGAGGGAGAGAGATGAGCAAACGCTGGCAGGACTTAACAAAACATATTGATTAACTCAACATCAGACTATATCGGTATAAATGGTATTGTCTAATTTTATATCTCTTTAGAAATTATATTGGTATACCTCATTTTACCCATATACTGCCCAGCACTACTCGGAAACAGTCATTTGGCGGTTTTCTTGGTTTTAGTAATTCAGACATTGAGTCAGTATTACAGTTTCTTCAGGCTGAAATGAAACTGTCCACTGGGCTGTAGAAGTTAAGGATTTTCATCTACTGACTGGTGAGGAGTCCCGTGAATTTAAACAGGTCTCTTCTGAATATGCTGTCCCTTCCCCCTCAGGCTGAGCTGGTGGTTTTGTTTCTGAGAACTGCTGAGGCTGTGACATTACAGTAACTTTGTAAGCAGCAGACAGTCACAGTCCTCTTCATCTTTTCCAGTTTTACATATTTAGCCTATCTGACAGCTCATTCAAACCACTCTGTCAACGATATGTGCAGATATATTTTATAAATATTTGGTGTTCAAAAAGCTATGTTCTGTTGTTAAGAAGAAACACAACTTTTAGGACAAATCCCACACAAAGACGATGGGTGGCTTTAAATGAAGTGTTAAAGAGGCCCTTTATATAAAACTGGAGAAACCTTTGCTGGGACTGCAACACCACCTGTCTGCTGTTGTATTGCTGCCTCAGCATTTCTCCAACACACCCACTGGCCCGGGAGGGGGGGGGGTTTGTTACATCACCTAGGGAAGGGACATGGTCATGACTTACAATACTGTACAAGGGTTTTAGGCAGGTGTGAAAAAGTGCTGTATAGTAACAATGCTTTCAAAAATAGACATGTTTGAAAATGCAACAAAAGAAGACGAAAAATCTAAATAATCAGTTTGGTGTGACCATCCATTGCCTTCAAAATAGCTTGAATTCTTCTTCAATGTCTGTTCATTCACTTTGCATTTTGTTAATAAATATAAAAGATATACATGTCTATTTTATAAGCATTCTTACTTTACAGCATGTTTTCCACACCTGCCTTAAACTTCTGCATAGTTCTGTACACTGCAGACATCATGTGTTGGCCGCTACCTACCACCACGATCATATGAATGATGTCTAAATAAGATTGAAATAATTAATAAATTAATTGTGTTGTTAGTGTGACAGTAACTGACAGGTCTGATAGTCTGTTGATGTTTGTATGTGTTTTTGGTTTGTTGTGTGTGTGCTTTCTTGTGCATATGGTGTGTGAATGATGCTCTCATCCTCTGTGGGTTTGTGTGTATGCTTTTGCGATAGCCTTTTGAATTTTTGTGTTCTGGCACATATGGTGTTTGATGCCCGCATGGCTTGGTGTTGTGTAATTTGACAACAGCCAAGTTTGGTGTTAACTTGCAGATACCAAACCCTAAAGGCAGCCAAGCATCAAGTCAGTCAGCCCAGCCAGTCATTTTCAGTTTGACATGTGCTATGATGTTACATTATTAATTGGCCAGTTGGCTGGGGCTTTCATAAGTGATAGTGAAGAGAGAGAGAGAGAGAGTTTCTCACAGAGTCATCTAATGGACGGGTAATTGATATTTTATTATTTATGCTACGTCTGAAAAATCCAGTGGCCTCAGCACA
Organism: Micropterus salmoides; assembly: GCF_014851395.1. Taxonomy (NCBI): domain Eukaryota; kingdom Metazoa; phylum Chordata; class Actinopteri; order Centrarchiformes; family Centrarchidae; genus Micropterus; species Micropterus salmoides. The sequence continues at coordinate 29,145,789 of NW_024044570.1, forward strand.
GTTCAGTTATCTTTGAGTTATCTGGTTTCATTAGGACTAACAATGGCAATTCTTGTGTTTTTGCATGAGAAATGTATTATAATGAAAGAACACAAGCAACACAGAGACAAGGAAGTCAATCTGGACCAATAAGAAGAAACATCTGAATTATCAAATTCAGTCTCTTGAGTCTCAAATTAATTTTTCCATCTCTTCTCCCTCAGATGATGGCTGGCTGGAGGTTGTCCAGTCTCTGGTTCGAGTGATCCCATTGGACGATCCGCTTGGCCCTGCAGTGATCACCCTTCTATTGGACGAATGTCCCCTGCCCACCAAGGTTAGTGGCTTATGTGTGTGAGGCACAAAGAGATTTATTTAGTTAATACATGTAAAATAATTTGACCCTTATAGTCTGTTTCGGGCGATGTCTATAAAATTGCCATTGGACGATGTCTACAATGAAACATCGGGATGGACAATGGCATCGGGTGGGGTGGGGTGTAGCGGTCATCTTATAATGACATGTGTTTCACACACAGATTTCACTCAAGGGATGCACCGAATGTTCGCCCACTGAAATTAATTGGGCAAAAAAAAGCACTTTCTGTGTTACGCCTAATACGTCAAAAGACATAAATTTTACCGAACAATTACGTTGACATGTCGGCAGTGTGGAAGCATATTAAAGTGTCCGAGAAAGGCGCAAAAATCGCCGTTTGCAGACACTGTTCTGCTTAATTGTCTTCTAGCACATCCACTCCATCTGTGGCTGACTTCTTAGAAAAGGCAACAAACGATCTGACCCGCTTTGAGTGTTTCTGCCACTCGTCTGTGAGATGGCGATTGAGCTAGCGGCTCCTAAATTTGGAGTGCACACATATTCAAGCCTTTATGTATCTGAAATGGACCAGAGTGAGCTGACAGGCAGGTTAGCGTGTTGCAGTATGAGAGTCCTACCTGAAGAGAGGATGTGAAGTCTTCAGGTTACGCGATACGAGAACCACGTACAACATTTATCATATTGGGTTGGACATGTGACAACGTACGGTTTCAAAATAAGGTATCTATACAGAATGGAAATGAGATTAATTGGATTATATTCTCAGAAAGTATAAAACATATTACAGGTGTACATTAAAAGTAAATGGACACATGTAATTTACTTTACCAGACCCTCTTGGGCCTCAGACCCACCCTCCATACTCTCTCCAAATCCTGTGGGAAACATAGAGTAAAAAGCACATTTTAACTATTTAATTTATGCAGTTGTAAAAAAATGCAAAATAAATGGGGGAGAAAAAATGTGAAAAAATTTGTTTGGTATTTGCCCAGAATTTTCATTTCGGGACATCCCTACCTCACCTGGTAAAAACTTGGACACGTGGATATTTTACAAGCATGGACAGGTAAATCAACAGTGAAGTGCAGATGTTGGTTTCAGTTATTTGATTACGTTTGGTTACGTCATTAATAAGCCGGCATGTGGCTCACTTGCTGCGTAATAACGGGTGGAGAACTCCAGAAAAAAGACAAATGTGTCTTTTGGCCGACTTTATAAAACATACTGCTGATGGAGAAAGTCAGGGGAGCGGACAGGAAGAGGCGGGGCAAGCTAGTGTGTTTGCAGTGAGTGATTGGTCGGTTGACAAAAAGTGACACTGACAAGCACGTCGGCTCTGTGAAAAGTTGAACGTGTTGAACAACAAAAGGCGCTGATACAGCTAATGTTAGATGCCCAGCTAGCCAAACCTAAACCTTCCTTATGTTCTCCCGGTTTTCTTCTGTCTGACCACTTCAGCTGCCGACAACGCATCTGTGTCTCTGTCACAGAGCGACCAACTACGAGTGATGAGTCCGACTATGTTTTGAACAATTAGCGGCGGGGCGGGCAGGGGAGGGGGGTTATGGTAGGTTGTCTTAAATGTTACTCGCACACTGCTCATAAATCATTTTTCTGGTTAGCATGTACTGCCCGGTGTGGGCGTGGATAATGAGCAGTCTGCACTGCACACAGAGACGAGTGTGTCAATTACACTGCCCACCTTTTCTGTTTAATTAAATCGCACCTTCTTTGCGTTTTGTATATCGCACAGGATGACATCATGACTGTGATTAGATTAATCGTGCAGCCCTATTTGGCAGGCTGCTGATTCTCCTCAGGACCAGTCATTGTTAGACCAGTTGTACACAAGTTGACGTGCAGCAATGGGGATGGAAAGGAATAACAGCAGCAGTTTAGTCCTACAGATGTAAATGTATTGATGAGATGACTCTGGCTGACTTTCGCTTGATTGTCAAACGTGAGCTGCAGGCGACTGCAGGGGAGGGGTATAAAAACACAGCCGTCAAGTCGGACACAAATTCTACCTGCGTGAGCTTTCTGTGAGCTGAGATCAATGACTGATCAGTCAAAAGGTGGTTCCAACTTTGTGCAGCCGGAGAAAAGCAACGCCGCCTTGAACCAATGAGGTTTTAATGTTGTGACATGATGAAGTTTTGCAGCTCCGGTGAAAGTGGGACACAATTTCTAACCAGCATGCCTTGTGTTAAGTCCAGCATGCATCACGTTAAGCGCTACATGAAGTCAAACACACCTGATGTCTCTACCTACAGCCAATTTTTTTTAACACTGGTGCCACCTATAGGCAAGAAGTTTCTATCTACTGCATACAATTAAATGATTATTGAACATAAAACATCATTGTGTTAAACTAACCTCCGGTTGAGATTAAATAAATGTTTAAAGAAATAGACAGAACTTGATCTACTTTCACTATGACTTTCCATTTATTGTTTTCTTTTGGCCTCTGCTTTCAACCCCCTCTCTCCCACCCTACTTCTTATTTCCCATTGAACAAATAAAATCTGGTTAGGACCCCCTGCTTTCATGTCTGAAGTAACCTGAGGACAGAGGACGTTCTATGACACTCTGAACAGTATGAAGTCTGGACTCTTTGCAGTATTCAACAGAAATATGCTCCACCTAACAAAACATATTGTGGGTTTAAAATCTTAAATCTAAAGCTTCAAACAAACACACACACACACATATTCAAGCAGCAGTTACAAAAAGGATACATCTGCGCTTGTAACACTCCTTGCCTGCAGGTGGCGCCAGTTTCATAAATGCAGAAGGTATTCCTTTCCTAGTCATCTCCATCGTCTTCAACTTTGTAAATATTTGTTGTGTAAACTGTGTGTTTATGTGGCCTTCATTAGAATAACCGCTCCATCTCTTCTCTCCAGGATGCTCTTCAGAAACTCTCTGACATGTTGAGTCTGAGTGCAGCTGTAGCACGACAGGATGCTCTATGCCCTGCTAAACACAGAAACACCACAGCTGTCCTGGGATGCCTGGCAGAGAAACTGGCTGGTACAGTCCACATTCACTCACTCTGTGTTGTTAATCCTGTTTTTCTCGTCACTGCTTCCATTGGCAGTAACTTTCCCTCGATTCATATAAGCACAAAAATAAATCAAATAAACTCCTTAATAAAGTCCTTCTGATGAAGTTACACCATTACTTGGTCAGGTGTTGGTGCTGGTGTAGATGCAGTCCTCTAAGGCTACTGCTTGTGGGTTTATCCCTTTCTTGCGCAGCACTGAAGACTTTTAGTCTACGCCCACTTACTATGTGGACCCTATATTGGTCTCACTTTTGACCGGACAATAGGCTTTCAAAATCAGCTTTGTTTTCTGCTAATTAAAGGAACCAGAGGGGCCCACAGCATACAGGGCTACGTCTATACTACGTCTATACGTAGAATCTGGAGTTACGGAACGTAGCTAACATTCTGTTTGTATAGGTTTCGCCCTGTACGGCTAGTGCGATAAGGGTGAAGCCGATTGTAGTCTGTATTCCACTGGGGCAGTACATCATGTGCGCACAGATGGTACAGAGACCGAGACATATGATTGTTACGCACTGTTACAGTCCAGCAGAGAGCAGAGTAGAGAAAACGACTCTGCGTGCAGCGAGGACTTCTAGACAGCATGCAGTTAAAACCCAAAATAACAATCACTGACAAAACATAGACATAATTAGAGACATCCCACCTATAGAAACGAATGAAAGAGAGGCGGAGTTAATAGACAGTATGGTTATAATTATAGTAAGAATACGTTCTCTTTCAAAAGGAAATGGGAGATTAAACTTTAAAATCTAGGAATTCACATTATAGATATATCAGATACCCTAGTTTTTTCAAACTAATCTTGTTACTACTTAACCAGAGTAGTAGTACCATTCATGGTTTGCTTTTTTGCAGTTGGTATATTTAATGGTTAGATTACACTAGCTTAGCTCAGTCCCTCGACGTTCTTGGAATCAACAAGCAGCTCCTCCCAGTCATCAAATGAAATTCAACAGAAAGGTGAAGAAAGTTGACTTATTATATTCTTTTGTTCTTGTCGTTTCATTATAATGCCCAAGAAACACCATCTTAGGACTTAATGTAGTTTTTATTATTGATGATCAAAAATAATTTCCCATAAATCATTATTTTGGTTACACAGACAGTTTTTTTTTTTTTTCTCTCTCGTGTTTTTTTAGGTCCGGCCAGTATTGGATTGTTGAGTCCTGGAACCCTTGAGTACCTTCTGGAGAGCCTGGTGAGCAAACACGCACTCTCACACACTCTTGCGGTGGCAGTATGCATGCCCATCTTAATTTTGTGGAACGACATAACATTACATTGCTTGGTTTTAATTCATGGCAGGTTATCCATGAATGTTGCGTTGGGGGGGGGGGGGGGGGGGGGGTCCATCACCTTTTTGTGATACCTCAACACCAAGCTACTTTTTTGTTTACCGAAAACATAAAAACAATATGTTTGTATCCTGCTACATGCTATCCACCCCTTTTTTACCCTTCCATTTTAAATCCATTCCTCACATACTTACAACAATGTGTAACATTTGCCAATGAATTGCGATCAACTACCTGGCTGGTTAGGTGAATTCTGTAGTTATCTTATCCAGCAATTATTGACCTTAGTGGTAATGGATGAAAAGATTGGATGAGACGTCCAACCATGTCAGTCAGACAGGTTCAAATTCCAAACTTCCAAATTCAAAAAGGCATTTTGAATAAGATTTATTGTCCAATGTGTTGTTGGACATCAAACATTGGACATTGCTTTGTCAGAGCTATAAGGAAGTCAGTTATAAGGAAGTGTTTCATACTAATCTGACAAAAAGAAACAAACATTTGCAGCTGCTTCTCTTAAAAAATGTTCAGTGTTGCCTTTTACTATGAAGTAGTTGCATCAAGTGTTGCGGAGGACTTTTGGAAAATGTATAAGTGAAATCCTTTTATTTTATTGTACATAACTGTCAGTGACTTAAGTCATGCTAACAGATGCATGTAACAGGTGAATGATAATAGTGAAGGTTGTGCAGTAAATAAAGTGAAGTCATTGTGAAACCATGACACGGCTGTCACTCACAACACTCTCAACCACCTTTTGTTTCATCTAACATCTGTCAATGTAAGCATGCTCACTCTTGACTAATAACAGAAGGCGTCATTACACGAGAGCTTGTGCATTGGTATTGGATGTTTTCATAAAAGAAAATGTTTTTGTCTGGGTCAAAACAATAATCTGAAAAAGAGCACAAACTGACGACTACTTCTTTTGTGTCAATCTCCGTCCAGAGCTCCGAGGCCCACCCTACTGTCATGCTATTTGCTCTCATCGCTTTGGAGAAGTTCTCCCAGACCAGTAGGTTCCTTCACTGCATTTTAATGTTATTAAATATTCATGATGAGACAGGTGAAAATTATTGACTTCCTTATCAGAGGAATGAGCTAAGAAGCTACCATTGCCCTGACAGCAGGCATGTAAAATATTAATATTATGTTACATGTTAAAACTCTTAACAGAAACTCTCCATTTCTGGCTTTACAAGTATTTGTAGTCCTCACCATCCTATTTTTTGGCTGTTTAAACACACATGCCTGGTGCATCTTCTCACCCTCAGGTGAGAACAAACTGACGGTGTCTGAGTCATGTATCAGCAATCGACTCGCTGTCCTGGAGTCGTGGGCAGAGCATCCTGACTACCTGAAGAGGCAGGTCGGATTCTGCTCACAGTGGAGCCTTGACAACCTGTGTGAGTAGCCCCCATTATTATTTTTTTTAACTTTGTGTGTTATCACGTGCTGAGGAGACAGGGCCACAACAGCCTCTTTAATTAGGTTTTTGTGTGTGTGTCACTGAAGAAAGAAATGTGAAAATCTTTCCTCTGTTGTCCTCTGTCCAGTCCTAAAGGAAGGTCGTCAGTTCACCTACGAGAAGGTCAACCTCGCCAGTATCAATGCCATGCTCAACAGCAACGATGTCAGCGAGTACCTCAAGATCTCCCCTTCTGGACTCGAGGTTAGTGTGTGTGTGTGTGTGTGTGTGTGCGCGCTTGTGCGTGCAGTCAATGACAATAGACACAGTGGCAGAATTCATAGGTATAGTTGTGATCAGTAACAGACTGTAACATTTAAAAATAATGAGTTCCCCAACATTGAGATTTTAATACTTTAATCTTGTGTACATATGAAGTCTGAATGTGTTCTCTCTCTTTTTGCTTCCCTCCTCAGGCACGATGTGATGCCTCATCCTTTGAGAGCGTGCGTTGTACATTCTGCGTGGATACGGGCGTTTGGTACTACGAGGTGACTGTCATCACATCAGGCGTGATGCAAATCGGATGGGCCACCAAGGACAGCAAGTTCCTCAACCATGTACTCACCTTGAATGTCTGTTTACTGTGCAGCTTTACTGTTTTTCTGCAGTCGCACAAGTTAACATTTTGTGTGTGTTACAGGAAGGTTATGGGATAGGAGACGACGAATACTCATGTGCGTATGATGGCTGCAGGCAGCTCATCTGGTACAACGCTCGCAGTAAACCTCACTCTCACCCCTGCTGGAAAGAGGGTATGCACCGCACACAGTTATGACTTCAGACTACTATTTTTCATACACTTTGTCAGTTGTGGTTTTAACAGTAGAAGCAAGGCAACACCACGCTTTAAATGTCAGACTCATTTGTTCAGACATTGCATTATTGTTTTTAGTGTCTCTGGAGGGTTTTGTGAATTTAGCACCCACACGCTGCTCCCATCGGCGGCATTCAGGCTCTGATTTACCTCCCACGTGGAGTGATAAATAAATAACTTTATTCCGCTCTGTGTGTGTCCTGTTTAGGAGATGCCATCGGCTTCCTGTTGGACCTCAGCAAGAAGCAGATGATCTTCTATCTGAATGGACATCAGCTTCCACCAGAGAAACAGGTCTTCTCCTCCGCCACGTGAGTCCATACGCACTCCCTCATTCACTTCCTTTCTCTCTGTTCTCCCTTCTCTTTCCTTCCTTCCTTCTTTCCTGTGCGTGTGCTTCTTCTTTCTTCTGTCCGTCTGTCTTCAAATGAACCCATTTCTTTCCATCGCCTCTGTGTCTGTCAGGTCCGGTTTCTTTGCGGCAGCCAGCTTTATGTCATACCAGCAGTGTGAGTTTAACTTTGGGGCCAAGCCTTTCCGTCACCCACCTTCCGTCAAGTTCAGCACCTTCAACGACTTCGCTTCACTGCTGCCCAGTGAAAAGATCATCCTACCCAGGTGAGAAATAAAGCTGGTCCTTAGTGATTTTTATGTGTCTAAAATGGACTACTCGCAGAGAATTTAGGAAAGCAGCATGTAATCTGTTGTCTTACCCAACCATGCTCTGACTAGTGAATCATTTGTTTGCACACAGTGTCCAGCACGTAGGAATTGCATGGTTAAACCATGACTCATTTATTCATTGGCAACAATAAAGCAACTCTTTAGACTTTGTAAATGTAAGGATTAAAGGACTTTATTAACACTCGTTAGATGCAGTGATATGAGCAGAACAATATCTGTACAGGAAATGGTGTATATAACATCTTTGGGAAGCTTAAAATGTTCAGAAACTCAACTCTATCGCAATCCTGTGCATAAAACATTATGACTGAGAATATTACCAGAGTTGACTCAGCACTTCTCAGACACAGTGTTAACACAAACTGAACTATTACAATCTTGACAAAGAAGGGAATTATTGCAAAGTTGTTTGCAGTTGTTATTTAAACAAACAGAACACTAGCTTGGAAATGTGTTTACTCGCACCACAGTTTGTTCTTTATTTTGAATATGCAATTAAGGCAAACTAGAGGACCAACAGTGGAATAATAAACAAAAAAATATTTTTGGCCAGCTGCCCCACAGCAGATGTGTACTATATACACACACAGGGAACAAAGGAATTTTAGATTCATAAATGAGCATAATCAAATTAACAAGAGGTCATGTTGCTCAAGTTGCTTTAAACGGAAACATTTATCTGCTTTTGTATGTGTTTCCCAGACACCGGCGTCTGGCCTTACTAAAGCAGGTCAGCATCAGAGACAACTGCTGCACGCTGTGTTGTGACGTCATGGCTGACACGGAGCTGCGGCCCTGTGGACATGGGTATGTGTGCATGTGGTGTGAACAAACAATTTGGAAATTGAAAATCCCAAAGATATGTTAGCTCAAAAATATTTGGATATAATTTCTTTGAGAGCAGCTTGTCTTAGTAAATCAGAGCATTGTTAATTGATAATAAAATCTTCCTTTATGTTTTCCCCCCATCTTCTTCCAGCGGTATGTGTATGGAATGTGCCTTACAGTTAGAGACGTGCCCCCTGTGCCGCCAGGACATCCAGAACCGCGTCAGACTCATTGCACATATCTCCTGACACACTTCCAGCCACTCATCCAATAAGGAGAGACACACAAGCCCTACAGCTCCCTCCTCCTCCACTAATCCCCTTTCACCCAACAGGGCTGAGAGTACGGCTCCACAATGTTGCGATAATACCATAACTGGGAGGACTTTTGGTAAAAGGAGGCGATGGTGGAGAGAGGAATTAGAAGAGGGGAATTTGCCACAGCTGGATCCCCAGTTTTCCCTCATTTACCTACATCCCCTCTTTTGTATCCTTCTGACAACTCACCGCAGAAGCAACAATCGTCAACTTTCTACTAACCGTGTGTTTTTCAGACAAAAGGAGCAGGAGCGAGGAGCAGAAACAATTTAACCAGATTACAAACAGAACCAACCTCTCATCTGCAAGCCCCTGCGTAGCGTTATCAGACATCCTTTCTGTGATAGGAGGATCCCACTGCGCTTTCAGCCCAGAGCCTACTACTATTTAATCCCATCACCATCATGCACACGTCTGCAGATCTGAAAGGGCTGGGTGGCAGAAAAGAACACAGCCTTAAATCCAGTTTAAAAACCATGGTACAGATAAATTTGAGAGAGATCTTTGAATATACATATGCTAGTTATGATGTTCTTAAGGTAGCATTTTTATTCTCTTTTCTCAAGGTTCTACCAACACCTATCCTTTTGTCAGCTTCACTGTCTGTACTGATTGATCGCCCACTGCCAGAGTTTTCCATTGGGGGGAAAAAAAGTCACCTTTGGGTAAAATATCAGATTTTGGTCTTGGTGTCAAAAAGCTAGAATTAGTCCTAGCGTTCAATTTTTGATTCGGTTTACAAAATCAAATCAGCTGTTACACAACAGAGAACGTTAATGACATAATTCATGTTTTATAATCAGTAAACCAACGAAATGCTAATTGATTCTCAGCACAGCTGACCCTGCTGCTTTTTGTGCTTTATCGTCTTTGCTCAGATGTTGATATTTCCTCAGTCTTGGTCATGTATGTAACAACTGCAACAAATTGTAACAGTTACTGCTTAGGCTGCTTGCACACACATGCTGACAGCTAATCTTTTTAATTTGGAACCAAGTCCCCACCCCGCCCGCCAGTTATAAGTGGATATGTTTGAAGAGCAAGTGAGGCACAAGTGTACAATTTGAATTTCCACTGTCTGGATTTATTGGTTATTGTTTGATTGGTGCTAAGAATTTGGCAACAACTTGTGATGCAGCTCCACTGTGAGTCAGACTCATTTGAGGGGCAGCAAATAAAGTAAATGTCTTAATTTTTGTTTGTGATGACAAACACGTGCGTCTGTATTCAATCCACAAGATGTAATTTAATTTTGTGTTGTAAATGATGGTGAACACAGATGTAGAAACGTGGTTGAGAGGTACAACATGTTTTGTTGATTGACAGTGTTGTTTTGACCGATAAATTGTTTAAATCAATGTTTTTTCCTTTTTATCAGTATATTACTTAATATCCCAGCGTCATTTTGAAGATGTTGTCTTTTTTTGGTCTGATTTGGTGGTGAAATACTTGACATAAATGAGAAAAGAAACTACCCACAGCACAGTGACATGTCTTAAAGAGTGTGTGCTTCACTACAGAAGAAAACATGAATTTATATTTACTTGGTACAAATCACAGCACTCTTGGTGGGATTTCTTGCTTATAGGACTGATCTTGTCAAAACAAGTTTGTCAGGAAGTGTATCTTCAGACTTGAGTATAATGTGGTTTCCCCTCTTTGTGCTTTATATAACAGCACATCTCGCTGCTCTCATCTTGCCGTTTCTCCGTCTGTCTCCCACTGTCTCTTTCTGTCCGTCCTTTACTTGAAGTCTCTCTGGGTTGATTTATATTTATATTTTGGAAACACGTGACGAAACGAACATGAGAGAGATTGTGATTCAGGACAAATTCTAATAGTACATTTAAAAAAAAATCAATGACATTTCAAATGGTCACACTGAATAATTTCAAATTTATTTTGGTCATTGTTTATGAAAGATTTACTACACAAGATTGCATGGACGGGATCTGTAAAATCATTCAGACTATACTGGAATGATTTCTAAAAGATTACATGCATCTCTCATTGTGACAAAAGACTGGTCTGGTCACTGTTTACTAGCTCGTATTTCCTGGAGCACCTTATACCTACAGGGGAGATAAATTATACAGTTGTCTCTATGGTTGGAGATGAAGTTCAGGATTGTAAAGAATAAATTGTGAGCTGTATTTAAAACATCTATAAAGGAATTTTCCCCCAGAGTTCCCAAAGATGTGATAGATTGAAGAACTGTTGTTTCTTGGATTGTGATATTTGTAATAAATGTATGTTCATGTGATTTTTTTTTTTTTTTTTTGTATGACTGAGTGGTGTTTATTTACACTTAGAATCAAATTTTGATGATGGTGATGATAATCTGGTTATTTAATACTGCCTTTCCAGTTATTACATAAACACTTGGCCTTAGTGTGTGATTCAGATTTTTTCTTTGTTGTCCTCAATGGAGGAATTTTTTTCTCTCAGATTTTACCTAAAAGGGCAACCTTCAGCATAGATTGTACACATATTACACAGAAGTGGCATCGTGAATTTGTGAATTTAACGCTGTTATAGCGCAAGGTACCAAACTCTTCCCAAAACTCCGTTTATTGTCCAAAATTACGTCAAGGTACCTGAAGCCGTCAACAATTTCTGCTGCCTGACAATTGATGGAGATGGGGGCGTGAGAGGTGGAGAGTACGGTATGTGTCGATGTGCAGAACTTAATATACATTTATCTACGCATTAATCCTTGAAATAACAGTGGATCACAACCAAGGTAGATACCGGTACTTGAATAATGACCGTAAAGATCTGGTAATAATTTTATTATTTACTTTTGAGTTTGAGTGAAACAGTACGGAAAGCATGTGGACTTCGTCTCAGTAAAAGTCAGTAAAAATGTGTAAATGGTCCACACCGCTGTTCTCAGGTAGGAACCTCCGGACACAGATTTTGTTGTACCGGACGGGACGTACAGGCGCGCACACACGTTCGCCGTTTCCAAGGCAACAACATCCACGTTAAGGATTTATTTTAACAACATGGACATAAAGGGACGAAGTGAGTCATTTAAATAAATGTATCATTAACACATCTTAAGGAAGGTGTAAAGTAATACTTTTAGTTCGGAAAATATGAAATAAAACAAACTTTGACAGTTCGTATTTATTTAAAGCTGTGTTTAGCTAAGGTTAGCTAACATTGACTTAGTCAGCTAACGTTAGCATAGCATAGCTAACTCACGTTATTGCTCAGTAAGGACCAAAAATTGTTAGCTGCTGAACAGCTTTGTATCTGAATGGCAATAGTGCGTTTGGTGTGAAATTTGTATCAGTTAATGTTAGCTGTTTTGTTTAGCAGCTAATTTGACGTTCCCTCCCCTAATTCTCCAGATGTCCTGAGCTGTGGAGAAAATATCGTAGACATGGTTGACATGGAAGAAGAAAACTTTGCTATTTCCAGGTGGGTTGTCTCGACCTGCTTTTAAGCCATTTGAGCAAGTCTCAGGTCAGGTCTTGATTGCGGTAGGCACCAGTGTAAGTTAAGACATTAGCATTTGAACGTTTTCTATTTTGAGCTGTGTAAATACAGTGTTTTACTTTATGAGACTTGTGCTCTAAGTCACATGCAAAGGCGAAATCATTGAATGGTCAAGCTATGTGATGATGGAATGCTTGTTTAGGATAAGATGGAACATTATTTATCTCAAGGGAAATAGTTGTGCTGCACAAAGTAGGAAAGACTGCCGACATAAAGAGTGCAAATATAAATTATCAATAACGTGCAAATCCAATATATACACAATGGAAAAATGTTCTTTATTTCTTGTTTATCTCCCTCCAGTTCCTCGGCTGCAGACGCTGCTTTTGATGCTGTTATTGGCTGCATAGAGGACATCATCATGGGTAGGACTAGTGGTGTTACACTCTAGTGGTGTTACACTCTCTCTCTCTCTCTCTGTGTGTGTGTGTGTGTGTGTATATATATATATATATAGAGAGAGTTTCAATCATAATTGTGAAAGATGAATTCAGCAACCTGACTGTACGAAGCGGTTATCATTGTATATAGAGCCACTGAAGTGGCTTTGGAGACATTATATAAATTGCTTTAACCAATTCAGTCTTGTATTTTTTATGTTCTGTGAGAGAAATTTTTACAAATTACTTTGATTCAAAGACATGTACACTTGTCGAGTAAGGCAAGTTTAGTTGTACAGCAACTTTGAACTTTGAAGGCAATTCATAGTGCTTTATAGGACATAAAAGGCATTCAGAAAAGAAATGCACGGCAATATAGAAGGACAAATTAAAGGGAATTACTGTATGGAATATATATTAGAGATGCCAACATTTGCTGCTACAATATACTTATTCTGTGTGGGCATGGTGAAAAATGTATGGCAGGAAAGTGTACAGAGGTGAAGCATTTCCACATTTCTGTTATATGGCCAGTACACTAAGCCAGCTGAAGACATATTGTAGAAATCCTCAGTGTTTCACCAGTTAATGGTGAAGATATGTGATGTTCTACATGTCCATTACTTTTCTTTTAGAGGAGGAGTTCCAGCAGCTTCAGAAGAGCTTCTTGGACAAACACTACCTGGAGTTTGATGACTCTGACGAGAACAAGCTCAGCTACACACCCATCTTTAATGCATATGTGAGTTGCTGGGCATCTTGCTCTGGCCAAATGTAACTCCCATATCTGTCTTTAAGGAATATGAGATACAATTATCTAATTTATGTAACTCTCTCTAATACACAGTTACAGAAAAATGACACTTATATATTACCTTGTCTGTAATTTCAACCTATAGCTCTATCAAAGATTATGACTTTTTACTGATAGTCTGTATTAGTCTGGTATGTAGGCTGGGGTGGTGATGGGGCAGTGGATAAGACACATGCCTTTGGTGTGAAAGACCCAGGTGCAAATCCACCGTGAGACACCAATGTGTACTTGTTGAGCAATGTGTAGGTGTTAAGCAAGATACTTAACCCCATGTCATATATAGCAATTGTAAGTCGCTTTGGGAAAAAAGCGTCAGCTAAAATTAATTTAAATAAATAAAAAGACCAAATTAATAACAACACTGTATTGTATAGGTTGACCTGCTGGAGAAACACCTGGAGCAGCAGCTGATGGAGAAGATCCCCGGCTTTACCATGAATGCTTTCACAGAGCTGCTCGTGTAAGATGTGACATTACAACTCTCCTCTAAGGCCATTTTGTCCTGGCTGTTTCCCTCTCACTACAACTCAGCCTCTGTATTTCAGTTGGAGACATATCAATAGTGACATTGAAAGCAAACACTCAACTCACACAGTAATTTGTTTGCTGCACCTGTTGCTCCCAAGATGCATTATTTTACCGCGGCCCACTAGGTGGCACAAATGTACACTGTATATGTGATGCACTTCACCAAGTGTCTCTCTTCCATCTGCAGGCAACACAAAGAGGAGGTACCAGATGACATCTTTGACATGCTGCTGACGTTCACTGACTTCATGGCCTTCAAGGAGATGTTTCTGGCATACAGAGCTGTGAGTTTTCTGCGAGCTGGAGAGCATCTTTAAACCCCTTTGTCACTGCGAATCCCAACAAGAGATTTTCAAAGTCATCACATTAGGGTTTTCTGTTTTTGTTTTCCTGTATGCATACTGACAGTTGGTGCCATAGGCTATAATTGTAAACAGATCTTTTTATTACTCTAAGCATGAGCCTGCGTTTAAGCACATTTGAATCTTGACAGATTTATGTGGGTTAATTACTGATAAGCAGTTAGGACCCCTGCTTGTAATGCTTTGCTTTAATACCACCTGTATGAATCTGTGTGTTTCTAGGAGATAGAGGGCCGGGGCCTGGACCTGAGTCAAGGACTGGTGATCACATCTCTGGTCCCCACAGGGTCCAAACTAACACACACCAAATCGCAGTGACACACACACACACACACACACACGCACAAGTCCAAACACTTGAAATGCCTCCTCCTCCATGTGTTTGTAAAATTTTGTCTGTGGGCCTTCAGAAAGTTGTTAGCTTGTTTTGTGAGTGTTGTACCCTGATGGTGAGCTGCTGGAAAGATCCACATAAACATACAGTCTGTGCACAAATAGCCCCTAACAGGAAATTCTTAATATATTCATTCCTCTGTGTTTTAAATGGTGGATGGGATGGAAGAGCCTCTTTGTAGTTAAAGAGTGATGGTTTTGGCTTCTTTCTGCTCCCCAACCACTGGATGTAATGACTGCTTAAAATATTCAAATGTGTTTAACTAGAGTTTGCAGGTGAAAGGCATAATCCTGATTGTACAACCATCCTCTTATTCTAGTATATATTTATTAAGATTTGGCATTTATTAGTTCCGCCTGGTTGGGAAGTAGGAACCCCAAATTTTGGTGCTGGTACTAGACTTGTGTGTTTCAGGTCATCCTCTTGGTTCCCATGTTCCCCTGGCAAGCAGGGGCAGAAACCCTTTGATGTGAATGTTTGAATCTGCTCTCTTTGCCTAGTATGTTTTTTCATAAGAAATGACTACAGCAGAACTGAAGTTTTAAATTATTTGGTCAGTTTGCAAACTGTGCCTGTGAAAGTGATTTTTAATGTTTATAGTAATTGTGTGTCTGCAATTTAGAAATATGATATACAGTATAGTTTTCAGTAGTTCAGAGTGTTTTCTACTTGTCTTAACATGACAGCTGTAAAAGTATATTTATGTTACTGGTGAAATATTTTTGATGTCACATTTGTTAGTAACAACATCTTTTAATATAACACAGGTCAAGCCTTAAGTGGAAATCACTCATTGCTTTATTTGTGCACGGTTGAGCCCCAGCACTCCCCACAGTGAGTTTCACTAGTGTTCAAATTCTTGGTACAAAAAGACACAACATATTTTATAAAGGCACATAAAACAGGAGTTGAGCATGGTGTCATATAAATCAAAGAAATTTGTTACACATTTGTGAGTCCTTAGTGGAAGATGCAGAAACCCTGCATCTTCTAACATACTTCAGTAAATGTGATCAAAACAGTCAATTTTTCCATTAGGGTTGCACAATATGGTTAAAAAAAATCACATTGCAATTATTTCGACAAATATGACAATTTGCAATATGATTCACGATTAGTGGAAATGATGGTTTTTGCATCACAATTTTTCATTTTTACTGACAAAACTATTAAAATCATGAAGATGTGACATTTTTGGGGTCTGTACCAAACAAACGAAATTTGTAGGGCAGGGCATCTCTGCAGCACTGCAGTACTCCATTATAATGCTGTTTTGTCACACAGTTAGTTACTGCGATGTGGATATTGCACTTGGCCATATTGGGATTTCGATAATATTTCTATTAATTGAGCAGCCCTGCACATTTTTTTAATTTATTGTAAGTGCTTTGTCTTGGGCTGTTGCCCTGGGAATTACGAGTTTGTATGTGAGCCTGGATATTCAGAGGAGGAAATGAAGATGGATTTCTGCAGGGCACAATTACTGTGGACACAGTCGTTCTTCACACCTGCACTGTCACGTTAGGTTATTAGATCCTAAAATGAACATGAAGTACACAAAACAGGCATCAAGCAGGTTATGACATGCTACAGGCTTATCACTACAATACTCACCAGCCTAACCAACGCTCTATAAACAACAAAAATACTAAACAAAGATGATGTTTCTTCATGTTTGTCCTTGATAGATGACACAGTGTAGTGCTCCACACTGGAAGGAAGTCTTTGGTCAGGCTGTCAAGTTTGGAGCCAGAAGTTCTTGCAACCGGCATGTTTAATGTAGTCTTCCATCCTCTGAAACCCCTCATTCACACAGGGTCGGAAACATTTTACACTTCATGGTGCGAATGTGCTGTTTGCGTCAATGATGTATCATGGACACAACTTTGGAGCAGTTTAGAATATTTCAAACTAATGTCATCAAAATTGTTATAAAACATTTATATATTTAGCAATTTTTTATTATTAGGATTTGTTAGAGTGTCAGAGTAAGACAAATAACTGCACTTACACTGGCTAAGAAATATTCTTAGTCTGCCACACAGCAACGTTTTTTTGTACTAACGTGTTAATTTGTGAGCTTTCGAGGGGATTTTTTGTCTTTGGAAAGAGACAGCTTAGCTGTTTCCCCTTGTGTCTTCATGCTAAGCTAAGAAAATCAGCTGCTGCCAGTAGTTCCATTGTTGTTTTAACAGACATCAGAGTGGTATCGATCTGTCTAACTCATGGCAAGAAAGTGAGTTTTGGTAATTTCCTGAAATGTTGAACTATTGTTTTAAGTGCAGTGAGGCATCTTATGTGTATTTTAAATACAAGCTGGAGGTGTTAGTAACTACGTTATGCTCTGAATATCATGATATAATTATTCATAATGCACGTATGAAGCCCACTAATTCCATATAAACAATGCCCCTGGTATTACCAAGAATTTATTTGTTGATTTACAATAGTATTATTCAGTGTATTATTTTAGGAAGGCCTGAATTTGGGGCCTTAGTGCAGTCCCCCAGAGCCCCTTAAAAGTAATACTGTGTTGTAGAGACAAACATTTTATGTGGCTAACCCAGTACTGATACACCTACTATTAGCATAATGTGAAGGTAAAGGTCCAGGGTGTTTGAATTAAAAGTAACTATAGATATGTTATTGGGAATCCTGGGGTTAAGTTAAGGTCAGGGTTTGGGTTACCAGAGTCAGCAGTCATGTGACACTGTTGAGAGTTGAGTATCAACACTGGACAATCCAAATAACTGAATTATCTTGAAGGAAAGAAAACATGAGGAGTCTTTTTCCAGGATCAGCTTCACAGGTTTGAGGCCTAGGTTGGCACTGTACTGGTGGCGGCGTTTCCTTCATCTCCCTTCCAGTCCAAATAGGAGAAGAAAGCACTAGCACCGTACGCCACGGTCACCAAGGCACCAAAGAACTGAACAGACAGAGAAGCATCAACAGGAAGTCAAAAGAGAGAAAATTACACCTCTTCAGTGACTTCAGGAAGCAGAGCAAAGGTTTCAAATCTTCAACAGCTGACATAAATAAAAGTTTAAATTGTCATCTTTAAATGCCTGGTACTCGTGATAGCTTTAACAAAGCCCTTATCTGCTGTTAACCATGGGAAATGCTAATTATTCCTAAGTGGTGTGCCTCAGAGGCAGTAAAATGCAACTGATAAGAGTCTATGCCAGGACAAGGGCTGTGGCCTGTGTGTGTGTGTGTGTGTGTGTGTGTGTGTGTGTGTCCTCATCCTTACTCTTTCTCTATGTCTTAAAACCTTTTTTAGTGGTTGTTGTTGAACATTGACTTCTCTGAAAAGCAGGGGAAGAGTGGAGTGCCAGCTTTGGTCCAAAGTTAACTTGTATTAAAAACTCTGCCAAGCACATGATATGCTTCCCTCACCCTTCATCTGCCACTGTCACATCCTCAAGTTCCGGGTGTGTGTAGGCTACCTGCCACAGCCTGATAAGTAAACACGCTTTCAGAAGCACACCTAGCCAAACAGTGATGTCAGTGAGAGGAAAGGGAAAATGTACAAAATGTGCCAGGGGTTGAAACAGTATTGTTTCTTGTCACAAGTATTTGCCTTTGCAGGGTGATCTCAGAGGGTTATTGTGCATATTTAACCACATGTTTGTGTTTGAGTTAGTGGTGTCAGGTGTCTTACAGCAGCGGCTGCCATATGTCCGTAGAAATAGGTGTGGTAGAAGGGCCGCACTGATGCTGCGTTTGCCAGGAAGGCGGTCAGATAGAGGACTGTGGCCCCGCCATTATACGCCATCACCTAGCAAAAGAGCAGAAACATTATACACATTTCCTCAGAGCTGCTCGTATCACTCCTGGTGCGCCCTTTCATTTATTGTTTATTTATGTGTTTATTGTATCTTTCTATTGCACTCTTGCTAACCTTTTCTCTATTGTTTACAATCCAGCTTTCCTAAATCTTACCTCCATTCTCATTTCATAACCTACTTTGCTTCAAATTATCTTCAATCCATGACAATAACACTTGAATCTAAATCCTGTTGCCTTCTTCTTGTTTATTTTAAAGGACCTGGTACAACATATTTTCTGCCAAAATTAGAACAGTTTTGG
The DNA here is from genome assembly GCF_014851395.1 of Micropterus salmoides. Lineage (NCBI taxonomy): Eukaryota > Metazoa > Chordata > Actinopteri > Centrarchiformes > Centrarchidae > Micropterus > Micropterus salmoides. Next base: position 29,164,664 of record NW_024044570.1, read on the forward strand.
AGATTTCACGTGACAGATCTAATTTGTGCATACCCTGGAATAAACAATCATTTTTGAATAGCAGTAAAGCAACATTTCATGACTTCCTGAATTGAACTTCCTCTTCCTCTGTCCCTCTCTGTTCTGGTTGTGTAGACTCACCATTTGAAAGCTGTTTCTACTGTGAGCAAAGCAAAATATGGACCCCAAGAAGACTAGCTGCGCTTTAAGCCATAGCTAATGGAGATTTTGACAAATAAGTCTTAAAACCTTTCTTTCATTACACTTCACTTTTCCCTTTTCTCCTCCTCTCCTCCCTACCGTCAGGGGCCAGGGGACAGCGGCGAGTTTTCGCTGGGCGCCGAACAGGATCATGAAGAAGAGGATGGTGGTGAGGATCCACAAAGTGACGGCCACAAACATCACCCAGCCATACGCTGGCAGCAATGTATAGGGGGCGCTGGTTATCAACGCCCACTGGAGCAGCCCCAGAACCTACAGGCGTGAGAGAGAGAAAACAAGAAGGAGAGAGAGATGAAGTGGGGCAGCGACTTAAACCTGCTGAAAGTACAATAAGTTAACTGTTAATATATGAAAAGTATTTAGTTCTAAACATTAATATATAATTAGTAACTAAATTGTGAGTAAATGAAACCACATTTGAGACATTGGCTGCCTGCAGTTCACACAACCGCATGCTAATGAAAATGTTAAAGGAAAAAAATCTTTCTCAGGCAGTGCAGCGAACTGTGAACACAAAACGGGTATATTCCTAAGTTCATATGGCTAGCATGTTAGCAAACAGAAGGTACATTTCAACATTTCCCTTGCAAATGTTAGACAACATCTTTTCAGCCCAAATATTCAAGAAAGTCAACAGCAACTTCAGCCTATAATGAGTGTTTTGGGTGTGTGTTTGTGTACAGTTACACAGGCTTTCACTTGTTCCAGTGTGAATGCACCAATACATAAACACAACAGTGACACATCACCTTACACCTTAATATGGATAACATGTTAGCACTCAGTTGTGTATTTACATAAAGGCCTACAGCAGAAACAGAGCAACATTTGCATTTTTTGGAATCATGTTTCTGGCAAGTCCAATATTCACTCTCTATTGGCTCTACTTTTGTATCCACTGTCTCCTGAGGAAAATATCTGTTTCTTTCCCAGTCATTTGGTGCTGGGTACGTAGCGTACAGTGGGTTTTTAGAGCTTTATAGCAAAAACTGCAGAATTGTTTGATGTTTTATTAGTTCAACGTCTTGTGTTTTAACACAAGGTTATTTGATTGACTGTTAATATAAAATGTTGATTGTTTCAGATTAAAGTACAAAATGCCATGCTGTACAGAGGGTAACAACAACTCAACTCTCAGCACTTCCTCTTCCTCTTTTTCTTCAAAGTATTATATATTTTGCCATGAAGAAAAGGGACTGGATGACACATGGACTGTTGGTTGAGACTGTTGAGACTGCAGTCTAAAGCACTTTCAGTTTCTATGACAAAGCGCTGTATAAAGTGTAATGCATTAATGGACTGTACTGCACTGAAAAGTCCCTGTGATAATGTGCATCTGAATACTAACTCCCGCACAAGGACTGAAGATGTAAAGACTGAATATTACACTTTGAGGTGGACAGGCAGTCTCTGGGACTCTCAACATAATACAATGCAGTTATGTCTGAGATTTAAGCCTGAAAGTCACCATATAGGTTCTTTAAAACAGAGATGTCATCCAGACAAAAACCAGGTCCCCCAACTTTGCCTCTGCGTCTCTGCTTCTGTCCCGCGAGACAGGACATGAAAGGGCAGTCTATTATGTATGCAGAGCTCGTGTTTCACTTTTTACACACCTGATACACACATGCACACACTAGGAACTTCTGAGTGTTGACCTTTACAAAGAACCTATCTTCACAAAGACTTCTGAACCACAGAACAGCACATAACATTAACTTCCTGACTGAAACTGGTAAATGTTACAATAGTCCACAGCGGGAGTCAAGTTTGTTGTCTAACTTTGTTCATTTCCATTGCATGTTTGATATCACTACACTGCCAGGGCACTAAGGATTATAAGACAATTACTAGTGCAGGAAGGAACCTAATTGAAACGTATGTATCTCACCTCAAGTTAAACCATGTACTCTAAAACAAGTTCCGGTATTTATATATTATGCAGATGTGTTTTATAATGCAGTATGCATGTGGCCGGTAATTTATTAACAATGCATAGGGAAAATGAAAACTGATGTTGCCATATGCACACACACAAACACACATAGTCTGCAACACGATACTAAATGGCTCAGTCCAATTCTTGATGTTACGTAAGGTGACATTTAGCGATTTTTATATCAATAATCCTTCTAGGAAACATCTCACTCTGTTCTCGTCTTTGTCTTAAATGTTGACATGGCAAAAGACCCACACACACAGAATCTACACCTCTACTGTTTGCAATGTAGCAGAAGGTGCTGGGACTTAAGTGCCTTGTTCAAGGATACACCACAGACTGTATGGGACACACTGACTGCAGGATTCACATTTCATTGGTTTTAGCTCATAAGTCAAAGTAAGCAGTGGCAGAGTCTCTAATCAGTAATTTCATATTAACAATGGATCAAAATGTGTAATGTAAAAAGTGAATCAGCTCTACAGAGAAGATTACTGTCTTTCAACTCATTGTTTCGATTTTTTACGTCCCGCAACTTCACTGTTTTAATTTAATCTCATTGCACTCATCAGTGCTGTTTCCATTCACAGCTGTTTTCAGGAAGCCGTTTTCAGTAAAACAAAAAGCTCTAAAAACTCACTATACTACACTACCTGCCAATCATCAAACGGCAGGTTGGTGAACACTGCGCTACATTTAGCAGCTAAAGAGCCAGATATTTTTCTCAAGAGTTGATAGAGACCAAAAACAGATCCAGAAGAGGTTATTGGAATATCGGACTTAACATTTGTCAAGTGACCCATGACTCCAAATAAATGCTAAGGTTGCTCCATGTCTGCTGGATGTGTTAATACGCAACAGTTTGCTTACACTCTTGCCACGTTATAAGATGATCAAATGTCGGTGTTCAGTTTTAACAGCTTTAACATCAAAAAGTAGTTCTAAATTCTAAAATTCATAAACATCAGTTAAAATGAATTAAATAATAGTTTTTTTTGAAACACCTACTTTAAACTTACTCTATTTTACCATTGTGTTCACAACTTATTAAGCAACATTATGTATTTTATGTATTTTTCTTATCTAAATAACAGCTTCAGGATCATTTTTATGGTACACTGACCTGTAATAAGGTGAATGCTCTGTCATTGCCAATCGGGGCTCCCTACACTAGATACTGCACTATATCATTGGAATCCCACGTAGGACATTTGTCACGACAACAGTGTTATGATTTACTGCACCAATGCGATTCTTCAGCAAGCAAACTAAAAGAAGCAGCAAAAAGTATAATGTACAATGTAAGTTCTTTGGAAAAAAAAATAGCTTGTTATTCTCAGTATATCATGGCAGAGGCTGAAAGAGACCGAAGAAGATGTCAGAGGAAGCGAGGAAGAAAATAAAGAGAGAGTGACCGAGCAAGAAACCGGACAAGAGTAAATATCAGACTGGCTTTTACTTGTTGTCGTGAGCTAAAACAGCCAAAAGGATGCAGGACACATGCCGAGTTAGCTTTCTTACTGTTGGACTAGCAAGTAATAACTTATTGACTTGCTTGCTATGTCTTGTGTTGTAGCACTTGCTTGATGTTTGGCTGTTAGCAAAGTTGCTGACTCAAGCAAAAACTTAGCTAGAGGTTTCACAGACAGAGGTTGAGCCGCTAGCTGTAAATCACGAGTTGATGTTACCAGACTTGCCAGAGTACACACATTGGTAATGATACTATAAGTGCTCTTGTGTCAGTTGCTGTCTAGCTTTGTTAGCTAGCTTGCCACCCATGTTTCAAGCAACATTGTGCTGCTGCAGGAAGACAGCGGTTTTGAGCCGGAGCAGGGAGAGCGGGCAACGTAAGGCGCACTTGCTTGATGTTTGGCTGTGCTAGCAAAGTTGGCGACTTGCTAGTTTTTGATCATAAGTAATCTAATCATAACAAATGCCTGTTTACAGCAGTGAACTGCACTCTGAAACAGTAGAGGCGCCAAAAAAAATCACATCTTACATATTGTTGCTTTAAGCTTTGGACATTATAAGTATATCCATTTAAACATAGCAAGACTTATAATATTATGACACGTCATTGCACCAACTATCAATAAGTTAACTCATATTAGCCAACTAACAATCGTCTAACGCTAGTACTCTAAACTCTAAATGAAGGTGTATAGACAGGGCTCCTGTATGGGTACCTTAGATCTGGGCATGAAGATTCACTATCAAGTTTTACTGGTTTATTTACACAGGAACAACATGTAAGGAAAGTCTGTTTACCTGAACACAAACACAACTTAATGTTACCAGAAACAGTCATTATGTGATGAGATTGCTGTTTTTTCATAAATATTTGGGCAGAAAAGATGTCGTCTTTTACTTGTCATTTGTAAACAAAATGTTGAACTACCAGAGCTGATAACCTTTTCAGTACAAAAATACTAAATGTTACTAAAATAACGTCAAAAACCAATAAAGCTGACAACTCATGAAGCATAAAGAGGTGAAAAATGATTAACAGTCAGATTATATACAGAGTACTAATGGGATGGTCAGAGGAGTGTGACAGGAAGGGACAGGACCGTCAGGGACAAAGGTCTCTTGCAGGCAGGCACGTGTCTTCTGTGTGGACATAGCTCCATACAAATAGTAAGTCAGTGGCATGTATAGTGCACAAACCAAAGTTTGTTGACATGAATTCAACACTCCTGTGGCACCAGATAAAGAGTACACAATGTCTTTTATCTATAGATGCTGCGATGTTAGCTGTAACAGTTTATTACACAATGTGGTTTGCCTTTGATTCATCCTCAATAATGACTGTAACAGGTTTTAAATTTAGCAAACTTGTATATTACTGATCCTAAATTACCCACAGTCTATCCACTCATTGGCTCTTCAATTTTAACATACTGATGCTGCTGTTACATCAGAGTAAAATATGACACGCAGTTTTTATTTGTTGTCAGGATTTTGGTATAAAATAGACTGTGTAAAAGTAGTGGATGTAGTCCATTGTTGCCCATTGATTTTTTGGAGACAGACGTGACCATATTTTGACGAGAAGGTGGACTTGAGATGGGATATGCATTGCTACACCTGACGGATCCACTTATCAAGGTAGCCACACCGTAAAGCATACCCTTCTTTTTTGTCTATTTTACTCTAAATGTGGCGATCGTTTACTAAATGAACATCATGCTGCGACTAAGACCATAAATTTGGCATAAATTTTTCAGACCAGGAGGTTCCCACTTGGTATAAAATCAGAACAAACCAACTTCTGTTTTTTTTCTATATTGTTTTATACTTAACAATGACATGAAAAGACCAAAACCAACAATGAATTTATCCTTTATAGTATTTCCTGTATAGATAAAACCTGATATATCTTATTTCTCAGCACTATAGAGTTCCATTATTGTCAAAATCATTAAAAACACATCAGTTAGCCACTGTGTTGTACATGTTCTATCAATAATATCTAGAGCACCAAATGTGTAGTGATCTGCAGCTGAAACTACTCCCAACAAATGCATCTACTTCTGTTTGAGTAATGTTTGCTAAAAACTACGGTGCCCATCTGTTTAAGAAAATTAATTAGCCTTTGTAAAAATGAAACTATATATTTTTGACCAGCTGTTTTTTTAAGATCTTCAATAGGAAAGCTGAGATGGGGGTATGTAAGTCCAAAAGCACTGGGAGACAGACTAACGCATTGTTGACGCTAAGAAAAATGTAGAATATCACCAGCCTTGTCCTTTAAGAATCTGTAAATGATTCCACTAATTGTTTCAGTCATAAACAGAATAGAAAAGAACAGCCTGCTGAGCAGAGTAGAACAGAAGATACGATTGTGGTGAACAGAGTTGAATAGAGTAAAAACAGAACAGTTCGGGGTCTGTTACATACTATTTCAGCTATCATGAGGATGGCCGCAATGCTTCGGATAAAGGACAGATCCATCATAGTGGTGACGTTAGCAGTCAGCCCTCGGAGGCTGTTGCCCCCCTGCTGAGAGCTCTGGGAGTTGGGGGGGCCGGTCTCTGTGGTAACCTTGGATGGGAAGTCTGCCATGAGCACGCAGCTTGTCTGAAGATGGACGTCTCAGAAACAGCCGCGACAGCAGGAACCTCCTTAAGGATGGGATTCAGTCTCAGAATAAACGTCTGTGATGAAGATTTTCCTCCTCCAGCAGTTTTCACTCCTCAAAGAGTACTTAAATGTTGGTATTCAGTAACCATTGATCTGCTGGTGGCAACAGCAAGACTAAATCTTCAATTTAAAGTTCAGTTCTGTCCAAAACACTAATAATAAATGAAACCCAAACCAAACATACAAAAAGAAAGAAAATAAAACAATCCAAAGAGTTAAAGAGGAGCCCTCCAGGGAAATCTCGAGGTTCAGATATCCGACAGTCACTCTCTCCACCTGCACTGACAGGTGCGTAATGGTGCTGTGTGAGTCTCTCTCTCTCTCTCCCTCCCACACACAGAGACACACACTGAGTATTTTGTCATCCTCTCTCTATCTGTCTCTCCCTCTTTTACAAGCTCTATATCCCCCACCTGGCTCCTCCCACTGGCCTCTCACCTGAGTAACCCATTGATGTGTTTGAGAAGTGGGAGGAGGGAAAAAAAACAAACAAAACAAACAAAAAGGATATAATCAGCGAGGCCCCGTTGGTGTGGATTGTTCTGTGTGTGCATATCTATCCTTCACATGTATCTTGATAAGAATAAGGGGGTGATATAGTGCTGCACTGAGTTAAACAAATGACACATATGGCCTGATATGCAGTAAATGTTTAACTCAAAAACAAAATCCTACAAGCAACTGGTGGTTGTCTGTCTATGTGTGGCCCCGCCTTTCGCCCAATGTCAGCTGGGATAGGCTCCAGCCCCCCTGCGACCCTGTACACAGGATAAGCGGTTGACGATGGATGGATGGATTTTATCACAACAGATTACAAACCCAAAAGACAAAAAATGTCTGCAATGGTAGAGTCATAGCCACAATAGAGCCCAAGCTCCCCAGCTCTAATCTTTTTTTTTTTTATTACTCTTTATTTTGCATTTTTCTTATTACAACACAACATACAAAAACAAAGAACAAGGGGCACCAGATATTGTATAATAACAAAATAAAGTATTACAATTAAAGTGTTAGAATTGCTCCGCTTCTTTATATGCAAGCCATTTTTCCCAATGCTTATTATATATGTGACCTTTGATACGTAGAAATGTATGTCATTTTCTCCATTGAGTGAATCTCCTCCACTATTTCTTTCCATTGCTCAATCCGAGGTGGGTCGATCTTTAGCCAAGACCGAGTGATAGCCTTTTTACATGCAATCGTTAGAATTTTAAAAAGATAAATGTCATCTTTTTGGACCACCTCACCAGGTAGTAGACCTAGCAAGAAAATCTTGGGATCTCTAGGGATGACATAACCCATTATACTCCCAGTAATTAGAAAGATACTGTCCCAGAATTGCTCTAACTTTGAGCACGTCCAAAATATATGAGAGTGATTGGCGTTCCAATGCCCACACTGCCACCAGCATTGCTGTTGTTCACCCCTTAGTTTATTAATAATATGAGGTGTAATGAAAAATCTGACCAGATTCTTCCACCCAAATTCCCTCCATCTTTTCGAGCTAGTAGACGTTTGTTGTGTCACACACATCGAAAGCCAATCACCCTCTGACACTTCCATACACAGCTCCTTTTCCCATTTTGACTTAATATACAAGGTATTATTTCCATTTTGTTTCTGCAGAGCTTTATACAATCTAGAGACAGTTTTACTTGGTTGGAGCTTATAAGCATTAATAAAAACTTGAACAATGTCATTGCCCTCAGGAGAAATACCCACCCTTATTTCACTGTTATAGAAATGTCTCACTTGGAAATATTTGAATAGGTCCCTGTTCTCTAGATTATATTGTCTCTTGAGTTGTTCGAATGTCTTAAAGGTATTACCATCTACAAACTGGCACAGGGCCATAAGGCCTTGATCTTTCCAACTCAAGAATGAAGAATCTATTTCACCAAGTCGAAAACTCGGGTTGCAGGAGGGCCAGATCAAGAGTTTAATATCATTAGCCAATTTGTATTTATTTACAACCTCTTTCCAAATTAAAAGCGTGTCTTCAACTATACGATTCCCATCTTTGTTTGTGATAATTTTACCTCCTAGACGGGTTTGAGGTTAGCTCTGACCCTGGGTTAGTTCGATCTGTCTCCATTGAGCTTCGATTTCTGGGGAACACCAGTAGACCATATATCTCATTTGAGATGCGTAGTAGTATTCCTTCAGATTTGGAAGGGCTAGCCCGCCATGATCTTTATCAATCTGAAGTGTTCTAAATTTTATCCTTGGTCTAGCCCCTGCCCAGATAATTCGTGATATTAACCGGTCCCAAGCGTGAAAGTGTGAGTCAGAAATCCTGATAGGCAACGACATAAAAAGATACAAAAATCTAGGAAGCAGGTTCATCTTTGGTAATGTTTAGGTTATAACCAGACAGCTGACCAAACTCTGTCAAAGTTCTCATAAATTTAGGGAGGCTTGCCTCTGGGTTTTGGAGGTAGGCGATAACATCATCTGCAAAAAGTCCAATTATATGTTCAGTACTTGCAATAGTAATGCCTTTAAGCTCTTCATTTTGCCTAATAGCCTGTGCCAAGGGTTCTATGAATAATGCGAAGAGCGTTGGACTGAGGCAACAGCCTTGTCGAGTACCTCTAAACAGTTGAAATCTATCAGTTAGGTGGCCATTAATTTTTACCCTGGCCATCGGCCTGTCATACAGTGACTGAATACATCTGATAAATTGATTGTTAAAGCCAAAACGCTCGAGTACCTTGTATAAAAAGGGCCAGCTGACCCGATCAAAGGCTTTCTCCGCGTCGAGGCTGACTAAAGCCAAACTCAGTTGTTGTTTCTTGGCTTGGTCCATGACATGCAATGTTCGTCTTATACTGTCGTGAGTTTGGCGGCCTTTAATGAATCCTGTTTGGTCCTCATGAATCAAATCTATAAGATAATTCTCCATTCTCTTAGAGATTATAGAGGTAAAGATTTTATAATCGACATTCAGTATTGAGATCGGACGATATGACTCACAATATTGTATATTTTTTCCTTCCTTAGGGAGGACAGATATTACTGCCTCTCTCCATGATGGCGGTATCTCTGCTCTACTCAGAGACCAATTAAAAGACTCCAGCAGAACAGAAGCGAGTTCCTCTTTGAAAATCTTGTACCACTCATTTGAAAACCCATCGCTACCTGGGCATTTGTTAGTTTTCAGATTTCCAATAGCTGCGTCCAATTCTTTTCGAGTAATAGGGGTAGTTAATGCGCCGTTTTGTATTAATCCTAGGGAAGGCAAGTCTAAACCTCTCAAATACTGTGTAATAACGCTTTCATTTACTGGTTTTGAGGGTGTGTATAATGTTTGATAATAATTTTCAAAGATTTTATGAACTTGATTGATATCATAAGTCAAACTATCAGTTAAAGGGTCTCTAATTTTGGTAATCGAGTACTTCAATTGTTGCTTTCGGAGGCGCCTTGCTAGAATTCTTGTGGCTTTTGAACCAGATTCGTAAAAGGTCTGTTTTGAAAATCGTAATTTTTTCTCTATCTCCTCGTGTATCATATCATTTATATTATTTTTAATAACTGTTATTTGTTTGGTCAATTCTTGATCATTAGTACTTTCTTGCTGTTTTAGTTCTAAACTCCTAAGTGTCTTTTCCAACTCATCATATTTTAATCGTTTTATCTTCTTCAAATAGGCAGTTTTTGAAATGAGTCTGCCTCTCATTACTGCTTTAACTGTATCCCAAACCAGAACCGGATTTACCTGACCATTGTTATTATCTTCTATGCATTCTACTATTTCCTTCTTAATGTCATTCCTTGTGGTTTCATTGTTGAGAATGCTTATATTTAAGCGCCATAAAGTTGTTTTTGGTTGGTTAGATAAATTAATAGATAGATAAACAATATTGTGATCAGATATATCAGAAGTTCCAATTTTGCATTCCTTCACTCTAAACCTGTCAATGGTGTTCATTAAAAAGAAGTCAATCCTGGAGTGAACTTTATGTGTGAGAAAATAATGGGTAAAATCTCTCTCTTTAATGTGAAAGTCCCTCCAGACATCGAGCATACCCGTCTCTCTAATTAAACTATTAAGATCTTTTGACCTGCCAGTCTTTTGTTTTTTGGAGCTGGTTGTATCCATGGTATAATTTAGAATTGTATTCCAATCTCCAGCACAAACTAGAATCCCCTCACTTACTGAGATTATTGCATCAAAAAGCAGTTTAAAAAACTTCCTGTCACTTTCCGGTGGGACGTAAACATTAGCGAACGTAACAAAAACATTATCAATTCTCCCTTTTACGATAATAAACCTGCCTTCTTTATCAACCTTTTCAGAGATTAATTCAAAGTTTAAAGAGTTGGAAATGAGAGTAGCCACCCCTCTTTTCCTACTATTTTTACACCAGCTATGAAATGTATTAAGTACCCAAATGTTTTAAACTTATCATGTTCTTGCTTAGACATATGAGTCTCCTGTAGAAAAGCTACTTGTGTCCCATCTCTTCTCAATTTAGCTAGCACCCTTTTTCTTTTCACTGGATTACTCAGTCCATTTACATTCAAAGAAGCAATTTTTAAATCAAACGACATTGATTATAGTAATGAAAACACTTACATGGTTTAGCGGCCCCTAAAAACATTGAACAAAACACACATTGAACAAAAACAAAAAAGAACCTTAATGAACTGACTTCCAAACGGAAAGAGGATCCTTCCTCCTCCCCTGTAACCCCGTTGGCAGGTTGAGGGTTAAGTCTCTCTGGATGAGAGGGCCCGAAAAAGACAGTAGATGTGTCTGAAAACACGTCCATCTTATTAGTCCAACGTAGTCGATAAAGAGTGGCCTCTCCCACGTAGTAGATAATCAGGACCTGGCCTAAAAAAAAACAATAGCAAAAAAAACATTGCGTTGTAGCATGATGCCCTGCACCTTATTAATCCGACTGATCCCTCTGGAATTCTTGCAATTTAGCCTTCGCTCTGAGCACCACAGCGGGTCCGCTGCTGCGCGCCGGCTGCCAGCCCAATAGCTCCCGAAGACGAGACTCCGCGCTGGGCCCTCCGTCGTCTGTAACCGGCTCCTCCACTTGAAATCCGCGTCTCTTCAGCTCCTTATAGACTTCCCGAGCGCTGGAGTATGTGCGCACGCCAGACTCCCAGTGGATCCTCATGTTAGTGAACGGCGTTTGGAAACGTATGCCTTTGTCCTTGAGTATTTTTTTAATTGCGTTGTATTCTTTGCGCCTCTTAACAATCTCGGGTGCGTAGTCATGGTCGAAGTGTATAAATGCGGTGCCCACCTGTATCTTGCCTTTTTTCCACACTTCCCTCAAGATCATTTCTTTCGTAGAAAACTCCAGAAAATTAACAATTACAGCCCTCGGTGAAGCTCCGGGCGTGGGTTTACTTGCAAGAGCCCGATGTGCGCGTTGTATTTTAAGGTTAAAGTCCTCCGGTAGTTGTAGCTGGCTCTGCAAAAGCTTCTCAATGAACTGCGTTACAGAGACCCCCTCTTGACCTTCTGGTATCCCAAAGACACGTATGTTATTTCTTCTGGATCGTGATTCTAAGTCAAGCACTTTGATCTGAAGTTTCCTCTGCTGTTCGAGGCAGGTGCACAGCGCCTCAGTCGCCTCCTCTGCCCAGCTCTCCACCTGGTTCACGCGGGCCTCCGCTTCATCCATGCGCTGTGATAGGCCTTGTACATCGGTTGCAATAATATCCAGTTTACCGTTGATTTCTTGTCCCAATTGGCCGATATCCAGTTTGAGCTTTGCATTGTCTCCTTGCAAATCGGATTTTAACTCCCCTATTGCCTTAAGTACCTCAGCGGTGTCCATACTTTTCCCGGGGCTCCCCGTTCCCGCGCCAGCCGTGTCGTCGCTAGCTTGGTCCGGTTGGGTATTAGCTTTTGCGGCTGGGGCACTTTTATTATGAGCTTTGGGCATTTTTATCGATTTATTTGTGGCCTAGTATGCTTCTTCTCCCTCTTATGAATTATTTTGTTATAAATAACAAACAGAATTGCGAGTTCAAACGGGATTTTCGAGGTTAGAGTGGGAGAGAGGTTTCAATGCGACCGACTACTCCATGAGCACACCCGGAAGTCCCCCAGCTCTAATCTTACTAGTTCCATTCACTATCTAACTGGTTTCACCCTAGTCTTCAGACGGATACTGGTGGTGGGTACTTATGCACTGATTCCACTGGCACCAAAAGGCAACCAGAAACTGGCGACCCTCCGGTAACCAGGGAAATGCTCCCAAGACATTGTCTTCAACCATGTTCTCCGCCACACTAAGTGAAAACAACAAACAAGTTGGTCTCCTGTTGAGATCAACCACGTCAGCCTACAAAGGGATGCATGGCTCTTCAAAAATAATGTGGCTATACTCACAAGACACATGCGTGTTATGCCTCAAGATGGGTTTGCAAACTAAACAAACTGTCCCCAGTTTGTTTAGTTTGCTGCTCCCTTCAACAGCCACCAAAAACAAACTCCACCAAAGAAACCGGTCTGAACAGCGGGACAAAAAAACCTTTTGTGATACACAAAAACAAATCACCAAATACCAGACAATTCCTCATTTGACCCATTAGGCTGGAGTTAACCTTACCAAATGGGTTTGGATGTGCTGTGTATGTGTTTCAAGATTTAAAACAGTGCCACAGCATAAATGTAAGCTGTAGGAAGAGAGAGACCTAACTGAATATATGAGCCAGCTTTTATAGCCCAATGGCCCAGGTGAACTCATTCCAGACCGGTCAGAACTGGGATTTTTCCCAATTTCTGACTTCCGATTTCAAAGTGTTCCAGGTGCGTGGTGGTGCGTGACGCCGAAAGGGAACGAAAACCATGGCTGACTGTGACAAAGTGGATACACAGTTGCACACTCAGCAGTGTTTTAGGTGTTACTTCAAAGGATGGCAGTTTAACTGCAACAACTGACATAAATAGTCTATATGTTACTAGTTCTGTGTACCCCTCTAGCTACATCAGTTGGTAACCCTCAATTCAGTCAATGTTGTAGATTACACTTCCTAATGTTTTGGCATTTTTAACAATAACTTGTTTGCAGAGAAGAGAAGATGACTTTATGAGATTATTTACTGTAGCCAGCTAGGCTAACTAATAGGCCTAACCTATTTCTACATCACTGTACATGCAGAACAGGTTTTACTATATGATCGTATATGTATTTTTAATTTAAATACATGCAAAATATTCTCTTCTGGTAAATGTCGGAGGTGATCTCTGTTATACATGAGTTTTCACAGTGAGAGTCAACAATGGAAAGATCCGAAATATATGATGAGCCCTTGGCAGTTGGCATTCCGGTCCTTCAGGAAGGTGAGAGAAAATAAATAAATTATTACATATAAAGAACTTATTGTTATAAATATAGTATATGAAATTGTTTTTTCACAAGAAAAATATTTGCATTTATAGAAAGATGTAAAACAATTGCTGAATATCCTGTCTGCTAAAAAATCTGAACAATTTGTGTGTTCAGGAAGCTAGTAATGGATTCATCAAATAGATGTGGATACTAAACAGCAAAATATGTCTTTTCTTTCATGTTTTTACCCTTTTTTTGTCTTTTTTAGTCTGTACAATACTGTAAAATGTTGGGGAATAAATCACATTCGCTGCTGCATTCTGCGACCCATGGTCTTGGGGAATCCTTTCCAGCTTCAATATTTGACCAGTCATAGTGGAGAAATCTTCAAAATGACATTGATTCTTTTTTTTATTGTGCTATCAAAGCTAACAAGAGCTAACAAGTCGTTGCTGTATATGACCCAAATTTAGCTAACTGTTATAGAAGTTATGTCACCTGTTGTGTTATGTTGTCATATCGTTTGACTTCGCTGTCTATTGTTACGTTACCAACACTCTTTATCTGACTGGAATTTAGCTCGTTCTCGTCAGTGGGCATTTGCTAATGTTATCTATTAAGATGGCTTAGAGGTAAAGAAGCATTTCAAGAACAAAATGTTTTGACTGTGAAGCGCAATATTTGTACCCAAATCCCTTAAATTCTGATGTATAAATGAATATATTCGCGGTGGTCGTATGAATACTTCTTGCAGTCTTTCAGCTTGCTAACCTTCTTTTGGATTCTGAGCCAATTTAGACTTACTTAAAAGGGACAATATGTAGTTCTTAAATTAAATTAATCACTTTTTTGTGAAGGGTTGTAACATAAATATCACATAAAACCTCACATAAAAATGGACCACACGCCTGCCTTTTCGGTTGCTTGGAACAACCACTATACGCGGCTTCCTATGTGAAGAAATCGATTTTCCGAGAGGGAAACTCAGGTCGACTCCGCTGTCATAAGGACCAGAGATGGGGACTCGAGTTAGAGGCTCGGACTCGAGTGCGACTTAAGCCGCACACACAGTGACTTGAGACTCGACTCGGACTCGAGGTGCGGGACTCGTGAACAATGTTTATTTTTAGGAAGCGTCTGATGAGCTTGCCATTATTCCCCTCCCTCCGTTACCTATAACCTGCATACGTAACACGTAGCATCTGCTGCGTGCGGCCACACGTGAGAGAGGACAACAAACACCGGCAGCTGCTTCGCCATTCATCATAAACTTTGGCAGGCTGGCAGAGTGAGGCTGTAGACAGACAGTTTCACACAACAAGCTGGAACCTCAGGTTAAGTGCAGCGTTACAGTAATATTTTTATCAGCTTGAGGTTGAACTAATCCATGCTAATTACATGATGGCGTTGCATTTACTGCATTTAGCCGACGTGATACATCGGCGTTAGCTCGCCTGCTGCTTTTCAGTAACTAACATTACTATCTGTGTATCTTTCACCAGAGGCTCAGCAGTGTGAGCACAGCTAAATGTAACAAAAACGGTTAGTTAGCTGGACTGAATATTATAATTAGACTGTGTCCGTACTTTATAACAGTTAACGTTAGACCGTAGTAACTAACTTTATTGTAGTGTTAGTGGATGGGTCTTCGTCTGTGTTGTTGTCGCCGTCATTGCAGTAGCCAATTGTATATTATGTGGGTCACGTAAGTTACAGCGACTGAGACGGTATAGAAGTTGTGTACCAGAGTATCGGTAAAACGACAGTAAATCTAAAATTAACGTTACAAAGCAAACAGAGGCAAGTCCGAGCTAATGTAGCATTAGCTGGCTGCCAGCTAAATCAATATTTTGACATAACCAGTGGTACACAGCATAGTAATATGGGTCGCGTTAGCTGGTGAAGTAATGTGAAAGAAAAACAACTTTGCACAAAATAACGTTAGCAACTGCTCGGCGTTAGCCGGCAAGCTAACGTGACTCTCTCCGTGACTTTCTGATGCAAGTGTTTTCACCCCACATCTTCTGAATTTCATTTGGCCTGACAGGCTTAATCACATAAACCTTTATTGTTGTTTTGTATCCTTATGTGGAGTTTGTGTTGGAGTCTGTGCTTTGCAGGGAGCCTGTTGTTTTATGTTGTTAGTGGACTGCAAGTCGTTAGCGCGGTGATATTGTTATAGTTGGAGAGAGGCTGCGGAGCGTGCTCAGGGCTACATCCCAACCCGGTGTCCTCACATAAGAAGCAGAATAGTGGCTGTTCCAAGCAACAGAAGTGTACCTCATTTTTAAGTGAGGTTACAGCCCATTGACAAAAAGGAAGTAAATTTTTATTTATTAATAAGTGATTTCACTGAACAACTGTATATAGTCCCTTTAAGCTTATTTTAAAAATTTCTTTATGAACATAGGCTACGTAGTAATTGTTGTATTAATTGGTTTTGCTGAGGTGCATTCAAAATGTAATTTCCATTAAGTTTGGGTATTCACAATGTGCAGTAGTGAAACACACTGTGTACACACCATTGCAGAGGGATTCTTCTGACATGGTGTCGCATTTGTCTGATAGAGGAAAAGGAACATGTCAGAAGTGGGATTCGAACCCACGCCTCCAGAGGAGACTGCGACCTGAACGCAGCGCCTTAGACCGCTCGGCCATCCTGACAGATATCTGTATATACACAATTTCAAACTTCTCTATATTTTGGGTTGAAAATAGCTTCTGTTGGTGTCTCGGCAGCAACAGGCTGGTTGCCGTTGGCGGGAGCGCGAGCAGCATGTTAAAGCTGTATCGCCTCGTTTCTCTAGGTCTACAGCTGCTTTAATCTAGATCAGACAGTCATAACGTAACACTACACACAATGTCCGTGTTTATAAAGAAGGTAAGCACTGCTTCCGCCACAATTGGGATAACTCCGTTCGAAGGAACGTTAAAGTTCCAAAGACATACCTTCGTGATTACTACGGACATAAAGTTATGTGTATATGAACATTATGACTGATCTAGATAAAGCAGTTGTAACTTTAAGGTTAACGTTGCAGCTTTAACATATGCTGCGCGGGCTATCATGGATAATGTTAATAATCAGTTCCCGGCGGTCGATCGCACGACACTTGTCCCACTTCGACAACTTCAGACCAGACATGATGTCGCATTTGTTTGATGAGAAAAAGTTTCTTGTCAGAAGTGGGATTCAAACCCACGCCTCCAGAGGAGACTGCGACCTGAACGCAGCGCCTTAGACCGCTCGGCCATCCTTACTCTGAGTCCATTTCTCTTGGATTATTTGAATTGCATTGAATAGAAAACAGTGCTCTTCTGTCAGACGCTCGGCAGCAACAGCGGCTCAACTTCCTACGTGGCTCTCTTGCTACCTCTGCTGTGTTTTGTTTAGCGACTCATATGCTGGACCAGAATCAGAATGAGAAGGAGCTTTATTGCCAAGTAGTGTTTTACACATAGGAAGAATTTGCTGATAAGGTGCTACACTTGTAAAAGGTGGTATAACAACACGTGTGAACAGCCTGCATGCCTCCTGCCAGACATCTTCAATCCCTCAGCAACACCTTTTGTCATTCAGTTGACCCCATTGAAGGAAGTACCAGTTCTACAGCCAGCATTTCTGTCTCAGTGAGTAACTCACTTTTCCAAATACAGTTAAAGTATTTGTACCAGCATGTGGAGAGACTTGCTGAGTACTTGGTGGAGTTTCGGGATCAGACTGTCTCAGCAACAAGCATATGAGCACAATTATTGTACTTTGGAGAGCCTGGATGAAAGTGACAAGCAGCAGGTGGTTTATGCAACGCGACATCAGGAGAGACTTTGGTGGACGGATCAGAACACCAAAGACCTCAAAAAAGCCTGGTGTGGAGAGCACCACCCATTCCATGTTAGATGCGAGTAGTGCACCTGCTCAGTGGCCTGACTGCTGTCGGTTGGTGGAAAACATTTTTATAAGACTCTGCAATCTTCATTCAAGCCCAGTAAGGAAATTAAAAAGGGCCAATTCAAGATGGTCCTTAATTCTGAGGGACTATCGTAAGATTATGCAGCGAGTAGTTGGCAACTCCCTGGTGATGCAGGGAACAGAGATGCAGCTGGTGAACCAGAACACCCTCGTCCAATGGCACAACAACAGGCAGAAGAAGCAGGAGCTCTTTGTGCTCCTCTAGGGCCTTGCATTGCCTCCAGCCCTTTCTGAAGGGCCTCTTCAGGAGGCAAGAGAACCTCTGCTGAACCCATGCCAGCAAACAGGGCATCAGTACAAGCTACTTGAGAGTACAGCACCAGGACCCTTGCTGACTCCTCAGAGCCTCACAACAGCAGGACAATCTTTAAGTCTAGTGCCAGTAGTTCCCCAGCTTGTCCTTCTTGTGTCAGTTCAGGGCACCAACCCATAAACCAGTACGCCTACCACACCAGGGGAAGCTGGAGCTACTCATAAGAGGCCAAAAAGACAAATTGTAGAAGCAAATACATGTAAGATGTGCGGCCAGTTCCTCACTGCTGACACTGGACACAGCCAGTACTGTGGCAAAATGTTTTGCCCTCTGTCTGAATCTCTTAGTAAAGATCTGTGGTTGGAGGAAATGAGGAAAAACGTTCCCTAAATAATGTAAGTTAATAATTGTTGTTGAGTTTTATTCGTTCCCCACTATAAATATACTGAT
This sequence comes from Micropterus salmoides, assembly GCF_014851395.1. NCBI lineage: Eukaryota > Metazoa > Chordata > Actinopteri > Centrarchiformes > Centrarchidae > Micropterus > Micropterus salmoides. The sequence goes on from NW_024044570.1 coordinate 29,182,948, forward strand.
ATATTAAGTATTGATATATTCGGTTTACTGTGAATTGCATAACAAAATCTAAACTTAAAATTTTACATCTGTATTGTATTTGTTCTACTTTTTGTGGTGTGTTTTAATAAAATCTTTCAAGAGTGTTTAATGTGTACAGCAAAATGTACAAGTGTTTTGAATGACAGCTTGTGTAAAACAGCACAATAATAGTGACGACGCCCTGGGCAACTTGGGAGGCTCGTCAGCTGATTAAGCTCAGCTCCCGCCATCCATCTTAACAGATCAAATCTCCCACCCAGCAACCTTGAATCCAGTGGAGCAGTTTATGGATGAGAAACTACTAGCAAAGAGAAACCGGTGAATTGGCAAGTAAATAGTCACATGATAAAACTAGTGCTTATGAATGCATCAGACTGTTTCTGAATGCTTACGATCCAGAAGAGTGTATAAACTGTACACACCTCAAATTGCAGATGGCTTTTGCAGGAACACAGAAAAGTGAGGAATACTGACAACTGGGAAGCATGGTCAATATGAGGCCAAAGACCCTACCCAAAGTTCGCATCAAAATGAGCACCAAAGCTCATTACAAATGAACATGTTGGCCTGCAGCTAGAAATATTTCACTCTGCACCATCTTTTCATAAATTACCAAATTCACGCAAATCTGGATTTAACACATAAGGGCTAAACCAAGATAGCGCACCAACAGTTTCTTCTAAACAAAGCTCATTATCCAACCAAGCCATCCCAAGATGAACACAAGGAAACAAAGCTCACACCAACCAAACATCACCAATACTAACAAGCCAAGCCAGTCAAGTTGCATATGCCAACACAACAGTTTAACTTCCCCACTGCCAATATTTTAGTTCCTCATCCACCAGACCAAAATCCAACATAAACCCAAGCATATCAGATTAAGGCAATTCAGCACTACATCATCTCAACATCTGACAGAGCACTGAGCTAACAGATTTAACATTGGTATTTCTAAGATTACAAACCCATCCATCCATCCATCATCAACCGCTTATCCTGCGTACAGGGTCGCGGGGAGTGCGGTGATGCAGTGGTTTGCACTGTCGCCTCACAGCAAGAAGGTCGTGCATGTTCTCCCTGTGTCCGCGTGGGTTCTCTCCGGGTGCTCCGGCTTCCTCCCACCATCCAAAAACATGCAGCCTAGGTTAATTGGTGTCTCTAAATTGCCCTTAGGTGTGAATGTGAGTGTGAGTGGTTGTCTGTCTATGTGTGGCCCTGCGATGGACTGGTGACCTGTCCAGGGTGTACCCCGCCTTTCGCCCAATGTCAGCTGGGATAGGCTCCAGCCCCCCTGCGACCCTGTACGCAGGATAAGCGGTTGACGATGGATGGATGGATTTCATCACAACAGATTACAAACCCAAAAGACAAAAATGTCTGCAATGGTAGAGTCATAGCCACAATAGAGCCCAAGCTCCCCAGCTCTAATCTTACTAGTTCCATTCACTATCTAACTGGTTTCACCCTAGTCTTCAGACGGATACTGGTGGTGGGTACTTATGCACTGATTCCACTGGTACCAAAAGGCAACCAGAAACTGGCGACCCTCCGGTAACCAGGGAAATGCTCCCAAGACATTGTCTTCAACCATGTTCTCCGCCACACTAAGTGAAAACAACAAACAAGTTGGTCTCCTGTTGAGATCAACCACGTCAGCCTACAAAGGGATGCATGGCTCTTCAAAAATAATGTGGCTATACTCACAAGACACATGCGTGTTATGCCTCAAGATGGGTTTGCAAACTAAACAAACAGTCCCCAGTTTGTTTAGTTTGCTGCTCCCTTCAACAACCACCAAAAACAAACTCCACCAAAGAAACCGTCTGAACAGCGGGACAAAAAAACCTTTTGTGATACACAAAAACAAATCACCAAATACCAGACAATTCCTCATTTGACCCATTAGGCTGGAGTTAACCTTACCAAATGGGTTTGGATCCACATACTTCTTCAGGGAAACTGACAAAGAGGGAAAGTTAACACAAGTAAACAATGAGGTGTTGAAACCAGCAAACAATGTAAGCAATGCATGGATGTGTGGCATATGTGCTGTGTATGTGTTTCAAGATTTAAAACAGTGCCACAGCATAAATGTAAGCTGTAGGAAGAGAGAGACCTAACTGAATATATGAGCCAGCTTTTATAGCCCAATGGCCCAGGTGAACTCATTCCAGACCGGTCGGAACTGGGATTTTTCCCAATTTCTGACTTCCGACTTCAAAGTGTTCCAGGTGCGTGGTGGTGCGTGACGCCGAAAGGGAACGAAAACCATGGCTGACTGTGACAAAGTGGATACACAGTTGCACACTCAGCAGTGTTTTAGGTGTTACTTCAAAGGATGGCAGTTTAACTGCAACAACTGACATAAATAGTCTATATGTTACTAGTTCTGTGTACCCCTCTAGCTACATCAGTTGGTAACCCTCAATTCAGTCAATGTTGTAGATTACACTTCCTAATGTTTTGGCATTTTTAACAATAACTTGTTTGCAGAGAAGAGAAGATGACTTTATGAGATTATTTACTGTAGCCAGCTAGGCTAACTAATAGGCCTAACCTATTTCTACATCACTGTACATGCAGAACAGGTTTTACTATATGATCGTATATGTATTTTTAATTTAAATACATGCAAAATATTCTCTTCTGGTAAATGTCGGAGGTGATCTCTGTTATACATGAGTTTTCACAGTGAGAGTCAACAATGGAAAGATCCGAAATATATGATGAGCCCTTGGCAGTTGGCATTCCGGTCCTTCAGGAAGGTGAGAGAAAATAATAAATTATTACATATAAAGAACTTATTGTTATAAATATAGTATATGAAATTGTTTTTTCACAAGAAAAATATTTGCATTTATAGAAAGATGTAAAACAATTGCTGAATATCCTGTCTGCTAAAAATCTGAACAATTTGTGTGTTCAGGAAGCTAGTAATGGATTCATCAAATAGATGTGGATACTAAACAGCAAAATATGTCTTTTCTTTCATGTTTTTACCCTTTTTTTGTCTTGTCTTTGTCTTGTCTTGTTGGGGAATAAATCACATTCGCTGCTTCAACATTCTGCGACCCATGGTCTTGGGGAATCCTTTCCAGCTTCAATATTTGACCAGTCATAGTGGAGAAATCTTCAAAATGACATTGATTCTTTTTTTATTGTGCTATCAAAGCTAACAAGAGCTAACAAGTCGTTGCTGTATATGACCCAAATTTAGCTAACTGTTATAATAATAATAATAATAATAATAATCCTTATTTGTAGAGCACTTTTCAAAAACAAGTTACAAAGTGCTTTAACAAGTGTAAAGAATAATACAAAAAAGATAAGAGCATGAAAATTTAATATAAAATTAGTAAAATACAATAAAATAAAAGGGATAAAATAAAGTCAAATAAGATCGGGAAAAGCTCTCCTATAAAAGTATGTTTTAAGAAGGGACTTAAAAGAGTTCACCGACTCAGCCGACCTGATTTCCTCGGGCAGGCTGTTCCAGAGCCTCGGGGCCCTGACAGAAAACGCTCTGTCCCCTTTAGTTTTCAGTCGAGACTCTGGAACAGACAACAGACCTCTACCTGAGGAACTGTTATAGAAGTTATGTCACCTGTTGTGTTATGTTGTCATATCGTTTGACTTCGCTGTCTATTGTTACGTTACCAACACTCTTTATCTGACTGGAATTTAGCTCGTTCTCGTCAGTGGGCATTTGCTAATGTTATCTATTAAGATGGCTTACAGGTAAAGAAGCATTTCAAGAACAAAATGTTTTGACTGTGAAGCGCAATATTTCTACCCAAATCCCTTAAATTCTGATGTATAAATGAATATATTCGCGGTGGTCGTATGAATACTTCTTGCAGTCTTTCAGCTTGTAACCTTCTTTTTGGATTCTGAGCCAATTTAGACTTACTTAAAAGGGACAATATGTAGTTCTTAAATTAAATTAATCACTTTTTTGTGAACGGGTTGTAACATAAATATCACATAAAACCTCACATAAAAATGGACCACACGCCTGCCTTTTCGGTTGCTTGGAACAACCACTATACGCGGCTTCCTATGTGAAGAAATCGATTTTCCGAGAAGGAAACTCAGGTCGACTCCGCTGTCATAAGGACCAGAGATGGGGACTCGAGTTAGAGGCTCGGACTCGAGTGCGACTTAAGCCGCACACACAGTGACTTGAGACTCGACTCGGACTCGAGGTGCGGGACTCGTGAACAATGTTTATTTTTAGGAAGCGTCTGATGAGCTTGCCATTATTCCCCTCCCTCCGTTACCTATAACCTGCATACGTAACACGTAGCATCTGCTGCGTGCGGCCACACGTGAGAGAGGACAACAAACACCGGCAGCTGCTTCGCCATTCATCATAAACTTTGGCAGGCTGGCAGAGTGAGGCTGTAGACAGACAGTTTCACACAACAAGCTGGAACCTCAGGTTAAGTGCAGCGTTACAGTAATATTTTTATCAGCTTGAGGTTGAACTAATCCATGCTAATTACATGATGGCGTTGCATTTACTGCATTTAGCCGACGTGATACATCGGCGTTAGCTCGCCTGCTGCTTTTCAGTAACTAACATTACTATCTGTGTATCTTTCACCAGAGGCTCAGCAGTGTGAGCACAGCTAAATGTAACAAAAACGGTTAGTTAGCTGGACTGAATATTATAATTAGACTGTGTCCGTACTTTATAACAGTTAACGTTAGACCGTAGTAACTAACTTTATTGTAGTGTTAGTGGATGGGTCTTTGTCTGTGTTGTTGTCGCCGTCATTGCAGTAGCCAATTGTATATTATGTGGGTCACGTAAGTTACAGCGACTGAGACGGTATAGAAGTTGTGTACCAGAGTATCGGTAAAACGACAGTAAATCTAAAATTAACGTTACAAAGCAAACAGAGGCAAGTCCGAGCTAATGTAGCATTAGCTGGCTGCCAGCTAAATCAATATTTTGACATAACCAGTGGTACACAGCATAGTAATATGGGTCGCGTTAGCTGGTGAAGTAATGTGAAAGAAAAACAACTTTGCACAAAATAACGTTAGCAACTGCTCGGCGTTAGCCGGCAAGCTAACGTGACTCTCTCCGTGACTTTCTGATGCAAGTGTTTTCACCCCACATCTTCTGAATTTCATTTGGCCTGACAGGCTTAATCACATAAACCTTTATTGTTGTTTTGTATCCTTATGTGAGTTTGTGTTGGAGTCTGTGCTTTGCAGGGAGCCTGTTGTTTTATGTTGTTAGTGGACTGCAAGTCGTTAGCGCGGTGATATTGTTATAGTTGGAGAGAGGCTGCGGAGCGTGCTCAGGGCTACATCCCAACCCGGTGTCCTCACATAAGAAGCAGAATAGTGGCTGTTCCAAGCAACAGAAGTGTACCTCATTTTTAAGTGAGGTTACAGCCCATTGACAAAAAGGAAGTAAATTTTTATTTATTAATAAGTGATTTCACTGAACAACTGTATATAGTCCCTTTAAGCTTATTTTAAAATTTCTTTATGAACATAGGCTACGTAGTAATTGTTGTATTAATTGGTTTTGCTGAGGTGCATTCAAAATGTAATTTCCATTAAGTTTGGGTATTCACAATGTGCAGTAGTGAAACACACTGTGTACACACCATTGAAGAGGGATTCTTCTGACATGGTGTCGCATTTGTCTGATAGAGGAAAAGGAACATGTCAGAAGTGGGATTCGAACCCACGCCTCCAGAGGAGACTGCGACCTGAACGCAGCGCCTTAGACCGCTCGGCCATCCTGACGAGATATCTGTTATGTACACAATTTCAAACTTCTCTATATTTTGTTGGTTGAAAATTGCTTCTGTTGGTGTCTCGGCAGCAACAGGCTGGTTGCCGTTGGCGGGAGCGCGAGCAGCATGTTAAAGCTGTATCGCCTCGTTTCTCTAGGTCTACAGCTGCTTTAATCTAGATCAGACAGTCATAACGTAACACTACACACAATGTCCGTGTTTATAAAGAAGGTAAGCACTGCTTCCGCCACAATTGGGATAACTCCGTTCGAAGGAACGTTAAAGTTCCAAAGACATACCTTCGTGATTACTACGGACATAAAGTTATGTGTATATGAACATTATGACTGATCTAGATAAAGCAGTTGTAACTTTAAGGTTAACGTTGCAGCTTTAACATATGCTGCGCGGGCTATCATGGATAATGTTAATAATGAGTTCCCGGCGGTCGATCGCACGACACTTGTCCCGCTTCGACAACTTCAGACCAGACATGATGTCGCATTTGTTCGATGAGGAAAAGTTTCTTGTCAGAAGTGGGATTCGAACCCACGCCTCCAGAGGAGACTGCGACCTGAACGCAGCGCCTTAGACCGCTCGGCCATCCTGACAGTAAGTGCAAGACAGACACTACCCCTGTATTATTTGAATAACAGACAATACCAAGTTCTGTCAGAGGCTCTGCAGCAACAGCGGAACAACATTCCTACATGGCTCTCTTGCTACCTCTGCTGGCGTTTTTTTTAACGACTCATTTGCTGGACAAAACCTAAAAATGAATTTTCCATGATTAGGGAATGACAACAGAAATCGTATAAATATCTAACTTTAACGTTATAGTTGATATATCTGTTGTGCTTAGTCAGATAGCAGCAAAGTTTTAATGGACAGACCAGGTTCCCCCTCCGGACTCTGGACTGAGGACACTGACAAAGTGTAAAATTGTGATTCGTAGCCACTTACAAATCCATCCATCCATCGTCAACCGCTTATCCTGACTGAAGTCAAGCCAGCCTCCACTTCGAAAACGACAGTCAAGCCAGCCCTCGCGCTGTTTTGCGATGCGTGTTTTTTCTAGGCATTACGGTAACATCGTGTCGCAGCACATTTCAAAATAAAAGGGCGCTTCTGCTGAACATAATGCAATTGATGTGGCAGAAACGATTGAATAAATAAATAAATGCTTAAGACAACACAAGTATCTAAAGAAAATATTACATTCTGACAGAAAGCTTACTAAATTCAGCCAAAATTCGAATTTGGTATATTATTTGGACTTTAATAATTAATTAATGTTATGTTTATTTTATTTTATATTCATTGATATTCTAGTTCTTTGTAAAGGAAAAAGTTGCACTCCGCTCTAAATCTTTTAGTTCACTCGTTACACTATGGTTACACATAGTGATTTGCACTGGTCACATCATGTAATGACTCAGATCATTACGGTGCCGACATGCAGCAATCACTTAACGTGGAAAAACACTGCTGGATGGTGGCGAGCGCAAAAAAGAAACAATGTTGCCTTCAGGCTCCCACCACAAGCTTCTACATCCGAGGGCAGTGAATGTAAATCGACACCCACCTGTACAAACATGTGCCAGCTAAAGGTAACAAGCGAACATAATATAAAGATACAGTAATTCACATAAGAGTATCTACACTAGTGTTAATTGCTGGAGTATGCTAACTATCTCCACAGTATTAAAAACAGCAGGGAGTAGGCTATCCTAATATTCCACTTAGGCTATTCGTGGTCACAGACCAGCCCGGTCTGATTCATCATAAAATTGTAATAATGCTAAACACACATTTTGATGGAATTCTGATTTAAATAAAATAATTTTGTATGACCTCTGAAATATCCAACAGAAAAAACTCCTCAGATGTCACGTGTACTCGACCCTTGAATTAGATATTTCCTACCGCATACGGTACGTAAAAGCAGCACAACAGGCTACAATGGGCTGTTTGCTTTGGTTTGCTCACGAGCGCTGGGTGAAGCGGTCGGGTGCAGAGCTGCGGGAGGGAGCGGACAAACGTCAACAGACAGCAGTTTGTTTGTACCGTGTGCACAAACCCGAAAACACCGAGAAACATACAGAAGAATGACTGTTTAAATCTCATGGAAAAATAAAAAGGTCCTTCAGCTGATCCTACACGTTTACAATGTTTATCTTCAATTGTTCATCGAGAAAATATACATTTTATATATATATATATATATATATATATATATATGTGTGTGTATGTATGTGTATATATATATATAAACCAATTATTGGTTTTTTTAAAACATTTTCCGAGCTTTAATTAAGTGAGTAAATGATGATTACCTGATAACACTATAGCCTACTATTGGCTACCTTTTTATTTTGAGGGGCCACATGTCGGAAGTCCACTTTGTAGCCTACCTAGGAACGCATCTTCACTATAAGTGCTCCTCCACATACTTTCGTTTTGTAAATCCGTGCGCAAACTGAGCACATGACTTTTGGTCTTTGCACACCGAAATTTCTACTCAGAGATTTCCTGCTGGCCACACGTAGCGTATAGAAAGGACATCATAATATCCTACTGGGGGAAACAGGTGAAAAATACAGAAAACGAGACAATCTGTAGATGAACCTTAGTAACCTGTTCTCTTTATACCACCATACATAGTCTAAGATATTTTTAAGACAACAAGCCAACTCATCCTTGCCTGGGAATCTCACTTCTCCCGCTCCTCGGTGGTTAACCAAGAAGTCGTGTGCACACACTTCTTTGTAATTACCTGCTACGTGCCAGCGTGCAGTGGCAGGCGCATTTTGCACCCAGTCCTGTTGTTTCCAGGACGCTATAAAAGAGCCGCCTCTTCACTGACAGTCACAACAGTGAGTCGTTTGACACTGAACATACTCCACCAGCACACGAAGAAGCACATCAATTGAACAATGGATCCCTGCGACTGCTCCAAGAGTAAGTGTTAACTGTTATGTCTTGTCTCAACATTTCTCATGGTTAGAGACCAGACTATTTGTCATTTTTGGACAATGTGAAGCTATCTGGCTTAATTTGTTGTCTTCCAGGTGGAACCTGCAAGTGCGGAGCATCCTGCGCTTGCACAAACTGCTCCTGCACCACCTGCAAGAAGAGTAAGTCTGACATCTTTACACCGATAACATGACGTATTGTGTTGGTATTTAATCTTGACCCAGTCAGAGGGACTACTGGATGCAATATATCTGAATTGCTTAAGCTACATTTCCCCCTTCACCCTCGATAGCATTTTATATTTCATTAGCACTGTAACAGTAGAATACTCATGAGGTAGAGTAAAAATTCAGTCATTTATGTTGACGCTGTAGTGTGCAGCATATCTGCCTCCAACCAGCTGCCCAAGAGGCTGTTAATTGGCTTAATTAGCTGCAGCGTAAAGGTGTAGGCTAAATTCTAGTTCACGGCACCAAGTTGACCAATCTGTGCCCAATGGATGATTTGACTTGGTGTCTTACTGTCCATGTTCGGGTACTTGGGCTGGCATCAGCTGTGAGATCAGCACTCTTTTCTTTTCTCACTAACGAACTGTTTCTCTTGTTGCAGGCTGCTGCTCATGCTGCCCATCAGGCTGCAGCAAGTGCGCCTCCGGCTGCGTGTGCAAAGGGAAGAAGTGCGACACCAGCTGCTGTCAGTGAAGAGCCTGCAACATCAGCGCTCTACTGCCCTTGTGATGGCGCCTGTGTGAACAACTAATGACTAACTGCAAATGTCTACATAAAATGTATTTTGTACTCGTCTCAGCGTTGCAATAAATTGATTTCCTTAACGTGGATGTGTTGTCTTGGTTTTGGCTTAAAGTGGTCTTACGTGTAGGGTTTCAAGCCTCGGCATAAAATGAGCTGTGCAGTGTAAAGTCATCTAACACAATGGTTCTCAAAGTGGGGTCCGGGGTCCCCAGCAAAAAGTGGAATAATTTATTTTCGTTATAATTCCATCCATAAGGAACAATGACAGAATATGTATGACTACTTGGGTCAAAGGTTTCATACACTTTCTGTAATATAATATCCAAAATTCTATCACAATGGGGGTGCGCGGTCTAATTTGTGTGAGTTTAGGGGTTCTTGATGTGAAAGTTTGAGAACCACTGATGAGAGGAAACTACTGAATGTAGCTTTACTCACAAAGCCTAGGTGGTTGAACTGCAGTTTCCAGGCTACAGTCTGTTGCTTGGTTAGGACAGATCTGGTCATATGGAGTGAAAACTCACAGAGCAACGCCATTATATAATACAGCATGTACAACTGTTTTCTCTGTTATACCAGGTTATACAACACAGATGGAGCATCACAGTCGTGTGTGTATGTTTACTACAACACACAGAGACCTTTAACCTAAACTGACTGGATCTCTGGGCCTGTGTTTGTCAACCTTGTAATGAGCGTACTCTTGTGCCTTTGGATAGCTCTCCAAATAAATAGAAAACAGCAATTGTTAGAATATACTTGCTCCAAATTAACTAAATATGTCCTCTACATGCCTGCCAAACAAAAGTGACCTAATTCTCTGTGGATGTTTCATAATAAAACCTTACCGGTGACAAAAACATGTCACAATTAATAAGTGATCTTGCTCTTTTCACAAGTCACAGGCCAAATTGATAACATCAGTAATAACTTCATTCTATTTTAGGGAACTGGAATTGTGCATGATGACTCACCAGTCACTAGACATTTAAATGGGACTGAGCCATCTCTAACGTTACTAGTACTATAGTTCCACCTGGGCCTTTTCTGTCTTGACAATTTAAAATCTCAAAAGAGAAAAAAATAGTACTGTCAGGACCGTTTGGCCTTTAAAACAGCGCATTGATGGGTTTGAACTGTGTTTTTGGAGAACTGACTTTCAGTTTTTATGAGAAATGACTTTTACCTACTTATTTTAGTGTTTTGCTGCAATATGCACTGAAATCACTGTAAGCTGTAGTTGCATTTGTGTGTAACCATTAACCATTTTCAACAAAGTTCTGTTCCTCACGAGAGAAAGAAAAGCCTACATCTGCAGCCCTAAATACTTAGAATTTTAGATCAGCTGTGGCGGAGTTCTGGTCCAGTCTACAAAACACATTGTTCTCCTAATTTGTCCTGTACGTTTGTGACCCACATTACGGTTCTGACCTGCCAGTTAGGCGCCGACCTACATTCACCCATATTCTTGATCACGAATCACTGACAGAAAACCTCAAACGTCTGTCTCATACTGTACACATTATAAATATTACAAATAGTAAATATTAATCCTCTTATTACAGTTAACTGTAAATTGACGTCGTATGCAATTTTATAAAGATTTCTGAATTTTATTTCACTTCAGATCCTAATTGAAAATATGTCTCTTTTATAAAAAAAATGATGTTAGCAAACCTTTAGTAAATTCAGAATCATTATAACATAGCTTCAGCTGCTGCTGTCTACGTAAAAACTTTAACGATGGCTCTGTTCTGGTCAGGTCTCCCAGTGAGCTGTGACAGTGTGACAAAGAACCAGCATGAACCAGGACGCTGAAACTGAGAGAAGCTGCAGGTCTTCACATTTGAGGATGGAAACTGAGAAAGTTTGGCATTTATTTCTTGATAAATTACTTCAATGATTGACTGAATCTATTAACTATTGCCAATTATTTTTTAGACAGTCACTTCAGCTTGAGTAAGTTCACATACAAATTCCCTTTAGAATAGTCTCACTGATTAATCTGTCATCATTGACATTTTAAGAAGGGTGCACCAACACATATTTTCAAAACCTCATTTTCAGCACCTGAAGACTTTTGCAGGACTTGCAGGACACCACGGTGAATATCACACCAAGACAAAACGCTTTGAACAGGGTACCCGCGGGGTCTTAAAAGTATTAAAAAAGTCTTACATTTAATATTCTAAAAATAAGTACATTTCATTTACAAAGCATCAAATTTAATTTACAAAGGTCTTTTTTCTTGTCCTTTTGTAGGATTAAATAAATGCCAAAACGTCATAAATAAACACTTTTTGTGTGTGTGACTTTACAATTTACTCTGTTTGGTGTGAGGTGGATGTTATACGGCAGTACAGGTAATGTTACTGTTCACGTCAGTGTTTAGCTTTACTCTCTGGACTGGAGTGTTCGCGGTGCACAAGCTCCGGCATCCAAACTCTGCTCTCGGGGAGAGGAACAGAGAGCAGCGCTGCAACCTTTGGACAAATAAACACCTGTAGTCGGACTGGATTATGCTCAACAACGCCGTTTACTCGGGGGAGTAGCTCGGAGTTAACTAATATTCAAAAATATTACATGTTGCAAAAGTTTTAGTTTTACTTCGACATGCAGCCTGTTTTTTACCATCAATCTGAATTCAGGGGGCATTCAGTGAAAATATAAGACATTTTATAGGGCTTTAATTTTGTAACTCTACATCAGAAAGCTCTGATACTGACTGAGGGATGCTATTTCTGGGAAGTGAAATGAGTTGGTGGAAACTGCAGGTTTTCTTTTTAGAAAGACATGGATAAGCGAGTTTGGTGTGGAGAACCTGACTGACTTGCACAGAGTCCTGATCTCAACCCATAGAACACCTTTGGGATGAATTAGAGCGAGACTGTGAGCCAGGCCTGCTCGTCCAACATCTGTGCCTGACCTCACAAATGGGATTATAGAAGAATGGTCAAAAGAGATTTATGGATTAATATTTTCTGAATATTAAAATTCATAATTTGGTATTAATTCTCACAAATTTATTAAAACAATGTAGTCATGCTACACTATATTAAACCCTACGGATTAAGAATAGGATTTCATTAACTATCTTGTGTACATGTAAAGGCAAGCGTCCTAAAACTTTTGCAACATAGTGTATTACGGATCTTCACCAAGGGTTTTCTTTTTACATCCATCTGAAATCAGCAAATTCAGTGAAAATATTAGACATTTTCAAGGGCTGTAATTTCAAACTAAACATCAGATTGCTCTGATATTGACAGAGGGACACCCTGAGGTGGTCTGCTATCACTGTGAAGTGAAATGAGTTAGTGGAAACAGAAGGTTTTCTTTTTATACGAGTTCAAATCTTGGCTGAATTTATTAATCTTTCTGTCAGAATGTAATATTTTCTTTAGATACTTGTGTTGTCTTAAGCATTTATTTATTTATTCAATCGTTTCTGCCACATCAATTGCATTATGTTCAGCAGAAGCTCACTTTTATTTTGAAATGTGCTGCGACACGATGTTACCGTAATGCCTTTAAAAAACACGCATCGCAAAACAGCGCGAGGGCTGGCTTGACTGTCGTTTTCGAAGTGGAGGCTGGCTTGACTTCAGTTTATCCTGCATAACGTTAGGCAACAGGGTCGCGGAGCCAGGCAGCGATTCAAAACGCAATTTACACTAAGATGGAGAACAAAGTTTTGGTTTTGTAATTACGATGTTGCACGCGTGAAAGAAAATGTGTGTAAAAACCGACACAGACCGGATCCTTCAGAGATGATGTCGCAGTTGTTTGATGGAAAATGTTCTTGTTAGAAGAGGGAACCCATGGAGACTGCTACCTGAACCATAGGGCATCCTACTTTAGAATAGATCATTGACATCAATCACCCACAACATATACTTCTACAATGTCCTCTATGTTCATCGCACTGGATCAGCTTCACTCAGTGCTGGGCAACAACAGCGTCTCAACTTTAGACATGGCTCTCTTGCTCCCTCTGGTGGTGTTTTAGCTGCAGTGGCACAGACACCTGCCCTCAGTTGCAATCAGTTGTCAGCAATAGGTTTATTTCTGAATCAGTAACTCACACATTCATTTGACTGCTAAAGGGGGACAGAGGTTTTGGAAATTGGCCTTTGCTTGCTAAGTGAAGCACTTTGTAACTTTGTTTTTATAAGTGCTACAGAAATAAAGATATTATTATTATTATTATCACGGATACTTTTAAACCTCCACCAATTGTTGAATACGCTTGTTTCTGTACTTTAGTTTTCTAATAATTTCATAAAGAGGAGTTTTCCAAAGAAGGTTAACGTTAAAGGCAACTGGACTGGTTAAAGATATTAGAAGATGTTTCGTCCCTCATCCGAGAGACTCCCTAGTAGGGAAACTTAGCTAACCTCTGTGGGGTCATTTGCCAGGATATTCGATACAGCTGGTTCGTTAGTGCTCCTGGCTGTTGTAATGACAGTCGTTACGGTCATTAGGACTACCTTAGGCCAAGACTGAACGACCATGGCATCTCACCTGAGGCCAATAGGTTACGTTTGTTTAGTTTCCTGGGAAGTGATGAAAGGACAGCATTGTAAGTGGGGGATAAGTGGTGGTGCAGAACCCCTCCTCTGTTCAGCGATGGCTTCTCAACCCAGGTGAACGACTTCCTTGAGACCTCTTTCAAACCATCCATCTTCTCTGTCTAAAATGTGCACCTGGTGGTCCTCAAACGAGTGTCCTCTGTCCTTCAGATGTAAGTAGACTGCAGAGTCTTGACCTGAAGAGTTGGCCCTTCTATGTTGAGCCATGCGTTGTGTAGTGGTTGTTTAGTCTCCCCAGTATACAGGTCTGTGCATTCCTCACTGCATTGGACCGCATACACTAGATTGCTTTTCTTGTGTTTGGGTGTGCGGTCTTTGGGGTGGACCAGCATCTGTCTTAGTGTGTTCTTGGGTTTAAAAAACACAGGGATGTTGTGTTTGTTGAAAATCCTCCTGAGTTTCTCTGATACTCCAGACACGTATGGAATCACAATGTTGTTGCGTTTGACCTTCTTTTCCTCCTCCCCTGTAGTTTTGTTCTTCTTGGATCCAGGTAATATAAGGTCCATTTGGGGTATCCACAGGCTGTAAGTGCCCCCTTCAGCTGTTTCTGTTCCCTTCTCTCTGGCTTGGGCCCTTGTTGGTATGTTGTCCGCTCTGTGGTGCAGTGTTCTCATGAGCCCTAGCTTATGCTCCAGTGTCCACAAGGAGTTTATAAAAAATGTAGTAGTAATGTTTATTAAGCTCTCCTTCTCGTCCCTGCAGACGGCGGTGAGGAAACTCCTGGTGGACAAATCTGAAAAACTGAAGAATGGGGAGGGATTAGCAACTGTGTCGCAAGAAGGAGCTGTGTTGTGGTATAATGTTACATAAAGTCTGTTGCTTTATGGTTTGTCACTTGATTGGATTTTTGCTCTGTTTCTTGGTTGAAAAATTATTGGAACAAACTGTTACAGCACTACATGTAAGAACCAAAGACAATCTTTACCTTAATCCTATTTATTTCTGCCTAATGACTATTGACTTTTGATATGATGATGCTGATATGAAACTTAAGTATGGCTTCTTAAAGTGCATACATTAGGCTTTCTTTTGTTTTAGAGTATGCGTACTTACAGTATTTACAATAACGACAATAGACGTGAATACAGTAGGGACACAGGCTTGAAGGCTATAAGGGAATATAGGAGTTTGTATTGTGATTATTGTAGCAGTATTATTTCTAAATGTGAGTGGGCAATTGTTAAATAGTTTCAGTTCATATAGATAACATTTGTACATTTGTGCTTGTATTATTTTTTCTTCCTATTTTATTTGTTGCTGCATCACTTATCTGCTCAGCCAAGGTTTTTAAAATGCTGATGCGAGTAAAGTTTAATCTGCAAGTTTCAGCAATTAAACTGCTGCTGAGCTATGTGTACGATGAAGTGTTCTTATAAGGTCTCCACACACACAGGTGATTCACAAGAACATAACTTCATTTTCTTCTGGAAATGGTAATTAACCAAATGGATTTTAGGTTTCAGACCTATATCACTGAAGAATACAGAAAGAAAACCCACTTTTACATTAAAGGTTCAGTGTGTAATATTTCTGAGGATGTATTGACAGAAATGCAATATAAGATCCATAACTATGTTTTCAGTAGTGTATAAAGACCTTACATAATGAACTATTATGTTTTTATTACCTTAGAATTAGACATTTATATTTACATTATGAAAATAATTCTTACAGTTATATTTTGACTAAAAGGGGATTGGAAACAGTGCAGAAAAGTAATTAACAAACAAAAAACAGCAACAGATTTTGTGAGATCACATAATTTGCAACAAGCATACTTGACAACAGCATAAATCCAGTGTTTTTAACCCTGCACACATAACTCAGGACCCTGATGGTTTTCATTTTAATTAATAATAAGGTACAAAAAACAGCTGTAATCTAGACCAGGAGAAGGGAATGAAGGCAGAAGGAAACATCTTAATTTGGCCATTCAGTAAAGAAATACAAGAAATGAAATGGTACAGAAGAGGAACACAAACAAAAAGCAAACAATCCATCTAGAGGCTGTTGTGTTTCTGTGCATTTCCATGTGGGCGTGTACTGCCAGGCATAATGCAATGTCAGAAATGCTCAAATCTGACTAATAGTGGCTTTAGGGTAATTAAACTAACACTGTTTAATTCCTTTGTCGATGGGGATACAGTCATCCTGCAAGATACAACTATCATTCAAATAGAACTTATGTGCATATACAAGAAATTGTTATTATTGTGTTATAACACTGCTGTAATACTTAGCAGTTGCTTTCATTTTGGTGGTAACCTTATGCATTTTGTTTTGATCAGGTCCCATTCCTTTACACTCAGACAGGTCAGCTCATCCTCTCGCATTCAGTATGGCCTATTTCAGTATTTACAATAACGACAATAATAATAATAATAATAATAATCTTTATTTGTAGAGCACTTTTCAAAAACAAGTTACAAAGTGCTTTAACAAGTGTAAAGACAATAATACCCAAGAGACAATAATACAAAAACAATACAAGATAAAAGCATGAAAACATTGAAAAGACTAAAATACACGTTTAAGATAAATATATTTTATATATTAGTATAAATACAATAAAATAAAGGGGATAAAATAAAGTCAAATAAAATCGGGAAAGGCTCTCCTATAAAAGTATGTTTTAAGAAGGGACTTAAAAGAGTTCACTGACTCAGCCGACCTGATTTCCTCGGGCAGGCTGTTCCAGAGCCTCGGGGCCCTGACAGCAAACGCTCTGTCCCCTTTAGTTTTCAGTCGAGACTCTGGAACAGACAACAGACCTCTGCCCGAGGATCTCAAGGCACGTGCTGGTGTGTATGGGACTAAAAGTTCAGAAATATAACAAGGCGAGAGGCCATGAAGAGCTTTAAAGTCAATTCTAAAACATACTGGGAGCCAGTGTAATGAAGCTAAAATAGGAGTAATGTGGTCATATTTCTTTGTTCTGGTTAAAAGCCCGGCAGCTGAGTTCTGGACAGTCTGGAGTCGATCAATAGATTTTTGGGTTAAACAGGTGAAAAGGCTGTTGCAATAATCCAGGCATGATGAAATGAAGGCGTGTAAAATGGTCTTGGTGTCCTTAAAAGTTAACAAAGATCGAATTTTTGCTATATTTCTAAGTTGATAAAAACATGATTGAACAAGCTTTGTGGTGTGCTGCTCGAAATTTAAATTACTATCAAACCAAACACCAAGGTTCTTTGCCACAGGCTTAATGTGATTTACTAGGGAACCAGCAGATGGCAGTATTTGATTTGCCATCTGATGGGACCCAATGACCAGGATTTCTGTTTTGTCTGAGTTCAGCTGGAGGAAATTATTTGACATCCATTTTTTAACTTCACAAAGGCAGTTATTAAGTGAACTCAGCATTCCAGGGTCTGTGGCTCTGACGGGCAAGTATATTTGTGTGTCATCATCATAAATATGAAAAGAAATGCCATGTTTATGGATAATATCTCCAAGGGGAAGCAGATACAAGGAAAACAAAATGGGTCCTAAGACCGACCCCTGAGGCACACCATATTTAACTGGACGAAGAGACATAGTTGTTTACAGACACGCAAAACTTCCTATTTGACAGGTAGGATGAAAACCATTCTAGGGCAGTACCAGAGATCCCCACCCAGTGCCTCAGTCTGTCTAACATGATGTTGTGATCAATGGTGTCAAAAGCAGCGCTAAGGTCCAGGAGTACAAGGACTGAGCACATGCCATCATCAGCAGACATTAAAAGGTCATTGGTGACTTTAAGCCCGGGCAGTCTCAGTGCTGTGGTACTTCCTGAAACCAGACTGAAACTTTTCAAATAATTTGTTATTTTCCAGTACAGTGAGCAGCTGTTTGGACACAATTCTTTCTAGAATCTTTGCAATAAAAGGCAGTTTTGAAATTGGTCTAAAATTATGTGGGAGGTAGGGATCTAAACCAGGTTTCTTTAAAAGTGGGTTCACGCAAGCCTTTTTAAAATAATCAGGGACACAACCAGTAGATAGGGAGCTGTTGAAAACAGAGATCAAATGGGGCCCAACAGAATCTATAACTTTCAGTAAAAACTTTGTAGGTATTACATCAAGTGGGCTGGAGGACACTCTCATTTGTGATACTGTTTTTAAAAGCTCAGACAAGTCAATGGGATAAAACTGGTTAAAACTCTCTTGTTGCTGTTGAGTTAATTAATAAATCCTTCAGACAATAGACGTGAATACAGTAGGGACAAAGGCTTGAAGGCTATAAGGGAATACAGGAGTTTGTATTGTGATTATTGTAGCAGTATTATTTCTCAGCGCATGTTAATAAGGTCCAGTAATTACAGGGGTCTATTTCTTGTGGACCACCACAGTGGCATGTCCCTTCACGTTCTTCAGCCTGTCAGAGTCAAAGTCCACCAGGAGCTTCCTCACCCCGGCCCGCATGGGTGAGAACGAGAGTTTTGCAGACACCTTCTGGCCTGGCAATATATCACCACTAAAAAAGAAAAGAAAGAGAGAGAAAAATTAATACTTGAGTTTTATTTTACTTCATTTTTGAGGTCCTGCCAGGAAATTAAAGTATTGGACATTTTGATGTGTTGTTGCTGATCCTCAGGGGACCATGAATAGTTTATAAATAGCTTGTTTCACTCTGGACGTGTTAGACAACAAGGCGGACTGATCAAACAGTCTTCCCTTGCCTGTCATTGTCTCGTAGTGAAGGTGGATGACTCAGTACTTACTTAACATTGATCTTAGTGGCAGACAGTAGGCCGGCCCCCTCCACAGTGAAAACACCACCCTTCAGAGGAACTGGTAGAGGATTGGTGAAGGAGAAGTAGGCTGTCACTTGTTTCTGTACAGTAACCCTCCCAGGCACCTGAAAGAAAGAGGAGACTGCTGTAAGTTCTATGGGACTATATAAAGGTACAAATCACAGCGTAGGACACCATGCTTTCCAGTCCTAAAACACAAAACATCAAAAGGCTTCCACTAGACAGGAAAAGTAGTACCACAGAGCCACAGCAACTGAACATAGGAACTAGCTATGTCTGTTTTGATTTTTTTACTGCTTCTTAAGAACGGAAAAGAGAAGGATTTAAATTTTATTACAAATTTCACATTTAAGGAAACAACAACACGAGCCTTTGTGATATCTGGAAATACTACCCACAGAACAGGGAGGAACAGCACACACAGCAGACAAACTAAATTTAGACCCTGGTTCCTTGAGTCAAAATGCAGGTACGGTTCCTGTATTCCTAAAATGGGTCCTGGGCTCCTTGAAAAGTTAATACAGCCTGGTGTGATGTTACACAAACTTAAACCAGGCATTGTCACAGCGGGACAATTTAAAAGCTACAATCATTTTGATGTTAAATTACAAAACAGCTGAAAACTGCAGTGATTATTAATTATTTTTATCCCCATGATTGTCATTTTCTTCAACACTGAGACAACAACCTCTAGGAATAATGTGTGGGATGTTTCTCATGTACACTAGTCTGCTAGCTCCATTTATTTAAACTGAGATTGACTGAGCACCTGTATACTTATATAGTCCATAGTTTTATTCTAACCAATCCTCCTTTTTTTTTAGACAGCCCAAAAAAGATGCTTTCCAACCATAAAAATGCGTTCATGGTCCAACTATGACCTCTGGGCGTGCCCACCTGTACGAGCACTTCAGGCAGGCTCAGTGAGATGTTGGCTATTGTCATGATGGGTTCGTTCTCCTCTGGAGCCTTTAAGAGCGCTTTCACCCTGATCAGATGATGCTCAGAGACACACTTGACATAGTCGTCATAGTGCAGACGCAGCACTTCCTTGTGGGCTGAAAACACACACCACACACACACACACACACACACACACACGCAGCATTAAACAGAAAAAATGATACATCATGCTGCTGCAAAATAGGGAGAACAGGATGTGTGTAGGTAAGACACAGCAGCACTGTTGTTTTACAGTATGTCTACACACCAGAGGCCTTTGTGTGTTTATTTGAGCTACTAACCTTTGTGAGCTGGAACTGTTACACTGACCGTTTGTCTCTTGCACTCCTCTAGGTGGAGAGAATTGTAAGTTACCGCCATGGCCACCATGGTCAGCTGAGCATGAGTGTCTCTGCCTCCTTCATTCCTCACCTGGAGACAGAAAAGATTCATCATCACTGAATTTACAGAAACAGATACAGACTACACTCAGAAAGCAGCAGCCCCAGATTCACTGTGTGTGGAATAACTTCACCAGGTCTGAGCCCTCCGTACCTTAACAATCACATCAAAGTCTGTCCCAAATACAGGTTTAGCATGCTTGATTGACAGCTGCAGTTGTCCTGGTTCTGCTTTCTTATTGGTCAGCACTGTGAGCCGGTGTCCTGCTTTCTCGTACACCTCTCTTTCCTTCTTGGAGCCTGTGGAGAAGATGTTGGGTATGTGTCAGTAAATTCTACACATGAGCCTAAACAGATGTTTAACAGTTTAGCATCACAGCGTTACATAATGCTGCAGCTTCGGAGCGTCCATCAGTTACATTATCAGTCAATGTTTATTTCATACACTGTATGTTATAGTCAATAATGGTTTATTATTATGGCTGCTTTAAACTTCTGCAAACATTATTCTGTCTACTCCTGTGTCTAAGACTTTCCAGCTCACCTTCAGGATATTTGTAGTGTAGAGTGACATCTTCTCTGTGGTCACCGTGAACACTTTTGGTGCTGATGTTCTTCCCCACACTCTCCTGGTCCACTCTGATCTGTAGCAATAATGATGTTCATCATTATCATTAAGTATTTTTGATTCTTAAAGATGGTTCTGTTTAACTTGAGAAAATAGGAATCTCAACAACAAATCTGATTTTATTTTAACCAAAATAATCTCTGCCTGAGTCCTGTTTTTGAAGAACTGAAATCAGTCAAAACAAAAGTCACCTTCTGCCGTTGGCCATTTTGTTTGACGATCCAGTAGATGATGTCAGCGTTGACCTCAGCGAATACAAATGGAGCGTCGTACTTTATTCCTAGATTTCCCTCCTTGATGGCAGTCACCGGACACGGACCACAGCAAAACTCACCTGAAGGGCAAAAGTTGTGCATCATTGGATAGTTGCTGACAGAAATCAAGCATCAGATTTTTTAGTTTCATTACAGCCCGATAGGAAACATCAACCAGCTTTGAATCCAAAGTGTCACAATTATATGATACCAAAGAAAGCCAGCAGTGCCACTCCTGAGAACAGTTTATAGGGACAACGGGTAGGATGAACATTTTTTAGTTTTCACTGTGGATAAGGCGAGAAATGTCTTGTAAAACATGGCAAGACAGATAAGTACAAGAAAGAGGTGAATAACAGAGATTAAGCAGGAATGAGGAATGTACCATCACTCCGTTCTTGAGGGGTGGAGTCCAAAACCTGCCAGCCGTCATTTGCTTTGGGGAGATCGTCTCTCCTCATCCAGGACTCGACCCAACAGTGGAAGTTCCTGAAATCAGAGAGGAGACGAGAGAAAAGGCACCACATTACAATAGATAATGTAATGTCTGCTGCAAAATGTGTGTGTGTGTGTGTGTGTGTGTGTGTGTGTGTGTGTGTGTGTGTGTGTCCTACCAGCTACTGTCTTGTCTGTCTTTTCCGTCTATGTGCTCCAGACTTTCAGTCAGCAGGAAATCTAAAGAGAGGTTTCCATCGACATCATGGGCTGAAGAGAAGTTGGTGATGAGGCGTGTTGGGATTCCCAGACAGCGCAGCACTGTGACGATAACACACCTTCAGACTGGGACCATTCATTCCTTTGTTCCTACCTACTTTTCTTTATTTCCTTTCCTTTTTTTACATTTGGCTTTAGTCTGCTGATACTAAGGTTTTAGAGTATTGGACACACACTTTATGCTAAGCTAAGTTAGCTGGCTGCAGCTACATATTTACCATAAAGATATGAGAGCGGTATCAGTCTTCATGGCTAACTCTGAATGAGTGAATGAGCATATTTCCTAAAATGTTTAATTAGACCTTTAAAAACATGCCTTATACAGTATATCTACTCCCAAAACACTTGATTTTTCAGATTTCTGACTATTACGCTTTGGGATCCTTGAATCATGCAGCAGTGAAATCGGTGAACACCTCACCTGTGCAGGTGACGCCAGCAAACACCCAGCACTGGCCATATTTGACTGCACTCGTCCCGGCCTCGCTCCACTGTTGGAGGATCGGCACGCTGCCGGTCCATCGATGCGGTGCGACTCCGTCAGAGTATGGCTCGTGCCAGCGACCGCGCAACACACCCCTGTCATCATTAGAGTTCACCTGGACAGGTGGAGACAACAAGTCGAGGAGACATCTTTACAGCTGTGAATCACTGCATGACAAAATGTGTATAGGATCGAAAATGTAGGGATCATTTGTCTATCAAACAGTAAGGCAAGTATTATGACAACGCCTTCCTGTAGTTTCTAGTGATGAAGATTTAATTTCTATGTTGAGTTTCCTGGGAAAGACCTACCTAGGACTCCAGGTTGAATGGAAAGCTTTCATGAACTGCACATTGGTTGGATCACTAAAGTATCATATTTGTTAACCTTGGACAGAGAAAACTAAATGCAAGTGTTTATTTCTTAAACTGTTGTTAAACTGTCAGTATTGTTTCAGCAGCGAGTAGAAGAGATCGTCACCATTGCAGTTATTATCCTGCTGACATAGACGGGGTCAGATCTGCGCTCAATGTCCATCTCAGAGTTTTTCAAGGCTTCCTTGGAGTTGTCCAAGACTTCAAAACAGATGTCCATCACATAGTCCTCAAACTAAGAGAGAGACAGAGAGTAACAGAGAGATGGAGAGAAAACATGAGAAGGACCAAAGAAAAGAAAAGCTTGGGTGTGGACCAGGAGAGCTTTTTAAAATCAATTTTTTTCAAATCACATTTGTTACTCATTGGTGTGTCTGTTACACCACCAGCTGTCTGTCTATCTGCCATGTTTGCCTGCCTGTTTGTCTTCCTCTCTGCCCTCCCAGTGAGCTGTGAAGGGACAAGCCCTTGTTTGTGTGGTTTGGTTACATTCTGACACCTTCCGTCCAGAAGTTTCCTCCGTCCGCCAACCAGATTTCCTGATCCAGCCAAAGCCCCCGAGTCTCCGCTGTCACACTGATGTGACAATTCACACAGGCCACCTACCGGCCTGACAGACACAGACATACATAACCCATTCACACAATGTGTGTGTGTGCGTGTGTGTGATTTACCTGTCCAAAATTCCAGGGAAGACTGTTTATATTATCCCAGGATCCCATGTAAATGATTCCATCTTCATTCATTACATACTCTTGGAGCAGACTTTCATCAGGGAGGTACACCGCATCATCTGGTACACACACACACACACACACACACACACACACACACACACACACACACACACACACACACACACAAAAGAGTCTCATCATGTCAATGGAATAACAAACATTAACATTCAACACAGATCACAATGAATGCAGACGTTTTGTTTCCTGATTAGATGCTCTATATTAGAAACTTGGCAACAACATCAATTCAGAATATGGTATTTTTTGATGATGTTGGTGGAAAATATCAGAATGGCAAAGCTTAAGTCTCCCATAAATGCTGTCAGGCTGATATGTGGTGATGGGGACCTGTCATGGTTGCACCAAACAGGTGAGGGGATAAGGGTAGAAACTCCTGCTGAGTAATGGAGATAACACATCCAGTTTGTTTTGCTTTTTGTTTCTGCTGAGTGACTGAATCAATTCACATGTTCGATTGAGGAGCTGCGTGATTAAGTTTAAAAGCTGCAGTACGTGACTGTGCTTAGTCTGACCTTGGAGTCTTGGAGAAAGCACATAGCAGAGTGTGTGTGTGCATGTGGCTTTATGATTTACCTTTGCACCAAGGGTTAAAGAGCAGATGGAAACTATTTTTGTCGGTCCTCTCTACAATGCGTCCGTCTGGTGACATCATCAACACAGCCAGATGGTACTGGCCAATGATGGCGTCTGCTGGACTGTGCAGAGTCAGCAGCATTTCATCCTGTGCTGCATGTTGGCTAAACCACCATTTGGCTCCGGCCCCATGCTCTTTCTGAACCTTGATCAACACCTTGTCTGAAGAAAAAAAGGTTTTAGAATTTATAAAATGGACTGCTGTACCATTCATTCATCTTGCTGCTGTTTATCTGAGGCAGCATCCCAAATCAGCATAGCAAGAAGGACAGGTAATATGCTCCTTCATTATAATGAACAAAGGCAATGAAGTGATACTTCCCTTGAACTTGAACTAGTTGAAACCTGTTTGAATGTAGTCAGTGTGCGAGCTATACCTTGGTTTTCATGCGAGCTTACTTTTTTTTTTACGGAGGGGAGTGATAAAGCATGTTGGGACGGATGTTAAAGGGGGTCCATTAAGATCCACAAAATTGAGCCATGAGAGCTGTTTTCAAGCAACCCATTGTGAGTTTCGCTGTCAGTATCTTTAATGGCAGACAACTCCCTCTCACGCTCCCTCCCTCTCACAGATGAGGTGGGAAGGTACTTCCTGCTTGCTGTCCAAAGTGTGCTTTACCTTAAATTAATTATGGCAATCAAAGCCTAATTTTAAGCATGATCCTTGATAATGAAGATACAAAAACTGAAGATACAGATGGGACCCCCATTTCACAAATCATGTTTTTAGGGTAACTTATGTCTTTTTAAGAGGAGGCTAGGTACCCCTGGCTCCCCTGTAATTCACAATCTGAATGTAGTACAGAACCAAGACATCTGTAATCATCTAAAATTATGATTTTTAAAAATAAATACACTCTATTTTACATGTAGGTGTGAAAGTTAATGCTAAATTGTGTTAGTTCGCATGATGTGTGAAACGTGGATTTGAGTGTTGGGAATGAAGCTAACCTCCTTGCCTAGTCTTGTCACCTACAATTGCACATATTTGCTAGCCTCATTGTTCTGCTGTAGCTACAAAGTGGTATCTTGTAAAAGTGTCAAGTTATCCAAAGTTTAAGAGTATGGTGCTTATTTGGAAGAGAATTGGACACTCCAGTCCACAGGTCACGGACAGGCTGAAAAGTTATCGTAGAAGGATCTTACTGACTAGAACTTACTGAAATTCTTCTTATGTCTAACTCATATTATTATGTCTAACTCATTCTTACTGAATAAGTAAAGCAATTATTTTTGCTTTAGTCAGAATGTCAGTACAGAAACATAATAGAGCAGTGTATAATGGTACACACATGCATCACAGCATCTTCCAAGTAAGGCTGCACTCACCAAGTTGCAGGACCAGTTCCAGGTGGTGTTTAGGGGGAAAAGAGTCAGAGAACTGCAAAGTTATGGAGAAGGGTTGACCCCTGCGGACAATCAGGCGCTCCTGATCAATCTCCCTGGTGCGATGAGCCAAGTTGTTTTCATGACTTCTCAGATCCACATCAATAATCAAACCTGACAGGAGACAAAGTTCAACCATCAGTCTGCAATAAACTCTTGTTGCTAAGTGAAATATTAGCAGTGATGGAAGAGTTTCACTTTAGTTGTGACATTACTGCCAGATATGTGCATTGTGGTTACAAGTCACAAGTTGAACTTGATGATCAAGTTGTCGGCTTCAATTCATGTATTCTCTTTAAATGAATAGTTCACCATTTTAGGAAAAAAACTTAAATGAGAAGATCAAAACAACTCTGCACAGTAATGAATATGAAGCTACAGCTTGGAGACAGTTAGCTTAGCTTAGCATAAAGTATGGAAATAGGCCAGCTGGCCTGGCTCCTGACAAAGGTAACAAATGAGCTGGTAGGTAGGTTGTGTTTTCCTTGGAGAACAAGCAAGGTAGTTGTTTCCAGTCTTAATGCTAAGCTAAGCTAACCATCTCCTCGCTGTGAATTCAAATTTACTGTATGTGCATTTCCCAAGATGTTGAACTCTTCCTTTTGATTAAATTTCACAAAAGTGCAACAATTATATTTACAAAATACCATAAATGTAGCTCACTAAATATATTGTAGCATAACTGTGGTGTATCCAGGCTGCCAAAGAAATTGTTTATATTCTGTTTTTTAATGTGAAACGTTGTCTCGTTTGGCCAGCTGGATCCCTGCCCTAGCTATGGGCTTGTATTAGTTGCAGGAATTAGGCTGGGTCACATCACACCAAGTGTCGAGTCATACATCAGCACATTTTTCAAACACATCATGCTCTCCAATTATGTTTGTAATGCGGTAAAAATGTGGTGATAGATAGATAGATAGATAGATAGATAGATAGATAGATAGACAGCAAATCACTTACCCTTGTTGTTGGCCATGGCAGATCTTCTTCCTATTAAAGTCTATTAAAATGTTGCTCCGAGTGTCCTCAAGTGTCTTTACACTTTTCTTTTCACACTCAGTGTCCATCACAGTCCTGTATTTATGCAGCAAAACCTGGCCCTCCCACCTCTCTGACACACACACTCACCCACTCACTCCACCTCAACTCCCTTAGTGACCTCTGACATCACTTGTGTGTGTTTGAGGTTTGTGACTGACTGTTCACTCTTTGAGACAGAGAGGGGTCTTTGTTGCTGTATACGTGTATACGTTGAAGTGTACATGTATATGTTTGGGAGTGAGCATGTCAAGGTCTGTGACATTGAGTGCAGTCAGTAGAAAAGTAACATCCAGTCACTTCTTTACTTGTCAAACTCTTTGTAGGGTAAATGTGATAGTGGGCTCCAGTCGTTACACCAGAGCAATTTGGGCAATTAGCAAACGTCCCAAATTTCCCACATCAATGCTCAGCTGTTTTAGAAAAGATAGAGGTAGATGATTCTCGTCTCAGTTATATGCTCATTATAAGAAACAGAAATGAATAAAGCAAATTCAACATGAGTGGTGAACGAAGTACACAAATCCTGTACTAGAGTAAGGTAACAGTAGAAGTCTTCAATTTTTGATTTCTGTCTGAGTCACAGTACAAAAGTACCAGCTTTTAAGAATACTTAAGCATCAAAAGTAAAAAGTACTATTAGTATGGATGTTTGTCAGTGGTTGCTGACATGACAAACAGTATTTAATAATACAGTAGACGAACGTTCCTATTTATGAAAAGATGGCATTCGTTATAAACAGCTTACTCTTTCAATAATAATTCAAGTTCCTCAGTTATATGTGTGTGTGTGTCAGTGGTAGATGAAGTATTAAGATCCTTTACTTAAGTAAAAGTACTAATACTACACTGTAAAAATACTTACAATTAAAAGCATTGAAAATGTAAAAGTATGTATGATCAGGAAAATGTAGCCAAAGTATTAAAAATACTTACTGCAGAAAGAAACAGTTCCTGTGACTGTGATAGTATTATATATTAAATTATTATGATTACTCATGCATAATGTAAAAACAAGATTTTACTGTTATAATTGTTGAGTGGGAGCTCAAATATTACATTAGTTATTAGGAGTGCGACTAATGATCATTTTCATTATGGATTAATCTGCTGATTATTTTCTCTATTAATCAATGTTTGAAATTCTAAAAAATAGTGACAAATGCTGTCACAATTACCCAGAGCCCAAAGTGACACTTTCACAATGCTGCCTTTGTCTAACTAACAGTAAAAAGCTCAAAATTATTACAAATAAATTTAAATAATTAAAAGGAAAAGCAGCAAATCTTCACATTTGTGAAGGTAGTACCATAAAATGTTTTCTACATGAAAAATGTCTTAAACAATCAAAGTTGTTGCCAGTTCATTTCTGTGATTATTATATAATAATTATGTCAGCTGCACTTCTACAAAATGTTGAGTAGTTTAACTTATAACAAAACATATTTTAGTCTTTGGTATAAAAAATTTAAAAAGTAATTAGTGACTAAATCTGTCAGAGAAATGTAGTGAAGTAAAAAGTACAATACCACCCCACAGTCAAACTCGCAACACCCAGAAGTGTTGAAATTTGTTTTCGCAACAACCAGAAGTGTTGAAAACAAATTTCAACACTTCTGGGTGTTGCAAGTTTGACTCAATTAGAAATGTCCTCTATTTCATCACAATTTTTTAAGTTATTTCATTAAAGTGATCCTGAGTTATGTTGATCTTCAGTCATTTAAAATAAGCTGTCGATAAAATCTAATTGTGTTTTCTTGTATATATACACTCACCTAAAGGATTATTAGGAACACCTGTTCAATTTCTCATTAATGCAATTATCTAATCAACCAATCACATGGCAGTTTCTTCAATGCATTTAGGAGTGTGGTCCTAGTCAAGACAATCTCCTGAATTCCAAACTGAATGTCAGAATGGGAGCGTGGCATGGTTGTTGGTGCCAGACGGGCCGGTCTGAGTATTTCACAATCTGCTCAGTTACTGGGATTTTCACGCACAACCATTTCTAGGGTTTACAAAGAAACAGTCCTGTGGGCGAAAATGCCTTGTTGATGCCAGAGGTCAGAGGAGAATGGGCCGACTGATTCAAGCTGATAGAAGAGCAACTTTGACTGAAATAACCACTCGTTACAACCGAGGTACGCAGCAAAGCATTTGTGAAGCCACAACAGGCACAACCTTGAGGCGGATGGGCTACAATAGCAGAAGACCCCACCGGGTACCACTCATCTCCACTACAAATAGGAAAAAGAGGCTACAATTTGCAAAAGCTCACCAAAATTGGACAGTTGAAGACTGGAACAATGTTGCCTGGTCTGATGAGTCTCGATTTCTGTTGAGACATTCAGATGGTAGAGTCAGAATTTGGCGTAAACAGAATGAGAACATGGATCCATCATGCCTTGTTACCACTGTGCAGGCTGCTGGTGGTGGTGTAATGGTGTGGGGGATGTTTTCTTGGAACACTTTAGGCCCCTTAGTGCCAATTGGGCATCGTTTAAATGCCACAGCCTACCTGAGCATTGTTTCTGACCATGTCCATCCCTTTATGGCCACCATGTACCCATCCTCTGATGGCTACTTCCAGCAGGATAATGCACCATGTCACAAAGCTCGAATCATTTCAAATTGGTTTCTTGAACATGACAATGAGTTCACTGTCCTAAAATGGCCCCCACAGTCACCAGATCTCAACCCAATAGAGCATCTTTGGGATGTGGTGGAACGGGAGCTTCATGCCCTGGTTGTGCATCCCACAAATCTCCATCAACTGCAAGATGCTATCCTATCAATATGGGCCAATATTTCTAAAGAATGCTTTCAGCACCTTGTTGAATCAATGCCACGTAGAATTAAGGCAGTTCTGAAGGCAAAAGGGGGTCAAACACAGTATTAATATGGTGTTCCTAATAATCCTTTAGGTGTGTGTATATTTATAGCGGAGCCTTAAGATAAGTTATTGCACTTTTTTAGGGCTGAATGATTTTTATAGTTTTTGGTTAAAGTCCTTAAACCAAACTACGCCTAAACATTACACCTGCTTTACCTCAGCATCATATCATTCTCATTGTGAGCATGTTATCACGCAGATGTTAGCATTTAGCTTGTCTAAGCACCGCTATGTGAAAGTACAGTCTCATTCAACAAGTAGATATTTCACAATATCTTATCATAAATATAGTCTAGTAGGCCAATTGCATCACCCAGCCTTGACAGGAAAGTGAGTCATGATGGAAGGTCTTTGGGTCAAAGAGTCAGTGACTCTGTCTAGGACTAAAATAATGGTTGCAGTCTTATTTCTCAAAGGTACGTCACATTCCAAGCTAAAAATACAAGAAAAACACACATGTGACTAAATAGCTATTAGTTCAATAATTAATACTCTAAAAAAAACACCTCCTATTATTATTTATCTCAATGGCAGTAGCAGAGTTTAAAATTGTCATTCAGTTGGCCTTTTATGACATTTTTTTGCCATGGCTATTCTTAAAAAGATGGATGTTTTTGATCACATTTTAGCAGCACTAGTGTAAGTAACTGTGACACATACTAATTGTTGTTTTACATGCACAAGGCATATGCACGTGGGCGTCTCTGTATTTGCTGGACCCTACTTCACCTCTCTGTTCAGACTGTACTTAAAAACTGGCCTTCTGTCAAGGCTGCGTTGCTGTGCAATGCTTGCAAAAGCTTGGCTAACGTGAGACCTGTGTGTTTGCTTGGTTTTCAGCACGTAAGTATTATTTAATGCCAAGTCAGTATTTCAGATATAGGTTGTCCAGCTTTCAGTAGACGCTCACTTTCCCAGTTGTAATTTTGACCTGGATGTTAACTTTAATGTCCAGTGTGCTATAATCTTTGGTTTGTAAATTCCTCTCTTCGAAACATAAAACGTAGATCATCTATATGATGGCAGGGGGTTTAAACTGGACTGTGTGATTACAGAACAGAGTCTCTTGGTGTGGCTTGAGAGCTTGCTGCATGGTGTTACATATCTCAGTGTCCACAGATAGCTGGTGATGACAGCTGTATTGTCTGGAAGATAATGAGGTCTGTGACTGACAGACATGATAGAACTAAGAATAAACACACACACAATGAACACTAAGAAATAAATAAACAGCAACGATGATAAACGCGAGCACCGACTCAACTCATAAACAGACATGGAGGATTGTCACTACTGTGCTATAATGATGACATATGCTGACACATTAAGTGTTTTATTTACACACTCACACTATCACTGACACTCATAATATGACGTACCATATACTGCACACGCCACTGTTAGTGGCTCAGCTGAAGGAACACGTCCACATGACTTCATGATGGCTGTTCAGCGTAAATTTAGTCCCAGATGAAACAGATTGAGATGAATTTGATGAAAGTGAAAAGGCAACATATGATATTTCTTGTGGTCATGTGACAGCTGTGAGCCAGGTCCCTGCAGGTGAACACTGGTTACGAAAACACAGACTTGTGTATATAATCTACAGGCCATCCTTCACCTGGTTAGTCACTACTCCTCTGTCTCTCTACGCATTCAGTAGTCCCCTTCATGTCAACACTTTGTTCAGTGAAGTTGTTGAGGGCAACACCAAAATGCATAAATAAAAGCAACGTTCATAGAATAATCTTCAACATCTCTATTTAAATTTCAGTTTGCTAGGCTTTTTGGACTCTTTCACTGTCTAACTATACAACAGTATATCTGACAGGATTTTCTCAGACAGAAGATATACAACGGGGCTGTGTGAGGCCCCATGAATGTAAACTGACTTTGAAATGTAAGATCAGTGCAGTGCACATTTTTCAATTTCGTTCTTTTCATGTGTGTCATGCCTACTTTACGCATTTGTCCTTGCAATACCAGTAGAAACACTTCCAGTTACATTCCCATGACTGACTGGGACATTAAGCAGAAGAGCAAACACTTTTACTGCAGAGTAAATATGTGCCTTGGATAGAGTGCAACTGCCTTACTGGAAGTGTGTGGATCAATGTGATGCTGAGCTTTGGAATGCTGGGATGGTCATGTTTCTGGAAAACAAGGTATTTGGCTGACCACAGCCTGCCAATCACACAAAAGTGTCAACAGAGTGACACATTGATGGGCAGGGACTACTCACCACACACACATGTAACACTCACAGGCAGGTAACATACTTTGCATAGCATCACAAATAATCAAATATTAATATGCCTGAACACGTTATGCAGTGATGTAGTTATCAGAAAAGTAAACGGACTATCTTTTCTGCATAAGGAAACCACACCTTTAGGGGTGCGTTCATCATCGTTTCCATGGACAAAGTATGAGCTACAAAACCTAGCTACAATCACCTGGCAATTATTAGGCAACATGACAGAATACAGTCAAAATACATAATAAACATCTACTTATTTGTAGTCAGATGTCAAAAGTATGGAATTTCAAAATGGTCAATGTCTCTATTTAAATTTCAGTTTGCTAGACTTTTTGGACTCCCTTCTGTTCACCCTTCTGGGTGCCATTGGTTGTCTCACCTACGGCACCAAAATGTCAAAGACTTTTATTAGATCACACACACTCCAGTACCAACTCCTTGTTAAATTGTTAGTTAGTACAAAATGCCATCCCAAGAGCTTGGGTTGAACACTGCTGTGGTGGTGGCTCCAGGTTCTTTCCTCTACTGCCAACCTGAGGCATTTTTTGAGGGATAGACGTTTTAGTTTGTTTGACTTTTGGAATCACACAATAACACAGAAAGTAACCGATCGACAAAGCAGAGGAAAAATTACTGTTTTTGTCAATGGAATCTGGTGTCTTTCAACAGAGCGATTTATCCAAGGCTTGCAAAATGATGCAACACAGGTTTAAACCCGTCTTAAACCCTAATCTCAAGCAAAACTAACCACGAGCACCAGCCCTATTGTATTGGAGACCTTTTGTTGACCAAATCCATCTGAGATATTTATATGAGGTGCATTTTTTATTTTATTTTTTATTTTTTTGCACTTAGCAGGTTGCATCATGACAATAGATTCAGGAACTATCCCAGAGGAGCGGTCTCATGAATCTAAGCTACAAAGTGTACTCTTGCTTATATTCTCCTTTCCAATGTCAGACAAATTTGAAGCTTCAAGCCCCAAATGCAGACTATACCATATAAGTGCATTGTAGAATGATTTAATAAGAAAACATGGTTAAATCATTTAAAGAACATAAAAGGAGACATAAAAAATAGGTATTGTTGTCAAAGTAAGGACTGGAAACTGTAAACCAGAAAACCGAACTGAGTAGTTATTGGTTAATGAGTCCCTCTCAGCTCTCTGATGGCGGGGGAGCAACCCTGCGCACAGCCTTGGCCAGGGCTTGCTGGATGACCGGGTACAGTTTATAGCATCCCTCAATGCAGGTCCGAACTCCGGCGGTCAGAGTCTCTTCAGTCATTTCTCCATCTGACTGCAGCCCCGAAATCTGGTTCAGGCTGGGGAGGAACGCAACAGTCAAACCGCCCTGGTTCTCGCTGCTGACTGAGCTGCAGCCGTTTTCCTCCGTGTAAGAGGGGTCAACCACATAAGAGGCGCCATCCTGGCGGATCGAACAACCAAGCACCAGATCGTACATTTCAATCCCTGCATCTGCGAGAGCGAGAGAAGCGCATGTGACTGCATGGGCCAGAACCGAACCGCCGTTCTCAAGAACCATCACGTTGACCTCGACCTGAGAGCGGGGATATTTGTGGAGGCACACGGCTGGCTGCAGACTTTCATGCAGCATCAGGGAGAGGTCCTTGTCCTGACTCCCCTGAATCCAGGAGCCCCTCTCCGGGCAGGAAAATGGAGCAAATCGCATGTCAGTAGTCAACCTGGATACACAGAGAGAGAGACACAGTCTTCATAAACAGTACCTATCACAGATACACAAACATCAATGTCCAATTGAAAACTATAATAAGAAGTAGTGAGAAGATGCGGCAAACTCTGCTAAATTCGGTTTACAGAGGTACATGATTCAAAATTATATATAACAACAGTAGGAATAGGCTGCATAGTGAAGTTACATGTTGACAACTTTTAAAAGAAGAAGAAAAAATATGTAGGCCTATTTCTCTAGACTTGATTTAGTTAATATTGGTGACTGGTGATGTTTCATTAATTGAAAACATTTATAGAGGACAAAGAAAGGCTGCGGTTGACTGCTTATGAATTTAACTTCTCAATTCGCTTTAATG
The DNA here is from genome assembly GCF_014851395.1 of Micropterus salmoides. NCBI lineage: Eukaryota > Metazoa > Chordata > Actinopteri > Centrarchiformes > Centrarchidae > Micropterus > Micropterus salmoides. The sequence goes on from NW_024044570.1 coordinate 29,216,627, forward strand.
TGTGTGTTTATTGTGTTGTAGATCAACAAATAAGTCAAATAAAATAAATGAATACATTTTTAAAAATCACCACATACCTTCCACATTTCATATCGGTCTCATCTTTTCGCTCTGTTTCTCTGGGGCCATAAACGCAGCACATCAACTTGGTGTTTCCAGCCTCGATGTACGCGGACCCCTTGGCCTGGCTCACCAGCCCGCACCGGACAAACACAGGCCGGACGTCCACCTGGTCCCGCTGTCGGCCGTCCGCTCTGGGGCCGTGCGACGGGAGGACTGCCGCCGGTTTACACAAAAACAGAGACGGACTTTGGGAGACTTCTGGGCCGCGCACACGTTTGGTATCCGTCGGCATGGTGCAGCGAAATCCGAAATGGACTGACAAGCGCGTGTCTGTTTAGTCCAGCACTAAACGTGTTCCCCGGAAACACATCAAGCAGATAAATGATTCCGCCAATTCAAGGCACTGAAGGAAATTACATCAGCTATAGAAAATAGTGAGTGTGGTTAAAATAATAACAAATAATATTTCATCATAATTATTATGTCACAAAATCACAAATCCCACACCACACAAAATTGGTGATGTTATCTCATGATGGTCAGAACCCAAACACCCAAACTAATAGCCTAACCCTAAAAAATACAGTCTGACTAATCTAATTATTTACAAAACACTTTACTTCAACATTAACTTTATATTCATGAATATATGCACAACCGCCTTTATTTATCAAGCAGACCAGTAAGTCTGTTGGCGCCGGTGTCTGATCCGTTGCATCAGCCAAGCCGGGGAAGTTGTACCATTGATGTCGCGGGCTCTGCTAAGATTGATAGTAGGCCCGACCAATAGAGATTGAGATATGCCGACGTACCGGTGCCGACGGACCAACGGGCTCCCGTGGGCGTGTTCACTGGCTCTGCGCTTTCCTTTTGGTCCAGCATCGTGGGCTAAAGCAGTGTGTCTGGGAGCGGTAACTGATTCATTCTGCGACAATAGCGACTTCTGTAAGTATTATCATTACCTCAGGGGCTGTTGAAATAAATAACGTTTAACTTACCATTCAGATAAGTTATTTTCTGCTAAAGTTGTGTGCTGAAATCTCTCTCCCAGACTGGCCATGTAACAGGGAGCCTGCCTGGCTAACATTTAGCTTGCTAACGTCAGCTTGTCAAGCTAACGTTAGTGCTTGAGCCCAACACAGCAGTTTATCAGCTGACGACCTAATAATGCTGCATGCCGTAGTTTAAAAGAGGAATGATGTCGTCTGACATGACTGGATCTATTGAATCGCACCACTCCCTGTGCGCTAGGTTAGTTTACTGCAGAGATGCAAAGGTGTTGTGGGGGAACTCATTTTAGCATGACAGCCTTCTGAGTCTTTGTGTGAGACAATAAGTTATAACTCACTGTACTTTGTATCCCCCCCCGGCTTTGGTAAAAAAAAAAACAAGCCAAGTTCCGAACTGCTACCTTGTTAGTTTGACACCGGTGACATCCACGCATCTGCTCTCAGTGTTGTGATAACAAAGAAGCACCAACACCAATTGTATCGATTTTCATCATTAAAACGCATAATTTCACCTGTTGTTGGTGTATTCTGTCTCACACTAGCAGTGTCAAATCACCGCAGTGTCTTTTTCTGGTTGTCAACAGGGTGGTTTTGTAGTCAAGATTGGGAGGTGGCTGTTTACTGTCTCCTTGCTGGCCCCAGAGAGCTGAAGCCACCAGCTGGTTTTCATTTTACTGTAGTTGTGGGGCTTGGATATAGGTATAAAATATTTTGATTTAATTTAGATCCCGAAGGATATTTAAAGAATTTAATTTTGCTTCATGCTATTTCAAGTGATGTTTTTCATTTCTCTACTTTTCTAGTGTGATTGCTTGTATGTATGAGACACTGGTGTTGATCTATTTTTACTTTGCAAAGATTTGTCTGTCAATCCCAAACTGAAATTAGCTAGCACTAGACTAGAGTTCAGTTTCACTTCAACTTTCATTGAATGAGGTTTAAATAATCAGGTTTGTTTGTGCAGGTCAGTATCACATGCAGTGTATCGATGAGTTTTAAAGGCCCACATCAGTAGCAGCATCCCAAAAAACCCTAACCCAGAGCCACTGGTACAAGAAAGAAACCTTAGGAGAGGCAGCTCACTTTGTAAGACACGTTAATTTGGTGTTGGACTATAACTAAAGAAATCATTTGAGTGGCACAGAAGGGGAATTTGTGGCCAGCATTTGAGTTGCATAAAAACAACAGTTTTTATTCATTCTGACAAACAAAATAAAATCTAATAATAATTGTGGATAGTTTTTTATGTGTGCGGGTTCTACTTGCTGCTTACACATTGAATAAAGAGTAGGGCTGCAGCTAACCCTTATTTCTGTCATATATTTCAATGCATTGATTCATGATTAGCTCTATAAAATATCTTAAAAGGTTAGCCCAAAGGAAGCCCAAAGTGATGTCCTCACAGCTTGGTAAAACTAGAAGCAGCCGTAAATGATTTACATTCTGTGTATTGATGAGACCCCTGAATTACAAGTAAAAAATTTTCTTGCGTTCTTTCATGGCTGTTCCTATAAAGCTGTCAGTTAAGTGCCATGGCGATACGACGCTAGCTATCAAGTTGACCATCTATACAGTAAAACATAGCTAGCTACTTCTAATACGTTCTACAAAATGGACAAGCCCTACTGTCCTAGCCTTTTTAGGCACCTTCAAGTCCATATATGCCCCCTTCTTTGTTTTTGTGTATGTGTGTTAGCTTGAAATTCCCGTCCCCTGTGCTACACTCTGTATATCGTATATGAGCAACTGTGGGAGCAGTGGGTGCTGTGAATGCATTCAAGCCTTAAGGCTGATAGGATGCATTTTGGATTAAAAAATGATCAGCACAAAGAACCTGTCAAAAGTCAAATCATCGGTGAGTTAAGTGATTCACTGATGACACAGACCAAATGTGTTCTCAGCATGATAGCAGGTTAATGAGACGAGCCAGAGGCCACTTTGTTGGAGAGAGTAGAGCATCTCTGCTACGCTTCTTAGGACCCAACCTTACAAAGATTGTTGGTGGTGGAATTGAAAAAACTGACAATTAGTCGACAGAAAGATAATTGCCAATTATTTTGATAATCCATTTATCGTTTAAAGGGATACTATGCAATTCTGCAGGGAGTTTGTTGGTATCTGAGTTCAACTGCCAAACAAACCCCCCAAGCTGCTTGAACTTGTTGTAACTGGTGTCACTGCCTTATGCTGCCCAATGGCCAAACAACTTTAACAGTAATTTTACAGTGAAACCTGAAAAATTGTTTGACAGAAATGGGAGACTAACAGTTTTGTAGTGTCTCTTCTAACCTTGTTGGAAAGCCCAGGAGACTGATCCCACATTTTACAAAAAAGAGCTCCAAATAAATGTATTCTCAATGATGACATTAGCAGTCAAGTCTAGTAAAGTTTAGATGCCATGGAGCTCTGTGAAAGAAGAACACCAACCACTGGCCTCAGCAGCTCACTCTGCTTCTGTGATGTCACTTCTTAGGGTGCAGCGCAACTCCAGTTAGTTGCGTCCAATATCACAATGGAAGAGGTCAGCCAGGTTTGTCGACATATAATCAGAACAACAATAACAGCTGTTATTGGGCGTGACTGGTTGGACAAGTCAGATGAGTCTTTAACCTCTCTAGTCTGTGCTCTGCAGACACCTCATAACTGACAAGTTAGCACTGGCTCGGTCCAATCTGGACATTAGAGTTAAAGTGCAGTGAGATGACCGCCTCACCTGTTGTAATTAAGAGGCGAGGGCTTCGCTCCAACTGGCTTTTAGAAGGTGCAGTTGTAAACGCACAAGAACTCAAACACAGAAAGGAACAGTTCGTGCTTTTAGTAAAAAAAGAGTTTCAGCATTTTGAACACAGTAACTTTTTTGACTTTCTAATTAGTGGAACAGTTCTTTACAATCAGATAATAATAATAGAATAATAATATAACTGCTGGGAGCTTAATTTGCAACATGTTCAGACCACTTTAATTTTTTCCATTGCCATGCTGTACACAGAAATGTTCATGTTGTTTGTTCAGTCAGTGACTCAGAATAATTTCATTGGACATGGAGCTAAATTAACGCTACTGTGGCGTTTAAACATGCGTAATGGTTACGGTATTGATTTTCTTTTGTGGTGTATTTTTGGTCAGAGAGCTGGTTCAGAATGGACTCCTCTTTGAGTGCAGCTCAAATCCGCGAGAAGTTCATTGACTTCTTTCGTCGCTATGAGCACCAGTATGTCCACTCGTCCTCCACCATCCCACTAGACGACCCCACGCTGCTTTTCGCCAATGCTGGAATGAACCAGGTACGTTATCCATGTTTCTTCACATTTTTCTCAAATATCTCCTTTAGGCTGGCTCTTTTAAACGTCCGCGCTGATTTTAAAGTTTGACTGAAATTATAAGATGCTTGCAGCAGACTTTCAGTTGAACACAACTCACAAATTTGCTTCTTGTTCCACTTCCTCTTAGTTCAAGCCCATCTTCCTCAACACTATCGATCCTTCCCACCCTATGGCCAAGCTGCATCGTGCTGCCAACACTCAAAAGTGTATCCGTGCAGGGGGAAAACACAATGACCTGGACGATGTGGGTAAAGATGTCTACCACCACACCTTCTTTGAGATGCTGGGGTCCTGGTCCTTCGGGGACTACTTTAAGGTATTATCATTGTCGTCTCTGAATTTCCTCAAACCTGCTTCCGTAAAGTGTAAGAAATAATTTTGGGAATTTGTGAACCTATTTAGAATAAAAAGAATCGGTTTTGTTTTATCACTGCTAACACATTTGGCCTGCACTTATCGTCTTGTGTCTTGTCTCGTTCGTCGCCCTGCTCGTTCTGCGTCTTCCCACCTCCGTCTGCAGCAACTGGCCTGTAAGATGGCCTTGGAGTTGCTGACCCAGGAGTTTGGTATTTCCATAGACCGCCTGTATGTCACCTACTTCGGGGGAGATGCCGACGCAGGCCTGGAGCCCGACCTGGAGTGCAAACAGATCTGGATCGACCTAGGGTGAGTCTAGCTTGAGAATATCTTGGTTAACATGTCAGATGAAGGCATTTTCTTTGAGCAACTTTCAATAATCACCTCCCAATGTGAGCCCCGGAGAGGAAATGCAGGTGTTGCAGCAGCACAAGTACAGATAAATGGAGAAAGTAAACAATACATAATTATAAGTGTATATAAAATAAGAATAGAAATAAAAATAGAAACGATATAAAATCAATTGAACTCAAAAATAGTGTGACACAGTGGTGCGATAAGTAGCAGCAAAGTCAGCAAGGTATAGTATATGTAAACAGCATTCACTAAAATAATATATAATATAAGTTATGATATTTAGTGTTTCTCTGTATTATAGAAAATATATCATGTAATAAAAAAGTGTAACAGATTGACATAATATAGTATAACAATGGATAGAATAGGATAATTATATAATAATCAGGCAGTTGAAATTCAGTCATGAAATGTCAGTGGGTAAATATTCACATTATTGTCAAATAAATTATTTAAACACAGAATAGGCACCCACAGAAGAAAATAATTTGTTTTCCTCAAAGAGGTTTGGCTTTCACACACGTCCTAATCTTCACACAACTTAATTTTTACCTCTTGACTGCATTGATTTAATTGAATTCTCTATGCTCGCTGTGTTTCTCTCAGGATGGATGAGGCTCGCATCCTGCCAGGCAGTATGAAGGATAACTTCTGGGAGATGGGAGACACCGGTCCCTGCGGTCCCTGCAGTGAAATCCACTACGACCGCATCGGAGGCAGAGACGCCTCCCACCTGGTGAACATGGACGATCCCAATGTCCTGGAGATCTGGAACCTGGTGTTCATCCAGTTCAACAGGTAACGGACACAAGATCTGAAAGGGTACGGTATACTTATCTCTCAAATGAATTTATTAGTGCAGACAGACTGTGTAGGCATGTTGTCTTTTAGTTCTAGTCAGTGTTCACACTGGCTTTTTACAAACTTACCAAGAGCTGTTAGCATTAAGGCATATGGACTGACCGGTAACTCGTTCATCGGATGTTTTTGTGACTATCATCCTGCAGTGGGCAACATAATGAATGATCACATGCTTTGTGACTGCAATTCACCTAACAACAACATGCAGTGCAGCTACTGAATCAGATGCACACACCCTCTCTCCACACCTCTTTACAGGTCCAGTGTTTCCCCTAGGATGGAGTTATAGCAGCGGAGGTGAAGCAAAATTTTTGTCAAACCCCAACACAACATGTCTCAGCAGTATTGCTCTTGTGTCCATGAGCATGCGATGCACATCAGAATAGTTTAAAACTTCAGTGTTTTCTCAGTTTAATGTGAGCTTTAGCTGAATGTTTTGGTGTTGGTGGTCATGGTCAGGGTGGTGGGGTTAGTTTGGAAGTCCTCTCCCAAAAAATACTACGTTTTTCTATGACAAATATGTAATTTCACATCACATTGGGCCATTATTTTCACCATATGTTTGAACAAAGAGTTGGAAAAGCTAGAGCAGATAATAAATAACCAACAGCCAAAGATCAGTCTACTGGGGAGGAACTACAAACTTTAGATTTGGGGAAGGTTATTTGGTTGGTTATGAAGCTCTCCACAGTGATTTAACATTTATTGCACAGCATGTTTTGGACATCACCCCCTAAAACCCTGTTAATATGACCTCAGAATCGTTATAGATATGATTGTTCATGTTTGCCTTTTGTGTGTAACATGAGAAACCTCCTCCCTTCTGAGGTGCATTTTATTTGCACATTAAAATCCAAAAAGAAACGTCTCCTCATTAGTAATGAAATACAGCCACCAGTTACTTTCTATTGAGCTAATGTTAATTTACATAGCAGCCAAAAGACGCAGCCTGCTGTTTGAGGCTTTCCTGCTCAGCTCAGTCTGAAGGGGAGGGGGGATGTTAGCTAACTTAGCGCTAACATGCTTCATTTTTCCAGCAGGTGGGGAAACGACAGACTTTTCTTGGTCTTGAGAAGCCGACACACTGTAGCCGACACAGTACATTTAGTGCGGCGGTGCGCCACTGCTGAATGCATATAGGGGAAACACTGAGGTCCTTCTATTGTTTGTGTCTTCCAAAGAAATGTACAGTTGTTTACAAGTGATCTGACTTTATAAATGTCCGTCTCAACTCTAGACCTATTTCACGTCAGGAGATTATGTTAAATACAAGCAGATTTCTGCTGAACAAATCTGATTACTTGGCTGTGTAAACCCTTTATCTGGTTGCTCCTATCTAAAATTATCCAAAATTTGACGTGAAGTGAACGAAAAAACGGTATGATTCTCCTTAAAAGTAGAACTTATAAATAAGTCAGTTTCCACAGTGGAACCGTAGGCTATTGTGTAAAATTCAAACACATGCGTGCACGAAAAAAAACCCTGCCTCATCAAAAGTGCATACACTCATTTCTGATCAGTTCTTCTGTGTTTCTTTCTGCTTAGAGAGTCGGAGACGGAGCTGAAGCCGCTGCCTAAGAAGAGCATCGACACAGGGATGGGTCTCGAGCGCCTGGTGTCTGTACTGCAGAACAAGATGTCCAACTATGACACGGACCTCTTCATTCCATATTTTGAAGCCATTTGTAAGGTACTGAAAAGCCCCACATTTGTGTGACTGAATGAAAGTGTAAAAATCTCACCTGCAAATTCAAGCTGGAACACTTTCCTCAGCACTTGAAGTGAGGAACCACAAATGTAACCTTAACATTAAAGTTTAGCTTGCAAGTATTATTCCGTATTCATCTCCTGGTGGAGAAGCAGAACACCCAGCCTTCCAAGTCAGCTGCTCAACGGTTTAAGGTACAAGCAGAGCAAATTATAGCTGTTTAAGAAATTATAAAATCCAAATATTTGTGTTTAGGAGCACTAACACTTCAGGTGGTAGTACGAATGCACACCTGAGCAAAACTACTGGAAAGAATGAGACCAAGCAAACAAAAAACACTTTCAGGGTCCTGTATGAAAATAATATTGTAACATTATGGTGACGGGTGGTGTTGACGAAGGGCTGCGTACATAAAAATAAAAAGTTTTGGAACCACTAATACTCAATTAAAACATGATTTTGTGTTTGTTTCAGGGTACAGGCGCTCGACCTTACACTGGTAAAGTAGGTGCAGAGGATGCTGATGGTATTGACATGGCCTACCGTGTGCTGGCTGATCACGCCCGCACCATCACCATCGCCCTATCAGACGGTGGTCGGCCTGACAACACAGGAAGAGGGTGAGCCACGAACATTTCGGAGCAAATAAAGGAGGGAATTACAAAGCTAAATGTCAGAAGCGTAGACACAATCTGTAGCAAGTGGAGCACAGAACACTGTAATTTGTGTGTTTAACTCGACTGTTTTGAGTTTGAGAATTTTAAAATGCCATATATGCTCGACAAACTGGTGTGCCAGTCCTTGAGGTGCTTTCTATTGCCAAAATTATACTTTGGTAATTTGGTGCTTCATTACTGACACACCAGTTAGTACAACACATGTTAATGTCAACAATACTTCATTGCAGTGTTGTGTTGTTTTCATCGTGTTTAGCTATGTGTTGAGGAGGATCCTGCGTCGCGCAGTTCGTTATTCCCACGAGAAGCTGGGCGCTCAGAGAGGCTTTTTTGCCTCTCTGGTGGATGTGGTGGTCGAATCCCTGGTAAGATTTGTTTCTTGTTTTTATTCCAGTGTATCCACTGTCCTTTAAAAAGTGTTAACAGTACTTTTTAAATGCGATCAAAAAAAGATCTAAATCACATCAACACACAAGTTTTAACATTTACAGAATTGAATAGAAAATCTGTTTTTCTTCCTTCTCAACGGAGTCAAGTTTTTCTTATTTATTTATTTTTGTCCCTGCTCATTTTATTGTATTTACAATCTTAAAATAGGTATTTTTCCAATGTTGGTTGATGTTAAACATCCAGCTGTAATCTGTATTTGTGCAGCTGGGGAAAGGTTATTACATTTTCTTCAAGGTCATAGAAAGATCTTAAAATGACTTAATTTGATTTCAGATATGGTGCAAATAAGCTGTAACGTTTAACATCCAGTCTATAAATAATGCTATTAATGGTGACATCAGTTTCTTTCTTTTACCATCTCCTGTCTACTTTTCTACTTTTTCTTTTTCTCCCATCTCGTCTCTGCTTTCCCTCTCTATCTGTTTCTCACCCCATCTGCTTTCACTCCCGTTCTCCAGGGTGATGCGTTCCCGGAGCTGAAGAAAGACCCAGAAATGGTGAAAGACATCATTAATGAGGAGGAGGAGCAGTTCCTCAAAACCCTCAGCAGGGGACGCCGTATCCTCGATAGGAAGATCATGAGTCTTGGAGACAGCAAGATCATCCCAGGTGAGATGCACCTCAAGAGAAGCGTTACCACGTGCATGTGTACATGTTGTGTCCTGTGCTGATGATCTTAATGGAAAGAAACTGCTTCAAAAATGTGTTGTAACATAGATATAATTTTAACACGTTCAGTGCACAATGTTTGTTTCTATTCTCCCTCAATCATAATCTTTCTTTTATCCTTTATCTAGCTCATGTCTCTCCACACCACACGCGTCACTCTCTCTTCGGTCTTTATCACTCATTACCCCTTCCATTGGATGTTTTGTGTATTTATTTATTTATTTATCTATTTATTTATTATCCAGTCAAAGTGTTTGTTGGCATTATGGAATCGGTCTCTCATCCTTCATTCATCAATCTGTCTGACCGTCATGCGTGATGTCTCGAATTTGTCTACCTCAGATTTCAGATGTATTTCTTCTTTGTCCCAAGTGGTGACAGCATCTTGTGTGCACTCAGCCAAATGAGACGCTACTGTGGCTAATACCAAATCACATGTCTAACAGACCGTGTCCTTGCATTTGCAATGTTGGGAATACAGTAACCGCAACAGACGCTTGAAACTTTCGTTTATCACTTCTTACTGATTGATCAAAATGATGACGGCATCATTTTGCGTCCAGGTGACACAGCATGGCTGTTGTATGACACATACGGCTTCCCTCTGGACCTGACCTCCCTCATCGCAGAGGAGAAAGGCATGACGGTGAACTTGGCTGCCTTTGAGGAGGAGAAGAAGGCAGCTCAGGTGAGAAGACGGAAGGAAACCTACTCACTGATTGTTTGAATTTGACCTCGAGTGTTCAGTGCAGGAAACTCCACTGAACAGTGTTTTATGCCCCCCCCCCCCTTGGGTACACTATTTTACCTTGAGTCAGCGTTCTCCAGTATTGCACTGTAAGTTAGAATCAGGAGCCATCCACCTGCAGTTTACATAAACCCTCCTTTACTTTACAGCCTGTGCTAATCTCTTGTTGTTTAATGTTTGAAAAAAAGATTGATTTATTTTTGTGGTTTACTGCAGCCTCACACTGCTGTTCAACACACCACAGTGAACTAATGTCTGTATACATACTGTCACTGCAGTTCTGCTCCCTGCCACATGGTGGTGTTTAGATTCCCCTAATATTTCCTCCTTATCCTGTGGTCAGGTACAGTGTGTTTATTAGGCACAATCGAAGGCAATACAATAGTCCTGCAGTAGATTCTAACTTTGTGAAGCTTGTACAGCTTTTGTTGTTGTCATTGTCAGAGAGACATGGATTCAGATCTAAGGTCAGTTTTGAGCATGAACATGAGAGAGAAAATCAACACAAACTTAAAATAAGTGGCTTTACAAAGATAGGATGTAAAATAGGTGGCAACAAGTGTTTGTTTGCACTTTTATGATAATGCATGTAGGCTGGAGTATTGTTGCCTCGTATGCACTTTATGAAACAAAGCCGATTCATTAAAAAAAAAAAAAGAAAAGAAAAGAAGCATATTCAGGAACTCCAGCAGACTCGCACTGATAAAGATATATGGCCCTTATTTAGTTTAAAATGTCACCTTTATGCAGTTACAAAATTAAATTGCCATTGTGTTTGATTAGATGTGTTGTTTTTTTTTGTGAATTTTGTCATGATTGTATGTAGTATGTAGTCTCTCTGGTAAAAGAGAGTTTTGATCTCAATTCCTGGTAAAATAAAGGTAAAAGACATTAGATAAATATCATTTTGATCATAAATACTGTAGTTGTCATTTCTCTGTAAATTGTTTTTAACTTTGAGTCCGCTGAACTGATCATGCAGTGTATTGAAGTGTCAAGTTAAGATTTTGCGTTTTGTAACTGAAGAAGAACAAGTTTGCTTCTGTGTTTAGTTAAAGTCCCAGGGTAAGGGCGCAGGAGACGAGGACCATATCATGTTGGACATCTATGCCATTGAAGAGCTGAGAAACAGAAACATACCGGCCACCGATGACTCTCCCAAATACAAATACACCTCGGACGAAAATGGCAACTATGGTTAGTGATTTGCATTCTCACAGAGAGACCTGAGGTTTCAGTTGGACGACTGTATTTTCACAATATTCGTGCACTAACCCTAACTAATCCTGTTTGCGTGTGTAGAGTTTCAGCAGGCCACAGCCACAGTGCTGGCCCTGCGCCGTGACCGCGCCTTCTGCGACGAGGTGACCACGGGTCAGCAGTGCGGTGTACTACTAGACCAGACGTCCTTCTACGCCGAGCAGGGCGGACAGACATTTGACGAGGGCTACATGCTTCGAGAGGACGACAGCACGGGGGATGTAAGTGCAACTGTGATGAAAGAGAAAGTGGATGCTTCTCAGTAGTTTGTATTGAGCTCAGCCGAAGCAGTTTCAAGGCGTTTTGTAAAAACATTGTGAGGTCTGAAAAGCCCTTATTAGGGTAATTTTCAGAATTGGTGTGTTGCATTCCCCTGAACTACGTAGTGGTCAAATTTCAGATAAAACCCAAAATCCAGGGGGCTCATTTATAAAACATGCAAGTGTTAAATACAGGTGCATAGAATCCATACTAAAAGTGTACATTCACACAAAAACCAGAAATGACGTACACCAAAAAAAATTCTGATTTATAAAACTTTAAACTTTAGTTAAGTTGCCCTTTTATAAATACCACTCCACCTGGAAATGTGCGCACGTGGATCAGCCTCATATCCAGCCCCCTACATGCCCACATTCAGCCATAAATGGTTGATGTAAAGCACCTCATCAATATTGATGCATGTGAATGAGCCTGCTTACTGTGAATCACAGCAACAACAACCCATAGGAAGACTGAGGGAAAAAAAAGAGCGCGCGAAACATCTCTGACACAGAAATTGAGGCGCTGGCTACACAAACAAAAGAAAATGAAGCGAATTTAGAAAGGAAGACAGTATATATTGTTCAAATCAAACACTTGTCGGCGTATCCCCCACCCTGAACCCTGGGATATCATTGAAGATGGAATTTTGACAGGTAAACAAAACATTTAAAATCTCGGGTTTGTTATCCTCGGCCTGTATTATTATGATGAGGATGAAGTGTAGCGACTGTGCGAGACCTGTCACTGGCTTCATTTCCTGACTTTATAATTTACACAGTCCATATGTGCAGGTGTGCGCCTGGCAGTAAAAATAAATAAAATGAATATTGAGAATCGGCTATGTGCATTTTCAATATTTATAATATCAACAGATCAGTTAAAAACTACTGACGCTCTGTTCTGCAATTCTTTAGTGCAATTTGACGCAGTCTTGGATTTCTACAACCAATGATCATTTCATCAGTTACCCTAGTTAATGTGGAAGTATATATTTGAAAGGTATGTGAGAGCCATCATCATGCCTGTAATTATTCCCCCTCACATTTAATTAAATTTTGATGTTGAACATTATCCACATCAGACTATGATGGTGTAGCCTATCAGCGATATGTGTTTTATATTTTATGTGTTGTGTTTTTTTGCTTTATTTCGTGATCTCACCATCTGGCATTGCTGATTCCCGTTTAAATGGCACAAGGGTCTGATAGCTGGAAGATATAATGCCTGCAGGCAAAAAGGCCCTCTTTTGAGCGATATAGGCTGCCAAATGGAAACATCACAATTTTGACAGGAGAATAGATGAAAGATAATAAATTGTTCTCATCTCTGTGACATAAATGTGTTTTCATGCCATTCAGGTTCTCACTTGAGAGATAGTTTGCAGAAAACCATTTGTCAAAAAAAAAAATCTGTTCAAATGTCAGTACTTTTATATGTCTTGGTATTTCTTTCTAATAATTCTCATTTTCTCAAGTATGTAAAGATGTGCTGGAGGAACCGTCTCCTGCCTTGACAAGTCTACATGTTCACTTCTTTATCTGACACCATTATTAAAGCAACACAAAACTTTGAAGAAAAAAATCTATTCCAAATGCTAGAACAAAACACTTGCACAATGCATCAGCCAGCTTTCTAACTAAACTAAACAAATATTTTGCCTGTTTTCTGCAGAACAAAAACATGTCTAACCATTCTGTCTCTGCTTCTTTCCTTGTTTGTATGCAGCGGATGGAGTTCACAGTGAAGAATACGCAGGTTCGAGGAGGTTACATTCTCCATGTGGGGACAGTGTATGGCACGCTGAAGGTTGGAGACCACGTTACCTTAAGTGTAGATGAGGTGAGAACATGCAGGATTTGAAGTCTGTTGTACCACAGAATCAAGTTATACATGATGTTCTTCATTATCGGCTCGTTAAATAGCATGAAAATAAGTTTTGACACTTTTTCTGATTTCTGTTTCTGAGCTCTGTGTTTTTAAGGGGGCGAGGCTCTGGTTGGTGTTTCTGGCAAATATCCGTCCATGTTCTCTTTTCCAGGCTCGTCGTAGGCCCATCATGAGCAACCACACCGCCACACACATCTTAAACTTTGCCCTGCGGGGGGTTTTGGGGGAGGCAGACCAGAGGGGCTCCCTGGTTGCTCCCGACCGCCTGCGATTTGACTTCACTGCTAAAGGCGCCCTGAGCACAGAAGAGGTCCGGAAGACTGAGGAAATCGCTTGTACTTTGATAAGAGAAGCTAAGGTCAGTGGGGGAATACGTACAAATTAAAGACACACCAGATTTAAGTTCATTTTGACTGAAACAGCAAGAACATGTTAAAATGCATCATTTATTTTAGATGTAGGTGATGATTCTAGCTGTTTAAATGAAGCGAACATCATTATGAATATTAAGTCCATCTAAATCATTAGTTGACAGTGCTTTCCCTCCCATACTTTGCTCTCTCCAGACAGTGTACGCCATGGAGGCCCCACTAGCAAAAGCCAAAGCCATTCAGGGTCTGCGTGCCGTGTTCGATGAGACCTACCCCGACCCTGTCCGAGTCGTGTCTATTGGTATCCCTGTTGAGGACCTGCTGAAGGACCCTGACAGTGCTGCTGGTTCTCTCACATCCATTGAGTTTTGTGGTGGAACGTGAGTATAATGTTTGTTTATTCTACCTGTGATTGGGTGTCATGGTGAACATAAACTCAGCATCTTAGTTCACTTAAATTCACTATAATACTAATGGGTTTGTGTTTACAACATGTTTTCAAGTATTCCCGGTTTAAGAATGCAGTATTTTTTTTTTTTTTTAGAGAAAGAGAACATCATAGGGCTGCAACTAACTATTATTTTCCATTATTGATAAATCTGGCAATTAGTTGTTAGGTTCAGAAAATTGTGAAAAATTTTGATCAGTGTCTATCAAAGCCCAAGGTGATGTCCTCAAATGTTTCCTTTCGTCCACAGAGGTGTTAAAAAATGAATAATTTTCACATTTGAGAAGCTGGAATCGGAGAATTTGGTAGTTTTTTTCATAAAAAAGGACTGATTGACAATTAATTGCCTTATCGTTGCAACTCTAGACATTATAAACATGTTCACAAACATCGATACAAGGAAGGGAAATAATAACACACCAGGGAAATTCAGATTTCCTGTTTCCAGTGCGGCTGTCAGTCTAGTAGAAGTAGAAAAGAGCTTGAGTCAGGATGTTGGTAGCATCCCTAGTATCTGAGTTTATCAGTATTAGACCATTAATAAGTTCTAGTGTGTTATTTCATATCTACTCTGCCCTGCAAAGCCAAACGTAGTAACATATTTGGTCACAATTGCTTACAAGCCCAGAATCTGACTTTCTGACGCACTTTTTAGCAAATAAAAATATTAATATGCCATAAAATTGTTCAATTTCTGTGAATTTTCTCTTTAACTCTACGAGCAGCCCGTTGGTCTCACTGCACTGTTACAGAGAAACAGTCAACCACGCAGCTAAAACAAACAACAAAAGCCATCTGGCAGCTAAATTCTATCATGATGGAGAATGAAACGTAGCAAAGCTCTTGCTAAAGCTAACGTAACAAGCTTAGCAGAGAAGCAGTAAATGTTAGATCATTTTATTATGTTCATGTCTATAAATATTAATAGTAGATGTACAGACACATTTAAACCCTACGAATAGTGAAAATAGTCAAACTAATGTTTTTCTTCTTAAACAAACTAGTCAAAATGACAGCCATAAGTAACTTCACGTTACATCATTACAACCTTTGTGTTGTAGTTGGCCGAACAGCCTAAAAACTGTAAACCCCTTTTTTTCACAACTACAGTTGCAGCCCTCTGCCTTTGTAGAGCGGCGCACTCCATTATGAAGTTGTCTGCTTCTGTTGTACTTCGTTGCCACGTGGCTTCATCCTGTTTCAGCCTCACAGCTTCTGCACCCACACGCGCCGTAACCATGTATCATCACACTTCATGAAAGTGTTTCTGCAAAGTTTCACAAATGTTTGTGAAAATGAGTAAAGCAGAACAAAAAAACACATGAGAGGAAGGCAAATTTAAACCTATTAGCACATCTGAATCGTTGCTGCTAATTACTTTGTATGTTCCAGCTGGAGTCAAGTGTGCGACCTAACTGCACGAAGCTGCCAGTTTTCAGAAGTATCCACCAGTGGCGGTGTGTAAAGTGGAAACCATTAATTGAATTTGTGGGTCTTTACAGTGAGACGGACGTGTCCCTGTGCAGACGAGGCCTGGAACGTTTTGTAAAGCTTAATCCAGCAATTATACTTGCTCCGCTGAGTTTTACAGTGCCTGCTCTTGGCTGTAAAATCCACCTGAATGCCAAGACGTTCTCGCTTACAAGCAGTATAGTAATACTTTTAGATTCCTGTCGGAGTCCAAATGATTTCTACGCTGGTTTTATGTGTATAGGTGTTGAAAACGACCCTAGGTGTGTAGAGTTGGTTCTGACTTAAGCGTTGGAGGAGCCATTTACAAGAAGCTTGTTGTTTAATTGTGTGTCCCACCATCTCACACCGCTTCAGGTTTAAAAATATTCCTGTTTAAAACAACATCAAGGACAAGAACATTTTACCAATCTGCAGTCACTTTAAAGAATGTCTTATTCCTGCTGCTGCTGTTTTGTGACGTTTTCTCTCCCACTCTTGTTTCTCTTTCGCCTCACGGCGCTCCCTCTCGGCTGCCTCCCACAGTTGTGTAACACAGTTGGTAATGTGCTGTTGGTTTTTGTTATCTGCAGCCATCTGCAGAACTCGGGTCACGCCGCGCCATTTGTCATCGTCTCAGAGGAGGCCATCGCTAAGGGCATCCGCCGCATTGTTGCTGTGACAGGAACAGAGGCCCAGAAGGTCAGGGGAGAGAGAGAGAGAGAGAGAGAGAGAGACACACACACACACACACACACACACACACACACACACACACACACACACACACTTGCTTCCAGCCTTATGCTCATACTTGCACATCCACCCACACTTGCATAGAAAATAGTCCTGCCAACATCTTAAAGAAAGTAGATGTAATATTCCTTCAGTGTGTGTTTGTCTGAGATCACATGATTACTTATTGTGGAGGGTTGATGCTCAAATAGTCATGATGGTTTTGTTGACATTCATGACAGAAAAACTCTACTGATTAAAATGAAAATGTGTCTCAGACTGAGGGACTGTGTGTCTTTTCTGTGTCCCCGGTGATGAAACTTTAATGAAGCATGTTTTTGACTTGTGGTGACCTTGGAGCTAGAGAGGATCATTTAGCATCTCGCCCCCCCCTCCGGGTCCTGAGGACAAATTAATCTTTACTATTTTTAGACAACAATTTCATTCTGTTTGATCCTCCTTTATCTTTTCCTCTCCCTTCTTGCTTCCACCGCTCTGCTTCTTTTCCTTTCTTCATCTCTCCCTGCTCTTTGCCCTTGTCTCACACATGCCTCTCTGCCTCCATTCATCAGGCCCAGAGGAAAGCCGATTCCCTGCACCAGTCTTTGACCGCGTTGGGAGACAAGGTGAAGCAGCAGACCGCCCCGAACAAGGAAATTCAGAAAGAGATCGGCGACATGACGGAGGTAAAGGTCATTTTTGTGCCACAAAGACTCCAGAACGTCCCAATAGGACAACTCTGTGCTGTGGTATTAACATTTCCCTCCTCTCTGCAGCTGATAGGCACAGCAGTGATCTCCCAGTGGCAGAAGGACGAGATGAGGGAAACCCTGAAGAGCCTTAAGAAGACCATGGACGACCTGGACCGCTCCTATAAAGCTGACATCCAGAAGAGAGTCCTGGAGAAGACCAATGAGGTGATTGAAAACAGCCCCAACAAGCCGCTGCTCATTATGGAGATGGAAACCGGAGCCTCAGCAAAGGTGAGTCAATACAGGAATTTTAACCACATGTAAGTGTATTATTGGGCAGGTGGAGAGACTGAAATGATACGAGAGAATTTGTACTAGGGGTCGACCAATAAAATTATTTGAGCTGATATTCAGCATTTTCCAATAGTCTGCATCGGTCATTTTAAAAACAGATAGCCGAAATAAGTAATTAATAAAAGAAATGCGCTCCTTTGGCTCTGATGCAGCCGTTTCTCTCCGTCTGTACTCACCTATCAACACTGACTATTGTGCGGAAGTAGCCAATAGAACTAGCGAGCCCCCACGCTGCAGCCCCTCCTGTCCTCTCTCAGCAGAGCTCCGCATACACGCACTGAGCGGAGCAAGTTAGCGGAAATCATACAAAAGGTGACCATAACTACGGCCGTTACTGTAAGCAAGTGCAGCAAAACCAGCAGTACCAGTAAAAGGCTGATACTGCATCAGTACAACATGCAGGAACCTGCAGCAAGCGATATTTTAATCTGCTCTGTTTCATCCACCACAGCTGTGTTTTGGTTTTACAAAAGCACATGTGCTAGCTCGGCTATTAGTTATAAACAAGCTAAACCTGAGATGCTACGTACCTTAAAATTTAGCAACTCCTTGCAAACTCAGCTTTTGTTGAGTCAAACCAGATCCTCTCTACCAGCAGCAGAAGAGGGAGGAGGACATGAGGGCGGACTGATACTGATGTCTGTGCTCTTCTTAGGTTAAAATCAAGGGCAACTGGTTCGTTGGATAACTATGACCTGGATGACTGAGAATCTTCATAGACAGTATTAAAATAAATACAATATAAATGGCAGCAGGTACAGACAAATATAATAAATTATCAATCATAGTCAAGTCCATCTTTGTGATGGATCTCTAATTCATTTAATTTACTATTTATAAAGATTAATCATGACAATTAACTGTAACCTCATTTTCAGGTTTTGTGTTGGAGTTTGTGTTGTTCAAAATTTGACACAAAGATTAAAAATTTTACAGCAAATGTTTATCGGTTCCACATTTCGGTCCTTGGTCTAATTGGTTACTAATAATCGGTATCGGTCCGGGGGGGGGGGGGGGGGGGGGATATTGATCGATCCCTAATTTGTACAAAGCCATGTCTACCCATTTTGATATTATCTGAATTGACATGTTGGCCCAAAAGAAAACCATGTCCTAGTAAAAGAAGAAATCTATAATCCAAACCCCAAGACTTCATCTGCATCCTGTACAAATATTGATGAAAAGTGCAAACAGTATTAAAATTCAGTTTTCCACTACACAGTATTGCACATTTTCTCAGGAAGCCTCATAGTTTATCTCATTGTGTAATTACCATGGTTCCAAATCAACTCTGTGGCCTATTACTTCTGACCTTGAGACAGCAATAGTGCTGATTAGGATACTTTATTCCTTCCCTTCCTGTTTCTGCTCCGTCTCTCTCAGGCACTGAACGAGTCACTGAAGCTGTTGAAGTCGCACTCTCCTCAGACCGCTGCGATGCTCTTCACTGTGGACCCCGACGCCGGCAAGATCACCTGCCTGTGTCAAGTCCCACAGGTAACACTAAACACACCCACCCTCAGTCAGTGTGCCGGGAGCCTTTCAGTGCCCTGTAACAGATCTGACATTAATCTCCCCTCCTCTCTTCAGGAAGTGGCCAAGCGCGGCCTGAAGGCTAGCGAGTGGGTTCAGGAGGTGTGCCCCCTGCTGGACGGCAAAGGAGGCGGCAAGGACACGTCGGCCCAGGCCACGGGCAGGAACACACAGTGCCTGCAGGAGGCGCTACAGCTGGCTAACGAGTTTGCACGGCTCAAACTGGGAGAGAACTAATAAGAGGAGAGAGGGGTTGAAAACATAGGTGTGGAAGTAAAGTGTTTTTTGAGGAGTTAACTTAACTGAGTTAGAAATCCCAAAACATCGTGCTTTCCTTCCTCCATTTCCTTTCCTTCTTTCTTCTCCCTTTGGGTCAGAAAAAACATTAGAAAACAAACCAACCACCTGGGTTTCTCGCTCCCACCATGTTGACAGATGACCACTGACAGCCAGCAGTAAATGAGCCACTCGCATATTTATTGCGACTACGATTGCTGACCAGTAAAAATTCATCTCTGTGGAAATTGCTTGAATATATAAATATAGACAGATCCTTTCGTGCAGTTAAGTGAAAGGTGACGGCAGATGTGTCCACTTCATTGTTGCATGCTTGTGTACAGAGGAAAAGAAAAGGGATCTACTTTTGATTTGATTTTTGCCTCCTGAAGGTACTGTACAGCTCAGATGAAGCGACAAAAACAGTAGTTTCCACCTCAGACTTGTGATCTGAGCATGAAGTTGGCTTTTGATAAACTTCCATCCAGCCTCTGTGTTTGTTTGATCTCACTGTAGCCCTGTTTATTTAAATACAAACCCCAGAGCAGTGATCACGATCTAAACTTTTGGCTTCCTGTACCACTTTAGTTCAGCCTGGGAAAGAAAAATGAAAAGTCAGCCCAGCTCCGAAATGATTTAGGTACAGTATACACAGTATGTCCTTTGTTGGCTGAAGGCTTTTGATCAGATCTGAGCAATGGCTCCGTCCATCTATGTGAGCGAAAGCCTGAGTTCTTTCCTGTGATTGGTGGGATTTGGGTTGTACACACAGGAGCTGTAACATAGTCTTGCTTTTCAAATAACAAGCCGTTATCTGATGTGTTGTAAGTCGAACGGGTTTGATTTAGTAAATTAATAATTCATTAACTGTATAAAAGATCATGAAGGTGTCCAATAATTGATCTTCATTTCACTGACCTTTAATATCGATTTAATGCAGAATGTTGAAAATGTCTTTAATCATTGTAGCTGCTCCATGTCATTGAAATGTCACGTTATGGGAATAAATGCAACTGGTAAATGCCATGTGTCTACCTTGGTCTTTTCAAATGCTTGATATTGTATTTGTTTTGGTGATTAATGTCAGGGAGCCCAGATTTGATCAATTACAGCACAAGGTTAGACTGAAATCATTAGATGTGGATCACTGAACAAAAATGATTGAGATATAAATGAATTAGCGAGGACGATCTATTATTAAGTGTTGGTTTAAAGAGGGAGTATTTTATACCTTGCTCAGGCCTGCCGTTGACCCTAAAGTAGCATTATGTGTAAAACATACTTAACCTGAAATAACGGGCACTGACATCATAAGTGATGTTAAACTTGATAGCAAACGGCTGCCTATTTACATGTCCTGCAGTGAGTCCAATATTCACGTTTACTGTTGAGGAAAATTAATCTTTCTTTTCAGCCATTTGGCACTGGTTAGGAAGTGTACGGTGGGGTTCAGAGTGAAAAAAACGGCAAGCGAAAAAATTATGCAAGTCTTCCTTCAGTAAAAGTATGTACTAATTAAAAGTGCTCATTAGTGTCCCTTTTATCTCATAAATTGAATATTAGTATTAATCTGTAAACACCATTTTAATGTCACGGTGGAGCTAATTTTAACAAATGTATACATATGCTGTTGTGTTGATAACAACTGATAACATGTTTTATGTTTAAAATCTTAATCTGAAAAGTAACTAAAGCTGTAAAATAAATGCAATGGAGTAAAAAGTATAGTATAGTATCGCTGTATTATCATTATCTAATTTATACTTATATCTATATTTATATGACAGTATATTATGCTTACTTAGTGCTAGATTTGATTCTTGTCTACATTCCAGACCAAATTATTTCAGCAGCTCAGTGCGAATCGAAGCCATAACTTTACAAGCAGAACGTCAGACTTCAACGTCGTGTTTCATGAAGCTTTTATTTTTACAATAGCATAAGATACAAAGAGTCAAATCACATATCATACAGATGTTTCAATGTGGTAACTACACATGTACTACCTTGTTCAAAAGGTAGTCCTACTGAATAATGAGACATTAAAGCCGGGGACTAGACGATGACAGATCCAGACAGCAGGAAATCGCCCACGTGGAAAGATTTCACCCATCCAAACTGAAACACTGAACTCTCTAAATCCCTGCGCTACTCTTTTTTTTTTTTCTTCTCCTACAGTATCTGTTTCAAGTGAGCCACCGGCAAGTTTGCTGTTACTGCAGACATATATTCACTAGTCTCCTTAATAAGTGCAGTGTGTTGCAGTAGTGATTGCAGAGTACTAGCACAATAGCTGACAGCGGTATGAGTGTTAGCGTTACAATCCACAGAGACAGTCTGATATGTGCAGCTTGCAGCTCAGTGACTGCTGCTAAAGAGCCGTTTCTGTTCAATGCAGACCAGTGAACTGATGAGGGAAGAGCTGCCTGCGGCTGTCCTCACCTCCACCTCAAACTCCACTGTGCGCTGGCTACAGGCGCAGCCGATGTCATGATGCCAACAGCCTGGCCTGGCAGTGTTTTGATCAGGATGTATTTGTTCCTCAAAGCTCTTTCTGTCCCTGCTGCAGAAAGCTATTCTCCATTACCTCAGAGCGACACAAAGCTGCAGCCATAGCAACTGGACAGAAACAGGTTGGGATGAGAGTGGTATTAAAGTATTTTTCAAGCCACAAGAGCTGTGATCTCCTTTTCTCTGGCACAGATTATCTTGTGTTACAGCTGCCTAGGTTGGTTTCCCCTGCCAGACTACCACACATTTTCTGATTTTGCGTTAACTTTAGCTCAGCAATGAGGAACATAGTTTGACGTTGTCGAGACTAGCTGGCTAGCAGTTTCCAGTCTTTGGCTGTAGCCTTATATCTTCTCACCCTGGCAAGAAAAATTGTATTTCCCAAAATGTCAAACTATTCCTTTGACTGCATGTAAGGGATAGAGATGCTGTACAGATATTCTCCCTCTGACATAAAAAAAGTAGTATTTAATGAGTTTAATGTGCCTCTTTTTCTATCCAGGAAAATGCTAATTGTGGTAAACACCAGTTGTTGTTGTTGTGTCTGCTGCTTTGAGCAGTCGCACACGCCTGATAACAAGTTTTCAGGGCATCGGTAATTGGATGTTTGTGGCTTTACTGAAATGTGCCTCAGCGCACATACTGTGTGAGACACAACAGTATATAAATAGTCCTGGGTGAGAGAGGAACCTGGAATCCACTAACAGCAAAATAGAACAAAAATGATTTTAGTGCAGGGATATTTAGGGCCTGGAATAAAAATAAATAAATAAAAAACTATGCTAAAAAGAAATCAGTTCACTTTAAGTTGTGACATAAGGTCACCACGGAAGTCAGCTTCATTTGACTTCTGCCCCTGTTATCAGAGGACTGAAGCACACATGCAGATTTCACCTGAGAAAACACGCAGCTCCCTGGACATCTTACTGTCACCTGTTTTTTCAAAAAAGCCACAATGAAGGACCACGTTTCCCAAAATGCTCCCAACCGACACAGCTCTTTATTTCCTGATTTATGTTCCTGACACAGCCACGGCACAGACACTGACCTGAAAAGTGGTGCTTTTTCCAATTATTTCAAGAATCAACTCCAGAGGGGGGAAAAGAATCAGTGTATTGGGTCAGCGACAGGAGAAAAGACCTACTTTAGGTTACAGATGCTACAGGGAACACGGTCAGATCTGTGTCATGTACCGTACCTCAACTCTAATTCGGGCTATCACAGCAGAGAGGGATCACCCTGCTTCCCTCTCTATCTGATCACAAGGCTCTGGTCTACAACTGTGAGAAAGTGAGGCAGCTGATAACAGTTTCCATGCTATATAGGGCCCTCGCCTTGTTTGGGGGCATAGTGGACCATTATGACTTTACTACCCACTGCAGGCTGCAAGAATGTGATAGGAATGTGTTCTTCTCCCTCCAGAGAGGCCAGAAATGTTGTGATGAAAGCCGTGTTATCTCCACAACAATTTACACTTTCATTTTGAAGTTGGAGGGAGCATCCCGGGAAACAAACATCGATAACACAGGACCACAGTAGATGAAAGAAAACACTGAAGCGGCAGTTCACTGATATGCCTGAACCTTTAGACGCTGTGTCATCGTTGCCACTTGCTATTCTGCAGTCGCTGTGTAGTTCAAAACAGATACAGAAAGATAGGACAGGTACCTGCAACTCTGTGGGCTTAAAACCAGCGGATGACCCTCTCTGTCTGCCATCTGTCCTGCCATTCTACACTAAATGTTATCTAGAAAAGCAGAAATGCCTCAAAAGTATGCACTATATGTTAAAAAAATAAAAATAAAAATGTAACAAATGGCCTAATATGCATTCACGGCAAGTCTCACTGCATCACTATCCTCTCCTTTAGCCTACAGCGAGTGCTCAAAAACAATGTCAGTGTACAAAACAGTTGCAGAAGGCAGAGTGCGTTTTTTCATGTAGGTGTATGTGTGTGTGTGTGTGTGTGTGTGTGTGTGTGTGTGTGTGTGTGTGTGTATATATACACAGCTCAGAAGGCACAGCTCTCAGCCAGAAGGTGTGTGTGTGTGTGTGTGTGTGTGTGTGTGTGTGTGTGTGTGTGTGTGTGTGTGTGTGGGTGTGTGTGAGAAACACTAAAAAGATGTAGGTGAGTGACATCCAGCAGCAGGACAAGGCACGAAAGCATGAATGTGTGTGCGTGAGTGTGTGACAGAGAGAGAGAGACACACAGAAACAAACAATATGTCCAGAATTGCTCGCACTGCCTCTTAAAATGAGCCAAGCTCAACACCAGAAGTGTCCTATAAAACCTGTCTAATGCAAAGTAGGATAAAAACACTGAAAGCTGATAAAGAACAACGGCAATACATGAGAGTCGCATGTGTTTACACAATATCATCCATAGATAATATAAGAATATACCAACAGAACTGATATCAGCATAGGAGGCACAGTTCTTCACTGTGGAGCACTATAACACCCCAACACTCCTCATTTTGTGCGTACTTTCTCAGCAAGAGAAATAGTTAAACTACATGAAAAAATTGAAAAGCTTCGCTTCACAATGTCATGTGGTTAAATCCCTTAAGTTTTAACAACGGACTCATAGAGATGTGCAACAACATGCTCTGTTCTCACACACACACACACACACAGACAGGTGTTATTTCATATGAAAATACCATCTGCTGCAGCGGCTGGCCCCAGTTCACAGATTTAGATAATTAAAATTCTTTCTGACCATTTTGGATTTTTTTTTTTTTACCTCACCTTATAGCCTTGCGTTAGCATTGCTGAATTTCTTGTCACGTTACTGCCACCTGTAAATCTGTGAAATAGTGTGAAATCACAGGCAGGAATGAGTATGCGTGATTGCATGTGATTCCTTGTTCTGATGTACGCACACATAAAAACTCCATATAGCGCTACTAGTGGTCCACATGGTACCTTACACATTGAATGTCGCTTATTTGAATATTTAATATTATTGTACTTTTTCCAAGTTTTCAGGGGCTTTGAGTAATCTTTGTCTATTTTTGACTTCTATCACTTAAAGTAGCCTGCATCTGACATCAATCCTAATTTGTTCCTAAAGAGAGTACAGTCTGGAAAGGGAGTTAAGCTCTCAGCTGATCAATGATCATTCAAACCCCTGCATACCTACATTAGTTTGGTGTCAAGGGGCAGTAAAAATACAATTTAGCACCTTGAAAGACTTATTCAGCTACTACTCCTCCCTATTTTCCGGACCTGCATAGGAACGCTGAACACTCTTACATATCAGCCACCAGCTGCTTCTTGATAAACACATCTTTGGATGGATTTACAGCCTCAGCTCAAACCAAATACTTATATTTTCCTTCCTCTCTGTGGTACACATTTTATGTTTCCACTGATGTTTCTGTTTTCAATACTGTCTGCAGCACTCCCATGACTGATATTTGTTTGGAGGCTATAAATGTGTAAATGGGTATTATTTGATGATACCACATCACAGTAAAAAAAACGTTAATGTGCCACCTGGGTGGAAAAGAGAATCTATTCTGAGCCAATAGTATAAATCCT
Organism: Micropterus salmoides; assembly: GCF_014851395.1. NCBI lineage: Eukaryota > Metazoa > Chordata > Actinopteri > Centrarchiformes > Centrarchidae > Micropterus > Micropterus salmoides. Next base: position 29,242,176 of record NW_024044570.1, read on the forward strand.
GCCCAACAAATCTGAACAGTACATAAAGCTAACAAATAAAAATCTGCAGTCTGCAGGGAGATATGCCATCATCGTGAATATCAGAATGGTTCTGTGGTACGGAGGTGAAGTCTAAGGCGTCTGGTGGCTCCACCAGTTTTAATTGTCTGAGCAGGGACTAGGGCTAGTGGTTAATGAAGCTAAGATGCTGACAGGTTAAAGAATTCCCAGATCCAGTGGGGTTTTCTTTCACCCCATCATATGGGCTTTAATCTGGGGCAAAATGATCCTGGAAGTCTCTAAGTCCACTGGGAAACACGAGCCAGGTTGGAGTTTCAGGTCTGTGAAAGGGAAAATAAGTCCTTTGAAAATTCAAAGTGGTGAACCCAGTACAGTTTGTGTAGTTGGGGAGTTTACTGCACATAAACAGCAGCGAACCTTCCTTACATCCTTAAAAACACTAGAGCAAATTATGTGTTTCTCATGCTGGCTTTGTCAGACTGGGTCTTCATGCCCCAGCTCTTCAGTCCTCCCCACTCAAATTAGATCCTGACAGACCACATGGGGATTAAACTCCGGTCCAGAAACCAGCATGCCTCCATCCAAACATGAAATCCCCGGAGATGGACTTTTGGCCTCATTAGAGTCTCAAGCAGTCAAACCAACGCTCTCCCAGAACACTTGTCCCTGTGTCTGGATGTGTATAAAGACTGTAGCAGGGCCTGGTGTTCAAAACCAGACTAGCTGGCGCTACAGAAGCTGCAGTTCATGCTAGTGCTGCAGTGATCTTTCTGAGTCACAATGGCCAAAAGGCAGAACTGTGTTTCTTGGAGTCTGCTGCAAAGTGTCAAGGCCTTGCTAAGCCTGCCTGGTAAGGACCAGGGGGGGTTATAGAGGGCAGTCATACCATATAAACTCATAGCAATCACCTATCGTCTCATATCCAGCCATTTTACAACCCATCATAGATAGGACAAGGTACTCGTAAGACTGTCTTGTGAGGCAGAACTCACATAAAGGGGAGTTATGACAGTGAAAAGTGGCAAGTGAGGCCTCGTATAGGATCTGAAAAGAACAATTCTTTCTCCAGGAGGTGGCCCAGGGTTCTGTAAGACAGGGAAAATGACTCATCCCGTCTCAAAATGTTGAACAGCACACTGGCTTATGAAAGCTCCACAGTCTGTGTCCGTAGTGGCAATCTCATGAAGAAGGGTATGTTTTTAACACACTTTGTTGCCGTCAGACACCACATGGCTGTAGAACAATAGTCTCCTAGATGCCTGCGCTGCTCTTTCTGTGGCCTTTTCAGTACATGGCGTACTGTATTTTTGTTTGAGGATTAGACATTCATCCAAGGTGAACATTTCCACTGGATTGAGTCCAGATGTGTCACTGGGTGACTGTTCCTGCTGCCCGGCCCTCACTTGTTTTTCACTCCTGAGTTGAAGCTGCCCTCAGAAAGATATGTGTGGTTGCGCTGGCTTAGAGGTAAAACCTTGAAAACTAGCTCATTACTTTATTGTCAAATTGAAGGGTCTACTCCCACTTTTAAGTGAGTCCTAAGTCAACAGAACTACATTTGGATCTACATGTCCCCCGTTCCCAGTTATCAGCTGTCAACAACCTCCCAAATATGAGGGGAAGTGAACGGAATATAATTTTTTGGTACCATTTTATGTCCATTTCGTCTCACCTTCTGTAAGCGTTTGGTTTAATTCAACTGAGAACCCAAACTGGTGCAGCTAAGTGAAAACGATTATTAACACATTGTAAGCAGCCTTCTGGAACATTAGATACACAGGGTGGTTTGCCGGTTATTTCCCAGGGAATACAGTGATTTTGCCAGCCTTGGCCAGCCGTTGGATGATCTGGGCTTCGTAGTCAGCGTCGTGGACGCCGGTCTTCCTGAACTCTCCGGAGTAGCGGTTCTGCTCCCAGTAGTGGTGCCAGTTTCCCCGGCTGTCCGCCCCGAAACCAAACACATTAACCTAGAGGAGAGTCAAAGAGCGAGTGTTGGAAAGGTCGTGTGATTACAAATGTGCATGTCTTCAGGTTGAATATGTTGCAAGTTTCGGCATGATGTAAGGATCTACAGTATGTTGTTATGTGAAAGCAGAGAGAGAGAAACCGACGGCAAACTGACCTCATCACAGACATGTAGGGCAAAGAACAGCACTAGCATGCCAGTGGAGGGGTAGCGCCCGTTATGTCTGGTCCAACGGTCGTGGATGTATTTAAAGAATGCTGGGTTGAAGATCTGGACCTGGGTGGTGGACAGAGAGGCAGAGAAAGGAAATACTGTAATATATACTGTTTATTTGCTGTAAATTTAACTAAGAATCAAACTCCTGAGTTTTTTCTGAAGGAAAACAGTGTCCACATGTTTTTCAGCATTGTCCCACAGTCTCACATTCAGATCCACAAAATGTGGATTTTTTTACCCCCAAATATTTCTAGTTAATGTATAGTTAAATCCATGTTCCTCTGAATTCCGATTTATAGCTTTCACAGATAACCTGGTGCACATCCTAGCCGCTGCAAAGGTCCAACCGAACAAGAAAAGATTTTGCCAAGTTAAATGTTAATGCTCCCTGAGGTTTTGATTGCTGTCAAAGATTAAAAGTGCTGTTAACCAATGAATAGACATTACAAATTTATAATCTGCCTCCAGGTGATGTTCAGTCCCAACAAACTCTAGGGCTCTAGGCTGCTTACAGCTCCGCAGTGGAGGAGCAAATCTTGTAAATCTATATTTCTGGGCCCGATCCAAAAGCACTGTAAAAACTGCGTCTCTGACCAGTCGAAGATATTCACAAAGTCTTCACATGGCGGAGATTAGTTTCATTATTTATTTTCAGGGATTAAAGAGCGAGCAGAAGATTATTTAAAACAAAGGGAAGGTTTATAATCTAACTGTAATCCTTCATCAACAATGGGGAGGGGATGATATAATTGCAGCATAGCGGGGGTCACTGCATGTGTTTGCATATTACTGTGAGTGTTTCAGAATGGCCATAAGTAATTGCAATGAATGCTGAAAATACACACCTTGTCTTTATCTACGCGGAGGAACTGCTTCACTGGAGCGTAGGTACTGAGAGAGAGAGACAGAAAGAGAGAAAGAGGTTGATTAAACACATTCAATCAGCACTTTATGTGATTGCTGCAGCTATGAATTCTGGATGATTGACAGCTGACAGATTGTTCCAGCCCAGCGACTGGCTTCTCACAACTCTACTGTGTGTGTGTGTGTGTGTGTGTGTCTTTACGGCGGATGCTAACATTTCAGTGCTCTATATGCCCAGAATTAATTTTATGTTTCTGAGCACCCACATGTGTGTCAATCCATGCTTATGCATATCTGTGTGTGTGTGTGTGTGTGTGTGTGTGTATGCATGTCTTCTTACAATCGAATCTGGCCAGTGGACAGAGCACTGGTGATCCAGACAAGATCCAGCGTTTTGAAGGGAACCAGGACGAAGCTGACGTTGGCTGCCAGGTTCTTGGCGCTCTCCGGGTACATGAAGTGGTGAGTGGTATGGCTGCCGGCGTCTACTTCATAGCCAACCGTGGGGGCCAGGTTTATCCTAAAAGCAAAAGAGAGAGACACCATGAGGGATGTACGTCTTCAGGCCATGCTTTGTTAGTTAGCAACGTCTGAGGCCTCCAGCTTCAACTGTAGTCAAATAGGTGTCAAAACTGTTTCACTGATTTCCTGCTGACTTAGCAGTTACTGTAATGGTTACTAAAGGGCTTTTGAAAGAGTAGTTCAACATTTTAGGAAATAAGAACATTTCATCGATTTCATTTCAATGTGCTAAACCTGTCATTGATTTTCTGGCTACTGGAATGAACAAGTTGTAACACAAAATTTACATTATAGTCTTCTAAAATTGATATGGTAAAAGTGTTAACAACTTGTGACCCCACACACAGACCAACATTAGCATTAATTTGGATTGGTGAGCCACCTGGCGAATGTAAGTCCAATATTCACTCTCCTTCCAGCCCCTCCAACTCTTGAGGGAACTATATGGCTGATAAATGCTCCACTGTGATCACCAGCTAATCGGTAACTGTGTCTGTCTGCAGTCTGGCGCGGGACAGGTAGCACATAGTCGGTGACTGATTGTTGATTTTCGGAAAAGACAGGAGGGCTCTGCAGCGGGTGATTAAAACCGCCCAGAGGATCGTTGGTACCCATCTACCAAGCATCAGCGATATCGGTGAGGTGAGGGTCCATGCACCCAGAGCCCAGAGGATACTAAAAGACAACACCTACCGCAGCCACAGCCTGTCCACCCTGCTACTGTCTGGTGGACTGTGTATAGTGTCTGCTGTCATACCACCAGACTGCAGAGCAGCTTCTTCACTCAGAGACCCCTAAATTCATCCTCAGTGCTGCATCATGTAAAACTGTTCTATTTCTATGACTTATTTATCTACCAATCAGCGGCGTAAGTTAGTAACGCCGGGCCTCAGTGGAGGCTATTATGACACACAATTATCAAGCACACACACGTTATCTCATTTGTCTAACCAATTTCATTTAAAGCTCCTAAAATCAGTTCGTCCATATTAACATTTAATTTTTTCAAAATCAAATTGTTAAACACTCCTCTTTGTGTGTGTCTCTCTCCAACACACATCCGTGCAGCCTATAAGTTCCAGTCATGTGTTGGATTTTACAGTCGGAATGTGTTACCTAGACTTTTGTATTTTCAAAGTACATACAGTATCTCACAAAAGCTAGATATAATCAAATATTTACCAATATGTGAGTTTTGGTAAATATTTGATTATAATAATATTTATATATATGTCACAACACTGAAGAAATGACACTTTGCTACAATGTAAAGTAGTGAGTGCTTGTATAACATGTTAATTTGTTGTCCCCTGAAAATGACATCACACAGCAATTAATATCTAAACCGCTGGCAACAAAAGTGAGTACATCCCGAAGGGCAAATGTCATTATTTTACAATTAAAGATGTTGTTCGGGTTTCCAGATATGGTCAGCTTTACATTAAAGCCCAAAAGGATGAATTGTTGCTTTCTAGCCAGGTTACACTTTCGCCACAAGTACTGATTCCGGTGTAAATGCTAATGACTCTGTACTGTCAGTTACACAGCAATATTTATCTTAAATATGCTAATGTTAGCTAACATTAGCCAACATTAACATGAGGTTCACCTCAAAGTTTTAGCTTAGCTCTACTCAGCTCTGCACTGTCTGCCACCACTCAGCTCTGTCTGTGTACTTTAGACTACTTTTGCTGTATTTACAGTAGCTGTGACTCACTGTCTGGAGGAGTGAGCTGTTTATGTAAACAGGAAGGTGCACCTGAAAAAAGAAAGGAAACTGAGTGCACCTAACCATATGTCAGTGAACAAAACAGATGTTCATTCAGACAGTCAGGAGGTGGGTGGTGATGGCGGTGTTTAGTAGGACCGTACTGGGAGGCTGTCAAAATTGCTGAGGCTCTCAACTATTATCGATTTAGTGGCCACCGAGTTTCCCTGTGAGTCAAATGAACACTACTCCATTGGATGTTGCAGTCTTGCAGCCACTATCCCCTTCTTTGCATGTTGCAGAACCACCCTCCCACACAGAGATATTCTTGAGGTGGATGTGCTAAGAATAATCAATGCTCTTCAAACCTTAAAAGCAAAGGATGTGTATGTAATGGATTCTGCCATGCTTTAAGTGCATCATTAGTCTCTCTCCTCACAAAGATATGAAATCAGTCCTTCGCCGAGGGAGTCGCCGCGAATGCTTGGAAGATGGCTATTTTAACACCAGTTTTTAAATCTGGCAACCGTCTTCCAACCATCTGTAACTACAGGCCTATCAGCATCCTACCAGCAGAATCGAAGGTAGTAGAGAAATGGGTTGCAGAGCAATTGACTCAACTTAGTTTTATAGAGAAGGTTCGATCATTCGCTGGAGTCCCACAAGGGTCCATATTGGGCCCAAATCTATTTGGCTTATATGTTAATGATCTGCCATCTGTATCCCCCAAGATAGAGACTCATGTACTCTGATGACACTTTAAGACACCATAGAGGTGCATCTCAGAAAATTTGAATATCGGAATTGTTTTTCCCGTAATTTAATTCAATATGTGAAATTTTCATATATTCTAGATTCATTAGAAAGAACAAAATAAATGTTTTAATCTTGATGATTATGGCTTACAGCTCATGGAAATCAAAAATCCATTCAAAATATGAGAATGTTGCAATAAAGAATTGCATGTCAGCAGAGGCTACTGTACATGTACATCAACGCTATGATCAAATCGCACATAACCTTCTGTTCAACAAGCTACTCACAGGCAAGTACTTCAACCTCAAGGCCACTAGAATCTTTATATAAACAAAGAGGACAGAGGACAGAGGTTTCACCACTGTCACATACTGGAAAATTACAACCTTATGAGCTGGAAAAACCTGATCAAGCATGCAAATATATGTCTCCTCTATAAAACTACTTATGGCATTTACAATAATGTGTATTAATGTGCACTGTCCCTGAGAAATTAACAGAACAGAAAAAGAAATCATTCCTGTGGAGGCTTTCAAGCCACAAGCACGTAGCCACAACAGAGACTCGCTGCAGGAAACAACATATAGCTGTGTGTTCCTTCCAACTGACAACAATCAGGCTCTGTGATTCATCGCCGGTGCACGAAAACGGCCGAGGGAATAGCTTAAAGGATTTATGTGCCTCTCTGCACGGGTGTGTATGTGAGAGAACAATGTATACGTTTCAGCTTCTTAGGACATAAAGCTCTCTGTGGTGACCTCTCTGTCAACCAATAGGAGAGGTGAATATATGACAGCATTAAACACTGAGATTCATTTTATATTAGAAACACACATCTGCTGTTTTTTGCAAGTACATCTCCCTCTTACACACACACACACACACACACACACACACACAATGTCACTTTGAGGGTATATACTATGCATACACATGAACTCTCTCTTCCCTTCTTCTCTCCAGCCATCTCCTTTCTTCATCTCTCAGTTTCAGTCGACCTCTAGCTCCACATCTTTCCGTCTTGCTCTATCTATTGCAGCCTCTCTCTGGTCTCTCTCACTATGCCCATTTATCTATTGCATCTATGCCTCTCACCTCATGATGTAGTTGTGCCCGTCTATGGTCTCCCCATATCCGGCCCCGCGGAGGTTTCCTGAGTTCCCCACCACGGCGCAGCGCAGGCAGCGGCCTGGATCCCAAGAGCCGTACGGCGACCTTCCTGGAATCACCTGCGATAGACAGCCATGATCGAATCAAGCTTACTGGATTCAAGCTACACAGGAAATTAAAAAAGGACGCTAGTATTACTAACAGCAAGAGACATGACACAACCTAACCTGCAGCTCAGACCTGACTGTAAAAATACATCCTGCTTTCAATACTAGGGTGAATTCTTCATGAGACCCTCCATGAAAAATACATGAGCCTCATCTACCTTAGGGAGCCAGACTGAAACATACAGCCTAATGTGACTACAGAGTCAGAATGAAAAAAAAAGATACAGATACATTAAAAAGGAATGAGCTGGGTCACTGAAAAACCAAAATGTCTAATAAAGATAATCTGTTCCTTCAGCCTTTGCCCAAGAGTGTGAAGTAATGACTTGGCTGATTTGAAAGTACCAGGGTAATGGAAAGATGAATTAGTAATATAAAATACCTGGAACAACCTCAGCAGCACCTGCTTGATGCTGTGGGGTTTAAACTGGGGCTGTAACATCTAGAGAGAAAGAGAGAAAGTATGGTTAAGATCTGCAGTTTCTCATCTGCAGAAAAACTAGATGTGACAACAGACTTTATATTTAGTTACTTTCTGTGTGCCCATGTGCATGTGTATGCATGCACTTCACCAGCATTCATGTGCAAATATGCAGGTGCTTCTGCCTGTGTGTGTGTGTGTGTGTGTGTGTGTGTGTGTGTGTGTGTGTGTGTGTGTGTGTTAGGTAACAGCCGTGTGTCAGACTGACAGGATCTAGTCAGACTGGCCGAGCTGTGGTCAGAGGTGCAGAGGCATTGCTGTCCATATGTCAAAAACAAGCTGAACAAAAAAACTAAAGCAGATGGCAGAGGAAAAAGAGATGGGAAAATGTCACAATGTGTGGGCTGGTCAAAACACCTTGTAAACTTCCACCAACTGTTTTTGCTTTTTGTCTGTCTTGTGTCTGGCTTTCTGCACATTAACTGTTTGTTATGCCGAAAACAAAAAGTTTCTGTGTTTTTCCAGGTTTGTTTTCTTTTACACTGTCCGTCACCAACAACAGTGAGGTGTCCAAAGCGCATACAGTTCTGCTCGGCGTGATAAACAAAAGTGACAGCAGAGATGACAGCGAGCCTCTCCTGTCTGGCTGAGCGTCCAAGTTATGTGATGAATGTAAAGAGGGAGGGAGCAGAAAGAAAGCAGGAGCTGAAAGAACAGAAGATGCAAATGGAGCTGAAAGAATGACAAAGCGGGGGAGAAGCTGATTCTGTATGTCAGTTTGCCCTTTAAGTAACTGCCTGTAAAAGACTTAATGGATAAATAACACCATAAATGTGAAGCTAGTAGTTTTCTGTGCAAGTAAACTTTTGTTCAGATACTCTTCAGCTAACTTAAAATTAGCCTTAATGCACTGTTAAATATCTTGTTTGAAAACATTAACTACCATAGAAGTGTTTCAGTTTTAATGGAATCCATTAAAATGGTAATAAGCAAGGCCAGAAAGCATATTAAAGCAAATCCAGAAAAAAATCTCTCAGAGTTGTGTAAAGCAATCAATAAACTCCAATCCAAATTGTGACTGTGGTGCTTAAGGAAATGTAAAGCCTAAAATAGGTAAATAAAGTAACACAAAATAATAAACTTTACTTTATTAAACATCTTGACTTGACATTATCGAGTCTGAGATGCACTGTATATTTAACATTTGAAAATATGTTACTAAAATAAAGTAATAAAGATAGATTTGAAATACCAGAGGGAATTTTACACTAAAAACACTAACTCTTAACTGAAATTAACTCAGATTAGCTGTGGATTTAGTCCACCATCACATTAGCACATTAGGAAGGCCAGAATGATCAAGAGGAATGACTACAAAAACCCATTTATTTATTATGTGGATGGAAACCTGTTATTTTACAAGAGTCTTGAACAATAGTGAACCTCTCCTTTAACATCAGTGCTTTCTAAGGCAGAGACCAGTCACTTTGGAGTAAAAATATTTTGATGCTTTGTCTATTCATTCTAAGTGTGTTTTTTTCATTTTTTGGATCATGGTTTTGAAAATGGCTCTTTGTGGGTCGTAAAGAGAATCATGACACATACAAGCAGTGGCTGACAAAGAAGTTCGAAAAAAATAAATAAAATGCAAATCTTGTTCCAATTTTAGCGTTTGTCAAACCACACAGGCAAATGGGCATTCATGTGTGTAAAGAGAAAGTCAGCACCTGCACACACATAAAACAATCCCCCAAAACAAAAATGCACACACACAAAAAGTTCCATCAGGATATTGGCAGCCACTCCATGGCTGCTCCTCACCATAAACATCTTTTCCTTTCTGCTTTCCTCCTTCTCTCCCACACAGCAATCACCATTTTCGCACTCCTTTGTCACCACTTCCTTTTCACCCACCATCGGCCTAAATCGCTTTTCCCAACACAGATCTCATTCGCTTGCGATTTCATTCACACATCCTCTCGAGCAGTCTCTTTGCCATCATGTCTAATTCCTTCTCTTTAATTTCCCTTGCTCCCTCTTTGTTTCTCCTCCTCCTCTAGCCTTTATCTCTTCGTCTCTCTGGGACGCCTGTGCACCACGCAGCTCATCAGTGCTGATCAGAGACCACTAATCTTTCTTTTACTCCCCTTCGCTCTCTCTGACTTTCTTTCTCATGCTGTTACCTCACTGCATTTTTCTCTTTTTCTCCTCCCCAATTGGTTAGTCCATCCTCTGTGATCCCTCCATCCTCTGCCTTTTTCTGCCTTCGACTCCCTGAATGATAACACAGCCAGTTTGGCACGCTGCACCGCTGTTGTTCAGGGGCCACTAATTTTTGGCAGATGTTTTTTGGCAGCCATGACAATGCTGTCTTGCTTCCTTCCTCTCAGCTGTCCTCTGACTGCCAAAGTATAAGCTTCCTGGCACCTACTGTCAAGTAAATACAACCTGTGTTTTTCACTCAAACTAATATTTAAGATCGGCATAACGTTGCACCAGCTGTTCCCAAGCTCTGTTCCCTAATCCGTCAATCAAAGTTTGAAACATTCAGAAAGATAAGAGATAAGGTGTGAATAAATATCTACACCTAGTAACCAGGTATATCTGCTGCCTAGCTAACTGAATCAAAGGACAAAACTAACCTTAGTTTGCAGGTAGGGTTGGGTATCAAGAACCGATTCATAAAGCATGATGCCACTAACATTGGCCTAAATGACCAAATAACATTGATTAGGTTAACGTCACGATAATCAGGTATTTCTCCATGCACGCATATATAAACAAAACAAATTCATACCTACATTTACAAAGGATTGTCTGGCAAGCATAATATATATCTCTTGAACCTCCAAAACAGTTATTTTTGGAACTTTGGTAGAGTGACATCCTGTTTACATAGTTGATTATTTTAGCTTTATTATATTTATACTATTTAGTATTTACTAGCTAGTACAGTCCTTAAGTTTTAACTGTGAAACCCAATTAAGCTAATGACTAGTATGAAACTAGCAAGTACTGAGTTACTGAGAACTTGCAGGAAGGACTTTGCTCACGATCTTAGTGATGGATTCTCAAATAGCTGGTGCAACCAAATGACTCTAATGTCAACGGTCTTTGAAGCCAATGTCTAAGCCTAAATTTAAGTATGTTTTCATGTTTTAGCTCTCAATATCATACAAATTGCAAACATGCTAAATTATTCATCAAAAATCACCCAGGGTAATTCTTCTGGGTGAATCCCAGTAAAACATCGGGTCTCTCAATCAATGAAGGTTGGTGGTTGAGTGTTTAAAATCTTATATGTGAAAATGTTTCACCACACTAAAACATCATTTAGTGTGGTGAATGATATATTGCGCAACAAATCATTCCTTAAAATGTTTCTTTCTTTCATTTAATGCTAGTCTTTCCTCTCCTGAGGCAGGAGTGCACAATAACACATTAGGCTTGATTGAAGAGCATATACTCCACTCGTGCATCAAAACCTGCTTTCCTAACAGTTGTTGATTGGACTCCAGATTAAAAGCAAGTCAAGTAATGCAAAAATGCATTTTGTTTGATTACATCGACTCTCCATATCAAACCTCTTAAACCACAGAGAAAAGCAAGTAATTGACTGGGAAGCACTTCTCACTGTGCATCACTGATGTCTGCCTCCTAAGCTCTTTACCAGGAATCAACATTGTTAAAATCCCTGGGTCAAACTCTACTGAAGACTGTAAAAGCTTTGGAGTGAGTGACATAATGTATTCATGGCCAGCATTTGCTTGGACGACTACAAAAATTAGCAAACAAGGCAACATTGAGTGCCGGGCTACTTCATGTGACGTGATGTTCTCTCTGATACAGAATAGCATCAGAAAAGCATCCCTGACAAGAAAACTAGGACTGGTATATTCATCCTGCTTGATATGGCCCTTTTCTTGTTTCATTGCTTTCTTCCACACGTTCTATATTCTTCCTTTTTTGCCTTTTCTTTTCCTGCGCTCCTTCCTCCACATTTCTCTACTTTATCTGCACATCAGTTTCATCCCTCACTCCCCTCTTTTGCAATTTCACCTCTCCCATTTTCTCTATCTTTTTTCCTTTCTTTGCTTTGTTCTATACGTGATCTCCCCTATTCCTTCCCTATCCAACCCACCTCTCACTGTCTTCTCATCCCCTCATTTATTTCTCTATCTGTCCCTCTCTCCCAGTTCATCACCTCCCTGTTGCAGTGTGACCTAATGGCTTGGCAGCTGTTGGCCTGTGTTTGCAGTTTTCTGCCATTTCAGAGCTGGACTGAGGCTACAGCAGAACAGAAATAGGACTGTGGACCAGCCACTGAAGGACACCATACAACACTGGAGATAACACTAACAAAGAACAACACACACACACACACACACACACACACACACACACACACACAGTGAGAAGGGGCGTGAATGCAAGGACTCGTGCATCCTGTCTCCATTTGGGACTCTCTTGGGAGACATATTGATTTCAGTTCTTCAGACATTATTTAGTAGTAAAAGCCCAGTGACCAATCACATAATGTTCTACCGTGACATATGACTGGCAGGGATACATGAGGAGCATGTACTACGTGTAAGAGGGGATTGGTTGGCTCAACGACGAGGGAGGATGAGGAGGATGGAGAGGGATCTGCGATTATGATGTATCACTCCCCCTATATTGGTGTCCTAATATCTTAACCCCCCCCCCCCGCCCTATTCCATGCACACAAACGGAAAGTGTGAGATGGTGCTGCATGGATTATAATAAACTTAATGTTAAAATTTGGCAATAATTTGTTTGCTGAAGTTTTGATGTTTTTTTAGAATACTGATGATAATAAAAAGAACAATCTAGTCTGTTATTTGTGTGTGTTTTAATGAATATCAATGAAGGCAGGGATATTAAATCAGAAAACCAGTCTGCAGGTTCACTGTGTCATCTATGCTAATGTATTGAAATGTCTCCTGTAAAGGTTTTTTTAGTTTTATTCAGAAAAGGCAAATTCAACCACAATCATAGTATTGAAAGCAGTGGTAGGCAACGTTGGAGAAACTAGCAAGACCTTCAACCTCATATCAGGTGTAAATTCTGAAATGATGTTGTCACCCAAACTGGAGTCACATTTAGACACTTAATGTACAATAATGGTGTCACAACTCTAGCACGTAAAGTTAAATCATATTGTTACTTACCACCCACCAGTAGTAGACATCAGAGGGCAGCTGGATGTTGTCTCTGGTCCAAACAGGCGAGATGTCCGGTTCGTAGTTTTCATCAAACCAATCAGAGGTGCCGGGGTCTCCGACACAGCGTGGGCAGGCACATGTCCTCTGCTGCGGGGTGTCGGGTGGTGACAGCCTGTGTGCGCCCACGTAGCTGGGCACTAGCTTCACCCGCCTCGACTCCTCCCACCCAGGCGGCTCGAGGTAGTTGAAGCTGACGCCCCCACGGAGCGAGATGGAGAAGAAGAGCGAGGTGAGAAAGACGAGAACCAGCGAGCCGAGGAGAACCCAGACCCTGCGGGAACATCTCCCCCTGCCTCCTTTCTCCGCCACTCCTCCTACCCCAGTGCTACCTCCACCTCCTGCGACCCCGGCCGTCCCTCCGCTCAGCCAGGGCCTGAGCTCGGAGAGTCTGGGAGCTCCCCTGGATGCGCCCCCGCCCCAGGAGCCCCAGCCCCAGCGCCTGTCCCGTTGCAGGGTGGAGGACGGGATGCGGCCCCCCCACGGCCATGCCCCCACACCTAGGCCTGCCACTGTTCCCAGCCCACCACTACCACCACCACCTCCGCTGCTGCTGCTGCCTCCACGCAACGACCACCAGGGCCTGGTCAGCGTGATTGGGACGACCCCCTGACTGGCACTTTGGACCACAAGATGACCCACTATATCGGACTAGTAAACACACACATTCACTGATGGAAGACAGCGTGTCAGAGTCAATTTATCTCACAGTCAAGCTGTGCGCTCGGCAATGCTCCTACGCTTTCCCTCTGTCTCCCGCTGGATTCTCTCCCTCTCTCTCCTCCACAGCTATGTGCTCGTGTCACACACACACACACACACACACACACACACACACACACACACACACACAGACAGGAGTCGCAGCTGAATTACACAGCTGTAGCCTGACTGCTTTGGAAGTCCTTTGTTTTCAATGAGAGGTGAACTCTCCTTCAGCTCCAATCACCGTCTCTGCGTTTTCCACCTTTCTATTCTTGTTTGTTCATTCCCTCCTTTACTTTCGAACTTTCCCTTCCCCGGCTTCCACTGTCTTTACGCCCACCTCTCTCTCTTCTCCCTCGTCTCCCTCTTTTTTGGGATTAACTGCAATGTCCATCTTCAGTGAATTCCAGTGCACAGTGTGGACGGATGCAGCAGGTCCTTTGCATTTTCTTCTGCCATCTGTGTGAATGTTGAGCTCGGCACCGGCGCTCTGCTTTCTCTCTTTTTCCGTCTCTCTCGTTGCACTGAAGCGACGTAGCCAAGAGAAAGCTGGCAGACTAGTTGAGTGCAGCGGAGAGAGGCAGGGAAGAAGGGAGGAGGAGGAGAGGGAGGAGGAGCAGTAGAAGGGAGGAGGTCTGGCCTGAAGGGTGTTCCATCACATCTCTAGCCACCCTAGACCAAAAAAATACCTATTTTCTCCTTCTATTCTTGGCTCTGTTATCTGCCGTTTTCTCAGTATTCTCTCTTCAGTTTTGTTAGTCCTCTTTCTGCCTTTCTCTTGAGGTTCATCTCGCCTCTCTCCATCTCAAGGTCTCTCCTTTCCCCTTTCACCCTTTTCAGTCCATTGTCTGCGTCTGCCTGTTTCACTGAGGCTCCGAGAGCTACTCTATCAATAGCGCTTGTGTTGAGTTTAAAGTACTCCTCTGTTGCCGTCCCTCTCCACACTTTCCTCAGGCACAAAGTTTGAAAAAGTTGGGGATAAAAAGTTTGAGTTCTGTGTGGTGAATAATGAAATCTTAATGAAATTCAACACCCTAAGAGTAGCAGATTTCACGACATCAGTTCTACAGTTGAGGAGTTTCACAAGGTCCGACTAATACGCATACAACTAATCAAGAAGTCCATTCACTGCTCCATTCTGTGCCCACTCAAGATGACAAAAGGTGAAAGTAAGAATAACTTTGGGAGAAGTAATCAAAGTGGATTGTCCACTTTTCTTCTGATGGAAAGATATTTATGATGACTTATGATCACCCGGGGATGAAGCTGCACCAAAGTGAAGGCGAAAGTGGTGGGTGGCGTGACGTGCAGAGGGTTCAATAGAAAAAAAGACAAAACCAATCAACCCCAAATCTCATCTTCTCTCCAGCTGGCTTTGAGAGGACGACAGGAGGAAGGGTGGGGGCAGCATCTGTCCTGCAGCCCAGAGTGTGTGTGTGAGTGTGTTCTCTTTGTGCCTGTGATTTAATGTGTGTATGGTGTTAAGCTAGGTTGCACTTCGTCTGCCAGATGCACTAATTTAATTGTGCTCTACAGCTGTGCTGCTGTGTATGTGCATGTGTGTGTGTTTGTTCACGCCCTGTTGGCTGGCAGCGTACGTTTCATGAGGCTGGTGAGCTTGAGGTGACTGCTGCTTAGCTCTAATCTACCAAACTTTAATCTGAGGGTAGGACTCCTACAGTGCCCACTTTAAGCCAGCTGTCTGCCCTGCCCGTGTTCATCTGATGCCCCAAAAACACCTACTTAACTCACCTGTACACACACACACATACACACATACACACACTAATCCAAGTTACATTGTTCTGCTGCTACAACAACTAGTTTTGAAGTGTGTGTGTTTGTTTGTTTCTGGCTAACCTGGACCCCTAAGACACAAACCACTGCTCCCAGGTTTTTATTTCATGATCAAATGTCTGTGTGTTTGTGTGTTGTTCAGGGATTTCTGACTGCCATGTCTGGCCTGAAGTCTGGCTTCCTGTTCCGTGGAAAACCTGCAGAGAAAGAAAGAGATAAAGGACAGGATGTCACTTACTGCCATTAGCCTCATTGACCATATTGACATTTAATCCTCCTCTCCTTTTTAATTCTCGTTTCATCTTCTTTTTTCTGCTTTTATTTGTCTTTTTTCCCCTCCCTTTCCCTTTACACATTTATCCTTCTTCCCACCCTTACTCCTCTTGCTCCGTTTGTCTTGCAGGCCATCCATCACAAGGGAAAAGATGGAACAAACTCTGCTCTGTCCTGTTTGTGTGTACGTTGATTGGCACTGAATAAATCCCAAAATGTCACTATGTTGAATTGGAAATGTTGAAGCAGACTGACAGGATACAGATTGACAGAGTCGGGGCAGAATACTAAGCAGAGAAATAGATCTCCCATACAAACTCCTCTCAGATCTGGCAGCTGCTGTGTTTTTTTCTGCTGTACGAGATGATCATGCATCCGCGGAGGAAATTTACAAATTGCTGTCGGTGGCAAAAGTTTGCATCACTGCAATTTTTCAATGTAGCACTGATTACAGACGTAAATGAGCTTAGCTGAAGTTGTTCTGATTTCTGTCCTGCTTAGTCCACCCCACACTAGGATTCATCTGTAAACTGGCTAATCGAAGAGTGACTGCTGATGCTGGAGCATCAACAGCCTTGTGACAGTCTGTCCCAAAGAAAGGGAAATCAAGGTACCAAAAAAGAAAAAGAAAGGAAAGAGAAAGAAAGCAAAGTAAAGGACAACAGCTTCTTTAATTGCAGTTAAAGAATGGTTTCCGCTAATATCAGCAGTTTAGATTGACGGCAGTTGGTGAGGAATCTAGCTTCATGCAAATTTGCATTGTAGGCTAGAACATACATCCACCTACGGAATACCGCACTATCTCCAGGCAGAGGACATTTAGGGGAATCACATGATGGCTCTTTCAGAGGTGTGTCAAGCAGGCCACAGACTCTTTTACGGTCATTCAGAATTTTTCAAAGTAAAAGCTCAGTTCAACTCCAACTACAGCATTACAGAAACCAAGCTTCTTGCGCTTTTATTTTGTAGGCAAAACCACTAAAGAGGAAGTGATTATGTGAGTAACTGTTGCTGTCATGACAGATCTAGTTCAGCACCGCTATCAAAGTATTTATTTATATTTTTTGGCGCTATCAAAGCATAATCTGACCGCGGGCCAGATATTATTGTTGGCGGGCAGTTTTGGCGAGGGTCCATAATCACAGAGAGAATGAATGTGTTTCCCTTGTCAATGTTTGTATAAACTTTATCTATTGTGTGGTTTATAATAGACTGTGGTGCAGAAACAATGACGGTGTTTCACACTCTTGGCTTACATTTTCCATGTAATCTGTCAGTGGCCAACTCACAATAACATATGGTTTTACTGAATAATTAAGTAAATATAATTTTTAATAAACAGACCTAAAGAAACCTCATTTCTTGACTGTCTACTCTCTGCTGTTTCAGAAGAGACCTTTTGTGCTGTGTCAGCCACCGTAGCTGTCCTACGCTCTTTGAAAGGGTAAGGGGCAGTGGTAGACTGGAAAGTTGGTGGCAATTCACAACCCTCACCACTAGATGCCACTAAATCTTACACACTGAACCTTTAAACTTTCTAATAATATGTAATAATCTACACTAATAATTATTTTGCTTTTAGCCCTACATGCCTTTGCACCACAAACTTAAACTGTGGGCTTAGACACAAAGATAGATTAAATGTACTGAAATTCTTCTTTATGCAAATGATAATGAATACGACTCTAGAGAAGTCTTGTTGTCATTTGTCTTTTATGCAGTATGGTAAGCATTTTCTCAATGTAGGGATATGACAACTAAGATGGTAATTTTTAGCTTTGTCTTATACCATGGGAATGATAAATGCTTAAACATGGAGAAAATAATGTTTTAACCATAGTAAAGTAATTGTAGGATACAGTGTGTTAAGAAAAACAGGGTTGAAAAATGGTGAGATTTCAAACTGTGCCGACTTAAGTACATCTCACAGATTATTACTACATGTTTAAATACAGTATAACCAGTTCATTACTGACCCTAATCAACACTACAGTTGTGTACAGTTATTAACTCAATTATTTGTAAACATTTTTTCAAAAGATGTGTGAGAGACGGGGACCAAGAGAGGAAGGGGGCCCAAAGAGACTGCCTGAATATATAGGGCCCAGAATTTTGTGCTACGCTGCTGGCTTTAAGCAACTTTAAAGTATTTTTTGTCTAAACTATTAAGTAGAGCTGAAACGATGATCGAATGATCATTTCAGTCATTTTTCAATCACAAATGCCAAAAGAAAATAATAATTTCTAATTTCTGTTACTCAATTGTGAGAATGTGCTGCTTTTCTTTGTCTTATTCAATAATCAAATTAATATTTATTTTTGGATTTGGAGTGTTGATCATAGAAAACAGGCAATCTGATGAAATCATCTTTGGGAAGTTTGACTGCACATTCTTTCACTGTTTTCTGACATTTATTAGACTAAATAATTAGTCGATTAATTGAGAAAATAATTGTCAGAATAATGGATAATGGAAAATAATTGTTAATTGCAGCCTATTAAGACTTAGTCTCACAATTTCCCCCTTGCCTCCATTTTACCAGCGCAAAACCTCTGATTGGTCCTTCAGAAATTAAGAACTAGCATTAGCTGAAAATGCCACAAATCCTCCGTGTCATTCTCAATCAAACAATACTTAGTTGTGTAGTGGAATGTGCTGCTCTCTGTCCCCTCCACCTATGACTAATTACATTATGAAGACAGTCTGTGCCTGTCTTTTTTGCTCCCAACTCACCAACCCACCCCACCCAGCAATGAACAATTATTTTTCACTACTCTATCTTTGGTGCGTCGCCATGGCAGCCAGCAAGCGATGCAGGGTTGTTACGGCAACTGAAACCACTGCGTCCCCAACCTTGACCTGTTTAATCAACGCTACAGAACTGGGACAGACGTGGCTTCCTTCCAGTCGGCATGTTTCTTTCTTTTTATGATTCATTTCTATATATTTGCTGTATCCACGATGCCTTCCATGACAAAGAGTTGCACACGTTCCCACCTGGAGCCACAGTCCTGGTGGTTTTTCATAACTTCACCGTTGTCACTGGGTGTCCTCTGGGTGTAAAAGTACGGTGACAAACAACAGTCTGATGCACACAAACACACATGCAAATATACAAAGAGCTGACCAAGCTCTTGACATTACACACAGCTGAGTTCCAACAAGCTGCAGATTTACAAAATGAACTTAAGTTGGGTTGCTTTTCCCACTAGTTACACATATTTCATTTTCAGATACTGTATAATGGCTCATTAGCAGTCTTTCTATTTGTCGTTAAAGCCGAGGGATACAATTAATTTGAGCATGAAGCTCGCCTCTGTTCCTTTGGTTTTAATAAGAAATGCTCCCAATGCAACTGAGAGCGTTCTTTATTGAATTCATTATACATTTTTGAGAAAGCGAAGGACGACAACAGATAATTGTTGACTATAGCAGCTGTTATTGGGAACAGCTGTAAGTATTTTCCACTGTATTTCCCACGGTCATCCATAATGTAGTCCACACAGCTGTCAATGAAATGTTCTGTTAAATGATTCATCGCATCAGGTTTTCACTGAACAAATGCTCGTTCCTACACAGTGATCACGTCTCATTGCCATGCAACAGTATATTGCATTGATGTTAGTCCTTTACATGCTGCAGCTCAAATGTAACATGTTTTTCATCAGCCCAGAGACATCACCTGTCTAGTTGTTAATACATATCTACAGCTTTCAGTATGTGAACTTGGCTTCTGTGTTTTATATTCTGTCCACTTTTTTACACCGCTCTGCCGTCTGAAGGGTAACGTTTCTCTTGCATTGATTTCAGTCCAACTTCAACAGGAGCTCACCACTTTAAACTGTCAATCACCTCCCCCACGTTCCCTACCTTTGCTCTCTCCATTTTCTGCTTTAGGCTCAACTATTGTCCTGTCATATTCCTGGAAGTTTGATGCCGTCACATTTTTAACAGCTAGCAATTATCACCCAATACTCTCCTGTCAGCCTCCTTTATATAACAATGGCTCTTAACAGGTGCCAGAAAATTTCACTCTTTTCTCTCACTCTGCCTCAAGTCGAATGGTGTCAACTATGGCGCCCTCCATCTACTCAGTCTCACCTGCTCTCTTCATTCTGAAGGTGAGGGTGTCTTATGATTGAACAAAACAATTACTAACTCAAGTACAAATCTATCCCTATGTAAGCGACTTTCAGGCACTCGTTGGTCCAAAGCCCAGGCCGATTGTTCCACAATGTATGTATATGGCAGACAATTTTGGCACTCCTAGCAGCAGTTATACTTGACATTTCTGTGTACTGCTGCAGAACTGTGAGTACCAGTATTATTATTATTGACACTGAAATCCTGCCCTGGGAAACTGACAGGTCTGCTCCAGGTCTGCGTTCCATGACATGACAAAGTAGTATAAAGTTTATTATGTTTGACACAATAAACACCCATTCATCGAGGGGTGTCGCACCCACACACTGTGAGTATACTTGTGCAGAATAAGTCCTACAGCATTTTAAGGACGAATCTGGCAATATTCTATAGTTTTACAACAAATCCCAAAACCAACATGAATTGATCCTACTAACACATATTGACTATGTTGCCAAAGCAGGACATAGATTATTTCTCTGTCCCATAGAGCTTCATTGTTGTTCAACAAGACAAAGGCCACGTTCAGACCAACTTTAGTCCTGCATGAAAAAACACAGCCCTCTCATTCATTTGAATGAGGCCAGCCTGGCAGCGCACTGGGGGCACCAATGCAGTGGGCACTGGCAAAAAAATGCAGGCTAGTCCAAAGTCCTGACTGAAATATCTCCGACAGTCATTGCCATCCCGATGTATTTTATTATAATATGGACCCCAAAAAGGGTAGTGGTGGCCAAGCTAACAACTACTGGAAATTCCACTTACCAATAAATAATGTAGTTATTTTTACCTACCCTGGATATCCAAATGTATATTTAAATGCTGTTAAATATTGGCTGGGCCAGAGAGCGGCCATCTGTCCAGCTTTAGGCAACAAAATGAATCCAAAGTCATGCCAATACAGTGAGCTTTTGCCTCTTAAGGAATGAAACTGAGTGTGGGCGATTGTTTATCCACAGTACTGTAAGGTAGCCGTGTAATGGACAGGTGTTTAGTGCACTTAGTGCATTCTGGGATAGGCTTCACTCCTCCATGGCTCTGACTAGTATAACCAGGCACATGTATGGTGTATTGCAAGCTGCAAAAACTAATTAATATTCCCTGAATACCCCCCCCCCCCCCCCCCCCAAAGAAACACTGAGAAGAAATGGAAGAAATGACCAACAAGGACTGACACGACCTTGACTAAGTCACTGTTTCCTGTTGTCTGCAGATGCTCTGATCAATAAAACAACTAACTGCTGTAGCCAGCCTGTATGTCTGGGTGCATATATACTACTATATCTATGCGACTCCCCTTCCAGGTTAAATTACCATATTTTCTTACTTTAATTACCCATCTTAACTGTTGCGGTCACTAAGCACATTGCTGCCAGCCTGCCATTAACCTGCCTGAACGAGCCAAATCTTGTTCTCAGTCGACCTGCGTTTTATTTTTCTCCCTCTCCTGTCTCTTTTTCTCTCATTATCACAGTTTAAAATAATGTGTCAGCAAAATACTGTGGTAGAAACATCTGTTATTAGCAGCTGTTAATTGTATGATAATGTTCAATTCCCAGTCACCTTCTAATAATGTCCTCCCAACAAGCATTTTTCCCTTTGCCTGCTACAGTTTGTTTCTGATTATTTCCTAGTCTGCCACTATAACTGAAGTGTATATATGATGACAAAAGACTGATACAATGGGTATTATGAACCTGTAATGTCAGTAACACATCCCCCATTACAAACACTGTCTCCATCTTTCCCTCTCTGGCGTCTCTGGCCTCGCAGCAGAAGCATCTGTTAACAGCAGTTGAAGGATTATAAAAAAATTCGAAGAGGTTCTAATAATTTTCCGCCACTTCTCCCCCTTTGCTTTCTTACAATTTTCTCTCTTAACCTAGGCGTCTCATTTGTCATTGTTTTTCCCCGTTCCCCTCCATCACGACTCTCTCTCTTTCCATTACAATCACCGCTGCGGATGGTGCGAGTCAGAAACAATAAAAGCCAGCCATTTTGGCTGCTACAGTGCAATGCTTCCCTGCAATTTCATACATCAGAGGCCACCATCACTGTCAACATAAATTATAAATGTGGGTTTTAATGGGCAGCCTTAGAATAATGTGATATATATATATATATATATTTGTTATGCTCTTCTCCACCCCTGCCTGCACTGATGCAGTCTCACTCTGCCACTACCTTCTAGCTTCTGTTTCATTTGATCTGCACAGCATTACTGCATTATAGCTGAACTCAGTAACAGTGTAGGGATGATATTACGGCTATTTTGACATGTAACACCCCCCTCTGTTCTGTCTTCACAGGCCCTGCAGCTTCAACCATTTAAGCCTGAATGATAAGAAAAAAACTGCTGTGCAAACAAATTTGAAATAAACAAAACTTATTTTCAAGACTATCTCAGACTTCGCCACTACAGGTTCATAGTCTTCAATAATTTCACAAAAGCATGTACTTACCAAGCGCTTGCCCTTAGTATTGAAATATAGTATTTTTTCTTGGTAAATGTGGTCTTCTGTATGTTTGCTGATTATGAAACTTCCATTTGCACTATCTGTCCCTTTAATGTCATCTGTATTTTTTTGCAAAAGTCTGGTCACACCAGAAAGTGGCTGTAGGGATTACTCCCTGGGATAGGTGGTTAACTACTGTAGCTGGCAAGTTAACTTTGCACAAGGTAACCAGCCAGGAACATGCTGGCTGTAGTCAGTCACAATATCTCCCCATGCTTACTTCTATTTTCCCTGTACTGTGTCGTTTACTCCCCCTGGTATTTTGTTCTCCCGACTCTACATCATATAATTCAGTAAAAAATTACTTAAAATGGGGAAAGTGACGCAAAAGTTCGCGTAGCCGTTTTAAATGTTGCTGTGACATGGCCTTATTTTTCTACATTCATGAATGTTTGCTTAAACCATAATTTATGCAACACAAAGATAGATAAAATGAATCATGCATTACAAAAAAAATATACCAGAGCAAAGAAAATATTTTGTGACATAGACAAAGAATAATTAATGGAGACCTTTGACCTCCAGTAACATCATCACACTTCACTATTAAAACTTTATGGTGTTGTGGGCATATTTCAAGTGGGAGTTGCACAGCTGACACAATCACTGCCTATAATGCCCAAGACAACGTGATTTGAGTCTTCACCAGAAGACCTTTCTGGATTTGTCTTAAAGAAAACCATTTAAAGAAACACATTCAGCAACAACTTGGGTCTTATGTCCCTGCTTTCACGTATCTGAAACAGAGACAGAGAAAGTCATGACCAGCCACAGTGGCACAGTGAAGAGAGAAAATGAAAACATGAAATGAAATATCTCAAGATGAGAAAATAATCCCAGACATAGTCAAAGAGGACCCAATTTGGAAAGAAGATAATGGGCTATTTATCACTGAATTCTAGTGTCTCCATTTTTATAAACTGCAAGCAGAAAGCCTCGCTCTGCAACTGGGCTGTAGCCATGGAAACCCACTATCTGAATCCTATGGAAAGAGATTATTCTTTCACTCCTGCCTCCAGTTAATTGTGGCATACAGACTTACTGATTACACAAAATTACTGTAAAAATCTAGTCCTTAACATTTAATTGGCAAACACAGCTTAATCATAAGGTTTCCGAGCCAGCATGGCGACATTCTTCAGTGTATTTACTTATACTCTGATACAGTGACACATCTGAAAACCATTGCATCATTTTGCAGGGACTAACTGATCATACCTGCTGCAACCAGTTGGATCACTGTCCCAAAAAAACTCCTGAAAGTTCAATTTTACAGACACAATGTGCAATTTATTAGAATAAAGGAAAGGTTACGTGTTGTTTTTGGCTATAGCTGCAATTCCCTATTTTCAAAGATCCAAAATGAAGTCCTTGGATTTTTGGCATCAAATTTAACAGCTTTCGTATAAATCAACATCAATAACATTTTATGGAATTTGAAAAATAGGAAATCCACTGATGGAATCCGAAATGTTGTAGTCTATTTATAAGGCTGCAAGTAATGCTGATTGTCATTACTGATTAATCAACCAATAATTTTTTTTATTTAATCTTTTGGTCTATAAGATCCAAGGTGATGTCTTAAGATGAATTTTACAATTATATTAAACAGAGAAACGCACCATTTCGTCACATTGGAGAAGATGGAACCATAAAATTTGACAGACAAATCTTTTCAGCTTTATCAATTATTTTTTGACGCGGGACAATTTCTCAATTAAGCATAAGGTAAGATGTGCATTCATAAAGTAGCTTCCACCAGTTAAAAAACAGAAACAAAAGTGACAAGCAATTTTAACAAATTATAAGAACGAAAACATTTTTAACTGTACTGAAAAACCGAACGAGCTCTCAAAACCAAAACCTTAAACCATATGAAAGCTAATAACAAAAGTGCTTTCTCAAATGGTATCAATAAATACAAATACAATTGTACATTAAAAGGTGGTAATCAATAAAAGGAATTTCAGATAAATGGCAATTCAAGTACAATAGGAAGATGAGAAGGGAGGCACTGTAGGTCTTTAACGTCCCGTTTAAAGTGTAAACTGTGTCGGCCTCCTTAGGATACCCAGGGAGTGTCTGTCTTAGATTTGTGCCTTAAAACCTAAAAGAGAGACGGGTGCAGGTTTTACATTCAGCGTAAGGTACAATCAGAGGGGGAGCTGTAAAATAACAGGCAGGCAGACATCTCTGAAGGAACGAACACATTAAAATCTTTACAGATTTTTCAAATTCAAAGATAATTCAAAGAGTTGTCAAATAAATTCTAGCTGACACAAGAAGCCAGTACAAGTCAAATTGGTTGGGCGTTACGTGGTCTCTCATTTCTGTCTTTGCCAGGATCCTGGTAGCAGCATTTTGAATAATTTGAAGCTCTGCAATTGCTGAGTGCAATTTCTTAGTTTAGTACTGTCAGCATGACTATAATTAGAAGAGCCTGGGTCCTATGGCAAAGGATAACTTCAGAATAAAGTCTACTGACCTGAAAAAATGAACACTGTACTAATGCCCAATCCTTAGACAGTAATGAGAGTTTTTTTAAATGTCATATTTGTCATAAACACTTATAATAATGTTCATAATGTTGAAACTGCTTATGTTGAAACTGTTTTAGAGGTGTTTATTCAACTTTCTGTATTGCTAAAGTACCTTTTAGAGTTATTTCCCCACAGTGAACGATAATATCTCATACAGTAGGCTATATTTCTGTATTCATTTTAATGAGGGTGCTCTATATGAAGCTTATCCTAAGTTAAATATTAAAACACTAGACACTATTTTTATGGCATATACCATTACATAAATATTCTGGATGTCATTTGCATCATTTTAAGCACATTCCCTGAAATCCATTTTGACACATTCTGAATCTTTGGAAACTACTTGGGGATACTTTATAATTAGAATCTATTATGTTGTTTGCTAGAGTTGCTTAGCTCGGGTTTTTAGAGGTTAACAAAGTATTTGGAAACTTATTTTGCATTGCTGATGACAGCACCAACAAGAGTTTTCCCATAAGTCTCAGAAACTGACAAAGAGTCACAGAGATAATCACACCAGATGGGAATTTACAATGCCAAAGGTTCAAAGGAGCAGCATGTTTGCAAAACAAGGTAAGGACAAAGAGTAAGGACACTGTCAGTGACAGGGGTCAAGAGGACATTCACTATGGTTGACTAGGTAGAATTTTGTTCTCTAAGATTAAATTCAACAGCTAAATAGCGCTGCCCTTTGAACTGTTAACATGAATTAATTACTGTAATTACTGAGAGGTATTATTTGCTTTTAATTATCCATGGAGGTTTCTGGAACCGTCCTGAGCATCACAAACAGGGCATGTCATTCCCCACATGCAGGCTACAGGTGGTTAGTTTTATATTTACAGTGCAAAGGTGTGTTTGAGCGAAGCCGTGAAACCTTTTAAAATTCCTAAGAGGAACCCTGGAACTCTATTATAAGATGCATCTGCTTGTATATTAGAGAGACAAATTCAATGTGTCTAACACGAAACAATAGCAGTCTAATCTGTTCACGTGTAAATGCATGTCAGGTCTGGGCCTGCAAAAGTCCTCTTGCAGATAATATATTCCAATAGTTCCAATAATATTACAAGTTGCATATTTAAAAGAGAAAATCCCCTAGGAAATTAATTTCAACCTATTCTGAATCAAGTGATTGAAATTCATTGTATTCTGCCTAGCTGTACACGAGAGTATTGTCAGCAGCGAGTTAAGAATTAAGAATATTTGTTTTCACCAAGTTTGGCGGTTTAATAAGCAGTCAAAGGGGGAAGGGGGGCAGAGAGAGGGAGAGTATGAAAGATAGAAAGAAAGAGAGAGAGAGAGAGAGAGAGAGAGAGAGAGAGAGAGAGAGAGAGGTCTGTCCAATAGCTCCCCAGTGGCAAATTAAACGCATCAGACATCTTTCTACTGGAGGAATTCAAATGAGTAATGCATGACTGATTGTGTATGTGTCTCTAATATTGTGCGAGTGTGTTTGTGTGGCATATAGGCGAGCTTTAATTGTACTTTTGCCAGAGTGAGACAGGCAGGGAAAGAAGAGCTACTCCACTACTGGCAGGAGACCTATTTCTGAACCAAACCATGAATTGTTCTGAGCAGCTTTAATGTCACAAAATCTCTGGCTCTATTATTTATTGCTGCTATTCCCTACTGCAGAAAACTGAAATGGATAGTAACAAGTTGAAAAAATTAAAAGTGGTGCTGAACCATACACTATTATGAACAGGGTGGGTTTTGTCTTGCTGCACTTGCCAGGACACTAAACTCAGCAATCTCAGTGTTTGAGGCAACATGCAACTTGCAATGACTTTGACTTTGTTCGCTTACACGCTGCTAGAACTGCAAAAAAAGAACACTGTAGGATCCCAGATGTCATTATTTTTGCTGTGTGATAATGAGTTCCCACATGTACCCTTAAAGCAGTGATAATATGAGCTGGAATCACCAGCACTAGCTCACGCTGAAGGAAAAGCCATGGACATAGACCTAACACTATATATTAATAATAATACGTTAATCACAGTTTACTAATCAATATTTTTATTGGACAAGAAGAAGAAGAAGATAAGAGAAGATACTTTATTGCCACATACAGCTACATACCGTCAGCAGCTAGCCTCATCAACAACGCCTGGGCCGCCCACTGACACTCCCCCCCCTTCACATAATACAATCGTCTTTGCACATGTAAATATCACTTCATGTCATATAATGCACGAACCTGGCACATTGTACATATTTGTTGTTAATTTGTTGAACATTTTAAATTGTTGTTTTTATATATTGTCAGTTGTATTATTCTATTCTTCTGTTATTCTTATATAACTTGCATTTGTTTATTCCATATTTATATTTTTACATCTATTTATGTCAACTGTATGTCTGTCTGCGTGTAGCACCTTAACACCAAAGCAAATTCCTTGTATGTGTAAAACACTACTTGGCAATAAAGCTCTGATTCTGATGTTGCGAAACTCATTCTCTGCATTTAACCCATCCCGCAAGGGAGAAGTGGGCAGCCACTGTGCAGCGCCCGGGGACCAACTCCAGATGTTTATCAGTGTCTGGTCAATTGCACTGACTGGAGAACGTGACATGTTTTGATGGTGGGGGAAATCGGAGCACCTGGAGGAAACCCACGCACACACGGGGAGAACTCCACACAGAAAGACCGGGATGACCAGGGCCTTTGTATGTATAAGAGGTTGCTGGTTGCTAGTAGTGACAAACATACACAGAATTATCATCAAATCTGCAATTCTCCTCAGCTCTATGGAACAGGTAAGCATTGTTCAGCTCACTGAAACAGCTCACTGTGTGTCGGCAACTGCTTTCCCCAATCCTTTACAAAGAGTCAGTCCACAGGCAGCTAAAGGCAACCAAGAAAGTCATATTATGCTCATTTTAAGGTTCAAAATCTTATTCAGAGGTTGTACCAGTATAGACTCACATGGTTTCATTTTCATAAAACACCATGTTTTTTTGTCGTACTCGTGCATTGCTGCAGCTGCTCTTTTCACCCTATGTGTTGAAATGCTTCGTTTTAGCTACGGAGTGATACATTCCTATGCACAGTTCCTAGTTAACGACTACTAGCCAATCAGAAGCAGAGTAGGGCGGGTTGTGAAAAGCCGGTAAACACGGCTTCGGAGCAAGAGTTTCAGAGTGGCGAGTTAGTAACAAAAGTATCTTTCATCCATAAAATTTTAACTGAGCTCTGTCTCTACATCACAGTAACAACTTTATGTTCACTGACTGCCTGGAGGGTAGCTAGTGTTTGGAAGGGAGAGGAGAGGCAGCAGGCGGACGTCTTGTCACTGTGTGCTGCAGCTCAGTGTTTTTCCACCTGTGTTTTTGAGGGCGAGTTGGACTAGCCACTAGGCGAGCATTATGACGTGCATTTTGCTGTGACGTCACAGGGATCATAGGGAAAAGGCTGGACTACAATCGAGCTGTTTTCAGGCAGGTCAGAGCAGTGTGTTATGTGGGAGATGGGAACTCCCTTTGGGCTGGACTTTGGGCTTTTTCACTTGCAAAACTATTACATGCACAAAAAAAGGTATATAACTCAATGAAGGAGAGGGAAAAAAACAAAAAGCATAATATGACCTCTTTAAATTACGTTACAGTCCGTTCACACATTGGCAATACAAAGCGATTTATACAAACTGCTTCACATTCTTACATATGGTACATTTACTACTGCCTTAAGACACTTTTACTCACAGGTCAAATGTAGAGCCATGAACTAAATAATCAAACTTATGTGCTTTTTGGCACCTGTAACAATGTTATCAGCCTGGAAATACGTTATACTAAAGCTACCTTGTCGCTGACTACAATACAGATCCAAACAGGCCACCATAATGCCTAATGCTGACTAGGAGATGTTTTCGTCTGAGGGCATGTCCCATTTATCAAATATAATTTGCACCTTGATGCCACAAAACGGTGCACATGTAACATAAGTTGTCACAGGACAGCACATTACAAGCCACACTTGGATTGCAGGTACATATGTTCTTTCAAATGCTTCAGGCCTGATCTCACTCACGCAATTTTACAGCACCTTCACCACACATACCCCACATACTGCACCACTGGAATTTCACTGGCTGACCCTATCACACCATAAATGTGATGAGGCCCTGTTGAATTTAAAGTGTTTCAAACTAGGCCAGACGATCTCAAACCTGACCTGAGTCAATCCTCTCTGTGAACGGACACCTGCCCCAAGCCCACTGTGGTTGTTTGTGTCTTTGAGTATCCTGTGAAACACATATTAATAAAGTGAAGGGCGTCAAGGAACATTTACAGCTATGGCAGCATTCTCCTGATCTGTGCAGTATGTGTCAGTGTCCCACAGTACCTGCATGCCTTTTTGAAATCTAAATTTAATTAGGTCTAAATTAACTCCTGATTAAAGAACAGCAATATGGTAAAATATACATGCTTTAGAGGTCACAAAAAGTATTGCTTTAAAATGATTTGCTGCTGGGGTGTTATAAATGGTTGCATCATGACTCATACTGTTTGCCACATCAGAAGGTAACGAAACACCACAAAACAAATTCACCTAATGAGATTCAAACCAGCAACTAATGGTCTTTCCTTTATTTTGCAGTTCATCAGTTTTTCATTACTCAGATCATATTATGCAGTTGGGTGACACTTATTATTATTAAAATAATAATGAGTGAGGGGCCAAAAGCAGCAGAGCTAATGGGGCATCTCTACACAGGAAAGAAAACAGATTGGGAATTGTTTAAAAGGTCTAAATTCCTTGCTTTCATAATTTCTCTCTTTTTGTTTGACTGTTTTAAGTGTGTGCCAACATCACATGAAGATATGGATTTAACACCCCATTTTGAAGATGACTGGCTGGTAAAAATCCTTTTAAACATCTAGGCTAAAACCAGGACCTTCTTCGAGAAGGGCTGCCAGATGTTCATCTCATGGCAAGATTTATCTCTAAACAGATTCTGCATATGAATGCAGAATCTGTAGGCAATGGATAAGATTTTGGTTTCTGAATCGCTCTTGTTTTCCGTTTGTAGTCCGAGTAGTATTGACCCATTGGCTATTGTCTGACAACAATTTAGCTTTTTATCAATCTCTGAACCTTTGAGAGAATCTATCTGCATTCAAATAAATGATAGCTGATGGGTTCCAAGATTGCTAACTGAACTGTAAACAATGGCCGGCACACAGGAGAGAAGGTGTTGGCTGGAATATCCTTTACCCGCTGGCTGCACTGGAAGCCAGATGCTAAATCATCATCGGACAATAGCGGATGGGACTGTTGTTTCAACATTAGTCAAATTACCTCTAGATTTGACTAGTTTATTCAAATTTAGATTTTCACTAGGCAAAAAAAATGCTCATTACAAATAAAACAGGGAAACAGCAGAGGAAACAAAGTAATCACCTTACTGAAAGAAAACAGAGAACCTAAAATAATAAGCGCTAGACAAACCACATGATCAAGGCATGTAGACAGGCAATAATAATTCAAATAATGAGAACAGAAACAGGTGAATAGCAAGACATTTCCCTCAAATATAGCAATTTTAAATTGACTAGCCTACCAAAATTTTCCTGTATTCATAGTTAAATGTGAAATATGAATACACAGCTTCTAGTCAATATTAACACCTTTGTCTACTGCTGATTATGTTGTGTATCATATTATATTTTACTGATTGTGCAGAGCAATGCTGCTAAAAATGTGAGGATTCGATTTCTAGAAAGGTTGTTTATAAACACACAGCGATAGCTTGAATCCATAGTCTGGGATTCATTTTTAAAAAAGCATTATCCCCGTTTCTTGCAGCATCTTGTGCACAAAGTGGTCAAAAGCTTTTTGTCTATTTTCTGACAGCTGCATTCTGCTCAACAACCTTACTACAACCTTTGGTATTAAGTAGCACAGTAACTGGGTAATGCAAACCTGTGTGCTCTCATTGTAAAGCAACCCCATCTCCTGAATAGTGGGAGTGTAAGGCAGAGCTGGTAATGAAACAAAATGAAGAGAAGCAGAGAAATGTGGCAGAGAGTTCAGCTCCGGCCAAATGAATGGAAATCCTGTTGCATGTTAATTACTTTTTATGGGATAACAGTTATGCATTTTAATGGATTCATGAAATTATACTAATGTACAAAGTCCTTAATAACAGACTGAGTTAAACAAAAAAATAGCCTATGTGATTTGCAGACTATCAGCACTGTGCTAGCCTATTGACTTACCAAAATTAGATTCTTCCCTTCCTTTAATACTGAAAGACTCTATTTCACTCTAGGCTATTTTACTTTACCACACCAGCATCCTCTGTTTCCCTTATTATTCCACACTCTGCCTTCTCTCGTCTCGATATATCTATATCGAGATATATCTATATAGAGATATATCTATATAGAGATATATCTATATCTATATAGAGATATCTCTCTCTCTCTCTCTATCTCTATCTCTCTATCTCTATATCTATATAGATATATATATATATATATAGATATATAGATATCTATATATATATATATATAATCGAGAGATGTGTGTATATATATATATATAGATATATATAGAATGAAAGTCTGAATATAGTGAATGAAATCTGAGGTCATTGAAGCAAGAAAGTGTCTAACGTCCGCAATTTTGAGCAATGAAGAGATTATAAAAACACTGGCGAATGCATGTATGAGCCAAAATACTGGAAACCACATCCAGTACTCTTGATTTAGAAATGTATTCTCTTTTATCGTGGAAGACCAAATGCAGGAAACCTCCCAGGCCAGGCAGTTCCCATTTATCAGGCAAACTGAAATACGCCTTTAACATCACAGGTGCCCCCCACAACAACCCCTATATACAATCTTCATATGTCCATCCAGCAGTAACTTTTTAAAGAGTAAGATCCTGTGTTTGACCAGAAATAGCTGTTATATCGCTCTCTTCAAAGCCACTGAACTCCATTGACAAAAAATGTTACTGCTGCCAGGTTATTTTTTCTGTGACTTTGGTGTTTAAAAGATTAGTTCAGATGTGAACTAACTTAAGCTGTTGTGGGGGCACCTGTGAGTTTGAAGGCTTGTTTGCCTGATAAACGTGAACTGCCTGGCCTGGGAGGTTTCCTGCATTCGGTCTTCCACGATGAAAGAGAATAATTTATTTCATCAGGAGAACTACTGGATATGGTTCCCAGTATTATGGCTTGTACATGCATTTGCTAGTGTGTTTGCAATCTCTTCAATGCTCCAAATAGCTGACACTAGATTTCTTACTTATTCGCTCATAGTGTCATAATTACATCCATACGGATTAATCACATCAAAAACACAAGATGGCGCTAGTGCCTTAATGACGTCAGATGATGATTTCATTCCATATATTCAGACGGACAAACTTCATATATATATATATATATATTATTTCCTAAACGGCATGCCATATACACACACACACACACACACACACACACACACACACACACACACACACACACAAGCCATTACTTTGAAGTAAAAGGACATAAAGGACATGGCTTTCTCTTTTCAGTCGTTCACTCATCACTTTGGATTTATGAGTCCTTACACCCTGTATCTAAATTAGATAGCATCATATTTGTCCAATCACTGGAAAAAATGGTAGCACTTCCAATTTTTCTTCTTCTGACCACTGAATAAAGGGAGTGGTGAAGTGGCTTATCACCAAAACAATCACCTCTTTCTCCCATTTTCATCTCCCTGCTCGCTTTTTTCCCCCTCCCTCTTCTTTTTCTTTATCCACCTTTTATCATCTCCCCCTACCTTGCACACTTTAACCCATTTCCATGTCATCCTATTACCTCTCTTTCTATTGTCTTCCATTCCCCAAGTGGAAGGGCTATATACACTATAGATCCTCCAGAAAGTGGGATTTTCAAAAGCATTGTATGGAAATTCCATTCAGTCGTGCATCACATGAGTTTAAGATGGGTTATTTTTGTATGAGTATGCCCACAGTTTGAGAATGGATCCATGCTAACATACTCGCCATCACTTTCTCATCTTTCAGGTTTCTGTGGCTTTTTGTTTTGTTTTTAAACACTGCTGGCGTACGCAAACTACTCTCACACACAAGTCTCATGCCAACACTTTCTGTCTATCACACAAATGCTCTCATCGTATCTGTCATACTACCTTCCATTTAAGTCTCGATTACTCTCTATATACCACCACCTCTCCCTCACTTTTTCTCCCAGCCTCTTATCGTTCAACCCCCCTGCTGTCACACACAGGCTTTTTTCACACTCCTTACCCACTCCCTTTTTAATCTTTGCTCCATGCTGTAATTTTCCTGGTATTGTCCATTTAGGTGAACGCTGAGTGACCTATCTCCCTCTCTTACAATGTTATGTAATTGACCACACTGACCGTGGGTATCACAGTAAGTAATGAGCTTTTATTAAAATGTTACACGGAGACATTTCAATGGGAACTTACACTTGCTATTTTTTTACTGCGATGATATTGTGCTAGTTTCTCTTGATCATCTAATATTTCTCCAGCCAGACATTGTGAACAGAGCTGCAGAGGTCAACAGAGTCACACATTAAAGAATCTGATGTTCTCATTTTGGCCGAGGCTGGCTTGCAAATGTCAAAAGCTATTCATTTGATTAATAATGTTTTTCATTTTTATATTTGAACATATTGCATTGTTGCAATCAACCGACTAAAGAGAGGTAAAAGAGTTCTGCAAATGTTCCAAGGACTGCTATGTTTTGTGCTTCTTCAGTGATTACCTTCTTCTGTAGTACAAGTAGCTAGCAAGGTTACATCTAGGAGACAGATGTAGCCTTGCTAGTTTACTCAGTCATAGCGGGTGCAAGTAACAACACTGCCAAAGTACACAGATGGCATGTCTGCATTTGTATGGTGCTCCTTCATTTTTAGCCTCATAGGAAGCATGAACCAACCACTTTTCTCTCTTCCCTCTCGTCTTCTTGCCAGCCCTGATAGAGTCTCTGGGCTTTTCTTTCACTCCCCTCCCTTCCTTTTCTTTCCATTAGTCTTCAGTCCTGAGAGAGACGAGAGGAATACAAAAGGGAAGACGAGGAGGAGAGTTCTTCGTCCAGAGGCCCAGTGCCAGCTGCTACTGCTGCAGAGACTATCCATCCAAAGACAGGCGAGCGGGGATGACACTGCATTGGAATTCAGCCCTGATGCAAACTCCGTGGGTAAGCCTGTCTTGATAAACTCATGGGCTCTCTGGGTGCTATGTGACGTGCCCTGCCCTGATTGTGATAACTGAAGTTACCCCAGTCTATGTTTTATAAACAATGTTCCCCTTTACAAGTGTGACTAGATGGTATCTCATCTTTGCTCCATAATTCCACATTACTGTGTACAGTAGATGTAATGACACAAACACCCCAAACACAAATATCAGACATTTAATGACACATTACCACAAGGAATAATAATAATAATAATAATAATAATAATATGAGGCTTATATGTACGATGAATGAGAGCCACATTCCATTCAACTATAAACTGATGCCCATCTAAAACAAATCTTCACCTATGCTTACCCCATACTGTGTTACCTTTGAATGCAATTACTGAGAATTAAAGGGGCACTCCACAATTTAGAATTGCATTTCCATTAAGTTGATGGCCCAAAATATTCATATATTTTAACCCTGTGTAGTGGTCGAACTCTGATATTGCATTTTTGTTGCATTCCTGCCTGGTGTACGCATGTCTTTCAAACTCTATGCCCCTAGTTTGTAACGCAGGTGTTAATAATTTTGTGGTATTTAAACCCAAGGTGGAAATAACCCTAATGACTTCATCAGGGGTATCAGGCTTGGTATGGCCTTTTAATCTGTCTGAATATGGTCAACTATGTCCACACAACACTTTCTGGTGTACGCTACTGTGGTATAATTGAACTTTTACTTAGAGCAGCATAAAAGCTGCATCTGCTAACAGAAAACTGCTGTATCAGTTTAATCTAAAGTAGAGACGAGAAGAGAAAAGCAGCTTTAGATTAACAGCTGTAATTACTAAGAACGAGCTCTGAGAGCAAGGAGCAGGGTCAACTAGGGAGAGAATATATTTCAACACAAGTTGAGGGAGTATAATCAACATTTTGTGGTGTGGATGCACAGACATAACAATGGACAGTGTTCAAAGGACAGTTTACAAACCAACTGCAGTAATATACACTAAGGTACGCCTAACATTATTTAGTAAAAGCTAAATCAAATTTAAAAAATGCCAGCAGGCACAACATTTCTATCAACAATTGTGTTTAGATGAACAATTAGCAATAAAGAAAGGAACTCACATTTAGTGCACAATAAGGGTTTAATGAAAGCCATACGACCTAATTGCTATTATAAACTCAGATACTTTGCAATCAGCATTGGCTATTACTGTATAATAAAGTGCTGGTTTCATTTGCCTCAAGGCTTTTGTGAACAGCAAACAGCTGCAGTTTGGATAATGTCTGTGTTACATTCAGATGTATTCAAATTTGCCAATCACAATTCAGAATTTGTCAGTGTCGCCATGACAATAAGTAAGCGGATATGGGACCTGGTTTAAGCACTGTTGCAGAATAAAACAGTGGAAAAGTTAACACTATTCATATTATATAGGGATGCAGCAAGTACCGGATTTCACTATTAACCGCGCTTTAAAACGTCATGGTTTATTAATCGTAAGGGCTTCGCTACACCGAGTGTTTCTGTTGCAGGGAACGAAACTGTTGCAACTTGCATAAAACGAAAACAAAGTTACACGAGCGGTGCAAAGTACCGTGCTTATCAGAGACAAGGAGGCTACAACTGTTTACTGGCTAAACTACGGCAGAGAGACCAAACTGTGAAGCTTTATTTCCACGAAAGAAATGGCTGGACTCGGCAGTGTGGGAGAATTTCGGCGAGCCTACACCAGGACTGACCAGGGCGTTATTTAAGAGGTGACGGATCACCTGTTCAAAACTCGCTGTTAAAAGGCTGCTGCTAAAGAAGCGAATAACTACATCAAACTTGATGCAGCACCTGCGGGACCACCACCCAGCTTTACACATCCAAGTAATGGTAATACATAATGACTTGAGTTAAATAATGTGGCAAGTTGGTAGGGAATTAAATATAAACGTGTCACTTACAATCGATGCCGAAAGCGGTGAGAGTCGAGCTTTCAGCGCAACATAAACAAACAAAGCAGCATGCAACCTTTCCGACCCACCGCAACAACAGCACCGCTGCTCTATCAGGCCCATTATTTTCAAAGACTTGCGCCACGTTTGTTGCTGCGTCGAGCAACGCGCACCGCAAGGCCAGCTCACGCGCTCGCCGCAGTCAAAGTAGTTGAACAGCTTCCATGCAGTGAAATTCGCAACTTTTCTGAAAGGGCTTTTAAGGAAGCCCTCTCAAGACCTTCAGTGAC
The DNA here is from genome assembly GCF_014851395.1 of Micropterus salmoides. NCBI lineage: Eukaryota > Metazoa > Chordata > Actinopteri > Centrarchiformes > Centrarchidae > Micropterus > Micropterus salmoides. The sequence continues at coordinate 29,278,553 of NW_024044570.1, forward strand.
TGAACATTTAACGTTACAACCTGTTGCCTCCTCCTGTCTGTGTTGAGAAAATGTTGCCAGGTGTAAAACACTAACTTCCAGGACTATACTAATTACAGCAGTAAGCGTATTTGTGTGTTGTGAATTCAATTCATATGGTTCCTCAAATAAAATAAAATAAATAAAACTGCAAGTGTGTGTGTGTGTTAAAAAATAAAACCATATAGTAAAAATTTAAATAAAATAATTAAAACAGTAAACGTGTGTGTGTATATTAATAGACAAAAAATAATAAAAAAAATCTGAAATACAAAATAAAGGAACAATTACTAAAATAACAAACAATGAAAATAATAACCTGAAATTTTTAAAGTACAATTATTAAAAATATTTATCAGTCTACTCTGAGTTTTCACTGTTCCTCTGAGTTTCTCTGTCTCATTGACAATGGACCTGTCTGTGAACAGCCCCTCCTTTCGTGCACAATCTGAATCAGAACATGCGCTGTGATCAGACAAAAACGGATTGCCCTCCACGGGTGCGCGCTCAGTATTTGAAGCTGTAATGCCCTGTATCTATACATGTACAGCAGCTTTTATCTCAAACAGTCATCCTGCAGCCTTGACCTTGTGAATTAAATAAGAACAAAATAGGCAACAAAAGTCTGTCTGGTCAGTTGCTGTCTGTGTTATGTGAACTAGAGAGGGTAACAATTAAATCCAACCTGTCTCCATTAACATAAAATGCATGTGAAATCGCTACTGCTTTCAGCAGGCATGCTCCCTCACCCACAATCAACTAGTAAGAGTACTACTTAAATTCAAGTCAGGTGGTGGTTCAGAGCAAACGGAGTCTCTCTGGTTTTAGGGGAAGTCGATTAACTAGGCCTCTGCCCTACACATTTCTTGAAAAGACAGCAGGGATCCCTTTGCTCTTCCTCATTCTCTCCCTTGGGTGCTCTTTCTTGTTCCACAGAGAGATGAGAGAGTGAGAAGAGAGAAAGTGATGAGAAGGTTTCTGGAAGACAGATGACATGAAGTGAACATTTGAGAGACAGCAGCCCTGGGAGCTGCTCCTGTCTGTGCTACCATACACCAGAGAGACAGACGTAAAGAAAAGAAACTCACTTTTTCTAAACTTGAGGAACAGAGCCAGTAGCTTATTCTTTATGAATCGGAATAACTAAAAAATACTGTAAAGGAAGGCATGAAAATCAATGCATTTCTGGTAACAATGTGTTCATAAGTGATCTGGTCATAGGACTCAAGATCACTGAGTTTCCCGGTACCAGCGATGATTGCCACTGTAAAGCTGCTCCCAAAATAGTAACAGCTATGTCAAGTGCTTGCTAGCTGGAGTTCCAGAAGAATGGGGTGTTTCCTTTAAAGCTTTAAATTTTATCATCAGTGAAGTGAAAGAGTTGATGCTATCTGCACATATGGGGCGGCAGTAGCTCAGTCCGCAAGGATTAGGCTGGAAACCAGAGGGTCGCCGGTTTCAGCTCAGACCATAGTTGTGGAGCATGGACTGGTAGCTGGAGAGGTGCCACTTCACCTCCTGGGCACTGCCGAAGGTGGCCTTAAGCAAGCCCCTGAACCCCCAACTGCTTGGGGCGCCGCACTGAGTGGCAGCCACGTCACTCTGACATCTCTCTCTCTGTGTTGTTGCATGTGCATGTGTATACTAATAACAATAATAACACCAGAGTGAGAATACCTACCTATGGCACAGCCTCTCACACTAGACAGACAGAGTTGTCCCTGTCATACTTTATCTCCCAAAATAATGCCAGAATTGCTTTCTGAAAGAACCCCAGTGACATATTGCAAGCACCTGCCTGATATTGCATTTTATTACATGAAATAGCTAGATTCTTTGCAGCAAGTTGGTACATAATTGGTTGTTACTCTTGCTTGGGGGAATCTGAGACTGTCACCACAAGTGACTCAAAAAGATACCTGCAGACAGTCTTGATCATGCTGACAAGTATCATTTAACACCCACCCATGATATACCTATGGAAAAACACTGAATATACTCTTAGTTTATTGTGTACTCTTGTAAAATATGTTCCAATACAGCAGATCTGCCATGAATTCTACCTTTACAAAGATAGTTTTGACTGACCTGTCAGAGAGGTGTTAATTAAGCTATATGTTTGTTATTGAAGTTTTAGTGTTGAACTGGACTGCATTATACTGAGAGGTATTTCTATTGTTTTCAACATGACATCTACGTGAGGGGGGAGAATATTAGAAACTTATAGGCAATTATAATCTATAGAGGTAAAATATGTGACCAAGCTTTTGTACTGGATTGCATTAAAGGATTGCATTAAATTGCCGTCATTATATTAAACCACATTTCTCATTCATGATCTGCATTTTTTCTGTAATAGTGTCATAGTTTCTCAAGTAGGGTAACAGGGAACACGAGGGAATGGACCCAAATGCAGACACTGTCGCGGAGCAGGTGCAGTTCGATAGTATTTTTTTTTAAAAAACAACAAATGTACACAGGATCACAGGAAGGTGAGGCAGGCTAAGGAACAGAGTCCAAACTGTCAAACAAATACAGAAGGGAGCAAGCAAGAATCAAGATCCAAAAACTCCAACAAATCAGGCAGAAAGACCTAAAACACAAGGAAAGAATGGAGAAAGGAATGGAATGCTTGACACATCAACAAAGACGAAATCACACTGAGACAAGGGAACACAGAGACTAAATACACAAGTGAGAGGAGAATAACCAGACACAGTTGAAACTAATCAGGGCAGGACAGACAATCAAACATGCGTGAAAACACACAAAGGGAGTAGGTAAAGTAAGCCAAGAAACACGAGGGAAGACTTAGGAATAGGAAATAACTAAACTAAAACCCAAAACCATGACAAATAGCCAGTGTATTTACCTTCTGTAATTGTCTCTATATGTAGCCAAGAAGTTGTCATTGTTAATGGCTGTTTTAAGGGGTACGAACAAACTACGAACACCAAACTTAGATTTGAAGTAAAAATTGTGACCACTCCCACTGAACAAACTCTTACTCGACAATATAGACTCGAACTGAATCAATTTGTTACCAAGAAACCCAATTTTTTTTAGAAAGGCACAGACATGACACATTTGAACACTGGAAAATAGCTGGGAAAGACTTGGCAAATCCATTGAAACAAAATATGGAATAAAAACACTATCCCACTATGTAGGACTCAGCATGGAAGCCTCTTCATAGCACTAAAGATATAAATAATTTGTTCTGAAGTTTTTACATGAATATATACTCCTCAGAACATGATGCAGATCTATAGGACATCAGCACATTCCTCAATATCAGAATAGAAAAACCTCAGCTAGTAAAGGCAGTAAAAAACCCCACTGATCCATTTTGTTACACACCCTTATCACTAATCAATACAATAAAACCAATATTTTTATTTATTATCTGTTTTTATTTTATTATTTAAACCATTCAAATATAAATACTTTGATGTATCAGCTGATACTTAAAAAGCATTTTGCAGAGTTACCTAGAGATTTCTCTTCACAGCCTTCCAGAAATGTCAATTCGAATAGTAATGTATTGATTGGATTAAAGCACTATAAACGACACCTAAGGCTACCATCACTTCCAACGGGCTACTGTCACAAAGCTTCACATTACACAGGGGGATCAGGCAAGGATGTCACTTTTTTTCCATTTTCATCGAACCATGAGCTGCAGTAAACACCAAATAAAAGATCAGTCTTTATGCAGATGATGTGTTGTTATTTATACAGGACCCTCTATCATCACTACAGGAATTGCTCAAACTTTACAGAAATCTTTAACTACTTTGTTAACTAGTCTAAAACCACAGTCCTACCACTTCACATGGATAGAAGGGATGCAACAGCTCACACCCATTAGGCCTACCCCCCAAAGTAGGCCATATTAAATACATAGATATTAACATTAGGCTCAACGGTATGACTGACTTTCAATACCGCTAGAAATACAAATGTTCCTTTTTCTATTACACACAGGAGCTTTAGTTGCAGCCTTGTTTCTATTAATATAATAACAGGCTACATAATTATTAAATGAAAGGATTATAACTTTAATGTAACGCTGTGATGCTTAAAATCCTCCTAGTTATTGGGCAAAGCACACATGCTAAGTACTATATATTTATTTTGTGATGTTTTGTGATTCATAAATCACATTTTGCCTTTTCAGCTGATGTTTTTTTGGCCACTACTAACTAATAGCCTTTGTACTGATAAAGACTATCTGTGACATCTCACACAGCACTAACTGTGCTTGAGAATTACCGGTAGACCACACCTGTTTATTCAGCAACATATTCAGTGTTTTGTTTGTCTATTTTCATCTATGAACGCCCAGTTCTTGATTGGTGACAGGTTCATCATTGTTACCAAGCCCATCAGTCTTTTGCCCAGCCTGTCTGTCACCAAAGCTCTTCTTTTAGTAAAGGCAACATGAGTTTGACACCTTGATGCTGTGTGTCTACTTATTTATTCAGTGAATGTTGCTTGTGAGTGTCTTGTGCAATTGAGCTATCTCCTTTTGTGAGTAATGTATGTATAGAGACAGACACAGAGAGAGAGAGAGAGAGAGAGAGAGAGAGAGAGAGAGAGAGAGAGAGAGAGAGAGAGAGAGAGAGAGAGAGAGAGAGAGAGTGTAACCTTTTTAAGGCCGTATCAATAAAATGACCTGTGTTTTAACCCAGTTTGAATTCCCTCTGGACCAAAAGTGACAGGGACTGTATCATCAAAAGGAGAGGAAAGATACAGAGGATAAGAGGAGAGGTGAGGAGAGGAGAAGAAATGGATAACCCAGTTAGGTTTGTGTGGCTCTATAAAAACTCTGCTCCCTAGGTATCAGATTAACCTAGTTGAAGCTTTTCCTGCTGAGTTAATTAGACAGATTGGAAAGGGCTTCCGAGTCCTGCTACTACAGGTTTCTAACGATACGATGAACATCAATGGCTCCGGCCTCACAATTGGGTGTTAGAGCATGGCGGTGATCTATAATTATATTATTCAGCTGCATTCAAATTACAAAGAACCTTCTGCAGTGCAAAGCACATGACTGCCCAGAAATCTAATCTGGTATTTGGGCATTGATTTCATCAAACGGGAAACGCTGGAATGCTCACTGTGTTTACTGAGGGTTTCAATTTTGTTTGGTCTTGCGAGGCAGCTGTAAACTGACTGTGTTTTAACAGTATTTACTGGTGCTTTTGGTCCACTTGCATTCTTTGACACGTTTATGAAATACATCAGGGGGTAACCTTTTCAGTTGCCTCCGGTCTGCTTTTACAAAGCATAGAGAGAGAGTCAGAGGTTGAGAGCAGTCAAGAAAACGACTATTATCTGTATTTATCTATCAATATTTAATCACAATTTCGTTTTTGGCTTCCAACGATTATAAAGACAAGTTAATCAAGATAAGAGAAACAATTATTGTGCTGCATGTCGTTTCGCAATGACACTCCTTTTGTCTTGTGTTATAAATCCTGGGCACCCGTTCCGTTACAGCAGTGCTCCAAGCCCCTCCCTAAAAGCCCCAAATGTACTGTCATCCATGCTGTGATGTTTACTTCAGCTTGAGCCAACATGACAGGGTAATAACTGCTACAACTCAAAACAAAATTTTTAGCATTAAACACTTAATTTCCTGCATTCTGCACCAGTTTCTTCCTTTTCTGCAATTCAATTTATGGTGGAAATGTTTTTATAAATGTAAAGGGAAACACAAAATTCAGGTGTCAGGTGACAAAAATCTAAAAATATAAGAGAAGGGAAAACTTGTCCGAAATAAAACTGTATCAACAAGTTGTGAAAGTTACTGACTGGTAAACACTTTGTGGTCCTTTTATAATCAGTAGCTTTTCTTTTTTAGCTTAAGTTAAATAAATTAGGTCAAATAAACCAAAGCATTTTTATTTGTTATTGAACATTTCTTGTTGCATGCTTTCGAGAACATTTTTAACAAATGCTTTCAGAAAATGCTTTTAAACAGTGGTGGTGGGGACATGCGCCAGTGTAAACAACACCGATGCGGACACGATTTTATCCTGTTGATGTTAGCCTGTGCTGCCTTTGGTCGCCATAAATGAACAATTAGCTTACCTGATATTATTGGTTAATAACAGCGGGCTAAGGTATAAAATTAGCAACATTACTGTATCTGACAGGACAGTTAATATTGTAAGCTAGCTTACCTATGTCTTACATCAGACTTGCTTTCCAGCGGACAGTTTGTTTGGCAGTTCAGCAGTAACATCCCAACATGTTCAGCTTTCAAGGCTCATGCCAGAATGGAGTGGCTCAATAACCAACCAACCAGCCAACCGACGCCCCCCCTCAAATATTTTCTCATCAGATCTGCACAAATCACGTAGGTGACCCATTTTGGTTTCAAAACGGCTAATTTCGCCGAAAGGTGAGGAGTTTGCATGCCTGAGCTTAAGCCTATGGCATTTTACACTGAATAAATTAGCCTAACGGTTAGCGGACTTTTAAACCTCTACTGATAGCTTAATAATTTACATATTATGTATACTAAACCAGGTGTGTTAATCCATGCTTTACCTGGTCCATGCTTGTAAAATATCTACAGTGTCCCCATCTTCTAACATATTACTGGATTCAGTGTTATGTAACATTATGAGTTGTCGTCAACTCTAGTAATTCACCTGCTCAGCTTCACACCATGTATGCATGATACACACACACACACATACAAACACTGAGACCCCCCCAGCGGCCATTCACAGCCCAAAGCAGTCAACCTGGGGGAAACACTGCGTTGCTGTCATCCTCTTGCTTTCTAAGATACTGTGTAAAGTGAATAATATGTGATTACTATTTCTTATTTCATGGCCATTTTGGGATAATACATAATTAAAAAAAATGAAGTATTCAATTTTAAAACTTCAATAAATGCAAGGCAACCCTCTAAGGATAAGTAGCATTGATAATGGATGTATGAATTGTACGGTTTGGAAAACTACAGGACTATATGTCTGTGAAGATTCTCAGTCATCCAGGTCATAGTTATCCAACGAAAGTTAAAGTCAAGGGCAACTGGACTTGGTTGAAGAGAGAAGGACTATAGTAAGTAAGTAAGTAAACTTTATTTGTATAGCTCTTTTCCCATACAAGAGTCACAAAGTACTTTACAAAAACATTAAGATATAAGAACAAAAACACAAAAGATAAAATGACCACCTGAGCCTCACAGAGAGGAAGTGAATTAAAAAGACAGTATGTAATTAAATACACAATAAATACACAGTATGAGATAAAACACACAAAGCTCGATCACCACAGGTCTTAAGGTGAGTGTGTGGGACAGACAGCAAATTTAGCTTATTAGAACTAAGCGAACAAGTTGATGACTAAGGTTGGAGTTTTTCAGCCACATATGCAGGAGCTCGACTGTGCAGTTCTCTTTTGAACTGGATCCTACATGTCAGTTGGCTCTAAGGTATTTTTCCTCCTGCTCAATAAAACTTTTTCTTGAATAAAATGTACAGGCTTGAGAACAAATGCCCAGCATGAGTAAATGGCACAGTACAAAGAAAACAGAAAGAAGCTCAGGGTGCTATGGTGACTGACTAGCGCAAGCATGGTCCTGGATGGTAAGCATGTAGCAACTATCTCGCCAGCTACAGTAGTACACCAGCTAGAACTGCAAGAAGATATTTTTGTTAGGACAGGTATTTGCTCAAATTTTATTTGCTGGATAATTCTATTTTAGGTCTCCTAAAACAGCGTTTGAATGACACCATGAGTTTGTCTGAATTAACACAAAACATTATTCATTCAGTTACAACGTCGCCATTGTTTTGATTTAAATTGTGTGTTCCTCTTTCTATGCTTTTATTAGCAGTAACTGAAGCCACTGATTAGAAACTATACAAACACAATGTAATTAAATGGACTGGCATTGTCTGTGTTTTCTAATCTGATCATTTGAGTGGCTATGTGATTTCTATTGGAAGAATAATTTGAGATACAAACAAAATAGCAGATAACCATCAATGATGTGGGAAACAAACAAAGATTAACACAAACAAAAGTTAGACTGTATTGATTTCCAGTAATTTATATAAATAACAGAACAGTACTGTGCAAGTACAAGGCTTTCTTTGGTTTTATACTAAGTGGTTATTAGCATTGATTCAACTACTGGTGTGAATAAAGGAGTTAAATGTGTGTGAGAAAGTTAAGCAGTTTATATTGATAGGATAAAGTGTGTAAGTGTATGTGTGGTTGTGTATGTGTGTGTGTGTGAGAGAATAAAATACGGTTACTGTAAGTAGTTCATAGTAGATAGGATTAAGTGTGTGTGTGTGTGTGTGTGTGTGTGTGTGTGTGTGTGTGTGTGTGTGTGTGTGTGTGTGTGTTTAAAAAATACATACTTTTTACCCCCTTGCTACTGCATGTGGCTTCACAAGCTGGAAATCAGCCTGGTACCTTTTGGTATCACAAGTCCTTCATGAAGGCCCATAAACTTAACTGCCCCGGAGGCCTTTTACCTAAAGGCTGTGTTTAAACTGGATGCACATCATACAATTTCGTCAGCTCATTAAGCACTCGATTTGCTGTCACAGACAAATTTGCACACACACACACAATGCCCCGAGCAAGCTTTCATGAAGACGTTTGGAAGTTTCAAATCTGTTTCTGATTTTGAAACTCCTAACTGTGATTGTAAATTGCATAACAGTCACCAAATTCCTTTCTTTTGGACGACCAACCACACACACCATAATCACACACCTCCTGTTGCATTTAAAAGAAGTGGCTTATAACTGTTTTTATTTTATTTTAGGGTGCCTTGTTGTGAGGGAACACACCAATTACTGAGTAAGGGTAGGAAATTAACATTAGCCACCTGCTGAACGCTGGTACATTTTCGGTAGCAGCTGGTTAGTTTGGTTTCTTTAATAGCCGTATTATGTCTTGTCAGTATTCAATCTGCAGTGGTAAGCAATCACATTAAAGTTAAAACATTATGAAATAGTAATTTAAAATATTTAACACATTTAGCGTTAAACAGCAGTGCCTACGCTTTGAGTTGGCTTTGCTCTGCATTCAAATTCAGTGCTGGAACTAATCCAAACTAACACTGCTAAAAATGCTATACGTGATAATATAGCATCTGTGTTCAGAGGTGCAACACTTTAACAGTTAGTTTGCTGTGGGCGGACTCTGCGGGCACTGCCGTGGTTGGCTGGTCAGAGACCCTGAGAAGGCTCATGGCATTCTACAGAAGGGATTTACATTTCAAATCTGTTCTCAGAATGTACGAAGGGTATAATGAGGAGTGTGTGTATATGTGTGTACACACACACCATAGTTTTAAAGGAAAGAATCCTATTAGCAACGCCTTGGCACTGAGCTTAGTCTGTAAGCTGATGTCTTATGTCCTGTGGCACATTCTAAGCTTGAGCCTTGCCCCGCTGTTTGTGTATTGAAGATCTGCAGGTTGTATTAGATTGTTAATATGTAAAAAAGCATATGCTTATGTTTTTGATTATATTGTCTACACATAAGTAGAGTTCAACTCATAAAAAATTGACTTGCATGCTTAGCAACTTTAAAGTTGCTCTTAAAAAACAGGATTACTTTTTTGCACAATAGAGCACCTGTCTCAATTTGGAGAGAACATCTGATGTTCTCGTATGTGAATAGGTATTATATATCTTGTCTTCAAATTTAACATTGACCACCACTTTTTTAAAATTTCATATCCTCAAAACAAGAGTATACAGCCACGCTAGTTGCTCTGTGAGGCGCAGCGTTGCATTGAGATAAATGCTAATGTCAGCATGCAAAAAAGCTCACAATGATAATGTACTTGGCAATATTGTTGCTATACATTCATGCCAATAAAGCTAATTTGAATTTAATGCGAAGTTGTAGATTATTTACAATGTTAGTTTAGCAAATATTGGCATGCTAACATTTGGCACAAGTAGTGCCAAACACAAAGTATAGCTGTGGCTGTCATTGTTTTTTTCCCCCAATACCTGAAAAAACTAAAGTATTGAAACAATTACTATTTTGACCTGATAATGGTGCCAACATTATTACAATTCATCCTCTGGGTTCCATGAATATCTGTGCCAAATATAATGGCAGTCCATCTGGACCTGGTCCAGACTCAAATACCAGATTGAAACAAGTAGTATGGTAGACCGGCCGACTGACAGACCGAGAACCACACTGCTAGCATGGCTTTCTAATAGTGGTGCGGCACATTTATGTGCAGGCCCTTTTAAATGTTGCTGCCATTGATACATTAAAAGCATTATTGTTCTACCTACATGTTAGCTTGTCAAAGATTGTTCTAACAACATGAAATGTAATCTGGTCTGAGGATAAATCATGTGCAGTGATTCATTAGTCACATCAAAGTGTGTACATACAGGCACATCACAAACTCTGTGTTTGTGCTGTGCCTAGTTTGTGCAAAAAAATCTTCAAATGTTAAATATTAAACATAAAGAATTATAAATGAGACTACTTGGTACATCAGTTGTTTACATCTAGTTTTTCAAATATGTATGCAGATGTTTTTGCTGATTTATACCATTCTGTAAGCATGTGTATATCTTAACTGCATAAATAGTTGTCAATAGTGTGACTAAACACATTTAGCATGGCTTTCCAGTTTTAATGTTGGTGTGGGGGTTAGGGGTAGCTTCAAGGCCACCAATGTTCCCTCCACAAAGGGCAGATTGTGAGTTTCACATCAAAATTATGATTTAGGGAGAGTGGATTTAAAGAAATGACTTCTGACAAACATAATGGTCTGTTCTGGCCAGCTTAGAGTAGGAAATATGGCTGAGGACTGCCTCAACTAGGACAGGGTTATGTTAGCCTATGCAAAAACACAGTGTCTGTACACGCATAAATGACAATAGAAGGGGTTTAGGTGTTATATTGGCCATGATTACAAAGCCAGGCATGCTTTGTTGCCGCAGCATCTAAGCTTCTTTTAAAGCCAGGAAAAATCCAGAATGGAAAATTGAGCATTGTGCTCAATGCAGTGGATACACATGTTGTGTGGCAACCTCTGCATTCATTACCACAGAACCTAATCAAAAAATAGTTACAAAAATGAGGTCCCAAAAGTGACATTATTATTAGAAGATTTACAATATGCGAGCAGTGGTTTTTAGCCTGTGGGGCTTGGAGCCTTCATTCGGGGGGAGGTAGATCATAGAAAGAGTGGTGGGGGTGAGGTGTGTCCTACAAGAGCTTCTCCACCGCTCTGCACAACAGTAACACAGAGCTGAGATATTGAGGGTTGCTGTTGCCTGTGATTTTACTTCCCTGGGTGACAGACGTTTCTGTTTATTTTTAACAGTTAGATGATTATACCAGGAGGCTAGGTTTAGGTTAAAGGTTGAGACAGTTCTCACTAAGCTAGCGTGAGAATGTTCCTGCTTACGTTTAAGCCCCTGGGTTTTCTTAGAAGTGTTGTTGTGCTCTTCTTAAAATATATATGGGATAAGAAGAGAGAAAAGATGAGAGAGGTGCTAGCTAATATACTGACTTTTAATTTAAGGCAGGTACACATTTAACACACCTGTAAAGGGAAGTTACGTCTGATAGTCATTGTTTCTCTAGCCATGTCATCAGCATAGAGTACAGTGAGTTCAATGGTTATCAAGAATGCAATAGAAACGTTTTCCCGTAAACGTCCTGAAAACTTATTTCCTCAATCAGTGAGGTTTTGTGGATGTGCACATGAACTATTCTAGCCTATTGTCACTGGTTAGTCTGACTTTGGCATGTTGTAGCCTATTACAAATACACTAAATCAATGATCAAGGAGGAGCTGTCAGGGCACACAGTTGTACTGTGTCAAAGGTGCAGGAAAACTCATGAATACACGGGGTCTGGTTACTGTCTGAGATATGCATCCTCCCTCATTACACTATCTTAGAAAGTAAAGTACATTTCACAATAGGGATGAAACAGTTAGTCAATTAATTGATAAAAATAAAAAATGGCCGCTCACAGAGCCCTCTGCTCCCGCCGTCACACAGACCGCTGCAGCAACAACGGCAGAGGAAAACACAGCTGGAAGGTTTTCATACCGCTTATCTGTCTTTACATTCTGAGGAATGTTAAAACGTTTTAACTTAAAAAAGAGAAAGCTGTGTGGATCGCTGGTGTGTGTGTCGCATTGAACATTATATCGCGGCAGTTGTGTGTGAGTTGAGTCTATCGATTTGCGCTATGGTAGCATTTTTCGGCAAGGCAGCATAGATCATCAGAACACCGACAACAGGCAATATGATCGACAAAACTGAGTTGAAATATGGTGATTTTTTTTTTTTGTGGTTTATGGTAAGATGTGGAACAATGATGTTGTGTGGTTGTGGCCTTGTGAGTAACTTATTCCATCTGCTAGGTTACGGTCGCAGTCTGAAGTGGCTTTGATTTGGATCACACTACCTTGTTTCTTACGACCCGCCCTTCTCTGCTTCTGATTGGCTAGTAGTCCTTACCTGGGAACTGCATATGTGCAACTCCCAACAAAGATTTTGTACAAGTAAGATGCATCACTCTGTAGCTCAAGAGCGTATAACACATAGGGTGAAAACAGGAGCTGCAGCAATGTGCAGTATGAGGAAAATATGGGTTTTTTTGAAAATTAAACCATGTAAACCTGTTCTGGTACAACCCCTAAATAAGATTTTTAACCTGAAAATGAGCATAATACCACCTCTTTAAGTAATTTTTTAAAGAAAAATTAGCTGTTTCTTACTTCTCTCTGTTCTATCATCACTGTAAATTAATTTTTTGGGATTGTTTTTTACTGCTGCTCAGATCTGCTACTGGCTTTTTTGCTTTACTTCCACGTTGGGTATTGGTCCAGCATTTCACTTGCACAACCAGCCAGCATTGTTTGACAGACAGGACCAGGCCTGGGCACAATGTGATTCTGTGCAACAACTTCTTTGTGAGCTAGTTACCCAGAAACCCCCTCTCTCTGCTATGCAAAGTCCTCTAAGTGCATTTTGCGGAAGCATGTATCCACACAGTCAAACTCATATGGGATGATGTAATCTTATAAAAAGTAAGTGCGTTGACATTTAAATGTTAGGGAGCCACAGATCTTATCTAGAGTACATTTGCAACAATCATAGTCAAAAAAGAGAGAAGAGAAAAGACGAGACGAGCCCCTTACAAGCTTCACCTTGTTTACAGAGCAGCTGCCCCTCCATCTACTCTATCCTTCACGGCACTCCAACTGCTGTTGTCTCTTAGCAACACCTCCAGGCAAATCAATGGAGGGGAAAAGAGACCGACAGAGAGATAAATGAAGGGTGAGAGGACAAAGAGGGGGGAAGAAGTGGAGAGAAGTGGCGAGAAGGGCAGCTGGGTGTCAAGTGAAAAAAGAAAAGCAGAAGGGAGAGGGGGGCGCAGGGAGTGAGGAGAGGGGGAGAGGTAAAAAAAAAATAAAAAGGCCAGAGAGGGCAGGGAAGGTGACTGAAGGAAGATGGTTGAAAGAAGAGAGAGAGGTTGGGGAAGAGAGGAGGGAGAGAAAGAGGAGGAAAGAAAGAAGCATGCTCCATGTCAATATATTTAATGTCATTTGTGAGCAAAATGTTGGTAGACTACATTTTGAGGTACAGCTTCTTGTTTTCTGTACACTGACAACATTTCAAGGGAAATACTTTACAAAGAGTATGGTGCTGACAGGAGGGTTCACTCCCTACATAACATCTGACTTCAAAGTAGATGTCAGACGTTTTTTTACTGTAACTTTTCTCCCCCGACATTAAAACAAACACGTAGCAGATTAAATGTGGGACTCAAATTTAACTTAGTTAGAGCTCACAGTTTGCCCAAGTGCCCACGCCCAACTGTTGCCCGTGGGGGAAAGAGGACAAAAGAGGCGAACATAGTCAAGCAGGTCAACGACAACAAAACCCCTCCGGCCGGGCAGAGGGGGATGTGAGGAGCCGATGGCCTCCGACAGAAGCAGCAGACACTGGAGGAGGAGAACGATGCCTCCCTCTTCATCTTTACCACCACAACAGCAAGGTTTAACCGAGCCGGGCTTCTGCCCCCAAACACCCGGTGTACAGACAAACTGGCTGCATATCATTAATGTTTTCAAAGGCTCACCTTGCTGTGCCGGTCGTATTTTGGGTGAAATACTAAATCAGCGTTGCTTTCAACAACCGGTCCTTTTTAGCCTTGCTCGCCGCCGCTGCTGCTGCTGCTGCTGCTGCTGCTTATCTCAGGCAACTAGCGGTCCTCGTCGCTCATGGCATGCATACAGTCACGTTGTCTGAGTCGAAATGTGTGGGTTTCCCACCACCTCCACTCTTTCTGGATGCAAAGTCAAACGAGCAACGGAATTTAAATGAACCTCGGATAACGGGGAGTGGGGAAAAAACACGTTAGCGGTTTCAATCTAGCTATGCAAGACCAACGGGGGGCGGTGGGGGGGGGCAGATGATGAGGAGGCTAAATGCCGCTAACCCGCTCGCTAACAAGAATGAATGATGAGGCAGCGTCCAATACAAGAAGAAGACCGTGGACTGAGCCCCGGGACGGCCCTCAACGACGAGGCAGGCAGGAGGGGCAGGAGGCGGCGTCCATAGGCATCTTCCTGCGAGGGTTGGTCCCCGTACCCACCGCTGTCAATTAGCACAGGGTCTACAACTTCCTGTCGTGCCTTTTCACAATTAAAATTCTTTTTAAACCTACAGTGTGTACAAAGATGTTACTTTAAAAAAGAATTAAATACTTTAAAATCATACCTGCGAAACCATAAGCCTATGCTGAATGCCATCTGTATAGACCTACCATGTGCATGCACGTGTACACATGCATACACACAGTAAATACATACATACATACATACATACATACATACATACATGCACACATATTTTATTCCTGTCTTGCAATATTATACAGTAGCTATTTCCTATCGTTTTGATCTTCAGTAAAATCTATACAAAGTCCTACTTGTCCTACATTCTGTTTTGTTGCAGCAATACATCAATTCGTAGTGCTAATGTGCTTCAAATGTCAATTCTGTTTGGTCACATCATGACCAGCCCTCTCTCCCTCTCTACAAATATAAACGGCAGTTTTGTTTTGTATGCCTAGCTGAATATCCCATTCCTGAAAAAAAGTTCACTAACAATATCAATATCAGTATCAATTTTATTTATATAAACAACCAAGGTTGACCAAGGTGCTTCACCGGTTAAAATACAACAACAAGACACTACTTACACAGTAAACGTACAGCAATCAAACATTATAATTATACTATGACTCTTCCAGTTCTTAAACAAAACCTGCTTCTTCGCCATTGGCCTATATGCTAGACTGACATATCTGGAGCTCCACAGTCCACTAAATAAGTGGGTCACCTAACAAATAGAGTTTAGGATTTGAATAAACATTTTAACTTGAAAAAATCAGAAATACATTTATGGACCTTCCACTAATAAGGGCATTCCCACAGCACATCATGCATAAATGCTCCTCTAATCTGCATTTTCTATGACTCTAACTTTGCTACTTTTACTTTTTGATAAAAGTCACAGGTAGCCTCTTGATCAAGTTAACTCCAGCTTTACAGTAACAATTGTGTGAATCCCTGGAAGAGCAAACCCACTATAGCTAAAGGGCTGTGGGTGTTCAACTTTGTATTTGAAGTCCAGACCTCAATGAAACTTTGAATATTTAAACATTGATTTAATCATTCACATTTGTTGATTCCCTATCCTATGCTCTTAATGGGTTTACTAATTAGGCTAAGGGTTGCATTGACTTGGCTGAAGAACTAACCACTGCCTTTGTGATCCACACCAATCATGAGGATAAGAACCCTCTTGAACTCACTTTATTCTCACCGTATTTTCAGGGCCGAGTTCATCCATCTCTGGGCCACGTTATGGTAATGTTGTCCCCCCCTGTCTGCATTTCTGATGCATAAAATAGATGCACAAATAGTAGATTACTATTATCAGGGACTTGCTGAAACATAACACTCTCAAAATGTGATACAAGGACATCTTCACTTACAACCAGTACTGACAAAAAGTGATGAGTGAAAAAGTGTTTCTGCTTTTCTCCAAATCTCGTACTGAGAAATCACATGACAACAAGAGAATGAGAGTGAGAAACAAGTTCTTCTTTCTTCATACGGGCAACTTCTTTCCTCATATTCTAAGTATGTGTTATACACTCGCAATAAAAGGATGAAACACTCACCATGTTCATAAAACCTCACCAGTCACCAAGGTCAGCATGGCACTTCTGCAGAAGTGGTTTTTCAGTGTTTTGTTTAAAAATGGTTGACACAATAATGCTCACTTGGTTGCCAAAACAATTCTGCTCAGTTTCATTTTCTGGTTCACTCAACACATTAAATGGACCATGAAACTGAGAACCCATCAAAGCTGATTTAATGTATTGTCAAAAGACTGGTAGTCTTCTTAGAGTGCATCCAATCCAAACATAATTGAGGCCAGTGTTTCAATAGTCCACCTGATTACTATATCTTTTGTGTCTGTGTGTGTGTGTGTGAGAGAGAGAGAGAGAGAGAGAGAGAGAGAGAGAGAGAGAGAGAGAAAGCATGCACATTGCTTATTTCCAGACATCAGCGTCAATTGTTGTTTTGCACCATCATGACTACCACACCACCCTGAGGACAGACAGACAGTGACACACAGGCGTGCGCGTTTACCTATGTGGCACATATGCACACGCACGCACACATACACATAAAGTGAGTTTAGTGTAAGTAAATCAAACTACCTGACTACTGACTCATTGCATTTTAGCTCCATAAGTGTCATTTCCAACATATCTTGGGGACAATGCAAGAATGTATAAATACCTTAAACACAATGACTGTAATATTGTGTTCAGATTTTCAGTGAGGGAAATACCATAAGATGAAACTGATCACATGCTTGACACATCTGTTGACATCAGTAGAATTTAACATACATTTTGTTTAACTGTATGTTTACTTGTGTTAGATTGAGTTACGGTTGGACCTGACATATTTTAAGAGCACGTGTAGGCTATTTAAAATATCATTTTATCATGTAGTTACTCAGCAGGATTTGTTAAGATATGGAAATTGTTAATGATTGTGATATAATTGAAAACACCATAGGAGGTTAGAATGGCTCCTAATATTGCAGACGGGTGAAGCTTATTAAATGAAGGAAAAAACAATATCCAAACAATTTATATACAGTAGTAAGATAGTCGCTTTCAAACACATCAGATTCAGATTCACTTTATTAGCCATTTGCAGTATAAAACCACATTGGAAAAGAATATGCAAGAAGCTCAAAGTGCAATGTCACCACATAAAAAACATAAAAGACATAACATAAAACAGACAAGCAATTGCCACATAAAACTCTACATGCATCCTATCCTACGATCCTATGTCATGTTTCTCTGTATTGGTCTTGAGGTCTTTGTCGAAATCTGCTGGAGATTCGGCGCCACTACAGCGTGTCTCAGATTTCTGTCAGGCATTTTGTGGGTCACCTTACATGACGGCGTTTAGGCTGACGAAGGACCCACAAACGGCGGCTCATCGTTGGCTTGACGGATTTGCAAGGGAATTGTTTGTACAAATAAAACTTTATCCGTCCGAAATCTGAGTCATCTTATCTAAGACGCCGGTAAATATGTTATTATGCAAATCTACATGTTCTCCCTAATCAAATGGATATTATATGCATGTGAAGTGTGAACGGACTTAAGTTATACAGCGAGAAAATAAAGGAGTGCGTCAGGCAAAAGTGGCGCTTTCTATGAATGGGCTCTCCGTCCGTTGAAAAGAAGTAAATGATGTAACTGTGTGCACTGTTTTTAATCAACAACAAATGGCATGGTGAGAAATTGGTAATGTAGCGCGAAGTTACCTTGGATTAGCAACAAAGGAGCTACGGTAGCAGACAAAGTAACTAATGGGTACTCAGGCTTAGCATAAAGTTCGCCTCGTAGCTAAGCTAACGTTAGCAGTGTTTGTCGGTCATGGGCATAAACAGTAACGTTAACACCACAAGTCTACGTGCCCAGCAAGTAACGTATGTTAACCCTCTACTAACCCTTGATTGCTTTACTGCGAGGAGTTTATTCGTTTTTGGAAGGTCACAAATGCTAACTTCCTCAAGAGTGCATACTCTGTTCAGTCTGAGGATCCCTCTTAAACAGTCTTCACAGTTACACACTGGGACCAATTAAAAGAC
Organism: Micropterus salmoides; assembly: GCF_014851395.1. NCBI lineage: Eukaryota > Metazoa > Chordata > Actinopteri > Centrarchiformes > Centrarchidae > Micropterus > Micropterus salmoides. The sequence goes on from NW_024044570.1 coordinate 29,296,819, forward strand.
TGTGGGAAAGAAACCGTTCACAGTATTAACAGACATATTACTGTACTTACCTAGCCCTCTTTGTTGTTCATTTCTGTGACAGTTTTGAGCTAGGCTAAGTAATCTGCTTTCGGCCCCCGAAGAACCTTGTGGGGAAGCCACAAAAAAGGAGCCATGTTTCTGTACAACATCACCCTGCAGCGAGCCACGGGCATCACTCATGCCATCCATGGAAACTTCTCAGGTGAGATCGATGCCTATCTTCTTTTGCCTTCCTATTTGGCTGTGTTATCATCAGTAGTCACCTTTCTCCTGATCAACAGTAAGAGTAGAGTTTAAGACCACCACTTGGGGATTGGATGGTCAGAGCTGGTTTTAGAGCCGGATGTCCATTCATTATAGGGTTGGTGGTATAGTACCTGGCTTCTCCTGTCCACATGGCATTCATGAGACCTGAATTTCTCCAGATGTGCATATGTGGAAAAATTGTGTTGTTTTGGACAGAATGTATGAATGTAATGCACTCGTTTGTCTGCTTCTTATAAAATGGTGTTTAGTTAATTCTCCTTCTGTCTGTTGGCCTGGTAGCATTCTGTACTTATTCTCTATGCCTGTAATTTCTGTTGTAGTCTTTTACAAATGCATAATTTGTGTTTAGTTTGTTTGTATGCCAAGTTGTGATTATGAGTTTTCATCATGTGATTGCTTTTCTCTGGCTACAGTCAGGAGAGAACGCAACACCTCTGAATGTGATACCAAAACAAATGTATAGTATCATTTTCTGGTGGATTCAAAACGATTGCATGCAGGCAATATTACTTAAACTTAAGGTCTTGCTGTAATTGAAGTTTGATTTTTGAACTCCAAAAAACTTTCAGAAAATGATATACTCAATTTGGTTGTCCTCCTTTTGATATTTGCTAGATTAAATTGTGATGATTTTAACATAAAATAAAATAACATGTACAAAGTACAGTAACAAATGCACTAACGATGCTGGGTTTCCAAAACAATTTTATTTCTGTGAAAGGGGAGCAGATTTTGGTGAGAAATCCTGTAGTATATGAGGATTTCAGTTGCCGGGCTTGAACCATAACCACCTTTCTGAGAGAAAACCTACACAGCATTTCTTTTCATTTGAAAACTGACACATGCTGAAAAGTGATGTTTGCATGTTGGTAGGAACCAAGATGCAGGAGATTGTCGTTTCCAGGGGAAAGATCTTGGAATTATTGCGTCCAGATGCCAACACAGGAAAGGTGCACACTCTGCTCACAGTGGAGGTATTTGGCATCGTTAGGTCCCTGATGGCGTTCAGGCTCACAGGAGGAACCAAAGGTACGTAGCCAAGGGTGCATGCATGTGTGTGCGACTACAAACATGGCTTATTATATAGTTAAAGACACTATTCAAAAATGTATTTTTCCCCTTGATGATCGATTTTCATGATATACATGGATTGATGCATGTGCAGTGTTAGCCACTGTTTACACATTCCTCTACTGAAGGGGAAAAGTTTCCCTCTAACCTGACATCTGTGTTTGGGACAGACATGTTCAGCCACAATTTAATGACCTCACAGAAACGGTGTATAACCTGTGTATGGGGAAAAGGCAGCGTTCTTTGACTCCATGTAAAACCTTTTTGTTTTTTGTATTTATACATGTTTCATGTGTGTTTGTAGACTACATTGTTGTTGGAAGTGACAGCGGTCGTATTGTCATCCTGGAATATCACCCATCAAAAAACATGTTTGAGAAGATCCACCAGGAAACGTTTGGAAAGAGCGGCTGCCGGCGCATTGTCCCCGGACAGTTCCTGGCTGTTGACCCAAAAGGCAGAGCTGTTATGATAGGTATAAAGTAATATCAACACGTTAAAATGTTTGTATGAATCATACAGTTGACCCAAAAAGGAAATGTCAGTATCTGTCAGATAGAAGACAGATAGAAGTTAAAATGCTTGCAGAACACACATCTCGTGTCCAACACATTTTACATACATAGTTTAGATACCGTTTACTGTATGTGTTGCATTTCAAAACTGCACTGTAAATGAGCAGTGCCGGCCCAATTAAACATTTTAAATGCAGTAGATATAAATATTAATTACAGCTCAGTTGTGTTAGACTTGCTGTATTGCAGTGTACAGGTTTCCCAAAAAAGGAATTCATCAGAATGTATTGATTTGTAATTACAGGCATGTGGACCTCCAAAAAGGGTTGAAGATTAATATTATTTATTCTTTGCAACCCACTTTGATGTTATATACAGTTCCAATCATATTTTTGGCTGTCAATGTCAGCCTATACAAATAATGGTATTTAATGTAGAATATATCTTTTATATTAGTCTGCATTGGTTTTAGGTAAGTGATCCAAATAAACTGGTAACAGACTGTATAATCAGGGATCTTTGAGCGCAACCTTCAAAATAGTGTATTACTTGTATATTATGTATTCTGTATGCAACAGTTAAAAAGTTAAAGGGCAGCCATGTATATAAAAACTGCAGTAACGTAAGTTAAATGAAATGAAGCCTTTTCTCCCCACCCCGTCTAGGAGCGATAGAGAAACAGAAGCTGGTTTACATTCTGAACAGAGATGCAGCTGCAAGACTGACCATCTCATCTCCGCTGGAAGCCCATAAAGCAAACACACTGGTCTACCATGTAGTTGGAGTCGACGTCGGCTTTGAAAATCCCATGTTTGCCTGCCTTGAAATGGACTACGAGGTAAAGTCGTGAAAACTCAAGTTTCTGCCTTAACATAACTTGTGTTGCAGATGTGATGAGTTTGTCATGTCTCTTCTCTGACTATCACTGGAGAAAGATTTAAAATCTCTGATCTCAGCACATGAGTTTAATTTTGAAGCACCATTGGTAAGAAATATTGAATATCCTGACAATGTAAACATTTTTTACCCTTTAGTTGTTGGTTAAGTAAGCTATACTGTGCCTGACAGTGGACTGATTGAATAAAAAAGACACAACTCCATCCTGTATGTTGCTATTTGCTCTTTCCAGGAAGCTGACAATGACCCGACAGGAGAAGCTGCCGCCAACACGCAACAGACGCTCACCTTTTATGAGCTGGACCTCGGCTTGAATCACGTGGTCCGCAAGTACAGTGAGGCTCTGGAGGAGCATGGAAATTTCCTTATCACTGGTAAGCATGTGGTTGAACATGATGAAACAATAATAATAAAACTGGCGTTCAATCAGCTGTCAGTGTTAAATTTAGCCTGAAAGACCTCCTAGAATATGCAAGTTTTTAGGATTTGATTTGTTTTTGAGAAGAAACTATGTACAGTACATGAATAGCTTATTAGATTATTAATAATACCCACAACAAAGTGTTGTAGATGTGATGAGTTTGTCATGTCTCTTCTCTGACTAACACTGGAGAAAGATTTAACATATCTGATCTCAGCACGGGTTTACTATCACAGTCAGACACATTAAAGAGCAAGTTAAAGGAGTAAAGGGAAACCTTGGATTGGAAAACCGAGCCCATCCTGCTTTTGTAGTCCAGCTGTTTTCACTGTAGTCACCGTCCATATAAAGAGAAACATATCCCCTCTGTCTAGTTCCTGGTGGTTCAGATGGGCCCAGTGGAGTTCTGATCTGCTCTGAAAACTACATCACATACAAGAATTTTGGAGACCAGCCTGACATTCGCTGTCCCATCCCACGACGCAGGGTGAGTCCTAAACATAATACACAATGAAAAACAACGCTTTATGCTAAGAGCATGGCATCAACATGTGACAAAAGGATTTAAGCTATAATTTAATGAGTAGGAATGTTGTAGTCCAGTATAATGATTTCAAGTGGAAGGATGTTGTTTTCCTCTTTATTTGGAATCATTGCCCTTGCTTTACCTTTGTTTTTGTTTTTTTTAAATGTGCATCAGATTTGAGTCACTTTTTTGTCTCCGCATTTATTTTTGCTCAGCTCTCTTTTCCTCATCTCTCCCATCTTACAGAATGACCTTGATGACCCGGAGCGGGGCATGATATTTGTCTGCTCAGCCACCCACAAGACCAAGTCCATGTTCTTCTTCCTGGCCCAGACTGAGCAGGGAGACATTTTTAAGGTTACCCTGGAAACTGATGAAGAAATGGTAAGCAATGATGAAGGGTGGATAAAATACATTTTACAATGAAACAAATTGCATAGCCAAATCCCTTTTCACTGGGCGTTGCATACTTGAGAGACCACCCACCTCTACTGTAAAACAGAGAAAAGCGACAACAGTCAGTTACCAGTAGTTGATTCATTTTCTGGGGGTGGATTTATCAGCCAAATGTTTCAGCACAAAAATGTATGTTTAAAAGTGGTCTGTGTTTGTTCTCAGGTCACAGAAATCAGGCTGAAATACTTTGACACGATCCCTGTGGCAACAGCCATGTGCGTCCTGAAGACTGGCTTCTTGTTTGTGTCTTCTGAGTTTGGAAACCAGTAAGTCATTTGTCTTACCTTTGACAGAATACCACCATAACCTTTTTGAACCTCTCTTTCTGGGCTTAGAAAACCTTCAGAAGATGATGTTCTACCCTTTTTTTGTTTCCTTTAGTTACCTTTACCAGATCGCCCATTTGGGTGATGATGACGAGGAGCCTGAGTTCTCCTCTGCAATGCCGCTGGAAGAGGGAGACACCTTCTTCTTCCAACCCCGTCCCCTCAAGAACCTTGTGCTGGTGGACGAACAGGAGAACTTATCACCCATCATGTCCTGTCAGGTCAGTGTGTTTCTGTGCACTATGTCCATACAACTGAACCTCCCAGCTGTATTGCTCTAAAAACAGTGCAATTCCTTGTGGTTCATTGTCTCCTTCTCTTCCTGTTTTTGACAGATTGCTGATTTGGCCAATGAAGATACACCACAGTTGTATGTCGCCTGTGGACGAGGACCGCGGTCTACTTTGAGGGTTCTTAGACATGGATTGGAGGTACATACACACAACAACAACATTGCATGCAGGCAAGAGCATGTACACACACACACACACACAGACACTATGTTGGCTGAAAAGTGATGAGTTAGTTCATGTCTCTTCTCTGAATTAAAGCTGAAGATTCTGTAAATCACTCTGATTTCAGCACAAACAAAGAATTTATTTTTATTTTTTATACCATGCGCCACACGATAACTGGTATTGCACTGGTTGGATGCCATTTCTGGTTCTCTATCTGTTGACATTTTTAGTCTGATGAATACAGATCCCACCTGTGAGGTTACACACATAATCCTGCAGCAGGGCTTTCAGAGAAGGTGTGTTTTCTCCAGGGTTGTACTCTATCAAAATGCACTTGCATGATAATGATTATAGGTCAGAGTCATTGGACATTTGAGTAATTCTGTATTAGCAGGGTTTAGATGTTTTTATGTTGAAAAACAAGTGATTGAAGTTTGAAATGACTGTCCTTAACTCCAAACACTTGTTTCTTTGCGCTGCAAACTGCATTGTATATTGGGTGATTCTGAGTTGACCAAAGCTGTGAAGCATCTGCCTAAATTAGCACTACAACATATAGCGAGTAATGCCATGTTTTCAGAACGTTGGCATCGACTTAATAATGACAGCGGTAGAAGCTTTGAAGCATTTGGGTCAGCCCTAATACTGTGATACCTGTGTATAATCCATATTCTTGTAGTTTGCATGAAGCAGGGAACATCCTTTGCCCTTACAGAGTCATGATAAAATGTTCTTTTCTCTTCCTTCCTTCCGTTTCTATCAGGTTTCAGAGATGGCTGTGTCTGAGCTGCCCGGTAACCCTAACGCTGTGTGGACAGTACGCAGACATGTAGAAGGTAAGAAATTTCCTGTTTGAGAGAACCTTTTCCCCAATCAACCAAATTCACAGTGTCAGCTTACAGCCAGTTAAGAGGCTGGGATTTATGGGGAGGACTGGGAATGATAGACTTTCTGACTGTTCACGTTGAGGCTGTCAGAATGAATGAATTTCACTGTGCTGTGTCTACAAACCTTTCAACAGCACCCATAGTTGTTGTTATGTGTGTAGCACTGTGAATTTACCACTGAATCAACATGGGCTTGTTAACTTTTGGTAAAGTGATTTTCATTTTGTTTATGTTTACATTTGGATTACAGATTGTGCCTTTTAATTAAGGTAATCTGTTTTGAAAATGTTTGGTCTGTTTTCATTATTTAGTCCCTACTTGTTAAGAATTTTACATGCGGACCTCTTTTTGTTTTAGTCTAGCGCTTCCGTTTGGTAAATGGAAGTGAAGGGGCTGGCACCCCGTACATTTAAGATCTTCTGTTCCGATACTCCAGGCCTCTTAGATCGCCAGAACAGTTGTTTTTAACTGTTCCCCCCCAATTGAGGCTAGTGGGGTAAGGGAGATCGTGCCTTTGCAGTGGAAGCTCCAAAGTTTTGGATTAGCATTCTGCTTTTGATTAAATCTTTCCTCCTCCATTGACACTTTTAAGACAACACTCGTAATGGCCTTTGATCTTTATTTTCATCCTGTCATTTCTATTATGTTTTGCACTCACTTTAATTTGGACAGCACTTTAAACATGCTATATAAATAAACTTGATTTCAAGATGTGTAGACCGATACATTGCTCCACCACAGTTGGCAGAGATTAGACTCGAGTGTACATGTGTAAAAAAACAGGGGAAAACGGCTAGTTTCAGAATGACGTTCATGGCATTGACTGTTTATCTTAAAGCCTTGTATTTAATCAGCGCTGCTTAATTCTCCCGTAGAGGAAATACCTTCTTGTTTGTTTTCTGTCTCGTAAGTAAAGGAAGTGTGTGTTCGGCCTCAACTAAGGCTGCTGCGATCATTTAATTACTCGGAAGCTTCTGTAGATTATTTCATCGATTTATCAATGCTTCGTTTAAGAAGTACTTTTGCTTGGCATGATTTCAGTTAAATGCTGAAGTTACTGTTACCTTGTCTGTGGTCTGCTGGCAGAACACCGGGTGCTTTCTGATCAGGTGCCGTCGTGCTGTTGCCGAGGCGACAGTTTTGTTTTACAGTGGACGGAGGGTATTACAGAGTTGTTGTTTTATTTTGGCTTGAAAGAATCCCATACTTTGGACACTTTCTTCTTCATCCCTCGCTATTTTCTCTCTCTTCCTCCACTTCCTCCAACAGCGCCATCATAATCACGTCGTGTTCACACAGTGTAAGCGCTATGTGTGTGACAGTAAAAATGTCCGTGCGAAACAGTGTGCTATATAGTTATATGGATTGAACGAAACCTCGATGCAAAGAATTTGTGTTGATGCATTTTAGTAATCGATTTAATCGATGAATCGTTTCAGCCTTAGCATCAACTCACACTGAAGTGTTTCAGCAGCGGAGCCTTTAGCCTGCCCTATGTTGTTGACGTGTCGTTAATTTGTCGTTTTGTGTGCTTCAACTACGGAGAACAGATCTCTGTGTTTCATTCCGCTCTGTGCAGGCTAAACATCCTACTGATTTTGCTGAGTTGTTCAGATTTTGTTAATTTGTTCAGTTGTCCTTACTTTTTGTGCATCTACCATGGTTAAGTAGGCTACGTAATTAATTGTTTTTTGTCTGTTTTAACCGTGTTTATTGTTGATATATACGACTAGGAGTCTGCACAGGGTGTTTTAATTTGAAAATTGACTGCCGTTCTGTGTCTGACTTCCTGCTCGGTTCATCTGCTCTGTGCTGCTTGTCGCGGCTTCCATCAAAAATAGACTGGCAGTGAATATCAACTTTAAAAAAATAATACTCGCAAATTGAATGATAATCGCAATATCTGGCTGAAAAATTGCAATTCCATTTTTTCCCCAAACCGTTCAGTCCTAGTTATGTGGAAGCATATTTATTTAATCCTTTCTGTAAAATTGTATAATTACTAGGGTTGTTACGAGACGAGATGAGACACAATAATGGGTTCACAAGATACAGAGAAGATTTTAACACAATTTTTAAGAAATCTTCAATGCTGAATTATATGAACATTTTGAGCATTCTGTTGAAGTTTTCTGCACCAATTTATGGTATAATTTTTTATTTATAAAAGGGAAGAACTAAAGGTGGAAGTTTAAAATATAAAAATGCCTGCATTTTATTCTGTTATAATCTGTTTTGCTTTCAGATGTTTCTCCTTTAGATCATATATAATATAATCTCTGCTGAGTCAGCACAGCAGTGCTTTGTTTGATTGTGGCACCTTTTCACCTCAGTGACAAATTAATTAATTTTATTTCAGTTATAAACTCTTGTACTTTAATAGCTCCTGTGTTTCAGCAGGTTTTCTGTTCATGTTAAAAACTTACTGCACATTCAAAATCTCTCCCAGTGTTTTCTGACATATCAAGAAAAAATATGTAATATTTTTAAAAGAACCTCATTATTTAATGACTGCCCTATACTCTGCTGAAGTGAATACTTGAAAACCCTTCTGATCAGACTGAAATCTCAACACAAATCCTCCGCAGCTCCGATTAAAGTGCAGCTCACAGTCCCACTCACAGCAAGCTTGAGCTTCCCTTTTTAGATGTTTATATTAAAAAAATCTACCAGTTGGTAAACCTAATAATTACTAAGCATTTCATTTGCTCAATGAATATAGAAAAAACATTGCAGCCAGGGACTTAAGGGTTTTTTTGTAACTCAAACTAAGGCAAAAAAGGAACCCCAAACATGAGCTACTGAGCTTTAATGTATTTAGGGCTGCAGCTAACTTTGATTTTAGTACTCGAAGCTTTTGCAGATTATTTCATCGATGCATCATTTAAGAAGTACTTTTGCTTGGCATGGCAAAAGAAAAGATTACTAAAAAGCATAGATGCAAATTCTTTGCAATTGATTTTAATCGATGAATCGTTTCAGCCCTAAATGTATTTATTACATAGGAGAATAAATGGAAACATGTACTGAGGTAAATGCATGAGAAGAATTTTTAGAGCATAAATGTCACCCAACGTTAGGTGTGTATTCCAAGCCTTTAATGTTGTGAATTATACTTTTAATAGCACAACAGCATTGTTTTTCTAATCAGTGCTTATTTTTCTTTGTTGGACTCTTCTCCTTTTGTTGCTAGATGAGTTTGATGCCTACATCATTGTATCATTCGTGAACGCCACCCTGGTCCTGTCCATCGGGGAGACTGTAGAGGAAGTGACAGATTCTGGATTTCTGGGCACAACACCTACTCTCTCCTGCTCACTGCTTGGAGAAGATGCCCTGGTGCAGGTGGGGGAAATGTACCTTTAACACCTTCATTCATACCTGGGAATATACTAGACAAGTACCTAAAAATTGTATTAAATAAGACCGTTGCATACCAGCAGTCTTGACCATCATTATTGTCGTGAAAATTATATTCCTGGTGAGAGGTTGAGCAAATAATTGAGTTACAATGAACCGTTGTCTTTGAAGAATTTATTTAACAAAAGAGAATAAACAGAGAAGTACCACAACAAAATCAGCTGGACCAGAGATTCTGTCTTCTAAGACAGTCACTAACGTCTGGCCCAGAGCAAAGGGCTGCATGATCATTTACACAGTCTGAGCATCTATGTTTTGGAGAACAAAAGATCCTTGACTGGGATCAGTCAAGGAAGGAGAAGAACAGCTAGTGAGGAAAACAATCAGCAACCCCACATCCCTGACCTAAACCCCACACATGTGGACAGACTGGAATAACAAGAACAATAATAAAAAGGGAACAGGTTAAAGATTTAAAACAATATATAAGACATAATAAAGGAGAAAAATAGCACTCTTATAAGTACTTTCATAAAGGATTATAAGTAAAGAATAAAACAATTTTCTGCCCTTACAATTATTACATGTTTTACACAAATTACTATCAGATCTTTGGCCTTAATTATCTTCAGGAGATATTTAAATGTATGATGCTGTTTACCCCGCTGTATCTGTGACAGTTAACTAAAGTAGATATTATGTTGGAATAAGAAAATAGGAAATGCAAAATAATATTAACAATTAAACCAAACTGCTTCTCCGTACAGGTGTACCCAGATGGCATCCGCCACATTCGAGCAGACAAGCGTGTGAATGAGTGGAAGACTCCTGGCAAAAAAACCATCGTCCGCTGCGCTGTGAACCAGCGACAGGTTGTTATTGCGCTGACTGGAGGGGAGCTGGTCTACTTTGAGATGGACCCGGTAAGAAAATAGATGTTTTTGCGTGTATGTTTGTGCGCACTTGCATATATCAGATCTGCTTATTGAAATGAAATATTTCCTCAGGAAATGTCTCTTCTTGACAAAAAGTAAAATTTTAGCATTGGTTTAATCCATATTTATGTATTTTATATATAAATATACACTTTATATATTTGACTTTATTGAAACTTAAACTTTGTTGCAATATCGCAGACATCTGGGGCTAGTAGTGGACTGCTGAGTGTGTTTGTGTGTGAGAGAGAGAAATGTTGAATCATGTAAAAAGCCACTCACTCACACACACACACATTCATATATATATATTATATAATAATCACCGCCGGTAACATGCGATCTGTATCAGATGGCGTTTTAATACCAGGTGTAAATGGAGCGTGACCCCCCCCACACACACAAAGCTCAGATTATAACTCCAACCCTGTTTGTTGTGGAGTGATACGGATCTGTGCCAAATGAATTCAACGTCATACCCGTTATATACGCTCATTATATCACTGCTATAAACCAATCAGATTGCTTGGTTTGAGCTAACCGTTTTATAATACTTAACAATTAAAGTACTTCTTGACAATAAAGCCTTTTCTGATTCTGATTCTCATATTGAACAAGTCACAGAGCTCAAAATGTGGAAAAATTGAATCTCTAAATGATTTTAGTTGACCTCAAACTACATTTTGTACTATACACTGTATTTTATTTATATTTACTGCAGAGAAAGTGACAAATTTAAATGTGACTGAAACTAATATTCAAGACCAAAACTATATCAGTCTCTTGTGCTGTAATAGACGCACCCCCGCCGTGCGCGACAGTTACACTGTCATTCTGTGGGAAACACTGCACTGTTATGACTTTTGTATTCGGCTAAGGCAGAAAGGGCTTTTTATTGCGTGTGTGTGTGTGTGTGTGTGTTAGCAGAGGGACAGGTGAGGAGCCAGAGAAGTCCACACATGTAGCTCTCTGTTGAGCCATTTTTGTTTCTTTGGCGTCCGCTACAGCCCACAGTAGCCAGCATTGTTTCAGCATTAATAAAGACCAATTGAGGGACGCTACATTTAGTACTGCGGTGAATAGTGATGAAGCTTCTTGCGTCCGTTTCGGAGCACCAGAGGGGAAATAGTTATATCGACACATGTAAGTGGCACCGAAACTTGCGTTCTAATTGGTTCTTGTAGGTACTGGACATATTGGTACCCAACCCTAAATACAACAGAGATGACTGAATATCTGTTTAGTAATACTGTTTCTCATTCAATTCAAATTAGCTTTATTGGCATGAATGTAATAACATTGCCAAAGCATCATATATACACAACATAAGAACAATCAGCCCCATACATTTCATTAAACAATTAAAGCGTAAAGTAATCAAAGTGTATTTGTATTTGTGTTTAAAAAAAGAAAATAAAAATGTTAAAAATCAAAATAAAATAAATAAATAAAATATAGTGTGTGTGTGTGTGTGTGTGTGTGTGTGTGTGTGTGTGTAAAAAATAAAAATATATTAAAATAAAATAAATAAATAAAACGGTAAGTGTGTGTGTGTTCTCATTTTGTCTCCTATGTCTTTCTCTCTGTAGTCTGGCCAGCTGAATGAGTACACAGAGCGCAAGGAGATGTCTGCTGATGTGGTTTGTATGAGCCTGGCTAACGTTCCACCTGGTGAGCAGCGCTCGAGATTCCTGGCCGTGGGACTGGTTGACAACACTGTCCGAATCATCTCCCTGGACCCTACGGTATGAACAGAAACACTAGTTTGTAAATGAAATGGACCCTTCAGCACAGAAACCAATAATGACACCCTGACACATGAAAACCCAAATTAGTGGTCGTTTTTTAAAGGATATAGGCATGTGTTCACTCGCTTAAGAAACTTGTTAGCCTATTACGTTACAAGTTGTGGACACGGTTGGGGAGGGCGTGTATTTACCTCAATTTATCAACAAAAGTAGTACTTTGTGTTTGAGTTTTGTTTTTAAATAAGCTGAATAATTATCTGAAAATGGGAGAAAAAAGAATATATTTGTCACTTTTTCAAGTGTAAAATTACAGAATTAATTAAAGAATATAATATGTTGTAAAATGTTGTTTCTTACAAGAAACTGTTCTTGTAAGGTCCTGAAGGCAGTAAGAAAAGCTATATTCCTAGTTGTGACAGTGATGTTGTAAGTTTTGATTGATTCCTTTCTATATTTTAAGAATGTGGCAAGTAATAACTTGTGTGCAATGTCAAGTATAAATATCTGAACAGTGGCTAACTGTAACATCAGCATTATAAACAGGGCTATAGCTACATACTGACACTCGCTCGCAGACACAAACGCAGGGAGGGAAGGGAGCTGCTGGCTCAGCTACAACACTGCTAACACACACAGGAAGTGACTGGCAAGCTCCAGCGGACTCTGTGTTTTAAGCACGGGCACAGAGCTCATTTATTGATAGTTTTTTTTTCTTCTTTTTTTTGTAAATATGATTAGGGATGGGAATCGATACCCGGTTCTAAAAGGCCTCTGCCTGCTCTCTGTCGGCTCCTGAACGAACACACACACACACACACACACACACACGGCAGCAGAGCGAGAGGCTGCTAGCTGTTAGCTCCAAACTACTCAAGTTGATTGTTAAGTGTGCAATAAAACCTTCGCGTTTAAAAAGACAATACTTTATCAGTACACCTGTCTGTAAGGTAAACATGTGGAAGGGTTCATTTAAACTGCTCTGTCCTCAATCTCTCATCTGTATGTTTTATATAAGCACAGTTAACGTTAGCTTGGCATAAGCCAAATGTTTCAAACAAGCTAAATAGAAAACTGTCTGTAGACTGGTCTGTAGTCTTAAAATTTGCCACATTGTTAAAAACTCAGCTGCTGGCTGAGACAAACCAGCCGCTCCTTCTCCTACCAGGTAACGTTACTGGCAGGCAGTGAGAAGATGCTGACTGAGTTCTTCATTCTTTCTAAACGTCACTCACTATTGTGATGTCACATATTGACTTTATATAGTGACGTTGCTGTTGTAAACATTGATGTTGCTGCTCTAGAAACAACAGTTGTATTTAAAATATTAAATTCTAATCCTATAATTAATTTTAAAAACAACCAGGCAGCTAATATGCACACTTCAATATTTGTTTATTTATTACAAGTCATATGTCATCTCGATATTTAACAATGTTATTGCACATTGAATATTTTTCTCATACCGTGCAGCCCTAACTCATGCTCTTTGGATCTCGTCTTACCAAATAACCGTCACCAAACAGTAGCTAAGTATCAATGAAGAATTGGATCATTAAGCAGTCTCAATAATGGTTTCAATATCAATAAAAATTAACAATCCCATCCCTAAATCTGATATTTATTCATAATTCTCTCTTTAAAGTGATGCTAAAGATGAGTTTGCGCATTAAAAACTTTTTGTCAAATAATACATGATGCAGTTTTATGCCCAGTTTGCCTGCCATTGGCAGATGAGCTTAAAATTTCATTTTGGACCCTGCTTGTAAGGTATTAATATTTCAGTAAAAAAGCAAATGCAAATCATCTTCTCTGTGATTCCTCCACCTGTGATGAGGTGGAATCAGTGCTGACATTCACTGATTACTGATTGTCCTAAAAGCTCCAATCAACTTTGAATATTAACCCTAAAGCACACGGGGCGCCCCGGTAGCTCACCTGGTAGAGTGCACACTGTTTACTAAGCCCTTACTGCAGCGGCCTGGATTCAATTACAGCCCAGGCCCTATACTGCCTTACATGCCCCTTCCTTTCCTTTCTTAATCTAACAAAATTTTAAATTAACAAAGCAAGTAAATGGTTGACTTTTAATGTCCATATCACTAAATGTTTGTTTTACATGAAGAGGACCTCTCATTTACATATTTGTGTGTGTATATACACTTCAGTGAGACTGTTTTGTATGTTTGAAACGTCTGTTGATTTGGTCTTCACTCTCTGAATCTGTATCATGTTCAGGACTGCCTACAGCCGCTGAGCATGCAGGCTCTTCCAGCCCAGCCAGAGAGTCTTTGTATTGTTGAGATGGGAGGGGTCGAGAAACAGGATGAACTTGGAGAGAAGGGAACCATCGGCTTCCTCTACCTCAACATAGGGTTACAGGTATTCTTTCACACTAGCCAAACTGATTTCAGAAATGTTCCTTTTAAATCTCATCCCTGTAAAGCACACATAGGTCATAGCTCCTGCATATGTTAGCATTGGCTCAGATTGATTTTGTGCTAAGTGGTAGATCCAAGAGGAAAATGCTGAGAAATGTGCATACTTCATGAATTAATAGTAAAGAAATATGGAACACAAACATGTTTGGAGATATCGGTGTAAAAGTCATCAAAATCAAGTCATTCAGGAAGAACATTACAACTCAATATAGCAAATTATAACAAGTAATTATTAAAAATAAGTCAACCAAACAGTTACCTCAAACCCAGAGCAGAGGTTTAGTGTTTTTGAATAAATATCATGCTATATCATCTGTTACGTTGTCTGTCTGTGTGTTCTCAGAACGGTGTGCTGCTTAGGACTGTGCTGGACCAAGTATCAGGGGACCTGTCAGATACCAGAACACGCTACCTGGGGTCACGACCTGTTAAACTCTTCAGAGTCAGGATGCAGGGACAGGAAGCTGTATGTCACTCAAACATTTATATATAATCAATACACATGAAAATATGCTAATAATACTAATATAAATCAGGCTTAATTGCAAAATGCTGCATTTCTTTGCTCTCAAACAAGTATGAAGTGAGCAATCTTAACGGAACATTTTATGCTGTAAGAACCTGTAGGGATTTGTCATTGTTGACATTTTGAAGAAAAATAATGAGATTAATCCAATATTGTTTGTATCTCTTCTCCCTCACAGGTGTTGGCAATGTCCAGTCGCTCCTGGCTCAGCTACTCGTACCAGTCTCGCTTCCATCTGACGCCCCTGTCATATGAGACTCTGGAGTACGCCTCTGGCTTTGCCTCAGAGCAATGCCCTGAAGGCATAGTGGCCATTTCTACCAACACACTGAGGTATGGATACACATTGTGACTGTTAGAGCTGCGAGGGCACAAGTAATAATTGAGAACCACACCTTCTGAAGAAAATGTTTTTGACTGCCTGTTATTTATATGGAGTCTAATGTTGTGTAATTGTGATTCCACGTTCTACATGTATAACGTCACTGATGTTAGAGCTCTGGAGCTACATGTTAAACAACCCAAGTTGCACTCCTCAGTCAAAGTGCCAACTTCATGTTAATGTTAGATCCCTGATTGTTCCATTTTCTTTATGCTAAGATAATCTTAGCAACGCTCATATTGTCATAACCACGACGTAATTAAACTATTGGTTTTTGGATTTGACCCCGGACTCCCCTAGGGATTTCTTTGTCACCTTATTCCCCCCGGATGAGTTTGCATCCGGGTTTGAATTTTATGAATTTGAAAATTATTTTTAGCCATTCTCCATGTGCTGCATCACCCTCCAAATATTAATATGCATCAGGCCTCGGGACATACCATGTGGACACCACAAGAACTGTCACATGTCCAGCTCGGCAGCTTTTGTTTTCTCTTATACGTTTCTGAAAGTGGTAGAGACTAATGGTGAACACAACAATCATCAAAAATGTGAACAGTTACATCAGTTGTACAGCAGTAGTCTGTTTTTTAGACAAATGTGGATCGGAGACAATAAAATCTATATAATAAATGCACCACATTGCCTGATGTACGAAACATAGACTGTATATAAAAAGTGTGCGACAAATCCATCTAGTTTTGTAGAATTTAAATCTTTATTTCAAACATGCACGAGAAAGTAAATAAAACGATGTTTAAAAAAATAGGAGAAAAAACAACAACAGATGAGCAGCAAAAGTACCCTTCTTTCCTGTGTTAACATACCTCATGTGCGAAAAGGAGTAGGAATAAGTAAAACTTGTTAGTGATGGGCTGACATGCGGGACTTAGAGAACAGCTCAGAACTCTGTTGTGTACCCCTCAAGTTAAAAATGGTTTGTAACTGTCTCTCCTCTTTTCTGTTCTTATTATCTTTCTGCCAGAATCTTGGCTTTGGAGAAATTAGGAGCCGTCTTCAACCAGGTGGCCTTTCCTCTGCAGTACACTCCCAGGAAATTTGTAATCCACCCGGAGACCAACAACCTCATCGTGATCGAGACTGACCACAATGCCTACACTGAAGCAACCAAAGCTCAACGAAAGCAACAAATGGCTGAGGTATAAAGTGCAAACTGATCCTACGGGCAAAGCTGAAATCTGCTTCAGGTCCCTGACAGTAATACATTTATTAGAGCAGCGAGAGGATGTGTTGTTTAGATCTGTTTAGAAAGAAATACCTAATAAGTACAGTTTGCTGTACCTTTTACTGTGTCTCCTGGGAAACTATCAGTATCCTTTGAGTTTCCTGTGGAGCAGGCTTAGGCCTGCCCGTTTAGGACTATACTTACCTTGTGCCTAAAAACAGAGAACAGGGATTTTGAGATATGCTGTGTTTACTGACGTCTGTGATTGTCTCTGATGCTATATTGCTTTTGGATGTCAGTTTCATTGAAATTGGCTTTATATTGCTATAGCTACGGAAGATTCATGGGAGGATCATACCTGTATACATTAGGACTGCAATTAATGATTATTTTCATTATAGATGAATCTGCCAGCTATTTTCTCTATTACTTGATAATTTTTTTTATTCTATGAAATGTCAAATGCTCAAATTTAGCCTATTAATATTTACTATGTACCTATACATTGTATAGATCGACCAAAACCACCATCAGCATGTGGTTGTTATACGTTCTGTCCACTAGAGCGTATTCAAACATTACCAATAAAAATGTGAAATTGCCAATAGGTGATAGTTTTTTTTTTGCTAAGTAATAAATTAAGCTTAGGCACAAAATAAATAATGTCAACTTTAATTAACATTTACAATCTGGAGGGAGGCAAAAAAGAAGTCATTCTCGCCTGGTTCCTCTGACTATAGATCGCCTAGCTTTTCAGGGTGTAGTGTTATTAGGTGTGCCCTGAGGTTACTAGTTCTTGAGTGATATTTCATTTGAATCTTGCATATTCTGCAGATAATTATATCTTTATATATATCTATATTTTCCATTTGTTGTCAAAAATCCCCAAACTTTCCACATCTCGCTTCTTAAATGGTCAGGAGTAGAGATCTCTGTGGGCTTTCTGCCATACATTTTTCTACTATTCGATTCATACTCGACTCCTGCATTTTATTCCATAAGCCCTTATGTGCATTATCAGTAGGGAAGAGGCCACTAAGCACTAATATTTATACTCTGTGGTAGTCCACATCGGAGGACACCAGAACATGCTCTTACAAATAAAATGCTGTGAGCGAGGTATATTATGTTGATAAAAACAAATTTCCCCATGAGTGGAACTCACTCAGGTCCTCCATGAAGACAGGAAACCACTCACTGTACTGGTTGTAGTGGGCTTTGGTTCAATACATCCCACTGAATGTTTCAGTCACCCGGTAAAGGGGAAAATATGTGTGTATATATATATAAAATGCAATGCTATCCCTTGAGCTGACCTGCTTTTTTCTCTGTTGCTTCTGCAGGAGATGGTGGAGGCTGCTGGCGAGGATGAACGAGAACTGGCTGCTGAGATGGCTGCTGCCTTCCTCAACGAGAATCTCTCTGAAGCCATTTTTGGTTCACCTAAAGCTGGAGCAGGACAGTGGGCCTCGCTGGTGCGTCTCGTCAACCCCATACAGGGTTCAACACTGGACCAGGTGCAGCTGGAACAGAACGAAGCTGCATTCAGGTGAGGAATGGATGAACAGATACATTGATAGCAAAACGGAAAGGGTGTGAATCAAACCGGAAACAAAAGTTTGACCAAAGTTTTGTTCATCAAGTCATTATAATAAATTTGCTGTTAGTCCCCACAGTTGTTATTAACAACTGCTAGGCTAGAACAAGGCTTACCTAGTCTGTTGCAGGCCACATTTTGGTCTTTGCCATGACTCAAAAAAAGGAATTCATAGAACCGGAGCATCTGCAGATTAATTCACATAAAGGGGTGTGTTCGGCCGTGCAGGCAGTTTTTCGCAACGGCGCATTCTCCGTATTTTCCCCAGAAAAATTCACATTGATTGTGTCAGGATATCATGAATGTAAAGAGAAGTTAACGGCCAAATCTAATATTGTGGCGGCTGACAAAGTCAGGGAGGCTTGTTGGCATCGCATTGAGTACATTTGTAATCATCATTATCGTGTTCTTATTGTAGGTTAATATTAGATTTTGTATTTTATGGACGATTATTATGTGTAGTATGATCAGGATTTAAAGGTACAACTGTATATTATGTCCATTTTAATAGAAAAATGCTAATATGGTAGATTACGAGAAACTAATGATCAAAAATCTACAAGTTAAACACTAGAATACTCTGACATTGTAGTCATTTATGAGAGAAACTCTTTGTGAAATAGTGTTGTTTTTTTCTAAACACATCGCTTCACTTTGAAGGCTGCAACATCACAAACACGTCTGCTGTGTATTATGCATGCAGTGGGAAATTATATTAGACTTCACAATCGGATTTAGCAGTGAGGAAATACTCGTAAGTTTAGCATTTAATCATGGACCTTAGAGACTTGGCCATGGATTGGGCATATTCAGAATATATTCTGTTGTTTTCAACAGAGTGATTTGGATTTTTTGTGACTTTTAATTTCAGAAATTTTGTTCTTGTAAATTTACTACTACATCTTTTCTTTTTCTCTCTCTGTTTATTAACCCCCACCCTGGCTCTGTATTTTTTTGGACACGTAAAATAGTCAATCTAAATATGTGAAAGCGTTTAGGAGAATTCAATTATAGCCTACAGATAAGCTGCATCTAAGAAACTGGCCTGTTAATTAAGATTTCCTATCTAAAATCACAGAGGGCTGCAGAGCTCGCTGAATGAACGTAATGCTGTTGTGTTAAAAATAACTAACTAATTAATTTCAGCTGCAACCGCAGTGGACCAAATCGGTATGAAATCTAAAAATATTTTATCAAGTGGTAGCATATTAATAGCCTACTGAGTACAGATGTGGTGTGTAGTCCACGTATACAGGATAACCTCGAGTTAACCATGAACAAAACCTGCTCGGAGCGGTTTAGAGATGCAAGGTGAATTGCCATGGCAACAGACCTCGGTTAACACCTATCCACCTTTCGTAGTATGGGTTAATCAGGAAGTTACACCCGACGACACAAAGTTACTCTTGAAGTTACCTGGATAAGCCAGTTACCTCACTTCATAGTACAGGCCACTGATGTGGTACCAATAGTCAGGTTAGGCATGTGAATAAATCCCTGTTTTAGTTATGTTCGCCGCATCAGCTCTTTGCATTTTGACATATTGAAGGGGGTAAAGAGCCGCTGTGTATTGAGAGGTGCACTTCACTACCAAATCGACTGTGACTCTTAATTCTGAACCAATTTTCATGAAATCTAGTTTGTTCAAATTTAAATTGAACATGATACTGGTTATTTGTTAGAATTAAATTCAGTAACAGTTGGGAAATGAATAAATTCAGCTCCATGCCTAACATTACCCTGCTGAGTAGCCACATCTTTGACTGAGACATGCAGGCTGAGATTTAGAAATAGACAACATCAAGTGTATTAATGAATAATTTAGAATTTCAGCCTTTGTGAGTTTCTCCAAACATGTCGATTTTACAACAATGTTTGAATTTACAACTTTGTTTAGAAGTTTAACAAACCCAGGATGCTCCGTTACAAAACCATTACATAATTCTATGCATCTTAAGACTGTGACTTTGAAAATGAATTATTTGCTTTGAGTGAAGTCGTTGAAAATGAAAAGAATCCTCTTTTAAAAAGTACTTGAAACTCTTTGAACTTAATTTTGCAAATTCAAGACTCTATGCTAATGCTTTCCCCAAGGAGCACAGTAAAAATATATTAAAGTAATACAGGGTTTATTAACAAACAACTTATACATTTATACTATGTGTGTGCTCCTTCTCCTTGTGTGCAATGATGATGTGGAGGATTATGGAAGTGAAGCCCCTAGTATCTGGATACTCGGCACGGGCCTTAAAATATTTGATTTTTGTTAAATTTCTGTTATCAAGTTATTTTTCCACAGTGATTTAAAAAAAAAAAAAAGAACCAGAAGGAGTATGGTATACTAGTATACGATGTAGTATCAATGAAATCCTAACGATACCCATCCCTACTGTAGGTCTGATGTAATTCTGAGACGTCTGAAGCAGAACATCTGAGATTATGAAAGAGTTGAAATAAACAAGCAAGTTGGTCGGTTGACATGATAAAACTGTGACACTTAGCCAGAGTTCAGACTTCTGTTTATTGAGTGGGGGTGTTTGTTTACAGATGGCTGTAGTGAACCTTGAAATGATTTTTAAACAGGAAGGAAGCGAATTAAAGAGAGTGAAGCCATTGGGAGTTGGGATTAGAAAGGGCAAATGTAAAAAGTGAAACTGTAGACTCTGCACTTAATGTTGAAGTAAAGGCTTCATCTGACATTGTTTTTAGGTAGTGTGGGTGTGGTGCGGGTAAATGAGGTAATGATGTCCAGAGTCTGACCCTGGACCGTTTCCTGTTTATTACGCCTTTGACATTAATCAGCCTCCAAAACTCCCAGCATTAATTTTAGCCAGGGTGTATCCTAACCAACTGAATTTAACCAGCAGTTGCCATAGAAAAATGTCATGGGCTGTCGAAGCAGAACAGAGGATCTTTTTAAAATGTCATATTTTCTGTCATCCGGTGATTGATTGCATAATTCAGAAGCGAGAACTTGTTTGTACTTTAAGAAAGAGAGGGTGTTTAATAGAGTTGGGTTGTCCTCTTGCCTTAATGCAGTAACTGCAAGCAAAGTAAACACAGTTTTAACAGTAAACACCGCCATAGTGAATTATTTAGTTGCAGCTTTTTGGCTCATATTAACAGTTATAGTAGGTAGGAGACCTTTTAATCTCTGTCATGTAGTTTTCCTTCACACTTCACCAGTTTTGTTTGATTGAATTGAACTTGCCATAAACATTTTTGACAAGGTCAGTTAAGTTTTATTCTACATGATAATATTACATATAGATATTTTGAATTCAGGAAAATTGAAAGTGGTCACCCTCCAATGTAGCTGTAGTTTCATTTCTGTGTAGGACATCTTTTATCTTTTATTGACAATTCTCTATCTTGTTCAATTCTTTGCTAATAAATGGTGCAACAGCTCCTCACATTTTCTTTTTCTCCCCTTTCCTGTGTTTGATATTTTTTCAGTGTTGCAGTGTGTCGTTTCCCCAACACTGGAGATGATTGGTATGTTCTTGTGGGTGTCGCCAGAGACATGATTCTCAACCCCAGATCAGTGAGTGGTGGCTTTATCTACACCTATCGTCTAACCAGTGGAGGGGAGAAGCTGGAGTTTGTGCACAAGGTGGGTTTGATACATTGCCCCTTCTCAGGAGGTGAACGGTCAGAAAGCTGAGGTCAGACTTGTCTCGGAGAGCACAGATGGTAGCGAATTAGCAATACTAATGTTTGCAGTGCTGCCAATAAACGAGCAATCGTTATTGTTGAAAAGGACAAACATTTGAAGTTACCTTTTATTATGCTGGATGCAACAAAGTGGAGCAGACTTTGACAAGGTCCTAGCTTTCAAGTAATAGAAGGGTCTGGTTCAGGGCAGGTGGTTCTCGGTTCGGTATGGATCCAGGTCCCATGTTTCAAATAACTGAAGGGTTCGGTTTGGTTCCGGCAGGTACATTTCTGGGGTTCGGGCACGATTTTTATTTTTATTTTTTGAACCCACAAAGACCTGGTACAGTATGTTTTAGAATTGACTTTAAAATTTTATTGATCACTTTTAAAGCTTTTCATGGCCTCTCGCCTTGTTATATTATCCTCGGGCAAAGGTCTGTTGTCTGTTCCAGAGTCTCGACTGAAAACTAAAGGGACAGAGCGTTTGCTGTCAGGGCCCCGAGGCTCTGGAACAGCCTGCCCGAGGAAATCAGGTCGCTGAGTCAGTGAACTCTTTTAAGTCCCTTCTTAAAACATACTTTTATAGGAGAGCCTTTCCCGATCTTATTTGACTTTATTTTATCCCTTTTATTTTATTCTATTTTACTTATTTTATATTTATCTTAAATGTGTATTTTAGTCTTTTCAATGTTTTCTTGCTTTTATCTTGTATTGTTTTTGTATTATTGTCTCTTGGGTATTATTGTCTTTACACTTGTTAAAGCACTTTGTAACTTATTTTTGAAAAGTGCTCTACAAATAATAATAATAATAATAATATTATTATTATTATTATTATTATTATTATTATTATTACTACTCCTCCAAAGTGCACCAGGCAGAACAGCCTCTAGTAAAGTTTTAATGACACCAAACACCGATGCTGATGCCCATGGCAACATGCACCGCTGTCCGGGCAATTCCCTAGAAACTCAAGCAGGGTGGAGGCAATCCGGGTCAATCAACCCACCTGATGTGGATTAACAAGGGAAGTGAGTCATGAGTGTTGTATTTTACAGCCAATTCATTTCACATTAGAGGAATTTCCCAACCACTTAACCAGGTCAGATATTTTAGATGAATCTATCTGGTCTAAACACACTTTTTTTTCCTGATGCACATACAGAGAGCTGTAAGCTAAGTTTTTCCCCCAAGGAGTACGTGATAGTAAGAAATTTAGAGTACATTAACAAACAGTGTATTCCATACATATTTATACTTGTGTGCAATAACGATGTGAAAAAAACTGGAGGAACATGGAGGTGAAAACCCTGGTCACTTGGCATGGGTCTTAAAATAGTGAAATAGCTTTTTACATTTAAACAAAACTTGTAGGTCTTGTAGTTTTCGAAAAAGGGACACATACACGATACACCGGCACCACCCAAACAACCTACGCCACACTTAAACAAGATTACTAACCAATATTTATTTAAAAGAAATAGAACAAGGGGAGCTTGTTGCTCTCAGGAGTAGGTGGCTAGAAGCAGCTCATATAAGCACAGTTGCATCCTGGCTCTGGCTAAATCTACATCTGTCCACTGCAGATCCACAACCTGGAAGAGCAACTAGTAAACCCAGTAAAATTATAACTATAATATTAAATAAAAACTATAATGTTAAATAACCGTATACATTTATATTATTATATAATGTTACTATATGCACTTTAATTTCATATAATAGTGTACTACATATCTTACCACCAGTATATCAATTCAAGTTGGACAGCAGTTTTTGGGGGTTGTTTTCATTCATTAAATCCCTATGCAAGAAAAGTGATCTATATTATGGTTAGTCTCTAATTTGTTAATGCAAACTCGTTAATAACATAATCATTCATGCATAACAATGAATTCAACATTTCAGAAGTTAACTGTAGCACGTAAAACTTTTTTAATGTCCCACCCCATCCAGGCTGTGATTGATCGGTTCACGAAAGTGACAATGACGAGTAAATCGACTTTGACAAGTTGAACATGTTTAAATAAGACACTCAATATATCTAAATAGCAGGCAAAACCTAAGCCTTCCTCAACTTCTCCCCCTTGTCATCTGTCTTACGGCTTCAGCTGCAGACTAACAGTTGAACTGGTGTTGAGGAGCGTGAGGAGGATGCTGGCTGGTGCATCTAAGTGGGACGATGATTCATCTCTCTGCACTTGTTTTTGTATAATGGGCTGGACATTCTTTAACAATACTTTTCACAAGACTCTACCTGGTGATTTTATCCCTTTGACGCTGCTGACATTGGTCCGTCTCTTCTTTAGTTTTTTTCTGTCTGCTGGCCCTCGCACTTGTAGCGTGTTGAGGTGTTAGCCGAGCGCGTTGCAGATTCTGGAGCTCTGCCGATACGGCTGTGAATTTGCTACACTATTCGGACGCTGAACGAAGGTGTTATACGTCACATCCACCATTGTGTCCCTGTGGAAGACACTTAACCCCTAGTTGCTCCAGAGGCGTGCGACCTCTAACATGTATAGCAATTGCAAGTCGCTTTGGATAAAAGTGTCAGCTAAATGAAAGTACATATAGCCAACCTACAAGAAGTGGTTCATCACAGCATAAACGTAGTCACTTCCTGTTGCCAGCAGGTGGCGCTGTGACTACGGGTGAATTTTGGCTTGTAGACGTGATCAGGGTGGGACTCTTAAGTAAAGTTTAGTGCAGACGTGAGCATGTACACTGAAGTTACTACAACTTCCTGTTTCATGGCGAATCATCAATTTGGATGGGTTCAGACCGCACAGCACAAATCTGAAGTCGGTCGGACTAAATCTTTAGGAGGAGTTAAAGTATGGTGACCATAAAATTCAAAATGGCTGACTTCCTGTTGGGTTTAGAGCATCGTTCCTTTTTGGTACGTCTGGACGTGATACATGTGCCACAGAAATTTCATATATGTATGTGAAACGCGCCACGGGGGCTGCTTTACTGAAGTCCACTTCCTGTTGCCAGCAGGTGGTGCTATGACTATGGGTGAATGTTGGCATGTACATGTGTTCAGAAAAGTCCTTCCTTGTCTGGGGGCTGTAGGGGGTGCTAGCGAGCCATTATGCCAAGCCCATGTGCGAAGCCCATAAAATGCAATTTTTTTTCACCTTGTCTGAATTATGTGCATACTTCTGTGAGTTTCGAGTATGTTTAGGCCCCCAAAATTGAGGTTACTTTGCAGAAAAAAGAAGAACAAGTCCATCAGTTTTAATAGGGACCCCTCACGTTTCGTGCTCAGGCCCTAATGATTATATAATCTTTGTGGGTGCCATGTGACGGACACAGTGTTACAATGCAGTATATTACAAATACAGTATATTTTACGAGAATGCTGCAGTTTGGTATTCCTTCTGCAAAAATGAGGTATTTGACCTCTGTCTAAACATCAACAGCTCATATTTCTCCAAACCTGTTCTCAAACAAATATAAATTATCCTGATTAGCTGCAGTTAATTAATTCTTTGTGTTTTGATTGGCAGACACCTGTAGAGGATGTGCCTTTGGCCATTGCTCCATTCCAGGGACGAGTCCTGGTGGGAGTTGGGAAACTGCTGAGAATCTACGACCTGGGCAAAAAAAAGCTGCTTCGCAAGTGTGAAAACAAGGTAAGTAGGCAAATACACGCACATCTACGCTCCCCTTCGTGTTCTGTGAGCTGCTGATGTGAATATGATAGACAGGTACATTGTGTATGAAGCAAAGCTGCTAAAAGCGGAGGCATCAGCAGAGACTGGAGAGAGACCAACAACACCAAAGATGTGTGGCAGGCGATCAATAACATCACAGACTACAAAAGCAGGAACGCCTCAATAATATGAACAGGCGTTATGACGATCGTTTAGATGTCTGTTGATAAGCAGACTTTTCACAGGCTACAGCTATTTATTTGATAGATAGAAGCAGAAAAGCAGAAAAAGAAGAACCCCTAAGAAGTTCTCGCAGTGACACCAGTGAGGGAGAATCGGAAGGGGGAGAGATAACGGCGGTCAAGTGTGTGCAGGTGAAAGAGAGAGAGCGCTCCGTTTCTTTATTCTGATTGTGTAGACTAACTAAAACTGCAAGTTATTACCAAAACTGTAAATGTAACAGATGAATGGCTGTTAATCCTTAGAGATATACTTTAGGTAGCATCACTGTTAAAAAGCCAGCTTTCAACTGAAACCCATCTAATTGATTGATCAGGGAAACATTCTATTAGATAACAGGTTTAGTCTGAGTCTGCCTGTTATCTTGACGCAGCAGCTGCCACAGAAACAGTTGTGATATTATTAATGGATATAATACTATGTGAATTAGGTCCACCACTAATATGTTCACTTTTATGCTGTTTCAAAGGTATGTGATGTAAGACAGCAGTAGCCTAATAATAATGAAACACAAAGTGAAACCCCAAACTCCATTTGTGTATTTTGGGGGAATTTTCCGCAGTAGCCTGACTATTCTTATAAACTAACCTGAGTGCAAGAGCATACTATGCCAAGTGATACGTTTGCAGGGTCATGGTATGTAAATGGGAACCCTTTTGGGGGGAAAAAGAAACTCAAGAAGCACATTTGTGGGTAGTTATGGTTGAATAAAAAGGTTTCTTAATTGCAAATCTACCTGTATTAACCACATTTCTCTAAATAACTTGATGTGATGAAATAAAGTCAAGTTACAGTTTAATTTGTAGATAGGATTAAAGCTGTATTATATTGACCTTTTCAGAAATGAAATAAATCACTGATGCAAACCTTAATTCATTTGAAATAATTGTTTTTCCTTCCTGTGAAGACAATACATGACATCTGAGTTTCATTGTTTAAAGGAGAATATGACAGAATGTAATTTTAAAATACTGTCAACAGAATGTAAAGAAGTAACAGTTCTGACATTATGTCAGACATATTGTTTAGCAGAGGTATCTAGTTACCATGCTTACCATGGTGAAAATGTGATGGTACAGGTGTGCAGCACTCTGCCCAGCTGTAGACAAGATACTTGATTTGCATTTGAACTAAGATATATACAGATATACATATAATATGTGCTGCAGTTAGAACACAGATCATGTGGATCTGCACACCAGCTGACCGTTGTACTTTAAACTGTTTGGTTCCTCCCTTATTGGTTACGTCGTTCCAAAAATACAAAGTCTGTAACTGAAACAGTTTTAATAAATAACTTTTACATTTTTTATTTAACCAGGTAGGACATTTAAGAACAACTTCTTATTTACGAGGACGGACTGGATGATAATTATAAACAAGTTAACAATAAGCATTGATGAGGTCACAGTTCTCGGTGCTGCACATCAAGCTGCTAAAGAACAGCGTATGTTTCCCTTGTGTAAATATACATATGTAGTGTGATTTGAGTGTATTGTATTTACTCTCCCCTTTAGCATGTTCCCAACCTGGTGACTGGCATCCATACCATCGGCCAGCGTGTGATCGTGACTGACGTTCAAGAGAGCCTGTTCTGGGTTCGTTACAGACGCAACGAGAACCAGCTCATCATCTTTGCTGATGACACACACCCCCGCTGGGTGACCACAGCTTGTCTGCTCGACTACGACACCATGGCCTCTGCTGACAAGTTTGGGAACATCAGCATTGTAAGTATGGTTAGGCGTATGTTCATCTGACTTGTACTAGGGGTGCAAACTTTCCACCTTTGTGCCAAATTCCATGTTTTGAATCCAAAATAGACCACTTATGTAATTTGTTTAGATCGGCAGCTTGGACAAAAAATGTAACTACACGTTGATCTTTGTCACCCTTTTCACTCCTGATGAGTTAGCGTCCCTGTTGTATTTTATGGCCAGAAAGAACACACTAGGACATGCTATGAAATATACAGTATATGTGTACACACAATTGCCTCTTTTTGGGCACTGGACTCAAAAACATCAACGTAACACAAAAAAAGCTTCTCTATCCCAGTAGGACCAACAAGCTAAAGAAATACATGTTTTCATTTTCTGTTAAATTTTCTCAGGTGCGTCTTCCCCCCAACACCAGCGACGATGTGGATGAAGACCCAACAGGGAACAAAGCGTTATGGGACAGAGGCCTCCTTAATGGAGCATCACAGAAGGTAAAACCGTCATTCCTCAAACCATCCACCCTGTAAGGCTTCTGAAAGTTTGTCACTGTTGCAATTATCTACATTTTGCTCCTTTTTTTTGTCATCTTTTAAAAAACATCTAATCTCTAGCATATACTGAAGGTACCAACATATGCCCTGAATGAAATACAAGATTCACAGTTGGTCATGCCAGCAGGTGTTGTTGCAAAATAGAGGGCTTCAGCTTGACATTAGCCTGGAAAAACAAGTCCGCCATACCATGTTTTGTCCAGGTTATGCTGAGGGTTAAGACTTAGGAAAAATTAATAATGATGGAAAATCCAAGGAAGTGTCTTTATTGCTCAGCTGAACTTTTACTTGTGCAATTTGTACAGTCTGACCAGTCGATTGCTTAGCGTTTGTGTAAGACTGAGAGCGACAGGAATGTAGAGAGAACCAAGGTGGCTTTTAATGTTCGCTTCAGGCTTACAGGAAGAAACAATGTTTTCTGCTGAGCCCAGGCCCGGCAAGATGAATGATTCAGGCAGACTCCTGAACGGCCACAATGTCAGGTCTGTGCAGAACTTTGGCCTGATGAACTAATCTGCCTCCTTCACCCGCCAACAGACACAACACACATGCACATACGCAAACTGCATAACACCGTCGACCACAAGTATAACCTAGTCACCAATGCAAGTGTGTACACACACGCAGTATAACATCCCATATTTAAATTCTGGTCAGAAACTGTTTAGGTAGCAGATAGACTGGGAAAGTCCCTCCAATTTAGACCATTTGAGTTGGTCCCAGTTGTCTTTGTGACACAGTGTTTGTCAGCTATTTCTGCCTCCGTGCACATTGATTGAGATTTTCCTTCGAGTTGGGAAATGCACGGTCTGTTTTTAGATGTGGGCGTGGATGCCTGGGTTTGTCCTTATCCATTTGTGTGTGTTCACATCTGGCTGGATGAACTTAATTAACCGTACATGTCTTGGCTAAATGCTGTCTTGTATTAAATTGCATTCCACTTTTGATTTGATTAACATATCTCAAAAGATCAAGGTCAGGGGAGACCCAGCTGCCTGTTGAGCAAAATGAAAGGTTTGACTGTCTTGACCCAAAGTGTCATGTGTGGTAGGGTGATTTGTCATGGTGTTTCCAACTGTCTCATTTTCATACGGTCAAGTCAAAGTTTCATTGACATTTCATTGACAAAAATTACACACTTTTTTCTTCTCTCATAATGTACTGAGCTTAAGCGTACATTTACATGCATCACTGTTACTACTGATGTATGTTGCTAAGCCTTCATTTTTTACCACAATGAGTTTATCAAGCGGCCAATACTCTTCTGTTAGCACAAAGGCTAAGACAAAGTGCGACACTGCCGCCGTCACGCCAGACTGCAGGTACAATCTTTTAGTTGTTGAATTCCTCCCCTGCAGACACAACTTGTACATTATTGTGGCTAAATAATTATTTTTGGTGCTTTTCCAGTCACACATCTGCCAGGTGCAAGTGTTTGACCAGTGCTTTGGGACTCCTTCCCTTCCCCAAGGCAACATTAGCCTGCTCTGACTTCCTCTCCTCAGCTTCTCAACACTTAGGAAACAAAAACATCTTGAGAGTCTAGTGTTGAACTGCTTAGCTTTTGTTGGCCGGATGTGACATTTCCACTGTGTTGGAATCCCCCACAGCGGCATGGATGTGCCTTATTATTGTCAACATAATGAAGAGAGGCTAAAGGCTACAGTTTATGACCAGGACAAGATGAGATAAAATCTCCGATAGGGGAAAAAAGCCATTACAGCCACTTCAGAAAGGCACCACTGTAGATGCTTCTCTATGTTCAATAAAGGGGCCAGGGTTCATTCAATTCTTGCTCAGACTAATACTGAGTTTTTATTGCTCCCAATGCTGCGTTTGTAAAGAAAAACCTGATTACTACCTTCAATTACTGGCAAAGCAGTTTTTTATTTATTGGATTAGATCCGACCGTCTGGACCAATTTTCATTAAGCAGAAGATGACAGTGTGTTTTCTTTCTTACTGTGGCAGAGAGTCCACTGTTTGTGTGCTTTATGCATGCGTGCAACTGAAAGGACCTCTTGGGACCTGAAATGGCTTCAGTAACATATCTGATGTGCTATTATATGATCTAATTTCTTGACATTTTACACTACTGTGGATAAGCCATGACTGACACATGGTGTATTTCCTTCACAGTACATTTAAATCTTGAGCATTATATTATAGGATGTGCACAATTTTAAAGAATTGTAAAGTTTTTATATACTTTTATATAAATAATATAATTTTACAAATCAAGTCACAGGTGTGTTGCTCGAAATGAAACCAATTGTGTTCTGAGTCACATCAGGTAGTGAAGAGCCATCAGGATTCAGAAATGAATGATCTGTCATACCATCTAACTGTTTGTGTCAGGCTAAAGTGTCCTACCAGACACCAATAACACGATTGTTTTTCTCTCCCTCCCCCCTCTGTCGTCTCTCCAGGCTGAGGTGGTAGTGAACTACCATGTAGGTGAGACGGTGTTGTCTCTCCAGAAAACCACTCTGATCCCTGGAGGTTCAGAGTCTCTGGTCTACACCACTCTGTCTGGAGGCATCGGCATCCTGGTCCCATTCACCTCGCATGAGGTACATACAAATACCCCCCCCCACACACACACCATGTCACAAGAGACTGATGCATCGTTGTGGCCCCAAAAGTACACAGCGTCTCTGTCCGATTTGATATTTAGATGTCTTCCTTTTTCAGGCCTCCTCATTTCTCCTGCTCTTCTTTTTCATCGTGTCTCCTTCCATTGTTTGTCTTTTTGTCCAGGACCACGACTTCTTCCAGCATTTAGAGATGCATATGCGCTCTGAGTTCCCTCCACTGTGCGGCAGAGACCATCTCAGCTTTAGATCCTACTACTTCCCAGTCAAGGTAGGTGTTTTTACATGTTGGTTTCTGATAGCCCATGGTGCTGAAATAGACATCTGAAGGAAATTAACAGATCATAGGACACGAAAACACACAGACATGTCTCCCTGTTTTTCTCTCCCCAGAATGTGATAGACGGAGATCTGTGTGAGCAGTTCAACAGTATGGACCCTCACAAGCAGAAAAGTGTGGCAGAAGAGCTGGATAGAACCCCACCCGAGGTCTCAAAGAAACTGGAGGACATTCGCACACGCTATGCCTTTTAATTGTACATCTTCATACAGCTGGGGTGGACAGAGACACACTCACTAGAACCATCACGCACACAAATCCTGCTGTGCCCCTTTCAGGACACAGACTGACGGACACTTGTAGGTTGTTATACGGTGAACATACCACAAGATATCACATGCTTGTAATTTCCGTACATTGTTCAATTATGATGCAACTCATCCTTGCCAACACATGCCTGTATTCGAAGTGCATAAACAATTACCCACATAGCTGTGTGAACAGTATTGCTATCATCCCCCCACATACATACATACATACTGACTCAGTTACTGTTTTTCACACCTCCCCGGTGCTTTTGTCAGCAGAAACATCACACATACAGCGACACAGACAGTTTCACGGAAACATGACAGGAGGCCTCAACCAGCAGCTTTCTAACATTGCAAGATTGTGTTGCCACATTGAACTCCTTTTACCCGTACATCTGTGTGAACCACATTCTCACACACAGCGGTAATGAGCGTCATTCAAACACACACACAGCTGTGTGAACAGAATTTCCATGCTCCCGATTACGTGAAGAGCAACCGCATCGTCATCTGCACCCTCAGAGTACGTACATACATACTGGACCAAATCATATGTCATCTGTGAGCAAGTGAATGCATTTGATTCAAAGGCTTATGATCTCGGGCCAAGCAGAAAAGTCTAGTTATGGACACAATGTGTAGAGATGACTGTTGCCTGGACAGAAGACCCCTAAAGCTGAAAATATTTTTAGTGTCCGTTATTTAGCAAGACGGTGTTTTTGTGTCTATCTTTGATCTCAGCAAAATGAAACATGTTTTTGTATGGTGTGGTTATTTTAATGTGTATTAATTAGGATAATCTGTTATGATGCAAATACCACATTCCCAGATGGTGGTATTAAAACTTTGTTAGCCCCTCGCCCTACCTGTCTGTCTGATAACATGTTGGCCCCAGGCTCATTAAAGCATATTGCTTACTCGCAACTGGGAACCAAACAGAAGCCGAACCGCTGACCCAGTCTGAGCCTCAGGCCCCACGGCTCAACACTTGTTGTTGCTATACTGTGGCACTGAGCAACGGCTGAACTCTAAAGACTAAATAAGTGGGTGGAAGAACACTGAAGTTTGCACTGGGTGGTGTTCTTCTCAGTCCTGTAAATCCCCAACCTTAGCCACAGGCAGACATAGCATTCCTCAGTAGTCACTGAATTTAGGGGTTTGTGGGATGGGGGCAGTGGTCTGTTTTTGTAAATAAAGTTGTTGTTTTTTGTGCTTTATAAAACCATGTTTGTGTGTCATTTCCTGCCACTGTGTGCGGAGAGTTGTCACTTAGTCCAAAGGATTCATGACTGCATTTGTCTCATTCATTAACACATCAGAGGTCTAATATTAAGTTTTGTGATATTGTTTTCACACGTCATGGCTTTTTTCAATTAAAAGATAAATTGCTTAATATTTATGAATTTCATTTGATACTACGTTAATTAGTGAGCTTTAGAGGTGCTGGTAGGCGAGTTCTCTTGCCTTTTATGCTAAGATAAGCTATCCATCTCCTGCTTCATATTTAACGTACAGATTTGAGAGAGGTATTATCTTCTCTGAATAAGTGAATAAACTTATTTCCCCTTGGGTGATGTGAAAAAGATGACTTATTGCCACTCTTACTTAGCTATTTAGCTGGCTTAAAAAAATAAAAGTTCAGTTGCTTAAAAGACAGCTGACTCAAGTAGTACCCAAACAAGACAACTAATTTTGACAAATGGGTATAATACATGAAAAAATAATCCTCATCCACATATGAAATTAAAATTAAAGAACTGAATTATAGCTATAAATAGGCTATATATGGTATAACTGGTGGAAGAAGTATTCAGATCCTTCAGTACCAGTAACAAACTTTGGATAAACTGGGGAGCTTTCGATTCAGGTGGGTCAGAAGGAGATGCTTAGTTTGCCGAACTCTGGCATTCATTATCTCACATATTCCATTTAATTTGTATCTTCTAACTTAAAGATGCTAGTATCCTGGTTCTGAACTGCTCTCACGTATCTACTCTGATTGAAGTGATGATATTCTTCACCTGAATTCACTTGTCTGTTTCCTGGGTAGAATAGGTCAAACATTGCATGATTGCAAACACACTGCTGTGCCTTTCTGAGATGTTGCATGTTTTCAGATGTCGTCCCCCCCCCCCTTGGTTCAATACATGTTTCTGACAAAAGTAAAAATGTACCGCTTGTCAAAATAAAAGAGGCCAAAAATAATTCTGTTGGATTCAGTGTTGTCCCACATGAGGTAACAGCCTATCAGCTCTTTACTTCCATCTGCATTGTCTTATATGTGACAGCCTCGCTGAAGTTGGTTCTCTTCTGACAGCGGTATGTTTAACTTGTGTAATGACAAGACGATAATGATTTGTTACACAGTAGAATAACAAACACTCAACTACAACACAAATCCTCACATCTGGTCCAGTGCTTCTGGACACGGGATGGGTTTTGCCGCTGTGGGAGAATAGCAAAGAGTCAGACTAAACTTTCCCACTTAGAACAATGACATTGTTGAGTTTTATAGAACTATAACCACATGTGCAGTTTTTAAAAACGACAACAAAACGGTACCCACTGTAAATTTTTTCCAGAGGACAAGTGCTCATAATTTGAGGAAAAAAGTCTACACAGGGATGAAAATTAACACCCGCCAAATGCGGGTGAATTTTCCATTTGGCGGCCAAATGTTGGAAGGCTACCCGCCACATTGGCGATTTGGCATTTAATTTCTTTTTGACAGTAATTAGCAGCAGACCGGTGTTCTTGTTGTTGTGTGTCGCACTTATATTGGTCCCCGATGTACCAAGTAGTGATGTGCGGATCGATACTAAAGTATCGATATTTCTGATAGCCTACCAACGTTTCCTGCTTTAGGATCGATATTTAAACTCTGTAATTTGTTGTGAGTGTGTGTTTTATCGTAAGTATCTTACTGTCACCAGGATGGTCTAATTATACTCTGTTGATAGAAACTACTTCTCCTTCCGCCTGTCAAAGTCATGCTTGCATTATGGCTCTGCGAAGGAGCTTCTGCTGCAGCCCTTTACAGTTCTTCAATACTGACCAAGGCTGACTGTGAAAGCAGTCATAACTGGCTGTCGTTTAGCTGTTTAGGACGCTGTGTTTGTGATGTGTGTGCAAAGAAAGTGAAATACTGTGACAACACAGAAAACTTTGCTAAACATAAGTAAGAGTAAGTCAAAATAATATGATGATGTTATGAAGCGGCAGTTTTGAGCAGGGTATTTTCATTATAATTAAAGAATATGACAGTAGTTTGATGTCTTGTCATTGTGCAGGTATTATTTGGAATTGGTAAGCCTACAGCCTACTCTTTATTTCCCTCGTAAATACAGAAACGGGGGGGGGAGGTCACATTCAACTAGAAATGAAATATGTAAACAGCCCGAGTATTACTTGGAATTGTATCCTATAGGAATTAGGTGTCCTAAAATCGTGTAACACACGGATTAGGGGCCTTCATTGGTTGTTGTTTATGTTCTTTTCATGTAACTTGTGTTTGATTGCCTTAGATTTATAAGGGGTGCGCGTTCCGGGACTGCACAGGAGTCGAGAGGGAAGCGTGAGAGTGTAACGTAAGCCGCTTTCATAGGGAGATCCGCGCGGAAAGAAT
Organism: Micropterus salmoides; assembly: GCF_014851395.1. Taxonomy (NCBI): domain Eukaryota; kingdom Metazoa; phylum Chordata; class Actinopteri; order Centrarchiformes; family Centrarchidae; genus Micropterus; species Micropterus salmoides. The sequence goes on from NW_024044570.1 coordinate 29,331,473, forward strand.
ATCCACATTTATGTCGCATTCCTTATTCATACTGAACAAAAGTTTGCAGCTTTATCCCGCGTGAAAAGGCCATTATCCCGCAATCATGTGTGCGTTCACATAGCAGTCCGGCTTTACAGGAACAAGCGTGTGCTGCCGCATGCTGGCTGTGGCTTTTCACAGACAGATCACTCCGTCTTTCTGTCGCGTGTCTGTCACCAACTTTCTCGGCTCAGAGGCGGATAAAATCTGCTCCATTTATAAAGTGCAGCAAGCCGGTAGATTGGGGCAGTACCCCCAGTCGTGAAATAAGGCAGCGTGAAAGCTAGTGTTAGGAGCTAATTACAAAAGATGATCTAGGATTGTTATTAGCTTTTAGCTGGGTAGTTGGCGGTCCAGTCTAGTGTCTGACACACTGTCAGATCTTCTAATGGTCCTGCTGTTCTCCCCAGAGATCAAGGAGAATGATCCATAGGCTGTATAAAAAATGTTGATCCCACAAAAGCTGTGATGCTGTGGCATCAGGACTCAAAACCAGGAGGCCAGAAGAGGGTGATTGTAGAAAGTGATAAAGCATGACAAGAGTGAGCAGTGATAAGATTTAAGTTGAATTATTTATAAGCATCTTGTAAGTCTATAAAACAATTTAGTGTTATGTTTTAAGTGGGCCTACATTTAATAGCAATAATATAATTTTCTTACCTCTCCTTTAAGTTTGTATTTGACATAATACCTTATTAAATCAATTAAAAGGAAGGAAACAAATGTATATGTGACACAAAAGGAAATTTATTATTTTGGCCCCTAAAAAATACAGTCCCCTCCAAAAGTATTGGAACAGTAAGGCAAATTCCTTTGTTTTTGTTGTTCACTGAAGACATTTGGGTTTAAGATCAAAAGATGAGTATGAGACAAGAGTTCAGAATTTCAGCTCTCATTTCGTGGTATTCACATCTAGATGTGTTAAACAGCTCAGGACATACCACCCTTTGTTTAAACCCACCCATTTTTCAAGTGAGCAAAACTATTGGAACATGTGAGACTGACCGATGTTTCTTGTTGCCCAGGTGTTGCCTTTTAGGTTGATTGTCCAAACATTAAATAGCTCTGCATGACTAGTCTAAGTTTTAATCTTGGTTCAAACCTATAAAAACTGCATTTCCTGTAAAAGAGGATAAACCAACATGAAGACCAGAGAGTTGTCTATGGGAGAAAAGCAAGCCATTGTCAAGCTGAGAAAAGAAGGAAAATTGACCAGAGCCATTGGACAAACATTGGGCATAGCAAGCACAACAATTTGTAACGTCCTGAAAAAGAAAGAAACTACTGGTGTACTGAGCAACAGACGTCGAACTGGTCGGCCAAGGAAAACAACAGTAGTTGATGACAGAAATATCGTGAGAGCTGCGAATAAAACCCCCAAAACATCAGTGACATCACCAACGACCTCCACAGTGCAGGGGTGAAGGTGTCACAATCCACTGTTGGAAGAAGACTCAGAGAGCAGAAATAAAGAGGCCACACCACAAGATGCAAACCACTCATCAGCAGGAAGAATCGGAAGGCCAGATTGAAATTTGCAAAGAAGTACAGAGATAAGCTGCAGGTTTGGGAACACAATCTCATGGACTGATGAGACCAAGATTAATCTCTAGCAAAGTGATGGAAAGGCCAAAGTGAAGCATGGTGGAGGTAATGTCATGGCTTGGACGTGCATGGCTGCTTCTGGAACAGGCTCATTAATATTTATTGATGATGTAGCTGATGATTTAATGAATTCAGAAGTATACAGAAACATTTTGTCTGCCAATTTACAGAGAAATGCATTGAAACTAATAGGGAGGAAGTTTATCATGCAGCAGGACAATGAGCCAAAGCAATACTGCCAACAAAACAAAGGACTTCATCAGGGGGGAAAAGTGGAAGGTCCATCACCTGACCTTAACCCAATAGAGCTGCATTTCACCTCCTTAAGAGGAGACTGAAGGGGAAAAACACCCTGAAACAAACAAGAACTGAAAGAAGCTGTGATAAAAGCCTGGAGTAGCATTACAAACGAAGAATGCAGCAGTTTGGTGATGTCGATGGGTCGCAGGCTTGAGGCAGTTTTGCAAGCAAGGGTTATGCCACCAAATATTAAATGTTATTTACTTTTAGATTATTTGTTCCATTACTTTTGCTCACCTAACAATTCTGTGGTCTAATACAAACTTTCTTAATTTCAAAATTCTAGATGTGAATACCAGGAAATGAGAGCTGAAATTCTGAACTTTTGTCTCATACTCATCTTTTGATCTTAAACCCGAATGTCTTCAAACAATGGAATTTGCCTTACTGTTCCAATACTTTTGGAGGGGACTGTATGTTTGGCCGGTGGATTTGTTCATCTACCAGCCACCTTGGCAGGTGAGCCAAAAGGTTAATTTCCACCCCTGTTTGTTTCCACGTGCTACCATACCAATTCATTTTAAAATGACTTTATTATGGAGGGTATCATGGTCCTTAAAATGGCAACAGTGTACAACCTTGTGACTAGAGGATGTAAATGCATAGTACATCGTGCTTTTGTCTTCACTAAATATGTGAAATGCCTGTATTTGACTGGGTCCTCTGATTACAATCAACAATCTCCTGTTAACTGTATGTGTGTGGGTGGGTGGATGGGTGGCTGGTGAGACTGCTCAGTCATTTGAATTTCACTCAGATTGAAGCTGATATTTGAAACTTGCCCCTCAGAGGCAAGTTTCTTACATTGTTGTGTAGCTGACATTCCAGAGTCAGTGTGCTGACTTTATGACCTCTCTAACTGTGTTACTGTTAAGCTATTATAGTGATTATCATGTGGCCACAGTGGCTGCTGTTCTGTAAGTTACATATACTGTACAGTAATACACTTCAAACAAAATAACTACTCCCAACCTAAAAAAAAAAAGAGATGTAAAAATGTGAACTGAGAGTCGATGGCACACACTTCATGCTTTTTTACAAGTTATAATAATTCCAGCCAACAATCTATGCTAAACAGAACACATTTAGATTGACAGACATGCTCTGTCAGATTTTTGTACAGTGTATATCGCAGCGTGAGAATGGTGTCAGACTGACTTTGCTCTGCGCTTGTGTGTGTGTGTGAGGTTCAATTTACATGACGTCTTGATTAGACAAGTTGCTGCCTTGCTTGCTTTAACAGTAAATGACTGTCAAATTAACAATAACGTATGTGTCACTGAGTCAATGAGAGGATAATACTTGTACTGCATTCCTCACGCCCCCTCTACATACTTTATTATTATTTTTTTTTTACAGATGCTCAGTTTCACTGTGGCTTTAACGTTGAGTGGCTGTTCTTCAGTACTTCCTGTGTACTTTTTCCTTGTGAAATCTTTCAGTTGCAATGCATGTCGCAGCTCTTAAATTGCATAACTTCATTATGATGAAATCATTCATTATAGTCTTTGGCCCTCAGCTTGTTTGGTCTTGGGGAAGAGCTATTGCTTAAGTATGTTTGTTTTTGAGTTTTCTCACAGTTGTGGCTTGTGAATGCTGTCTGCAAACAACGGATATGGTGGCGTATGTCTGCTTATTTCACATAGTTTTGTCCAGTCCAAATCATGCCACATTTCCATATTTGGTGATTTTTTAGGTTTTCAGATAAACTGAAGGATTTAATGCTCTTTCATGGGTTGAGAAAATTATCCTACATATTACGATAAAAATCCATCTAAAACCTGTTGAATTACTTAAAAATTAATAGTCAAATTTAGGCTCAAAACAAGTGTCTATGTAGATAAATGATTTTCATTGGACGCCAGTAATATAGAGGTAAAGTACCGAAACATAAGTAAAAGAGGTTGACGATACTACAGATGGGCCTGTTGTACTATTGTAGCCTGAGCTGGCAATTTGTGTTAACTGCTAATTAGCGAATGTTAGCAGGCTAGCTAACCGCTCACAATGACATTACATTGTAGGAAGCAGGCAGTTATTACCTTCTCACACATTAAAAATCCAAAGTATTTATCAATATTTCTTGATCATATCTTCAAATGGCACTGTGAACGTGCCATGGTGTTTGCTGTAAGCTGACCTTTTCATATTCATCTCCAGAAGCAGAAACTGATGCCATTTACAGTTAAGTGTCTCACATGTATGAGTTCAAAAACGCTGTGTGGTTTCAATATGCTCAAGTGATGAAGCAATTGCTGAAATGGAGTTCTGACACACCAGACATCACAATATACAGGCATTGATGATGAAACATCATTTAATCAAGGTGAGAGTGACTGTTGCATCCAGTGTATTTGGTCCCCCTCCCTTATGAGAATGTGGCTTAAAAACTGCTAGATGGAAATTGGAAATGTACCTATTATCATTCATCTGGTAAACCAACAACACTCTTTTACACATGAACTGTACCACCACAAACAGCAGCCAGGAAAATGTTGGCTGTCTATTGTTTCTAATGTAATGTTAGTTAGCTAACGCTAGCTAACTTAATACTGAATTCAACATTGTATAGCCCTATTGTTCTGCTTTTTAATGATTGTAATAGTGAATAGAGACCTACCTGTAGGTAGCTGTACAGAAGCAGTGTTTATCCTTAATATCGTTATCCTCTTTCTAACTAGTTTATAATAATACGGTGGTTCGCTTTCACACTGTGATCGGTAGCTTTTGTCTTTATTTTTTCACGTCAGTTTGACAGCCTGAATACAACCTTCAAATGCACAATGCAACTGCAAAGCTGTCTGCTTCTGTCTGAGATCACCTTTTCCAAAAATTAGACATTTTTTCTCCTGGGACTGCTGTAATAGACAGAGGCGGACATAGTAACAGTAACTAAGGGGTTCGTGGCTTAGCGAAGGGTCAATTAGAATGACAAAATTATAGATGGATTGTAAATGTATATGAAGATACAGGGAACAGCTGACAGCACATCTATGAAAACTTAAAAAAGATTAGTGAGTCACTCTTTTGTTAAATGCTTGTTGCCCACCGTGCCACTGATCAGTATGATGAATGATTTTTCTTTAATACGTGACAGCAACACAAGACCTAAAAGGCTTTCTCTTTTCTCACCTCAATGCCAGACAGAGTAACTGTAATTTAAATATAAGCAGATCTATAGGTTTAGATTATCTAAGCAGTTTTCAAACGAAACAGATCTTTCTCAGTATGACAGTTGCCTGAACTGTCTGTCTTTCTGTCTTTGTCTGTCTGACACGACAAGCTCCCCAACCTCATGTTCCTCTTCTCAGAACAGACTTCACAGCTGGCTGCAAGGTTGAGACCTCCAGCAACCGCACATTAATGCAACACTTCTGCAGCAAAGTTACACTCTGGTGGTGTTCATAATCAGCTGCATATGCTCAGTAGAAGCAAATTTGAAAGGAAGCACACCCACACCGCACTGTGGTCGGCCCAATTATTAATGACTGAACTGAATCCGCTTGTAATGTGGTTTTTATTGTTTTGGCTCCACTCCAGCACATTGGGACAGTGACTGTGTGCTTGGTGTTTGAGTGTGTGCACACAAATATTAGATCAACAGTGGTACATTTTGTGGCTCTTCATACTTTAGAACAGTGTATATTAAGGGCTGTAATTTCTACACACAATAGCCTCTGTCTTCAAATAGCATGATTTAGCCTCCACTCCCTTCTGTCTGTGGTCTCGTGCCCTGTCTTTGCTCTCTCTGATGGTTGGTGATGCTATAAAAAGTTTAAATAGGTCTTTTTTCACAACAAACATGTTGATGTATCTTAGCTAGAAAAGCATAGGTCTGAACAATAACATTAATGACAGCTTGTTTCTATTTAAGTGTCCCATTAGGCCTTTCCAGAAAAATAGATTGGGACAGCTACATGACAAACGCATTGTTAAGTAATCTCCTTCTATACGGGTCTACACGTCTGTCATTGCCTAAATCTACTTAATGTTCATTGTTTGTCCAGATACTGTTGCTCTGTCACTGCATGCTGTCCACACCTTGACACAGTCAGCACCATGGACAGAGTCCTCCGGGGCTTTGAGTACATTTGGAATTTCCCCAAATCAAGTCACCCAACTGTCTGTGTGTGATTTGTGATATTGGACAGTTTCTTCTTGTGATTCATCGTGTTTTGCTTTTAACTTTGTTGCATGATGATTTACCTCTTCTAAATAAATAAGGATTACTGTTGGGCAGTGAAGCTGCCTTTGCCTGCCAAACATGTGACATATCTGATATCATGCAATATTACCCCCCCCCCCCCCCCCCCCGGGCTGGAGCTCTGGGCTATAGTAATAATTATTATTATTACGGTATTTAATGAATGGTTTGATTTTGAGTCAGGTTTGCTGTGTTTTCATGGAGTCTGCGTGTGTAGAGAATGTTTTTTTTGCATTTTGAAATGTAGTTGAATGATTTGGTATTTAAAGAAAAAAATGTGGTTTTGAGCAGAAAATGTGCTATCTGGCTAATTGTGTGAGGTAGGTGTGTTGATGTGTTTAAAAAAAGTATCTTATGTATAGGTAAACGCTTGTTAACTTTTGAAAAAAACTGTAATAATTCCATGTTACCAGCAAAGTGAAACTAAATACTTCTCACAGTTTGCGTCACACTCAACTGAGACTAAAAAAAGGACTCTAGGGTTGAGCTGATGAGCGGAAATGACATTTGAGAAATGTTGCTCTTGCCTGTTTCACCATGCTATTACATTGGAGTAGGAGTGCTCTCATGGCCACATAGTTAACCTGGAGACCCAGCTTTTCTACAATCCCGTTTACAGCTGCTAATAATGCAGTTTTGCCAAGGCTTTTTTGCAGTTTTTGACACTATATGGGGAAATATGGTCCAGCATTGAGTAACATAATGAATTGAAAGAGTTTATCAGGTCATTCTTGGACGCCCCATCAGGAAGCACTTAACCAAAATAATGAAATAGTCTACATAATTTATTTGCACTCTGCTCAATTAAGAACTTGGTATATTTTGTTTGTGGTGTACAACACAAACCGCCTCTTCTTCACAGTTAAAATGAATGACTTTGTGGACTGTTATTGTCATGTCTTTAATTACCACAGATGGTATTTTCACACCCAGACTAAAGGACCTAGAGTGTGGCCGTGGTTCTGAGTTTGACCAGACACATGCTGCTGAAAGTTAAAAGAATTTATGATGAGTGACACTGGATGAATCGTCAATGTGCACATTAAAATCACCACAAATCAGAATTCTACCATAATTTGGAACAAGACTGGATAAATATTCTTGGAATTCTGACAGAAAGGGGCCAGCTGGTTTCTGGGGGCAAAAAACAACAGCAGTTAAGACCGAGAGTGGGCCACCAAGTTTAAACATAAGAACTCCAAAGGAAGAAAAATCATTACATGCTATTTTAAGTGCGTCCTATACACAGCTACAAGACCATCACCGCGACCAGAGTCCCTAGGGCAGTTTAAACAGTCATAGGTTGGGGGGCACAATTCAGCAAGCTGACTGTGATCGCCAGAACGTAACTAAAACTAAAACAGCAGGCGAGATAAAATCATTTAAAATAAAAGTTTTATTAGTGGGGGATCTAACACTGAATGAGCCATTAATCTAAGCTGGGACAACGCCAACGTAGAGGATGGCAGCAGGGTTTTGGCATGAATTTCTAGCTGTCTCTTACTAGTTGCTCGCACATTACTTACCCCAACATGGTGACTAAGCAGGGAAAACAGTACTACAACAACAGGAGGTGAAGAGCAACAGAGGGGGCACAGAGTTTGCACATGACATGCAGTCTATGCTAGCATTATTTATGGATATTAGCGGTGTGTCAGAAAAGTTAAGACAAAAGAATTTGCAACAATATCTGTGTTTGGAGTGCGTGTTTCCCATGGGTCAAATGCCACAGGTAATTTGCATACACTTACCATACCTTGGGGAATTGAAGGTATGGTAAACAAAATAAAAACAAAATAATCCACGGAAAACCAGGAATCTGAACAGCAAACTCACATCTGAGAGCAACAAACATCTGTTTAATCTCCGAAAACAAAAGAATCACATATTACAAACAGTCCAGGTCCACTGATCTAATGGTTTTTTTTGTAATGTTCTTTATGGTTTGTGATTAGTCTCAATGTTAATGGGGCATCAAATTTCTGTTCGGCAGACTGAAAACACACTGATTCATCCATCCTTCCATCCATCGTCAACCGCTTATCCTGCGTACAGGGTCGCAGGGGGCTGGAGCCAATCCCAGCTGACATCGGGCTTAAGGCGGGGCCACACATAGACAAACAACCACTCACACTCACACTCACACCTAAGGGCAATTTAGGGTCACCAATCAACCTAGTCTGCATGTCTTTGGACATGCAGGCTGCACCGTCTTTGGACGGTGGGAGGAAGCCGGAACACCCGGAGAGAACCCACGCAGACACAGGGAGAACATGCAAACTCCACAGCAAGAAGGCCGGGGTAACTGGCGACAGTGCTAACCACTACACCACCGTGCCTCCCTCTCACTGATTCACTGTTTTCAAATATGAGAGGCAACTGAAAAAACAATCTGGAAATAATGCTTACAGTTCCTGATGATGACAATGATTGAAACTCTAAGGTGGAGCAAGTCTGCAAATAGTGTGTAACCGTAAAATACTTTTTAAAGGTTACACCAGTTTTTTTTCTTTCTGGGAAATGAACAACTGCAGAGTAATAATTGCTGAAGTGAACAACAAAAGCTCCAGGCGGCCAAAGTTCAAAATCCATTTTCATCATTGCAGTGTAGCACTTCCCACATGTGTGAATTTTCAGTCTGTCACTAAAAATCGGCCATGCATTGCTCAGATCAAAATCTTCTGGAGAGTTCAGAGGCAGTCGGAGCCACCATTGTTTGACAAGTACTTTTTTCACAGATGGCTGCACCCTACAGAAGTCAATCCGTCCCGTGTTTTGTACTTGACTAACGTCTTGTGCATGGACCTGTGTGTTCACAAGCACATGTCTCGCTGGCAAACAAATTAGCTGTGTGGGTCCTTGGATCCCTGCATGGGGATCAGCTGAAAATCTTTTTTATTTATTTTTAACTTCATTCTGGAGGGAGTGAGTTACCCAAAACAGTTGCAAAAGAATCAGATTTTTTTTAAATAATCCAATGCACTTCAGCAGTAACCACTTAGCAGGTAATTAGTGGTCTGAAGCAGATCACCCTTTGAGAACAGAATGCCCCAGCATTTTGTTCACTTCTTTTGGTTGTAGGAATGAAAGGTTGACCACCAGTATTTGCTGATCTGCAGGGACTTGTGGTCGCAATTTTTTTTAAAAACCAACGTCTAAAAATCCAACTTGTTGATGTATGTAATGTTTTTCTGCTTTTCCACATATTTTTTTTATTCCCAGAGATGAAAAAGTTTGTCCCCGCCTGAGAAATGCAAGTGAAGACAGCAGGCCCTGCAGTTGTGTCCATGTGTGTGTTGCTTTGAGTAGATACATGTGTTATTTGCAGCGTCAAGTTGAAGTACAAACAACCAGATCAAATGTTATGATAAAAATGTAACTGCCTGAGATTTACATGTGTCTGGCGTGAAGGGAGCTCAATCTCAAGATAAATACACACAAAATAATATAGTTTAAAGAATCTGGGAGTAAATTGTGAGAAAATGCAATCAGTCATTTACACTTCCCACTCAAGCTTGTCTTCTGGCACATCTTGACTCAGGAGAGTCCGGGCTCCGCTTTTATGTGGGTGACATTCTTTTTGCTTTCTTTCAGTCATCATCATGATGCTGAAGAGGATAGATTTTCCCCAGCTGTTTGGAACAATGACTCTCCAGAGGAAGTGTCCATTTTATTACATTACGCTTAATGGTTCCTCACAAGACACACAGATTGACTCAAGGCGCTGATCAGACTGCTACTTCCTGCCTCTTTTTTTTAAGAAGAATTTTTTTATGGCATTTCCTGTATTGATTTGACTTTAGACTCTAACAGGGCACAACTATCTCCCTTTTAAAAGTTCCTTAATCTTATCACTTAGAAAAATTGATGATAACAATTATTCAACCGATTTTGTAAATTGGAAAACCACGGTTGCTTTGATGTACTGAAAAGCGGCATTTGTGTGGAAACTCTAACTATACCTCACTTGACAAGTTGTCAGACTTTGGAATGCGCTTTCTGTCCCTTTCAATTTGATAAAATTTTCTCAGGCGCGGATTATTGCACAGGCTGCAGCCTAAGGGCCCCACATGTGCAAGTGTCCTGGGTTGGCCAGATTATATTTAATCATTTAAATTTAATTCAGAGAATTGGCCAAATACAAAACATAAGAAGAAAATATAAGCAGCAGATGTGGTCCACATCTACCCAGTTAGCTGACCCAATGAGGTTCAGTAGGTCAATTTGGTAACTGCTCCTGGACATCATATCGGCAAAATATCTGACACAAAATATGAAAGTGGAGCTCAAAAACTAAAAGCATGTAATATTCCAAGCACACTTTTACACATAACACTAAATTACTTTTTTTCTGGTAAAGCATGTTGAAGGGTTTTTGTTAACATTGAAGGGGGCACATATTTAGCTGGGGGAAGATTTTGAGCTTTAAATACTTCATTTTCTGCATTCTGGGGAATTTTTCACCAATGTCTGCCTTTTCTGCATTAGTTTAAGATGGAAATGTTTTTATTTATGTAAAGGGAAACACATAATTCAGGCAGCGGGTGACTATTCAAAATACAAAACTATTTTTATTTTATGGGATTGTATTATCCCATTAAGAAAAAGTAATTTCAGTCATTTTCGGTTGAAGCTGCATCAGAATGGAACTCCATCCCAACTGCTATCAGAGAATTGGATACATACAGCTCATTTAAAGTCTGTTTAAAGAAATGGTTAATCAGTACTCAGCTCTGTCAACACTGAAACTGAAATTGCATGTTGCTGGCCTCAGGCTGTCTGTTGTTACTAGTGGCATTCTTACTGCTAGTCTGCCTTTTTAGAGCTGTATGTATATCTGTTATCTGTGACTTTGTTTTATTTTCTTCTGGGCTAGTTTAATGTATGCTGTGCATGCTGCTATGTTTGTACTCTGCACCTGTCAGTCATTGTCTTTGTATGTACTCATTATGAGCTAGGTTGTACGTTGTATCTTTTATTTATTTTATTAATTTTTTTATTATTTTTTTTTTGTTGTAGTATGTGAAGTCCATGAAAAAGCATTTCAGTATAATGTCTGTGTTCCTTCTAGCTCATTTTAATGCATGCATTCATAATGTATGACTTCCTTTTAAAAGATTGTTAAATTAATTTTATAATTGTTTTTTAAGTTTTATAGGTTGACTATGTAACAACTGTCCAGGGACTACAGATGAAAAATAGTCTTTTGGCTAACTCTGGCACATTTGCATCTATGCTTATTAATGTGCACTGTCCCTGCTAAATTAAACTGATTAAATAAAAAATAAATAACAGAATATAATTGCAGTAAGGCTCTCAGGCATTCTGTATTGCTATAAGATATGTATTTTCTCCTGTAGATCAACTTTCCTATTTAATATCATCCAAGCTGAGTCAACACACATGTAGGCATGATTTCTGAGTCCTTGCTGCTCTTTAAATGTGCATATGGCACCTATTCACCTCAATGATGAGTCCTTGGGAAAGACACTGAACCCCAAATTGCTCAGGGTGGCTGTGCCATTGGTTTGTCAATGTGTATGAATGTTATTTCAGTTCTGATTTCAGTTGGCACCTTAGCCTCTGCCATCAAAGCATGAATGTGTATGAATGCAAATATGAGTGCAAATATTTTCCTTCGGCCCTGACAAACCAGCCTTTGATCAAAACCATGGATAGCAGCTGCCTGAACGCCAAATTAATCAAAGCTACGGCTACAGAATTGCCCCAACAGCCGAAATATTTTTTAACCAGCGTACAACAAATCAAAACACAGAGAGACACTATGATGATAAGCATGGAACTATAGCCATCAAGAAAAGCAACTCATAAGTTTACAGGTATGATCACACAATCGCAGATAGGTCTATTCATCATTTATCAACACTGCAGCAAAGTGCCCAGAGACATTACACTGACAGGTCTCAGTAAGTGCGCATTTACATACAAGAGGTAACAATCGCAACTTCCATCCTTGATCCTACTCAGACAAACAGAAAGTAACTTGTAACTCACTATCAGACGTTCCCTCTACCGGCCTTTTCCTAACAAAGAAAGGTGACATTAGGATATCTAAGCATGTCATCGCGCATGACAGAGAAAAGATCATTGGACAAACACATGCCCCCGGCACATGGGCCCCCCGGTCCATTGCATCACCTGCACCGGGAGTTACGCATGTGGTTCTCACCAACACTATACTGTGGCAGCACATTAACCCAATCCTCACTCAGCTTCACTGGTTCCTGGTCAAATTCTGCATCACCTGTACCTACTGGACCTTCTCTATCCCTACACCCCCTCCTGGAACCTGCAGTCCACAGAGAAGGGATCCTGGAAAGGCGCTATAAAATTATTATTATTAGTAGTAGTCATAAATGTCCTTTCTCTCTTTGTCATGTCAGTATTTATTTCCAGTTGACTCAATTTGTGGAGTTTAGCTCCTTCCTTCTTCTGATGATTGAATTGGGCAGACAATTTATTACCTTCATAATACACATTTCTTATATGCAAACAATCATCAGCTTTTACTTACCTGAAAATACACATCTGAAAACCTACAGTGAAATAACACAATTTTCTGTATTTTTACCAACTTTTGGCCCCTTTTTTTCTGGGGCATGTGCCCCTGTATACATGTGGTGTGCCCCAGTAAGATTGTAAAGACCCCTTGGCATAGTTTTTAGAAGTGTAGGGCTCCACGGTTAAGTTAGCAAAAACATCTGCAGCATCCGGTCAAGTTAGCAATAATATATATGCAACATCGGTTACACTTTCAAAATAAGACCACTGGTTAATATGAAAAGGCACGTGAAACATCGCAAAAAACAAGTCAGTGTTGAAAGCGAGTGTTTAAAACTTTGACGAGAAGAAAAAGAGGGCCTATCCTTCTGGGCACAAAAAGAGAAAATAACTCAATAAGAGTGACTTTACAGCCTGCAGCCAGACTTTATTGCATTCCAGCAGCAACATTAGTGGGACTAGTCCAGGCAGCTCACAGATGTGATGGCACTCCTCATAGGCACACATCAGTTTAAGACGAGACAGTGATTTTCTGTCTCTCAGTGAAGGTTTAGTTACTCATGACTAATGCAAGATGGAAAGCAGTGGATTCACATTGACTATTAAAATGTTGATTAGTAGGGCAGACTGGGCAATATGGACGTACATCTCTCAGTAAATAATAAACATCACTTCATCAGTCAAGTCACAGTTTAAATTAGAGCTGGACGGACAATAAAACAATAGCCTAACAATAATAATCACAGTAATATTTTCTTCAATAACAATATAACAAATATTCAATAATTGTTTGATCTTATAAATTTGAATCATAAACAAATTAGCACTAATACTTTTTCTATTACGATATTTAGGTGGCAATGGCTAAGACTCAATGGATAAGACTATGCCTTTGGTGTGAGAGACCTGGGTTCAATCCCCCACTGTGACCCAGCCACCATTGTGTCCCTGAGCAAGACCCCTAGTTGCTCCAGAGGCGTGCGACCTCTGACATATATAGCAATTTTAAGTCACTCTGGATAAAAGCGTCAGCTAAATGAATAAATGTAAGATAATTATTTTGTTGAGGAAAAAGGGACTGAAAAAAGATTCAACTTAATTTTACTCATGCATATTTGTTGAAAAAAGATTTTAACATAATTGTTTTGAATGTTCTACCTCAGATTTGTGAAGTGATCCACTGTTTGGTAAGTGATTTTCATGTTCTGACCATAAAGAAAAGTTTAAACCACAATTAACTATTTGGTTTCTTCAGCTTTCACTAAGAAGCAAAAATCAGCCTTTAAACTCAATAGAAATCAGTATTTGACATTTATCCTGATGATTATTGATATCGAATTATATGAAATTTTTTATCTTTATAATATTTTTGGCCATACTGCCCGGCCCTTGAATATATAGTATTTTAGCTTTGAAAATGTTAAAGGAGACCTCGGAGCCAGTTTGTGTGGGCCTGATGCAGCTGGTAACATTAATATCTGGCAAGTATTGATATCTGTTATTTAAAGCGGTCAGATCCCTTTCTGACATGACCAATATTAATGGGCTAAGCAAGAGAAGCTGGTGAGGCACATCCTAACACATTTCATTCACCAATAAAAAATAAATCAAAAATTTACATGAGGGATGTGGGGGCCTGTGCCCCAGTAGAGCTTTATGTCTAGCAGCGCCTCTGGTCAGCAGTAGCTCAAAAGCAATGAAACAAGCTTTGTGAGGAAAAAAAAAAACTAAGCAGGATTGAACATGATCACAGCATAGAGGGTAGACTCAGAGGTGGGAGTTTGTCACACAGTTCCAAGTCACAAGCAAGTCTCAAGTTTTAACCTGCAAGTCCCAAGTTACTGTAATGAAAGTCAAGCGAGTCACAATACATGTCATGCGAAATTCATAGGAATTCAGTTTGTTTAAACAGTTCAAGAGTGGTTGTGAGTGTTTCTTTTCTAACTATGTTGAACTCTACACAAAGGTGTTTCTGTTGGGGTAGAAAAACTGAGTAATAGAAACACGTGTCAGTAATGGTAAGCTCTTTTTTACAATTCCTGTGAAATTTGCTCAAAGCTGCCTATTCAAGACATAACCGAAGTTAATTGGATGCAGTTCTTCAACCATTTGCAGTATTTTTATTTGCATGGTTTTGGGCTTCTCTGGAAGATAACACTCTGAAGTGTCTAACCCAAAAGTCAGAATCACTGTCAGTGATCACTGACACTGCTTTATGCTGAGAAAAGAAGTGGATGCAAATCGCGGCAGGTAGCCTACAAAATTTGATCTGCCGAAATTATGCATCCTCCTCTGTTGCGGCTAAAGCAGCATTATTATGGTAAGGAAGGGCTGTGAAAAATGTACATACGCGTTTTTTTTGTGATGTTCTTAGTGATTATTTGAACGTAAATACATACCACGGTAATATATTAATATTAATAATATAATCATTAATAGTAATTATTATTACAATTACAAAATGTACCTTTTCTTTGTTATTTTGTGAACATAATTTACGTGAACTTTGACCATTCACCAACGTAATTCCTCAGCAGTTAGTTCACCATTGTCAGGGCTTCTACTTCCTAGTGAGTTCTTCTAAAATCCCTCCAACAGCAAAAATTAAACAGACTTAAAACTTTGACTGAACTCACATCATATCCTTTCCGGTATCCTCTACTATCACTGGCACAAATATTATAACATTTTACAGTATCACTATCACACTCAGAAAATCCCTCCAACAGCAAAAAATTAACTGCCTTAGGATGTTGACTGAACTTTGACCTTTGACCAAAATAATTCCTTAATAGGTGAAATCACAGTTGTCATATCATCTACTTCCTAGTGTCCTCTAGTATCACAGGCACAAATACTATAACACTTCACAGTTCCAAATATGAGATAATGAACTCTAAAAATCTCTCCAACAGCAATATACTATACTACACTAACAGCAATATATTATTATGGTATATATGTAGAATGTTTTGAAAGAAATGTAATGCTGCTTTGACATTTTCTATTGACCCACTACGAAAATGTTATTAATCAAGTCGCAAAATTGAAACAGAACTTTTCAGCAAAATATATGGTAAAATTTGAAGCATGATAAAAAAAATTATGGTTAACTTTACAATCGAGCTGTTTTCAGGCAGTTCAGGAGCAGTGTTTTCCCTCCCTCCCTTTCACTCCCTTTGGAATGGACTCCAGGCTATTTCACTTTGAAACCTATTACGTGCACAAAAAAGATATATAACACAATAAAGGAAAGGGAAAGGCCAAAAAGCATAAAATGACCTCTTTAAAACTGGAGGAACATTCACCGCTCAGCCATAAGTAGTGCACTGACTCAGAGGAAATTCCTGCTATATTTAGACTCCTCATTGGATTTTCCTCTTAGCTTTAAAAGGTCTATGATGTATTGATTCAATAAATTTCTTTAATTTAGTTCATTGCAAACAGCCTGATTTAATTATGGTTTCCATCCATGTGAGGGGGAACAAAACTAAAGCATAAAAAGAGATGGTGAAAGTACATGCATAAATTCACTGTTATAATTAAGTTTGCATTGATAAAGCCATTATTTGACTAAAGCGTATGCTCGGTGTAAAAGGGCTTATTTTGTCATTTAACATTTCAGAAAAATAGCAGGTGCCTGTTTGAATATAATATAATATCAGTGATACAGTGATTTACTGAAAATTTCTTTTTGAAAAAACGGATTATTTCTTTTCTGCCTAAAAAAAAATAAGCTAATGAGATTTGTTTCAAAGATGTGAGAATATTTTACTTTTGTAAGATATAAAATCTTCTTATGAATTAATAAGCAATAAATTGCCCTTTTGTTAAATTCAATACACTCATTGCTGCTACAAGTCTTTACTCTAAATTTGATCAAGTTTTAAACAAATAATGTCTTCAAAGCAGTTGACGAAAGGTTTTAGAGGCATCAAGGTTTTTTGGACCACTTTGGATTTTGTTTATTTTGAACAGCCATCTATCCAGTATAGCTGCAATACAGATCTTAATTAACAAATTCAAATGAATCAAATCTACAACTTACAAACGTCTTTCACAGTCAATAATGCTAACATCTAAATGCGTTTTTATGTCCATTTTATAGCTTTATACTTAACATTGCTATTTTAGTGAAGACTGATTAATGAAACACAATTGTAAAATAACATAATGCACATTTTCTGTATGCAGATTGGTCCTATATTTTTCTATCAGTATGCAGCAGGATAAGCACTGTAACAACACTCTCTCATGTGCAGAATTGTCAAACATTTTACAAAATTGTCAGAATATTCAAATCCAAACAAAGTTTTGCATGGTCCGATCCGTTTCACCTTCAGGGGAGGTCATACTTAACAAAAATAATAAAATAAATAAAATTTCTTAAGAAAATGTTTTACTCCAGGTTTAATATTTTAAGATTATTCAAAGGTGTACTACAGATTTATAATAATCAGAAGCAGGTATTTCTTGTATGGCTGCAACAGATATAAAGAATTCATTCTTATTTAATATTTATTTATTAATTCACACTCCACTAACTCGAGTAGTTCCATTTCATTTTATGTTGTGTAGAGATAGATACAAATGACATGATAAGAGCACATGTTTATTTTCCTAAACCTTATGCTTTCTTTCTTCTACTTTCACATTCGAATTTCAACGTAAATTGGATGTGTTTGTAGGGCCCTAAAACCAGGATGAAAGGAGAGAAGAAATTATGTTTGAGGACCATAATATAGATTGGAAAAGTAGTCACCCTGATCATAAGACTAAGTTTACTCAATATGTAGAGTTGTACTTTCTTTCAAATAGTACAAGATAGCATAAGGTCCTCAAAAAACAAATATGTTATTGATTTGATATTCTGTTATACTCTGAATAAATGCTCAAATGCTAAATCTGCCCTGTTATCTTGGACAGATCATAATATTGTGTGCATTACTAAATACACCAAAGTCCTAAAAAGACCTCCTGGAGTGACTATAAGATGGCGTTTTAAAAAAATGTAACTTGAAATGAAGAAGACTATCAGAGAGATTTGGCTGCTGTTTCATGGAACCTTGGGTATCTTGAGGATGATTTAGATCTTGATGGTAATTGTTTTATGAAACTGTTTATAGATGTTGTTGAGTACTGTAGTATCGAATATTTGTGCATTTGACTCATAACAGTTCAAAATTGCACTGTAGCAGCAGGACAGAGTGACCTTCTACGGGGAGAGCAGTGATTGGTGGTTATGTAGGGACTGAATTTGACCTCTAACCCCTTGTTTTGTTACCTCAAGATAGTACTGTACCCTTCTGTGGGTTTGACCTTTTATTTTGCAGACTCAAACCCCTCTATGGTGTCTAACAGATACCTAAACATATCCTATATAAGCTATGTTTGATGTACAGAGAGACAGAGTGGTCATCGGGCTGGGTCACTCTCCAAGCTGCTGCAGAGCTTGTAATTGATGCTGAACTCCTTGATTTAATAAACTTTTATGATCAAGAACAGTGTCAAGCGGATTTCTTCTCAACACATCATCGCAGCATTATTGTTCGGACACCACAGAACAATTCTCCTACTTCAAGGAAAAGTACAATTAAAGCCAAACCATCCACCTGGATTGACCAACAGTATTAGAGAAGCCATAACTCAGAGGGATGAGGCAAAAGCCAGCATCTAGGCCAAGATTAGATTCACATATTATGCTATGTAGAAAATGCAGACACTTTGTCGTAAAATTGAATTAGCAGAAAAAGACCCTTTATTATAAAACAGCTGTTGAGGGATGCAAAATAGATATGGCAAATGGTGGATGGTCTGCCTGGTAGGTCAATACCTGTTACTGTGGAAGTTGATGGAAAGATCCAAAACCAGCAGACATTGCCGATTACTTTGCTTACTAAGAATCAAAGGTAAATGACCAGGCCTAATAACGTCTCAAATGAATTACTGGTAGGTGAAATAGACAAAGAGATGGTGAAAGGTGAAAATTTGCACCTTTGCATTTGTTTTGTCTTACTCGATATATTGTTAATCAATCTTATTGACAACAAATTGCTGAAATCGGTAGCCCCATACAATTCTATAACTGTAATCTTTCTCTGTAACAAAGAAAGTTTTCCACAGAATGGAAACATATTCCTGAGGATGCAAAATAGCTTTTAATGCTTTTTCTGATTTTGCTGATTCCAATTAGCTTACTCTCCTCCTTAAGCATTTACATCCCCATGAATATTTATCAAATGGTGTTAAATTAAGTCTTAAAATGCGTAAAGAGCAATAAGTAAGGATTACATCTAAATAAAACATATACATACTGCTCATCAATACTGACTGGGTTTTTAAACTTTTGAATTTGTCATTAGTGCAGTAGAAAGTTGTCTCACATGCTCTGTGGAATAGATTTTGTTGCCCCTCTAAAAGAGACAATAATAAAGCCACCAATCTGGACGAATCTCGTTTAATCTGGCAAGATAGTCTTGAAACATATAGGAAGGCCCTCCGTAATACCAGAGCAATGTATTACTTGTCATTAATAGAGGAGAATAAGAACAGCCCTAGGTTTCTTTTCAGGACTGTAGCCAGGCTGACAGAGTCACAGCTCTGTTGAGCCATGCATTCCTATAGTTCTAAGTAGAAACAACTTCATGAGCTTCTTCATTGATAAAATTTGAATTGTTAGAGACTAAATTCATCATCTCCTCCACTACCAATTTATCTTCAAACTGAGGAACCTTAGGTGTCCACAGCTGTTAGCCGGGTTTTAGCTCTCTTGTTAAGAGACAACATACTGTAATCTTTTATTGTCACTGTCACAGACATGCCTCACCTTCTAGTATAAAGTCCACACTAAGACAAAAACTATAAGACTAAGGTCTCACACCTTTGTTCTTAAGGACTACATTAAATTAAAAACATACACCTGAATATCTTATTTGTTGCAGTCTCTAGGCAGGACATTTGATCAAACTAAACACAAGGGCATTTGTGTGTGTCAAGCGTCTTATTGAGTGCTTACCTATTAGGATTTGTTCTGTATTTTGTTATTTGTTATCTCTTTTGGGTGGATGTGGTGTGCTTGGTGTGTTTTGGTTTGATTGTCTGTCTGCTTGTTCTCTCTCACTCTCTCTCTCTCTCTGTCTGTGGTTGTGGGCGGTTCCCCTGAGCTCTTCTGGCTCCAGGAGCAATCTATACAAATGTGAGTCCTCTGTTATCAGCACACCAGGGCCCTGTTTCAGAAAGTAGGCTTAACAGACTAAGGGCTTATCCCTGAGCTCTGTGTTGATTGAGCCTGAAGTGGGAAACTCTGAGTTTTCATCATCAATGGAGCTCTGATACTACGATTCACCATGGCAACGGGTAAATAAAGAGCAGAGCCTCCATTTCAATCAGGTGGAGCTAGAAATATGTATGCGTGCCAACACGGACTATGATAGGCTATTTATATTAAAACGCAGGAGAGGAGGCAGGAGTCAGAAGTTAACATTTTTATATTTTATACAGCGTTGCTCATTCGTCATTTACAAGACTTGTACATTGATCAGCTTTATACAGATTAGTTTAAACAGTCACTGCAGTAATGTAGCCCACACTAAGAGTTTTCAGTGCAACTGTCCACAGACTCAGTGTTAGTTATAGTGTTATAGCCTACCTAAATAAGGACAGATTTTATTCTGTGCTGAGGATAAATCCACGATGTCCAGAGATAACTGTCTCTGTCCTTACATTGATGACAGATTGATCATAAAGCGGTCATGTTCAAGATCATGTTTGGGTATAAAACCAACAGCCTATCTAGCCAAGATTTAAATTTTTTGGAAGACATAAATTCGTTCCAATGTGTGCTTTGATATTGACAATATGAAATTAAACGGTGTGTCTGACAGCCGCTTCAGGCTTTGCAGGAGGGGAGGAGTTTGAGAAAAACTGACTGTTGTCCAACTTAGCCTGTAGGAGGGTAGGTTCACAGCATCAGTTGCCACAGCAGCACAGCATCAGTAATGGGATTTTACAATCGAAAATATACACTTTGGATAGATTCCAGTTTTTTAAAATTCATATTTTTAAATTTCAAAAGTTTTATGCCAATATAAATAAGTATTTCCCCACTAAAACTGTATTCATTGCAGGGTGGTGAGTGACTTGAAGCAGCATTTTGACCATTAACCTACAGAGAATAAGGTGTTACTGAACAAAAAAACTGATTTAATAAAATGTAAAAATCCAAATTACAATTATAAATGTGTAGTTCATAATGTATGGTGTCTGGTCAACATTTTTCTGGGGTTGGGGTGAAAGGTTGGACTCATGACTTCAGTATTTCTTGGCTACGGCCTTGACTGGACTGCTGCTTACTGTTACTGACTGAAGTGACCACTGCAGACACAAGTCAACGTTTTCCCTGTTGCTCCTCCTGTGTGGTTGAGTGAGTCACCCAAACCACTGGGCTAGCATGCCACCTAAACTACAGCAAATCTCAACAGTGATGACCCACAAAAGCATACCTTAATATTTGAGAAAGTCTGCATGTTTAAATCTTGTAGATTGAAATGTTACCTTAAAATACAGAGAATTAACATTATTTGCAGCCTAAAAGTGTACAGATTTTTCCCTTTTTACCTTGCAACGATGTATATTGATTTTGCTTTTCACCTGAATATTTTTACCTGGATGTGTACACACTTGATCCCTCTTCTGGTATTTATTATTTCATCATCAAATTCAAAGAATCTGCAATAAAGTAGTAGTATGACCATGTTATTAAGGTTTATAGGAACATATTTGACAAATTTTAGTCCACTCAAATAACATGAAAAAAGTTTATAGTTACTTAATATCAAATTATTTACTGGAGCACAGAACCAAATAACCAAAATAATGCCAAAGTCCAGAAACACCTGGATCTAACTGTAGATGTATACTCTCACTCCTGTAATCTCAACCTCATGAACACTTTTGGGAAACATTGGCTTTCCATGTATATTATAATTATGCTTGTAATGTATTAACCTTAATATTGTTTCATATTTCTTCTCACTGTTCTTTCCAGTGGCACCAGGCTTGAGTCTCCTCAAGACCTGGTCTCATCTGGGGCCTATGACATGGTCTTCTGACATGCCCTCACCAAAAACAACCTCACTTACCCACTTCCTGTATAATAAAGGGTTTTGTTGAATGCAGTTGGTTGCCTTATATATTTTGCACTATTGACCAAACTTCCTTCTCAACTTAAACTGAGCATTTTCAGTTATTTATCGATATTCACTTGTTGGGGATGTTTATGTGAATGTGTCTTAACACAACAGTACATTACAACATATTTAATTATGATCATTGAAGCATGCACACATACTGTAAATGTACTCTACTTTATGGGAGCAATCCCCCTTCCCTTCAAAATTAAACTTAACAAAAAAAACTGATTCAGTTCAAAGGGCTTCACTGGTATGAAAGTTTTTAAAGCATCATGATACAATTAGTCATTTTTTGGTCTCTCTCTGGCTCTCTCTCGAATATCAGTTAACATTAACACAAAATTTGATTGATATACAGTATACTAATTATATACAGTATATTCTGGACACAGTACATTCTATGCATGTATTTGTGTGTGTTCTGAGGTATAGTTTAGCCTATGTTTAGGGAGGGGGTAATGTTACCATTACCATAACTAGCCATTTTAAAATAAATTACCATTTAACAGTAATGTTAAGGATTATATTTAGGAACAGAGTAATTCACTCAGCTGCCTAAAGATCTTTCCAGTTACATTTCAACAGATAACACTGTTAATGCTGTCTCTCCATCCCTCCACAGAAAAAATTCACTTCTGTAAGTACAGTTAACATAGTAATCAATGCACATTATACAAAAATTGCTGCAAATATAGTCTGCTGTTAATGTGTTGTAACGTTACACCTCTTCCCTCCAAAAAACTGCTGTGCTGATAAGGGAATGTGGCCCAGGCTAGAAATTGACGTATTGATGTTAAACTCACAGGTGCTAGTATAAACAATGATCCCTTCATTATTGGGCAACATAGCATGATTGGTGAAGTAAACACTTTTCCTGTAAGGCCATTCTGGTTTTGCTTCCTGAATGTAGATACTCACTTGTGCAAAAGTTAGTAAAAGTGTAATTTTCTGCAGCTGTATTCAGAGCTAATTGTTCTCTACTCCTTCCCAGATGAGCTCAGTCAACCATGACTTCAAAATACAACAACTCTCAGTTTTTTTCATTTCATTTTATAGGTTTGAATAGTGGGCTACCACTTTTTAATAGGACAACCTTTATAGTCAATTCAATCCAATTTTATTTAAATAGCCCAATATTACAAATCACTAATTTGCTTTAAGGGTTTTACAATCTGTCCAGCACATGACACCTGCTATCCTTAGACCCTCCTTATAAAGACTTTGTAATGGCTTCATTAATGGTTCTTAAACCATTTAATTAATGCTGAGTAGCTCAGTCCTAAGCCATTAATAAGATAACATTTAAGGTTGCCAGGTTGTGAAATATCTGTTTGACTGGTCCACCTGATGAACTTAACAACTGAAAAAAGTTTTGACAACCTGGCATGCAAAGGTTTTGCTTATTATTTATGAATGGTGTATTACATAATAATTAATAAAGCCATGTCACTTTTTAAATCTGGTGAAACACAAAAGAAATTAAAGGCCACCTCATTTGACTAAATGGAAATATTCAATAAAAAACTCCATGCCCCTGCTCTGCTGTGGGCTTTCCATTCTGAGCTCAGCAGTCTGGAGCGACACATGCGGTTGTGGTGGAGGTTGCTGTGATCTGGCTCTGGTCTATGTAATAATGCGGTAATATCCCTCCATCATGCATGCTCTGAGTCATCCAGATACCCTCCACAGTCCATCGCAGGCCGTGCTGATGATTAACAGGGCCGGACACATTTTGTGCCCTAAGCAAGCTTCACCCATGGCCCCCCACGCCCCAAATTCACATTTATTTATTCCTGAGCAGTTCTACAGGAAAAGTAGGCTACTGCACACTTATTTTTAACAAGCAAGAACAAGAGCTAAATAACAAATCAAAACAAATTTAGGCATGTTTTTTATGTCAAAATAAAAAAATCTTCTGGGCACAGTTTTGACAGATGAATATGAGCACTGAACTTATCTAATTTTCACATCACATTATTTACATTCCTTGATGGTAGGCTAGTTTGTATTGGTTTTTCCGGAGGGAGGTCAGTAGGCTGCCCTGCTAATGAGTGCCCACGGCCAGCGGCAGGAGCCCAGGTAGCTATAATCTGCTACCTGTTGCGAGGATCTCCATCAAGTCAGAGGGATACAGCACAGACAGCTCCGGTTAAAACTCAACATTCAAAGTAAAATTTTAAGTGAAAGACAGCTCTGTGTTCTTATGGTGATGCAACATGCAAAGAACTGAGAAGGCAGATGTGGGAGGGACTTTTTTACTCAAGTAAAGTCAATGGTTAAAAAGGAAAAGTGTATGTGTGTGTGTGTGTGTCAGAGAGAGGGAGGGAGAGAGGGAGGGGGCGCTTTTATTTTGAAATCATGCTGTATTTGTGTGCTTGTCTGCGTCTTGAATTTCACTGGAAGGAGCTGCAGGTCACACTGTTGCGCACTTAGCAGCACGCACAGACAGAGCACACCACAGCTCCGCTGCTGGACGATACCACTATTGGACTTCCATTACTGACACGTAGGCTATAGGCGATTGTATGATTGGCTGCCCATCTACTAATTTAAGAAGGGCTCATTACAACGTGCCACTCCTGAGCGGACACAGCCTTAACGCATCAAGGTGCGTGTGTACCTGTGTGTGAGTGTGTGTGTTTGTGTGTTGGTGTGACTGAGTGCGCTCTTGTATGTAGATTTTAAGTTGTCAAACTCTCCTCTAGATTTACAGGTGTGCTCCGGTGTGTATGTGTGTGTTTGTCTCTGCATGTGCCTGTACCAGGAGCCTTCAGTTGTCCCGGCAAAGCCTACTTTCACTTTCGTCAGGTGCGTAAGTTATTTGCTTAAGCAGCGCTTTTCTTCTGGCAGAGGAACAATATGGTCCTGCTCATGAAGTTTGCGAGGCAAATAAATTCTGTGGCTCAGCCTGCATGGAATAAGGCAGTCAGTAACATCCCAACATCTGCAGCAGCTGTCATAGCTCATGAACAATCAAGACCTTATTGATCCCAGAGGGGGAACTTCCTCAGCAACCGTTCAGATAGACATCTGACTATTTCAACATTACAAATCAGTGCATGAGTTATAGAGTTCAGGTTAAACAGTTAAGAAGTAGTCAGGCTACTTCTTCAACTTACTGAGACAAGCAGGGCGGCACTGGCGGTGTAGGAACCCTAGGCGAGATTTTAAATCAGGGGTTGGGGATTTTAAATCAGGGGGTTGTGTGGCAACCCAGAGACTGTTTTTGCATTATAGGGTAATTTTCTATATATAATACTAGAGCACTGGTTTAGTGTTTCAATGGTGGAGGGGAGTCAAATGAAGAGGAGGGTGTGGGGGTCCCCAGGACTTAATTTCCTGCATTCTGGTGAAAATTTCTGCACCAGTGTCTGCCTTTTCTGCCTCAATTTATGGTGGAATTTTTTACATTAATTTATGTAAAGGGAAACACAAAAATTCACAAAATTCAGGCAGCAGGTGACAAACCAAAATATAAAAAATGTATAGAATATAATGCTGTAAGGCTCTCAGGCATTCTGTAGCTGTTGCTTTTAAACCATGACTATGTTCCTGCTATAGATCAACTTGATTTAATAAAATTACTATCACTACGCCCGTGTTGCAGCAGCTGAGAAGAGTTGATTCGCGGCAAGTTGAAAGCCTTCTCTTGAAGTGCCCCCTCACATTTTGTACCCTAGGCAACCGCCTGTGTCGCCTATGCCATGGGCAGGCCCTGGAGACAAGACTGTTAAGTGCAACATGTGAGGGATGAAAAATATTGTGATGTGTAAATCTACTGAAAGCAATATAAAAACTTGAGAGAGCAACACGGTCAGTGTAACTGAGGTTATATTTTCCTCCCAGAAGAGTAGATTATTATTTCTGGCAGGCGTGGTGAGAGAAGTTCATGCAGCCACAGGCGGTACACGCTCATGGTTGCTCATTTGACCCGAGCTTCAGTTTTTAAATGCAGTTGAATGAACATTTATTTTGGCCAGACTATATAAATGCAGCAGCTATTTTTGCTTTATCATTGCACTATGGACTGTGAACATTGCTCATTCAACCTGCATGACCTCTGTTGCAGGTTTTGCAGGGCAACAGCCTCGGTTAGTGCAAAATTAGACAGCCTGCCTATAAAGGCATATAGGTATAAAGGTCTTCTGCTACTCACAGCTAATGAAGCTCTTTTGGCCTTAGGCCATTGAAATATATACAGTGGTGAAGGACGTATTCATTTCAGAAGGCTATTTAAGTAAAAGTACTCATAGCACACACACTGTATCTCCACTACAAGTAAAAGTATATTATCAGCAAAAGGTTCTTAAAGTATCAAAGTAAAAGTACTCATTCTGCAAAAAAAAGTTCATGTCAGTGTTTTACTATTGTATCTGATATTTCCTGATTAATATTACTGCTGCATTAATGTATGTTGCATTTTATGGCTGTAGATGTTTAAGGTTGAGATAATTTAACTACTTTATATACTGTTGGGTAGTTGAATCTACCGCAATGCGTCATATTCTGTAAGATAATCAAATGTTTGTAGCGTTGTGTCCTGTGAGAACCTCGTATCCCTAAACAGCCCTGTTTTCATCTTTGTGACAATGCATTTTCCAGCTGATGCTAGGAGGTTGTTTATTTAGCTTAAGGAGTAGGACAATTGTTTCAACTGAGAAAGGAACACGTCATCCTTCAGTATTCTAAAAAGATTCACCAATTGGGTGATACATGGTTTTAACTGGACAGTAAGGGTATGAAGTAGACAAATGTAGTAAAAAGTAAATATC
This sequence comes from Micropterus salmoides, assembly GCF_014851395.1. Taxonomy (NCBI): domain Eukaryota; kingdom Metazoa; phylum Chordata; class Actinopteri; order Centrarchiformes; family Centrarchidae; genus Micropterus; species Micropterus salmoides. The sequence continues at coordinate 29,358,088 of NW_024044570.1, forward strand.
TGCATCTGAGATGTAGTGGAGTAGGTATAAAATAACATAAAATGGTAATACTCAGTGAAGTAGAAGAACCTTGCCAAAAGAGTAGAAAGGGAACAGAGGAGGGTTAGTGAAAAGAAGAGGAAAGCTGTGGTGAGTCAGCCCCAAGCAATGTGTGTGTATGTGTGTGTGCTGCTTTCCTTCTATCATTGTGAGGACCGGTCTGAGGTTTGGACCTCCACTGGTGACTCACTTTTTGTGAGGACATTTTGACCCAGTCTCACATCATCCCAGGCTGTTTGAGGGGCAGGACTGTTTGGTTTTAGGGTTAGAAGTAGGATGAGGTTTAGACATGCAATGCTGATGGAGAAGGTCTAGATTAGAGTGAATGTATGTTTAAGGAATGTGGACCGTTGGGGGCTCTCACGAGCACAGCAATACTAAATAAACAAACAAACAAGTAGATAAAAAGGATGATGGAAGGCCTATATAATCTGGTATATATAGTATATTCCAATATATTCATTCTGTAGGCCTATGGTCATGTAGTATGTCTTTTGAAATGGAAGAAACCGCAGACCCTGTAATTTTCTGAGTGAATACTGAGGGCAGGTCAGAGATGCAGCTTTTATGCCTCATTGCCTGTGAGAGCGTAAAGGTTTCAGCACAAGAGCTAACATGTTGTAGGGTTCCCGTGTCCTATTTACACAGTTTTGTAGTATGGGCAGCAGCTTGTAAACATCTCTTGCTGAATGATATACGCTCAGCAATTTAAAGGCTAGAAGGATATGACTAACCAATGTGCTACCAACTACAGCATAAAAACCCAGGCTGCAGATGTGTGACATAAGCAGTGCAAAGAGATATACACTCAGCTCTAGTGACACCTAGAGTGGGGGACAATATTGCCATTAAAGTGGATAATGTGCATTGTTTGTCCATACAACATAATATCGGAAAGGTATCGTTCATACAGTATTTACTCAGAGATACTTCATGTATCCATACTAATGTCTCAAAGTCAAGTCATTCAAAAGAAAGTAATTTTTAGGCTAGTTACTGAGTATGTTAGGAAAAAGTCCAGATTGTGACTTGCCCATGAGTCATGGGAGTCTTTCATTGAAAACTTCCTCTACTGCGTCATGAGGTGATCACACTAGTGACCATGTTACAGTTTTTCATTTCTGTTGCCTGTCTACATGCAGCATGCTGCAATTACAACTTACGTACGTTTTGTCTATTTTTGCTGACAGTGAAACCAACAGTTTCAGGGATCAGTTATTTGTTGATCTCAGTAGCAACAAGTTGTCTGCCTGCCGCAATGACTGCACCACTGGTGGCACATTCAACCAGCCAGGAAGTCATTGACTTAGTCAGCTGGCTACTCACTGAGGTGTGACGTGCAGCTGTGGGGTGCTGGAATAAATTTGGAAAAAGCCAGATGTAGAGGGAGAGAGAGATGAGGATGCAGATAATGAATTGAAGAAGGAAAAACAGAAATAAAAGAGTAAGGGAGGGAAGGAGAGAAGGAAGTAATAACTCATAATTAAGATAGTTTATTGTCTAGATAAATAGAGCATATACTGTAAATATTAAGTAAATACTGAGAAATGTTCAAATTCAGTCAGCTATGAGAATATTATTGACATGTTATCAGTTTGTTGTACACATAACAAACATACATTTTCTGTCCTAAAATAGACGCTTCTTTTGTTTTGAGCGTGACAAATCAGTGACATTCAGCAGTGATTATACAGCTTAGCGTGTGTGTTTCCACCAAAACATCAGAAGCATTCCTGAGCTTTGCTGGAGTTTACTTGAAATTGGAACATTTTATTGATGAGACACAGAAAGCAGGCGATGGGTGTGCTGATCTGAGAGTCTCTGACTCAAATAGGGAATGCCTCTGCTTTTCCCTGAGATGTTTCTAATATTGTGCCTCGCGGGGTTAGAAAAGTATTAGAAACACCTTCAAATATAATGCACTCCAGTATACACCGCACGCCACAGCCTCTAAAAGGATCACAGAGTTGACTCAGCACCTCTCTGATAGCGTAAAATATTTAAACTTGCATTTTATCGCGATCGTCTATCTTGTTGCTTGTTGTGAAGTTGCACTGAGCTCAAGAGTTGCATCTAAAATGACCTCATAGTTCGTTAGAAGGTGCAAGATTTTCTATGCGCCGAATGTGAGAAGACAAACAAATTGTATATATTAGGGGCATGTCTACCACCAAGATTGTTCTCAAAGATAGGTCCGTGTTGAACATGTGCCACTGCAGCTTTTGATGCCACAGGTTCAGTGATCCTTCTGACTCAAGTATGAAGTACATTTTTGTTTTATATCACATTCCCATTAGTTATGGCAGGGTGTATAATTGTAAATCTATTTTTCTTTAAATCCTAAAATCAACTGTATTTCTCTCTGGATGAAATTTATGTTTTAGCTGTTCAGCAGTCATCCCTATCTCAGACATTATCAAAAGACACAGTTAAAGACAGGTTGTTGACAGACCCACTAAAGTGGGAGATTGCCTCACTAGGAAGTAACGATCTCACACAAGTTTAAAAATCTACTTCATCAAAATGCAGTTTTTTAACAATGCAAAACAAAATCTGTCACAATTAACAGAGTACATATCAGTACTGACAAACATTAGAACTGGTGTACAACTACCTGAAGAAGTTACACACTGAAGTGGTTCAGTGTATAAATGCAGAGACCTGCAGTAAAGCAGAAGTCCTTTCCCCCAGCTCATGCAGGACAACGAGTGCAGCCTCAGCACTGTTTGTCAGATCTTTATCCGTACACAGCAACTGTCATACTACAGCAGGAACTGTGTGTTTTACATGTATTAGACAATGTTAAACCTGATAACCTGTGCTTTCATTATGAGACTGATGCACTGTAACAATTTAATAAACCGTTTTTAGCAATACAATTAAGATGTGAGAAGTGACGTGTAGTTATGTGTAACCCCAACCCATATTAAAATGACTTCAGTCAGTTCTATGCAGTGAAGGTATACAGAGTTCAGCTATTGGAAATTCTATCAAATTTCCTATAGCATCAGATTGATGCATCACGTTTTGTCATGTACAATATTAGCTGTTGTGTAGAGATACAGGCCTTACATACAGAGCCGAGCTGCTATGAGCACCTCTTTATGTCCATAGGTCAGCTCATCTATTACAGGATTTAAAAAAATCTTAATTGTCATATTTTCTTTGATAATATTTATTCTGTGGTGTAATAAAGTACAAATAAATATCTTTTTTTTTTTTACGAGGAAATACGAGAAAATATGTGGATGTTTTTTGAAGCATTTTCAGGCTCGGACCTGGTCTCTGTTTGTCAGTGGGGTTGACTTCCAGTTTTTCTCCCCACATCTGTTTTTTGTATGCCTATTTTCCTTTTTGGCTCGCTGACTGGTTTTGCGTCTTGTTTTCAGACTTGTCAACAGCAGGAAGCAACAGAAGTACACGAGCCATTAAAACCAGGATCTGCTACTGCCAGCATGTGTCAGAGATGTTCAACAATGCAGTGAAGAAGCCCGACAATCCATGTGCTGAACACTGAAGAGTTGCAGACACCAGCGTTGGAGGAGTGTGAGTCTGTGTATGTGTGCTTATACACTTTGCTGAGTTTTAAGCACTGTGGAGCTGAGGACCCAAGAGTATGGTTCAACTGTCCACATCAGTCGGCCTGCTGGGAGGCCTTTTGGGTAAGAAACATCTGTGTTTATATGTGTGTGCAGTGGCCATTGTCGTTCTAATTGGTGCTGAGCAAGTTTTTGTTTGCGTAAAAGATGGAATTGTATATGCGTGTGTGTGTACATAATTTGCACAAGGGGAGAGTGTATCTGTAAGGCAAGTACAAAGCAGGATTTGCTTCAAAACTGAAAGTTATTCAGATTCATAGATGACACTTAGCGCTACTACAATACCAGTAGTAGTGACACCCTAATGCAGCTTCATTGCAGTTCAAGAGTAACATACTTTATATTGGAATACTGTCAATAGCACTAGTTCTCTCCTGATGAGGTCATGTTTTGTGGTCTCACATTGCAATAAAAACAACTACTTAAATAGTTTGTTTATTGGATTAGAAAGTTTTTTATTGAGACGCTGAAACTAAAAGTAAAATTATGGTTTGTGTAATCTCAGTCCAAAGCGTTGGATGGAGAGTACACAAACCAGAATTTGACTTTTCGTTTTTCAAATACACATTGCATTATTTTTTAAGAAAACGAAAATCTACATGCTTTTTCTAGTTTCATCTTCAAATCAGCAATTGGGATAGAAGTTAAACCAAAACAAGAAAACAACTTGTTTTTCACTTACATAGTTATATCTACAGTATATTAGCTGCCCCTACTGCGTCTCTACAAAAACACTGTAATTGGGTATATTTGCTGTAGGATAGACAGTTAGACAGATAGATGTCCGGATTTAAGGGCGTGCCCTGACAATCAAAGTATTTTTTTAATGGAACAATGTTTAATATTAAGTAGCTTTATATGTTAAAAGACTACCAAGAAATTATGTGCATATTTACTGTATATTTTAATGACAACGCTTGAAATCTGGTTCAGTGAATATGAATGAATTGTGACCCGATAATACAGCCTATTAAAAAAATGGCAAAGTATGCTAAAGTAGTGTAGTCTCACCCCACTATTAAACCTTACAATTCACACACATCCAAGGAAGGTTCGAATCCAAGGCTACTGGACTTTGTTCAAGACGTTTCGTCCCTCACCCGAGAGACTTCTTCAGTTCTGACTGGTAGAAAAGTTTAACCTCTGTGGGGTCGTTGTCAAAATGATCAATACCACTGGTTTGTTAGTGCTCCTGTATGATGTAACGACAGTCGTTATGGTCATTGGAGCCACATGAGGCCAAAAGTGAACATTTGTTTCCTGGGAAGTGATGAAAGACAGCATTGTAAATGGGAGATAATTGGTGGCATAGACCAACTCCCCCGTTAAGCGACGGCTTCTCAACCTGGATGTAAATGTCTTCCTTGGCAACTCCTTCAAACCATCCATCCTCTCTGTCTATGACCTAGATGACTGAGAACCTTTACAGACAATTCAGTTAGTGATTGAATCCATGCCAATGCTCCAGGATCCCTGCTCCCATTAAACATGTAAGGCTTGACTAGACTTTAATTATCCCCATAGTCTCACGTGACTCATCAATGCAGGTGTGTTCACATACCATGACCTGACGAAAGCCATGTACAGTCAGATAGCTGGGATTTAATCATTGTGAAACCCTGTCATGGGTAGAAAAACATCCACATTCAATCCTTTTTTGTTTTTTCTGAAGTTCAGTGGGGTCTTAACCTATTTGTCACAGTGCCTGGTGGATGTTTGCCTGACCACGATTGATGCAAGACCCAAACACACCCACGACATTCCTCCTTCCTCTTTGTGAGAAAAATTAGGTTTGAACCGTGAAGAAATTAATCACACCATTTCATTTAAATTAAACTCTACATCACCCTAGTTTTGACAGTGTATATTTTTGCAGGCTAACAGGTAATTAACAGCCTTAAGTAGTCTGTCACTCAGTTATTGGAGAATAAACACTGCTGAAACACATGACGATATGGGCATATCAGTATTGTTTTAAGATGTATGTGAAAAAATGTGAACCTATTCTTTCTAATAATGCCAGTAAGGCAGTGTTTCTATTTTATTCACATTTCCTATGAGGTATAATGTCTTTTCATTCAGCAGAGTGAATCCCTGCTGCCACATGCAAGCAGCAGCGATGTGTGTCTGTTCCATTTGCAGTTCCTAGTTTGAGGGTGTCAGGCAGTGTCAAAGCACAATGCACTGTGCATGCTGTATCTGCTCTAGTAACTTGATTGTGTCTAGCATCAATAGCAAGCTGTAGGACTCAGGAGTCCTACACCTCTATAGTAGTTTTAGTTTAAAATGATTTTTTGTTTCCACAGTTTCCCCTTAATAGTTTCTTACCACATTTTTTGTGCAAGGTCTGTTGCAATCTGGACAGTGGCTGAAACAGACCATTTAACAGCAGTTTATTTCATTGTTGCATGTAAACGGATAATGTCTGTAAAGAGTCTCAGTCACCCAGGTCATAGTTATCTAAGGAGGGTTGAATCAAAGGGCAACTCATAGACAATGTTTACAACAGCTACAGAAGGAAAAAAACATCACCCAAGAATAATATCACTTTTATAATTTAATAATTCACTTTGTATCCTGGAAAAGCTATCCCATGAATATATGGATTACCCAAGATTCAAAAAGAAGGCGATCTCATCCAAAACGACTTACAATTTGAGGAACAACATACACACATCAACTCAGTTACCTACAGCATTGCAAAACATAAAGTATATCACTGTCTTAGCCCCTTAAATGGTAACACCTCACTGTATCTAAAACTCCATGGATTCTGTGTAAAAGGTTTGGGGACTGAAACTGGACCTAGATGAAACCATAATGTCCTAAGATGTGACCTCCTTATTCACATGTATCTTCACCATAGAGGCAGTGGAAACTGTAAAGACACGACTGCTACAAGACAACAACCTGAACAACAGAATTAACCTCAGCCCAGATTTGGAAACTCTCTGAGCCCACCTATTTTCAGTACAACAGTGGATTTTACAGACTTCTGCACAGACCTGTATTTTGTGGAAACTAAACAACCAGTACACAAACACATGGTCAAGCAGTTTACCTGCACTTTAAGAATAAGGGACACAACTTTGAGGACAACAATGTTCATATATTGGATATGGAGAACAGATGGTTTCATCCTTTCATCCCTGCCCAGTAGATGTTAAAAACTCACATTTGGCCTCAAGTGACAATGCCAACGCATTGACGCTAACGACCAAAGCAATTGTCAGTGCAACAGCCGGGAACACTAACAAACCAAGTGGTGTTCATCACCTTGATAACGACCCCACGGAGGTTAAATGCCTGGGACTCCCTGAAGAACTGAAGAAGCCTCTTGGATGAGAGGCGAATCTTCAACTAAGTCCAGTTGCCCTTTGATTCAATCAATCCTTGGATAAACGTATATATTGATTTAATATTAATTAGTGTTTGGTTGTAAATTGGTCCCATTATGTGGCATCTGGTGGCACCCCTTGAGGTTGTGAAATATTATTTTCCTGTTTTCAGTCATTAGCAGAAAAACGTTGACATGCTTAATTTTGATTTTGATTTTGTCAGTCTTTTTTTGAGCAGCTTACCCTTATTGTTCACATTTATTTTTTGACAGTTTTTTTCTAAAACAATGGAAGTTCAACAGGGTCTTAACCCATTTGTCAAAGTGCTGATTGATGCTAGCCCCAAACACACCCACGACATTCCTCTAAAAATGAGACTTGAACTATGAAGAAACGAATCATGCAATTTCAGTTAAATTTGATTCTTTATTACCCCAGTTTTGATAGTGAATATGTTTGCAGGCTAGCACGTCAATAACAATCTTCGGTAGTAGGGATTGACTGATGTTTTTTTCCGGGCAGATACCGGTACCGATTATTAGTAACCAGTTAGACCGATGACCGATATGTGGGACCGATGTACATTTGCTGTAAAAGTTTTAATCCAGGTGTCAAAATTTTTAATAACACAAACTCCAACACAAAACTTTGTTGAAATAACAAGATTAAAGTTAATTGTTATGTTTAATATTTATAAATAGTAAATAAAATTAAGTAGAGATCCATCACAAAGATGGACTTGTTAACTATCAGTTATAAATTATCATAAACTTTTTCTTTACCTGCTGCCATTTATATTTGTATTTATTGTTAGGATTTTATTGATACATTTATTGATACTATTTATTGGTTCTGTTCTTTATCTATACTCTTATTAGTTTTACATTACTAAATAATTGCTTTTTTAAAATATGTCATGTAAAAGAGAATAAATTCAGAACAGTAATAAAATTTAATATTTTATTATAGCTAACTGTTTTCAGAGCAACAACAAAAGTAAAATTTACAGCAGCAAAGTAACAATTTACAATCAATATCTCACTGGAAACAAATGGAGCATGTAAGATAAACTATATTCCTGGCATCAAAATACTGTAAAGTTTAGACAGAAGAGCACAGACATCAGTATCAGTCCGCCCTCATGTCCTCCTCCCTCTTCTGCTGCTGGTAGAGAGGAGCTGGTTTGACTCAACAAGCAGCTGAGTTTGCAAGGAGTTGCTAAATTTTAAGGTACGTAGCATCTCAGCTAAACAGGCTACAGACAGAGAGGTTTAGCTTGTTTATAACTAATAGCCGAGCTAGCACATGTGCTTGTGTAAAACCAACACACTGCTGCGGTGGATGAAACAGAGCGGATTAAAATATCGCTTGCTGCAGGTTCCTACATGTTGTACTGATGCAGTATCAGCCTTTTACTGGTACTGCTGGTTTTGCTGCACTTGCTTACAGTTACTTACTTACTTAGTTATGGTCAACTGGCGTAATCAACACTGATCTGCCCCGCTAGCTCAGCTTGGTGTGTGTATTTGCGTTCTGCTGAGACAGGGAGAGGAGGGGAAGGGCAGCAGCGTGATGGCTCGTGGCTACTTCTGCACAATGGTCAATGTTGATAGGCTATTACTTATGACTTGTAACCAATCAGCTAGTACTGTGAGCGGGACATTGCGCCCACAGTACTATTTTGAACCTACATGACCACATTCAGCTACTCTTCTTTAAAGTTGTGCGTCTGAACAATACCAGTCAAAGTTTTTCAGATATTAAGCTCTGGGTGAAGCATAGTTCTGAAAAGACAGTGAGAACTGATGCGTTGCAGCAGAAAAAAACAGAGATACCTGAAAGCACTTTATGATACAGGAACAAATGTCACCAAGCATGTGGAGTTTTAGAGTCAGTGTAGCCTGGTAGTTTATCCTGTTACTCAGGAATGCTTTGTGGTGGAAATATACAGTGTGGCCTCTCAGGAGAGTCAAAATTGTGTGGCTATTTAAGTAAATGCAAATGTCCACTCATTGATACAGTGTATTTTTAATGCACAGGAATGTAAATAAGTAACCGTAGAAATGAATTGTTCTAATTTATTTTCCACTTTGTTAAATGCAGTGCCCCTTACATTTACAAATAATATTCCGGTCTCCTGGGTGAAAGTCCTGTATCTGACCCATCCAGACCCATCTTTAGGACTGATGCATAAATGCTGCAGTGTCAATATTACATCATTGAATATATGTACATGTACTTTAGTACTTTCATGTAAGGGCAGCATTGGGTTACTGTATTTAGGCTGAGACAACCAAGAGCACTGGAGGGTGTATTTATGGATATACTGGGTAATTACTCGTTGTAGAGGCTGCACACTCTGCTGCTGAAATGCTGAGGGGCTTCCAGTGGAAGTTGAAGCCGGTCAGAGGACGGAACTAAACCGCGGTTCACACGCTGCCTGTGCGAGTCTGGGGTGATAGGCTACATAGTAGCCTAAGTCCGCCCCTCACACTTGCCATGATGCATAGCGGTGAAGGGACTTTTGTAAAAATTAAAACAGTTAATAAGTTTGCCATTTGTTTGAAATAAAAATGTTACTTCATGATTGATGTATCCTTAAAACGTATCTGCTTAGAATATACTGTTTTTGTAGGTAATTGTTATTTTTGTGGTGGTTTACCATTGAAACCATGAGTGAAGGGACTGTTTCATTTGATTACATGAGTTGAAGCTTCAGAGTAGAACTGCATTTGTAGAGAGTGACTAAAGTGTGGTTTAGCTCAAGTTTGCCTGGTGATGTTTTGTTGTTGTTCAAGGTTATCAATGGCAGGCCAGATTAGCCTGCAGGCCACCGGGATTTGGCTTGGTTCTCCTGATTGGCCAGTCCGCCCCTGCTCCTAAACTGGATAGTCCTCACAGGCAGCCTCACCTTGCCTCATAAAATGTTAACACACTGCAGAGGTTCCAGAGCAGTCATTACTCTCTCTTTTTCGGCATAGTGTAACTGCAGCTGAGCCCGTGGAAGATATTGTTGTAAATGCCTGGGACTGTTGAAATATTGATATTGGATATACTGTAAGTGCTAGAACAGAAATTACTTCAAAACTGTGGCACAGTATGTACAGTATATACTGCATAATGAATAAGATGTTTACACTGCAGAACCACACAATTGAAGTCAGACATTTAAATACACTTAGGGTGGAGTCATTAAAACTCATCTACTTTGTGCGTGACAAAAGTCATTTTCCAACAGTTTGTTTACAGGCAAATGATTTCATTTACAATTCACTATATCAAACCTTCCAGTGGGTCAGACGTTTACAGACACAAAGTTTTTTTAAAGATATTTTTGGGACTTTTTTAGCCTTTAATCATAGGACGGCTGGAGAGTGACAGGAAATGTGGGAGAGAGAGGGGGGGAGGGGAGAACATGCAGTATGGAGCCACAGACTCAAACCCGGACCTGCTGCAGCCATGTCTAAGCCTTTGTACATGGGATGCGCACACTAGTGATGAACTAGCTGGCGCCCTACATACGCTAAGTTGATTGTGCTTTTAAACAGATTGGGAAATTCCTGAAAATCATGTCATGGCTTTAGAAGCTTCTGTAAAAGGAGTTGTATATGAAAAGAACATGAAATGCCACTCAACTGGGAAGAAGCCACTGCTCTAAAACTGCCATAAAAAAGTCAGACTACGGTTTGCAATTGCACATGGGGACAAAGAGCTTGCTTTTTTTTAATTGTCCTCTGGTCTGAAACAAAATGTTTGGCTGTAATGATGAGGAAAAGGTTGAAGCTTGCTAGCCGAAGAATACTATCCCGGCCGTGAAGCACAGTGGTGACAGCATCACGTTGTGGGGGGTGCTTTGCTGAAAGACGGACTGGTGCACTTCACAAAATAGAAGTCATCATGAGGAAGAAAAAGGAAAGTGATGTGGATATATTGAAGCAACATCTCAAGACATCAGACGGGAAGTTAAAGCTTGTTCGCAAATGGGTCTCCAAATGGACAATGACCCCAAGCACACTTCCAAAGTTGTGGCTTAAGGACAACAAAATCTTTGATTCTATTGGAGTAGCCATCACAAAGCCCTGAACTCTGTCCAATTGAAAACATGGATGGCCATTAAATTTGGTACAAACATTCCCTTAACTTTCCAACAGTGCTAAATGGCAAATGTTAGCATTTTCATTGTGAGGTTAGTATGCTAATGTTAGCATCTCAAAGCACTGCTCTGCTTAAGTACTGTTTAAATCATGTGTGTGAGTATTAAAAACTGTAGTATTTTAGTGTATGAAAAGCCTTTAAGCGCATTCATCTGTTACTGAAGCAGAACTTCTTGGATCATGTTCCATGGCCCACTGCCCAGTTTTAACACAGGGCTGTTTTAGGGAGTTTTTTTTATTTATTTTATCTTGAATTGAAGATCATCCATCTGTAGTCTCGGGGTAGCTGACAATCCTCCCCATGTATAAACATTATTGTGGTGTCTTATTCAACTTGCCTAAAATGATTACAGTTAATGGGTGCCATTTACTGCAGGCTACTGCTCATTGATTTGTATAATCAATGTTAAAACATGTTTTGCCATGTTGTCCCCTTGCTGGTATGTGGTGCAACTTTATTCAACAGACTGAAACACTCTGTACAACAACACTAACAAAAAATAAAAATAATCTTGGGTTATACAGTACAAATGAATCCCACACACAGACACGCACAAGCCCACACATACACATACAGTGTCAGGAATCTGCATTTGTGTAAACATGTTCTGACATGAAGGTTGAGATACAGAAACGCATTTTATGAAACATTCAAACTCTGCCTGGATCTTTTACCTGTACACAGGTTTTTGGCAGCCACCGTGATGGATTGTACAAGCTCATATATGAAAATGGAGTTTAACGCTAACTATGCTAATTACTAAGATAATGTGCCAGTTAATTTTGTTAAATCAAACATAAATCAAAGGGTAGTTGTTTCCTTTCAGTACACCATTAATGTAATTTCATGAATGTTTTAAACGACTGTGATGTCTGCATTAGTAGCCTGAATTCACTAGAACTAATACAGCTAAAAGGAACAGCTGTATATTGTAACAAAACTCTAACAAATGGACCTACCTTGTACGCTTATCCTACCTCTAACCTAATTCTACCCCTAACCCTCGAACCAAGTCTTTACCTTAAAGCCTTAAACTTTTGAGGTCCAGCATTTTGGTCCCCTCTAAGCTGTCATCCCCCACAAGTATAGTGCAATCCCCAGTTTTGGGGACCCCAGAATATAGTAAAACAAGCGTCCATCCCATCTGAAATATTACGAGCTCCCAAAGTGAACATTAGGGAGGAGGAATTTTGTGTAGTGAAGAGTTCCCCTTTCAAGGGAACTCGAACTGCGTTGGTGATGACACTATGGGAACACCTCTGGGCGTGGCAGGGCTGAAATCATGAATGAAACTACTCCAATCCTATTGGCGTTGCTAGAACGGTAGCGTGTGACGGCGTAACTGGAGGCGTATATAAGCACGTCGGCACACTGGACACATTAGATTTTTTCTATTCAGCAGGCACTCTGGCATGTTTGAGACTACTCAGAAGGAGGCTTCCACAAGAAGATCTAGTTACCTGGAAGGAGAAGCAGAGGAGATGGCTGGTGAGCAGTTCAGGCAGTGTGTCTTTCCATGCCCGCGCTACATCACGGCTGGGGACACTCATGCCCTGTGTGTTTCCTGTCTGGGGATGCCGCATGCCCAGGCAGCTCTCGAGGGGGGCTTGCGGCCACTGCCCCTGAGGGTGCGGCTCTCTTTTCCGAAGACGGCTGGATGCCCCGTGGCTCGCGCCCGGCAGTCGCTGAGGCAGTGTGGCGGCTTCGGTCATGGGGCGCCCAGCGCTACATCTCCGAGGGCAGCTGGAAAACGATCAGGCTGACACACCGTGGGTCGCAGGCGAGTTTTCCCTGGCGGTCCTCTGCATCAGGGTGCCACTGGGGACCTACGCATAACACGGGCCCGAGGGGCTGGATCCCTTGATGGATTTTGTAGAAGCATGGCGGAGCCTTGCAAACATTTCCCCGTGGGTCCTGCGCACCGTAGTGGATGGCTACAGGCCATGGACTGCGTTCCTAGGGGTGGTGTGGGACTCAACAACGATGCGGGCCCACCTGTCGCCTGCACGTGTCAGGTCCATTTGATCCTCAGGTGACCAGAGTGAAGCTAGGCCGCACCATCACTGTGAAACACTTTCAGAGGGTGTTGGGTATCATGGGGGCAGCGTCCAGCGTAATCCCGTCTGGCCTGCTGCACATGAGAGCCCTGCAGTGGTGGTTAAAATCCAAGGAATTCTGCCCGAGGGGAAGCCTTGGTTCATGTCCCAGGGTCCCGTGTTTGGAGCGTCATGTCGCTGTACAATTATTCGACAGACGCCTCACTCGTGGGGTGGGGCGCGGTCATGGACGGCCGCTTTGCGAGAGGCTCCTGGCAGGAGCATCATTTCTCTTGGCACATAAATTGCCTGGAAATGTTGGCGGTTTTCAGAGCTTTGAGGAGTTTTCTGCCCGCTCTCTGCGGTTGCCACGTCCTTGTCAGTACCGACAACACGGCGGCGGTGGCCTATTTGAATCACCAGGGGGGTCTGCGCTCTCGCCCGTTATGCAAACTGGCACATGAGATCCTCCTGTGGTCGTCACGAGAGACTACGCACTGTCCCCTGTGGTTCTCCCTCTCGCCCCCAGCCCTTCTAGGGCTGGATGCCATGGTGCAGACGTGGCAGAGGCTGCGCCTGTATGCCTTTCCGGCCCGAGTGTGGTTCTCGGACATAATATCGCTCCTCGAGGGCCCGCCATGGCAGGTCCCCCTGAGGAGGGACCTGCTGTCTCAGGCGGAGGGCCAGGTCTTTCACCCTTGCCCCGCCCTGTGGAGACTGTGGGTCTGGACCCTGAGGGGGCCCAGTTCCTGGAGGCGGGCCTGACAGCGGAAACAGTCGAGACGCTGCTCAGCTCCAGAGCCCCGTCCACGAGAAGGACGTATGGCCTGAAGTGGAATGTGTTTGCCACCTGGTGTAGAGAACGGGCGGTGGACACAGTTACCTGCCCGATTACTATGGTACTGGAGTTCCTCCAGGAGCGTTTCTCTGCTGGCCTTTCCCCATCCACACTTAAGGTGTATGTGGCTGCCATGGCAGCGTTCCATGCCCCTCTGAGGGATGGGCCTCTGGGGAGGCTTCCACTGGTCATGCGCTTCCTCCGTGGAGCCCGGAGGATGAGACCCGTGACTCAATCCAGGGTTCCCACTTGGGATCTGGCGGTAGTTCTCGAAGCGCTGGCTGAGGCCCCCTTCAAACCCCTGGAGTCGGCTGAGGCCAAGCACCTGACCCTTAAGATGGCCTTTCTCCTCGCTATCACCTCTCTGAGGAGGGTGGGGGATCTCCAGGCACTTTCAGTTTCTCCTCAATGCCTGGAGTTTGCCCGGGGAGGGTCAGAGCCATCCTGCACCCCTGTCCGGGCTATGTCCCTAAGGTTCTGTCCAGGTTGGCAGGGTCTACGGTGCTGCAGGCGTTTCATCCCCCACCTCATGTGACGGCGGAGGACGGGAGACTTCATCTGCTCTGCCCGGTCAGAGCACTGAGTATTTACACTCTGAGGTCCTACCAGTGGAGGAAAGCAGACCAGTTGCTGGTGTGTTTCGGGTCCCCCAAGGCTGGGCTCCCCGCTTCTAAACACATGATCAGCAACTGGATTGTTCAGACTATTTCTCTGGCCTATCAGGGTTACCTTCACCTGTGGCCGTAAGGGCGCACTATACTCGAGGCTCCACGTAGGGGCTTCGCTCCAGGATTTGTGTGAGGCAGCTTTTCCTCACACTTTCATCCGATTTTACAGTCTGGACCTTCCTTCTGCACCCGGCACCCTTGCGCTCTCCTCTTAGTCGTGCCTAACGTTACTGCACGCTGGGGGGGCAGGCGGAGGCTTCAGCGTGGAATAGTGGGTATTCTCGTTCCCATAGTGTCGTCACCGATGCAGTTCGAGTTCCCTCGAAGGGGAACGTCTCGGGTTACGTATGTAACCCTTGTTCCCCGAAAAGGGGAACGAGACACTGCGTCGGTCCGCCACACCTCGCCACGCCTGGAGTGCCTTGCTTCATAGCAAAGAGCTAATGTGTCCGGTGTGCCGGCGTGCTCCGGGTTATATTCTATCTGTAGATGGTCATGCTGAAGATCCACTTTGAGATCTACATCAGTGTGCTGGCTCTACTTCAACTCATTGTGATCATACACAAAACAGATGCACTGGTAACACAAAAAGCCTGTACACAGAAACCAGCATATCACTACTCACACATATTGCTTACACACACACAGCTCTGAGTCAGACCACATACAGTAGTTTGGTCAAACAAGTCCTATCTGTCTCTATGTATAGCCAAACTGTAAAAAAAAAAAAAAAAGAGACCTACATGTGTGTTGTATGTACTGTACGCACATACAACACAGTTTTTAAGTAGACATCAGTGACATGTACAACATTTGCTGCTCTGTAAAAAAACAACTGTGTAGTTAATCTCATGCTCTGTCACTCCTGTTTCTGCAGGCCTGTTTCTGCTCCCGCCTGTTCAGATGGCCCAGACACCAGCCAGCATGTGCACACCCTTGAAGACGCTCAACGACAGCCTCAGCCACAGGCGACGGTACATGGTGAGAGAATGCTGGCATGTTTGCAAGCATCTGAATGTGGAAGCACGTGTAAAGTTGCCTTGCAGGTGGAAAGTCAGTGGTCCTAATATCTGGACCAGCCCGGAAGATCAGAGCAGTGGAAGTGAATGAGCAGTATAATCCTATCCCTCAATGACCGTTGTTTTAAAGGAAATTTTCATCCTAAAATAAACACATTCTACATTTTGTCATCTGTGTATGACGTTCTGTGTATTCTAAAGGTCTAGCATTGTCCAGTTCTACTGAAATCAGGGATTTCCTGGCATTCCCTGAATGACTTTCACCTGACTACAGCCAACAGAAGGCATAAAATAATAATAGTGATAACAGCAAGAGAAGCAAAGTGAAAAATTGTTATCTGTACAAATAAAACTTAAAAGGGGCAAGCCATCAATTTAGTACATATATACCCTTGCGAGGGACAAGTTTGATTGCCCTTTTAGTTGTGACAGACCTGTCATGTTATCGGTGGAGCGTGTGCAAATGTATGAGAGATGTGGAATATTTTGCGTGTGAGAGAACACAGACCCCTTTTTCTGCAAATCCAAGAAGTGATGTTGTTCACTGACAATTGTTGTTTCACTGCACCATTATTTTGGCGTCTTATGAATCCATGTGGAACTTGTATGTGCATGATACAAACAAACACCAAAAGCAGCAACTACTAATCCAACTGGCAGAAATGATTTCATCTCATTGGCCCACATGGAGACTGGATCATAAATACAACATTACATTTTATGGCTGCCTTACTGCCTTACTTACTGTTACTGAACAGTAGGAGTGGTGTGTGATTTTGAAAGAAGTTATATGTAAATGGATTAGTTTTCATAGTAAATGTCACAACCAATTCCTCAAACATGTAAAAAGGTGTTACAGCTGTCTGATTTATGCACATCTCATATCTTCATTTTTCTCTCTCTTTTTCTTTGCTTTACAGAAGCACAACTTCCCAATCAACTACACCATCAGGGTTCATCATAACGAAGTCTTTAGACTGTCAAACATTAGCAGAATGGTAAAAGTCATGACACTGTCCCTTAATTTATTGACCCCTTTACTTTTCCTATCAGAGGACATGGTGAAAGTGATCCCTCAGATGACGCTTGCCAAGTATTGCAATGCCTGTGACTCTATGCCACCAGTCAAAAGTCTGACTCCTGAACCTTCATAACAATAGTTTACCTGTTCCCCCTCCTCTTTGTTTCTTCCCTATACACTGTTTAGTGCTATATGCTGATGTGCTTTAGTGTACATATAAGATACATATGATAAAATATCAAAATAAATTAGTCAAACTTCTTTAACATTTTCATCTCTCTCCCCTCCCCACCTGTCCCCTCCAGAGGTTACAGGTGGAGGGGTTGGATGAGCTGGTTCTCCAGAGGTTGTGGTTCCAGGTCAACCAAGGCATTTTAAAAAAGGTAGGAAAAGGGTTCTGCATTAAGCTGCTATTTGTCAGATATTGTCCAAAGCCAATCATTTTATTTCCTGTGTATAAACAGTTTATGTAATCTGTTAAAAAATTGTTTAGTAGTAGTTTAATTTTCCTTCTCTCCCAGCTGCCTGAACAGTCCTGAACAGTTAAAATGATTACACCACCGGTAAAATCTTATGTATTAATTTAAATTAATTAAAATTGTGTATGTGTCCACTTAATTCAATAGTCTTCAATTCACATTTTCAAGATGGGAATTTATATTGTAAGTTACCACTTCAGAACCACTTCGCTTGTCCTGTCCATATTTTAAACTACCCTTGGCTACAGTTTCAGATATTAAAAGGACACAACATCAACGGTGCATACTGTCTGCATAGTATAGTAAACATTGGAGCAGTTTTAAAAGTATAAATGGAAAACAATGGCGCTTCTTCACCATCACCATCGATCTCTCTAAAATTATTCAATTTATATTGTGTGTGTGTGTAATTGTGTGAAAAACAAAGCATGTGTCTCTTGCAGGTCTCTGTTTCTTTTGACATCTATAAAGCTATAAAAAAGTAATTCAAGTTGATTGAGGGTTATAAAATACTAACTGCTGAAGAGTGACCATCACGGCGTCGTACATTGTGTCGCACAGATAAAATGCTGTTCACACAGAAAAATGGGTTGTAGAGTTTCCAGTGAAGTTGGAGCATTCAAGCTGAATTAGGAAGGCACTGATTGCAAATAACTGCCAATAGACTTATGTCAAACTGTGTTTGTTGTTGGTCTCTCACCTACTCTCTCTCCCCTGTGCGTTCATATGCAAACAAGTATGTACCACTTGCAACAACCATAAACAGCACACGTTACCCACTATTGGGTAAAAGGTGAATGGGACAGCTTCTACTTGCTACACAGTCCAACACAACAAATCAAACACGAACGTGATCAAAGTTGAACTTTCAAATATGGTTTGTCACAGAACAGACTGTGCCCAAAACGTGACGACATTTATCTCAGCCGCTCGGCCCAAGTATACCCCACAAGTATACAAGTATATCCAGCTGAAGCCATTATAAAAACAGTTAATATGAGCCCTTCAGTTGGGTATTATTAAAACAACCTGATAGTTAGGGTCATCTGAGAGCTCATAGCAATAAAAACAGGCCAAGTTGTATTAGCACTGAAAAAGTTCCACTGAGAAATAAAACACAGTCATTAAAAATGATTTTGTGAAACTGTTTGTTTGACAATCTTCAGATTTGGCCCGGTGGACAAAGACATGCGGCTTAGGTTGATTGGTGACTCTAAATTGTCCTTGATGTCAGCTGGGATTGGCTCCAGTCCCCCGCGACCCTGTACGCAGGATAAACGGTTGACGATGGATGGTTGGAGTAGAGGTTGCAAATTTAGCAACTATTAATCAAAGAAATAAAGATAACCTAGTTGTGCGTTCAAGCCACAACAATATACAGTATGACTTTCAGCGTAAAATAATGTGGTCTAATTAATGAATGAATGCAAACAAAAGGTGCCTAAGGAAAACAAAATAATAATAAAAAAATAATGCATTTGAGTGATTCAAGTGTTTTTAAAAGCATTTAGTTTTGACTACGTTATACTATATTTAGTATATACTGTACAAGTCAGAGGCCTGAATGAAAGAGAGAGTTGAGCCTGTTGCTGCTGTCTATAAGTTTAAGAGCATCTTGTTTCAATCTTGCTATTTGAAATTTCAGATCATCCGGGTTATGCCACTGAGACATCCTTCACGTCCATATACCGCTGAGTTGGAAAGACGCTTCAGGGATGCAGAGGGAGTCTTTGTACAGGCGTATCCCGCTGAGGTAACCTAAGGTTCATGAATCTGTACCACAGCTGTATTGAATTCCTCTTCAAATGAAGCAATTCAGTTAGTAAGTGAATTTCCCTTAGACTGTAAAGGTCAGAGGATATTTGGCAGGAGATGGATGTCACATTTATTCTATTTATCAGTATTGGGAGTGAATGCCCTTATCGTTAGAAAATTAAATGCGGGTTCTATTTATGGCCCAGCAATAGTTCAGTCAAGCTGTATTCAGTACACTTATTGATCGTTGATCAGTCAAGTATGAGCAGGGTAATGAGTACTAGGCCAGCCTGCTAAATTTGGTTTCTCTCTAATGGTGACTCATCTAAACTGGTATTTTATCAAAAATCAAACATTCCAGTCCAGTTTGTTCAGTTTGAACTTGAGTACTCTTTGACCTCTGTATAAAACCATGTTGGCCAGCAGTAAAAGTGATAAAAGCACTTTGTAAACCAGTTTATAAATGTCAGTCTTTGACTTTTGGACAATTTATATGTACACAGCTGTCAAATCAATCATCATGTGTGGCCTTGTGTTGAAGCAGGCAGTGAGTCTAATGTCAGCACACAGCAAGTGTGGACTGATCACAGCCAGATGAGATGCCTTAATTTTGATCCAAATCTTGTTTTTTCTTTCTTGTGATTTACAGTGAAATGTGTATTATCTGTCATCAGTTTTACTAAATAATTTGATTAAATACACGTGCAAAGTTGAGAAGCATGCCTCAGTGGGGTTTGCCATTTGAATTATTCATATCACTTGGTATTACAAGGATTTGACAGTTACCAGGCCCCTTTCTGGTTAGCCTCAGGCCCCCACACTACTCCGTTTTAGTTTAATGAAACTACAGCACATCAGCTAAAACACATCTAAAACACAGCTAAAACGCTAGCTGTGTTTTAGAGTTGATCTCTGTCTATGCTAAAATGGGCATGCATGTGCCGGTGTAAACATGAAGCAGATTGTCCTCAGCTTTACAAGAATTAGATGGTCCTCAGTTTTATTACCCCAGGTGGCTGTAATGGTCTAACCTCCCAACATCTCAGGCCCCATCGTATTGTAAAACAGCAAAAATTATGACGTAAAACGGAGAAGTTTGAAAACGCTGCCGACCCCATTTTTCGTTTCAAAACTCTGGAGAGTGTTTGAGTGGGGATGGGCAAAAACAGAGGACTTTAGAAACGATGATGCAGACACTCATGTTTGTCTCTCTGATTAGGTCTCATACGTCATGCAAAGTAGAAACACAATGCTACTGACAGAGTTTTTGACAGGGTATTTTTCTTAAAATATTTTGTACTTTTCAGATAACCTACACTTGTACTCTGCATGTCACCGTAGACTCCCAGTTTGTTGTCCACTGCCACAGCTGCTTTTAACGCCCGTGTAACATTCAGGAACAATCCCAGCTCGTTATTGATCCATGCAAAATAAAATCTGGTGTGGTTCTTCGTAGTTCTTCGTCTTTATTCTTTTGTCAAATCTTCTGTAACTACGGAATAGACTATCTGCTTCATGTATACACCGGTACACACATGTCCAGTGTACCTGAATGGCCACTGGATGTGCGTTTTCAGTCGTTTTAGTATAGACAGACATCAACTCTGAGAGCAGCTAAAATGCTGCTGTGGACGGAGATCATATTGGTTCACTATTAGTGATAAAATTGATGACACTTGGCACTGGCTCTAAATGTTACTATTTTAGAGTTTTCTTTTAAGTGCAATTATTTGAAACAGGGCCCATTGACTGTAGGAGCAGACAAGGCTAAAGTTCAGTATAGACTCTGATTTATATTTACATATTATGTATTAAAACCATCTGTCTGCCTTTTCTGCTTTTTCTTCCATCAGGCCATGATAATCTTGTGCGTACAGTATTGACGTTGCATAACGGCCATATACACTCTTGAACAAAATCTTAAGACCGGGGGAAACATTGCAAGTATTCGCATTTCGTGCTGGTGGATCATAACCGGGTTGTAAGTAATGCTTCAAAATGCCAAAAGAAGAAACAGGAGCAAGAGACAAAAAATAGAGAGTAGGCAATTTATTGAAAACTGCATTTAAACTCAAACAGGCTGTTCATCAGCTGATCAAAAGTTTAAGACCATAGCCCAAAAATAAACCTACAACAGAACTAAAAGTGTCAAAAAAGGACTCAGTAGTGAGTAGCCCCACCGTTCTTGTTGATCACTTCAAACACTCGTTTCGGCATGCTTGATGCGACTGTTCCCAGGAGGCTGCTGGGAACGTTGCTCCATGTGGTGAAGATGGCTTCACGAAGGGCATCCACGGTCTGGAACTGACGTCTGTTTTTGTAAACTTCCCTTGCCATCCATCCCCAAATGTTCTCAATGGGATTTAGATCAGGAGAACAAGCAGGATGGTCCAAAAGAGCAACGTTATTCACCTGGAAGAAGTCCTTGTCAGGCAGACGTTGTGAATTGCAACGTTGTCCTGTTGAAAGACCCAGTCATTACCGCACAGACGGGGGCCCTCAGTCAAGAGGGATGCCCGCTGCAACATGTCCACATAGCCAGTCGCCGATTGACGCCCCTGGACAACCTGAAGCTCCATTTTCCCATTGAAGGAAAAAGCACCCCAAATCATGATGGAGCCTCCTCCACTGTGCTGTGTAGAAAACATCTCCGGTGGGATCTCCTTGTCATGCCAGTAACGGTGGAAGCCATCAGGAAAGTCCAGGTTAATTTTTTTCTCGTCAGAGAATAAAACTTTCTTCCACCTTTCAATGTGCCATGTTTGGTGCTCCCTTGCAAATTCCAAACGGGCAAGTTTGTGGTGTGGGAGGAGACGTGGCCTTTGAAGACGTTTTTTGTTCTTGAAGCCCTTCTCTCGCAGATGACGTCTTATGGTTATTGGGCTACAGTCAGCATCAGTAAGTGCCTTGATTTGGGTCGAGGATCGACCTGTGTCTTCACGGACAACCTGTCGGATCCTGCGGCTCACTGCAGGTGAAATTTTTTTGGGTCTACCACTTGACTTTTTTGTCCCATAACTCTCAGGATCTTTTAAGAAATGTAAAATGACTATCTTACTGTATCCAACCTTGGCAGCGATGGCGCGTTGCGAGAGGCCTTGCTTGTGCAGCTCAACAATCCTTCCACGTTCAACGAGAGAAAACCTTTTTGCCTTTGCCATCAGGAGATCATGACAGTGTGACTGCCTGAAGATCAATGACACGAAAGCCATATTTTTGTGCAGATTTTACCTTTTTATGCCTATGGTCTTAAACTTTTGATCAGCTGATGAACAGCCTGTTTGAGTTTAAATGCAGTTTTCAATAAATTGCCTACTCTCTATTTTTTGTCTCTTGCTCCTGTTTCTTCTTTTGGCATTTTGAAGCAGTACTTACAACCCGGTTATGATCCACCAGCGCGAAATGCGAGTACTTGCAATGTTTCCCCCGGTCTTAAGATTGTATATCACATTTTCAAATACTAAACTGAATGGGTTTCTGACACTGCGTGTGCAAAGCACCACATAGATCCACATCCATTTACTTCACATTTAGTCTCTCATTCATGTGCATGTGTCTTTTCTGTTTTCTTGTGTGGCCAGATGTTCCAGCAGGAACTTCCAGATACTATCCAGGAGACCTGGGATCATTTAACAGAAGAGCCTGACAGAGTGCCAGAGTCCAGCTGGCGATTTGCTTCCCCAAAATCCCTTCTGGACAACTTCTGCCACACCATGCACTGCCTCTTCAGCGAGTGCTTTGCCAGCACAGAAGCACAGCAGGACTGTGAGTTTAACAAAGCAAACGTGAAACCCTGCACGCTGTAACTGTTCTATTTTCTAATATGACTGTACAATAAAAAAAACACAGACTAGCAGACAAACATAGCACAAACAGCACACGCTGTGAGAACAATTTAAAATAAATCATAAAATTGTTGCACACCTGTTCATTCATACGGTAGTTTGAAAGAAGATTTAGTTGTAGAATAGTGCACTGGAGGACAACTGAAGTTGACAAAGCCTTTATGGCTCCCTGTCTACGTTCAACAAGACCCCAGCATATCACCAACAGATGCACGTGTTTAGTGTTATGTTCACTTAAAGGGCATACCATTCTTAAATAATTATTCTGTTAAATTAAGATTTTTTAAATTGACAGACAGGACATGCCTAAACCTTAGCGCAATGTAATGTTTGTTAGAAGGAAACTTTAGGTAATGGTCTGCTAGAATAATGCTAAATTGGTGATACACAAGATGATATTTCCCCCCCCTGATATTCACCCCACTCAGTGCTTCCTGTTAGAGAAGCCCTAACATGTTGAGATTGAACGCATGTGACTACATTCATGAAGGACAGCGCTACACTGTGCTCATGTGGGCTTTAATCCAGCCGCATAGGATTTAATAAGGAAATCAACATATAAAGCTTTAATTTCTATCTTTTACACTATGTGTTTCACAGTTCATCTCCAAATATCAAATGGCAGTGTGCGTCAATGTGACAGAATCTGTAAGTAAACATGCTGCAGTAGCACAAATCACTTCAGCAGCCTAAGTGTGACATATCAGATGGCGATTTGCGAAGCATGACAGCATGACATCATTGTCCTTCTCAGCTGAGTCAGTAGACAATCGCTGATAAGTTCTTTGTTCCTTGTATGGATTTGTTTACGACATTCCTGTATTTTATATATGTCATCTTTGTCGATTCACATCTAAGAAGCAGTGAATGCAAAAGGTGAAATGTGCTAGTGTTACAAAATGATTAAATCTACATGTAAGCCTGCACTGAATCAAATCATCTTAATCAAAATCAAGTTAAAAATCCTTTCACACAGGAAATCCTCATATGACGTGCTCTACCCACTGTGCTTTTAACCCATTCGTATCAGGCTGCTGTCACAAATAAACCTGTGTTTGTGACTGTCACAGAGGCTTTATTCTGTCACTGTAGCTATGCACAAACATCACCGCCAAACTACAGAATTAAATTACAGAAACTAAGTACCAAATTAAGTTAGGTTTCAATCTCATTTTAGAATACTCGGGTGGTCCATAACATAAATCCAATTTGAATGTCAAATGTCTGTACAGTAAAGCCATCCAGTGTCCCACACTAATCAGGTAGAGGGTCACGAAGCTCCGTGGGATAACTCACATTGACCTAGTAAAGGAATTGTTGGCTATTTTGGGAAATACTCTTTTTCACTTCTTTGCAGAGAATTAGAATTAATTAAAATAACACCATTCTGATGTCTGCTCGCTAATTAGCGTAGGATAAAGACTAGAAGCAGTCTTTAAGCTTACCTTTTCCAAAGGTAACAGAATCCGCCTACCAGCGCCTCTAAAGCTCACCATATCTTGTTTGTTTAATCAAAAACTAAAGTGTAAAATGGTAATTTGTCGGGCTATGGCTGGGAGTAGTATCCTAACTTCCTGAAGTCTTCGCTAGTTGTTTGGCAGCTGTTCCTGGTCAAGTAGTAGTATGACACATAAGCCCCTTTACAACAGCAAATTTAAGTTTTTACGCTTAGGTTTTTGTACATATGTAACAAACTAGATATATCACATGAATTATTATAGCAAATAATTGAGTTACAATTATTTTGTATTTAGCTTACAGACACAAGAGGGCCATCCATCTTATCTAACTCTCGGCAAGAAAGTGAATAAGCGTATTTCCCAAAATGTCGAATTTTTCCTTTAAGCACTTGCTGCAACATGCAGAAAAATATACATTTCATGTACACCACAGAGTATCTTTTAAATGTACCTTTTTTCTATACTTCATCCTGTATGTATTTGGAGCATCCAGAATATACTTTGCTTGCAGATGAAAAAAGTTGTTCTTGTGATAAAATAGATGATTCACTTTTTCAGGAAGTCTGTGTGGTTTGGTAATTAGCCAGATACTATTACATTAATATGCTGCTACAGTGGTCCAGGTCTCTGTGGTTTAATCACATTCTGCTGCGACTACTTTGTATGTGACTCCTCAAAAAGGTGAAACCTGAGAGGAAAATCCTGCTTAAGTTTAGTAGCTCTGTACTAAAGCTCATACAGTTATACATATGGATGGAGGGAGAAGTGGACCAGATCCATGATGTGACATTAAAACATGTGGCGAGAGACATTGCATACGATAGTCAATCAACCAGACACTCAGTCGGTGAGAAATGAAGGAGTAAATGCTTAATGAAGTTTCTCTTCTCTTTTCAGACTGTGGTGTTTCTTATTCGAGGAAAGGCAGGAAGAAAGACTTACAGCCCAAAAGCTGAGAAGACCACAGCGGGGTGAAGTTGTCCAGGTTTATACTGATAAGGGATTGGTATCATAATCTCACTTGAGGAAAAGGGAGAGGGGTAAAAGGACAACATTTAGGTACAGAAACAGTATTCATGGCGATTTTAGGAGCAAATGGACTTTCCGCTAACAATGAAATAAAGCTCAATTGGAAGTAAAAACTCCAACCCCTATGATATTCCTATTCTGTCAGTCAGTCAGGATACCTGAACTATTTGTCTCTTGATGACATTGCAGATTGATGCTTTGATACTTTCAAGCTCTGGAAGAGATTTGTTCATGGTCACATATATCGTACATAAAGTGATGTATGATCAGTAAATTAGATAGATTCTTTTCTACGGTGGATTTTTTTTACGAAGGAGGGTGCAAGCTGCTTATTCCTTGTCAGCGGAGGGTTCACTTCCCCTGGAGTGAGGACATCCCTGTGGCTTTGCCAAATCCCTGCCAAGAAAGCTTGTGATGTGCTCCAATAGGCCTGTATGGTTCACCTCACAGACCAACAAGATGCAGCAAGACAGACTATACATTGGACTGTTATTATATCGAGAAAGTTCAAACTACTGTTTTCTCTTCCCTTTTCAGGTGTTGTCTTTGCGTCTCTTTCCCACGGCTTTCATATAAAGTGTTATTTTTAGAACTGTGCCATAGGCGCACATAACGTATTTAAATGCTGTAAAAACAAGTTTGCAAATTTTTGCCCCCTTCCATGTATTTCTCCATGCACAAAGAGTGAGTGTTGAACCCGGGCAAACAACGCCATACAATAATCTCTCTCCGTCCAAGCTATGCATTTCTATATTTACTCTATATTTTGTGGAGTTTTATTTTTTAACCCCAGGCAACTATTGAATATGTTGCTGACTTGTATACCTGTTATCAGTAACATCACAGTCAGAATTTGTTTAAACTTTATAATCAGGCCCCAAATCTAGATAAAATTATCTTAAATACATAAATAATTTTTTTTAAATTACATGGAAACTATTTGCACTTCTGAAAATGTGCAAGTACAATGGTCACAATTTGTCAAAGGGAACAAAATTGGCATCCCAGACTGGTTTGGGAATTTTCAGTAACTCCTTCTTGATTTTCAGCTCTTAACATGTGAGAAATCCCTGCATGAAAGCTGTAAAAAATTAAACCTGAAACTCAACTTAATACCATTGCAGACATTACAGGTATGGCATAGTGATTCTCAACATTCAGATCTTTTACACTTTCAAATTTTAGTTTTGCTCCAACAAATTCTGACTTTACTTCAAAGCACATCATTACATCCTGCCATTTTCTTTTCTGTGTGTTAACTTGTCAGGTGTTGATGAAATAAGAAAACACCTATATTATTGAGATCATCCTTTAGTTTAATAGGCAACGTATAAATTATAATCTGTGAAAAAAGGCAGAAAAATGAAGATGTCAACTTTATTTGTTCAGAATATCACGCATTGTCAGTGGAACTTACAGGCCTATATCAGCGCTGATTCTTGACAGACAAAACTACATGCATGGGAAAAACCTGGGGAGAGGCAGCTTTTAGATCACATGCTTGCATGAGCTGTGAGGTGTTACCATTTGTGTCAGCTCTTATAGAAATAATCCTTCGTAGAGTCCTGTAACAGGATTTTGTATACAGTGGTGATTCAACACTGCTGTGGGTATATAGATTACCCAGGTTACCACAACAGCAGTCAAAGCCTGCTTGGAGCCACAAGGTTAAAGATCATTTGAAAAATGTACCCTGTTTTTATTTTTATTTTTTACAAACATGGCCAGAGAAATAGTCAGTCTGTCCATCGTCCACACCCGTTTATCCCGCTTATGCAGGATCGCAGGCCAAAGAAACAGCCCACACTGAAAATCTTGGGTTGTTAGTTTTCTGAGACCCTGGATTTAAACACATGACCTACAGCTACTAACTTGTTCCAGCTACTAGCCAAATAAAAACATTCCTTTCCGATCTATCTAACAAATTCAGGCAACAGTAAGCATGTTTGCTAATTTGAAAAGTTAGTCGCCTATGCTCTGCCATTGTTGTCAAGACCTGAAGACGTCCAACATGGCTGCTGAGGGGTGCAATTGATCATCTGATGTAATTGTCAGGGTTGGAATGCATCCTTGAATGTCAGTGTTGTCAGTTTTTTTGACTTGCCTCACTTGATTATCAATAATGGTGACATTAAGATCGGGTTAGGTGTTGATAAGCTGGTTGAGAGGTTCTCCACTTCATGGTTCACAGCACATGTTTAAACTACATGTATACTGCTTTGGACATGTAGAGGGCACTATAGCCCTCCTGGGAGTCTTTGGATGACAGAGCACTTCTTCTAAGGCCAAATAAAAACTACCCTCCCTTTTAATGGGTTCATACCTTCAAATTAAGTCTTTTATTAGATAGATAAATGTCCATTTTCACAGAGAGTCCTCTATTGAAGGATATAAAGCCTACGCTTAAGGGTAAAAAGGGCTTTATGTTAGGCTCTTATGATTCATCTATAGGAATCATAATGTATTTAGTGTAACAAATAATTCCTTCATTCTTCCAGTTTGTTCTGTTTTAGTTAAAGTGTATTCAAAACAGACTTGAAGGATAGTTTCTTTTTAGTTTTTAAAAGTGTAAATCAAAGTTTTGCTAAATAGGAAATTAACTCAAGTGAAGAAGCCATTGATTCCCTTTGTGAACATTTTACAGCAGATATAAGAGAAGACATTTGTTAGAAATATAAACTTTAAGTACATCCAACAAGTATGCTATAAATGTTTCAGTTTGGACAACTAAATGTACCGTCCATGACAGTTTTAAGCTGATCTTATTTGATAATCTTAAAACAGACCAGGTGCTAAAAGATGGAGAACGTCTGCTGTGCTGTAGTAATGCTTCCAGGATGCAACCAGGCAAAATCACTGTGATGCATTTATTTTCAGGTCACTATGTTGCAGACCATCAGTCACAGTAAAGTGGGTGGGGTCAGTCATTTATAGTGGTGGGCAGGATTATTTTCTCATTGCTTCATGCACTCAATGTTTTTCTAAAGAGCCGTGTTTGTGCATGTAAGTTGCAGTGGTGGCGACTTTATCTCGATGCACCTGGTTCATTGCCTGCGAATCCTGACTTGCTGGTTTAGTCAGTTTATGGTGTAACATTCCCCTACCCCATTATTACTTTGGGGATAACTGTGTTTATTATGATAGCACATGCAGTTGTTATCAGAGTTGGTTTCAAAAACATGCTCAAAAGCCTGTGCAAATAGAAGAATTGGTTATATTTCCACTCAGCAATTAAGATTATTTGTGTGTTTAAAGCTTGGGTAGCATTTTGTTATATTTGTTGCTTTACAGTGATCTTACAGAAATCAAATGCTCTGACACAAAAACAAAATCCAGTATGCCAATTCTTTTGGTCTGAATGAAATGATTATCTGGCCTAACTGAGCCCACTTTGCCCATGCTCCTAATTTCAGGGAGTGGCTTTGGAGCGAGGCCTGAGGGGAGGGTTGTTCTACACTGTTGCCTTCCCTAACTTTAAAATGAAATCAAGTCAACAATCAACATTGTAACTGCCATGCTTTATGATGTGTGGCTTAACCAAAAATGAAATAAAGTATCAATTCAATAAAAAAACAAATTACAAAGTGACATTTTCAAAGTTTGCATTACGTGAAATGGTATTTAACCCTCATACTTCGAATAAATAATGCGATGTTTCACTTATAAGCCTCAGGTATTTGTCCCATATAGCTTTGAGTTCCTCCCAGGACTGCACAGTGTCTATTTGTGAAAGCTTACTGTATGTATGAAAGTTACAGTTTCAGTTCATGCGTGCACTTCACCTATGATGAATGTTAAAGCCTCGCAAGAAAAATTGTCTCATTCTTCAGGAGGTGGAATGATGATCTTTGAGGATGTATATATATATATATATATGTCTCACAAATCTTTCACAAGTTTCTAATTTGCTAAGCCTGGTCCTCTTATGCAAAAGATGCTCTAGAATGATAATTATTGTATGTATTGCTATAAATGCCTGTTTATTTTTTATTATACTTACTATCAGTTCTATGTAACTGTATGATTGTAACCATAAGAGCATTTTAAGGTGTATTCAGAGATCCCTTATTGTGAACATGAAGTGATATTTCTCACAGCTGTCTGGTAACAGAGATGCGAGAGATTACTGCAAACAGTTGGATGGATGTTGTCTGTGGTCTTTAGAAACAGATGTTTTATGCATAAGATATTGAATATATTTATTTTTTGGAAATGTATAATGCTACATGACAATGCTTTTATGAAAGAAATAAAAATGTAATCGCTTTTTTTATTAACTAACCCTGTGTCCAGAGTCATTAATGAAAAGAGTCTTTAAATACACTGCCATTATTATTTGTGTGATATATTACATCCTGAATGCAAGTCTTTCAATCTTGTATTTGTCAAATTATATCTCAAAAAATAGGGTTAAACAATTAATCAAAATTTTATGGAAATTGCAATATTACCTTTAACGTTTACCTTTGACAAATATTGCGCCTCCATCTATTACTGCAATTTTCAAATTTGCAGGAGGCGCAATATTTGTCAAAGGTAAAGGTTAAAGGTAATATGTGTTAAAATACTCTATAAACACTATAAAAAGGTGCTAAATAGGACTAAAAGTGGTTCATTGTCTCATTATTATAGGGGAACCAGTTTCGCTGCTAAATAGCACCTATCTTTACAGGTGCTATATAACACCTTGGTCAAATGGTGCTATATAGAACCATTAGAGGTGCCATATAGCAATATATTGCGTTAACAAAACTGGTGCTAAACAGTACCCAGCGGTGGTTCTTTAGCTCGTTATCATAAGGGAACCTTTTTTGGTGCTAAATGGCACCTATTTTTTAAAGGAGCTTTATAGCACATTTGTGAAATGCGGCTATATAAAACCATTAGGTGCCATATATTGTTGGCATGGCTCAAAAGCTTCAAAATCCTGTACTAAATGTTTACTGAGAAACAAAATACATTACCCTTTCAAAACCTTTTCATTTGAACTGAACACACCATGTATAAATTAGGGATGTAAGGATTATAGATTTTGTTGGTGGGATTATAATCTGAGGAATATTCACGGTTTCACAATTATCATGATTATTATACATTGATTAATTTCACAACACTACTAATGTATTAAATATCATGAACACTCAACACTAGATTTGAATGTGTTATTTATTGCTGCCTTTTGCTCAGATGAAGAAATCCAGGTTTTTCCACAATCTGAAATGGCATCCTATCTTTGAAGATGAACTAGGCCGCTGCTTTCTTCAAATCCTGAGCTTGTTTTGAATTGGAAGCATAGGCCACAGTTGGTTGTTTAAATGCAGCACAACCACTCTTAGGCTAAAAGTAAACCTAAAAGTAAATCAAAGATGCAGTACTTCTTGCAGTAGACTGTCTTATTATGTTATATTATTATTACTGATGTATTAGCAAATAATAGTAGGACTAGCAGAAATTTTAAATACCCAAGTAATAAACAAGAAGGCTACCTCAAGATTGTTCTTTTATTAGAGACCTTGAGTAAGGGTACTTGTTTACTTCACATTGCTGTATACAGATCAACTTTTAAAATGCTAAACACAGGCTGCAAACCCACTGCAACTTCTTTTTATTTGGCAGTTTTCATGTTATGCAACAACGCATAGTTTGTCCCTAACTACGTACCGTAACCAAATATAGGAAGTCGATTACGTAGGAGCAGGATAAAGGCCCTTTCAGGGCAAAGAATGGGGCGAAATGAATCTGAAAACAATACTAAACTAGTTTTAATTGTAGAAACAGTATCTTTCCTTGGATGTTTCATTTTTGGTTTACGCTGATAGTGAAATATATGCATCTGTGTCTAGAATGCGAATTTTATTTTGAAAGGGCTACCCGGAAGTCTCATGTTTACACTTGGCTGTCCCGTTTGACAGTAAAAAAGTGCGTATTTGCGTCAGTTGTGTTACAAACAGTGCCCTGGCTTCTGAAGACTTCGGACCATGGCCTCCAGCGGCGGAATTCAGATACCGAGCCGTCTCCCGCTGCTGCTGACCCATGAAGGGGTGCTCCTCCCGGGCTCCACCGTCAGGTTCAGCGTGGACTCTCCGCGGAACATGCACCTGGTTAGCCAGCGGCTGCTGAAGGGGACTTCGCTGAAAAGCACAATCATTGGAGTGATTCCCAATACCAGAGACCCAGAGCACGACACCGACGACCTCCCCGCTTTGCATAAGTAATGAACAACTAGAGCTAAAAACACAACGTTATTTTCTGAGTTTGAGGTGTTGCACAGGACCACCAAGTGGTCGCGAGATGAAAACAGGATAAGGAGGAAGATTCAAACATAGTTGTGCTACACAAAAGTAGTATAACGTTACTTCCTCAGTATTTCCTCAAATATGTGCAGTTTCTCGTCAAAACTGCATACTTTTACAAACAACAGGCAAAAATTAAACAGTCTGAGGAAGCAGCTTATAGGGCAAGAAATGGAGCCTTTGACTATCTTCTATTTACACACTTCTATGGATAACCATTTGATATCAGTATATCCCAAATAACTCCATATGAATAGATTTTATTTCTTCCAGTATACTAGTATCTGTCCTGTCGGTGTGGTCATGATCACACGTTGAGGAAAATGTCATCCTTTTCCATAACCCCCTCATTTTGGGCCGTCTGCAATTCCAGACACTGACCAACGCTTTTACATTACATGTAGTTGTAGCAGGTTAGGACTAGTTATCATCATGAGTGTGTATATATATTATCAAATTACTTTTTTCCCCTTTATCATGCCTGAAAAAGGGCTGCCAATTGTATATCATGTCATATTTGGTATTTTTGTGTGATGCACACTGCAGAGTTAATCACTTTTGTTACAGTGGGGATTTTTTCTAGAAAAGTCAGCAGTGGCCCAGCAGTCAAAAATGGCCACACACCAAGAGGCGGACTTTAACCTTTCACCCACAGTCAACCAGGCCGGTCTGGTTACTAAGTAGCAGTTGTTTGTCTCTCTATCAGCCACAGATGCTGAAAAACAGCCTTTTATTCTAAGCTTGTCTTACCACTGGCGAAGATAGTCAAATATGTTGCTTTAGTGACACTAAATGGCAAAGACATTTCATGTTAAGGAGGAAATTGACCTTGCTAAGGCACTCCGCTTGGCATCTTAGCACTGCACTGTGGCCACACACTGCTCCATAATAGCTGGGTCAAATGAATTAAATGATCCGGGATGAATAGGATGAATTTGTCAATAAAAAGAGAAAAAAATCTGATGTTACTGCCCCTTGTGTTGTTGTGGTAGACCACAGTAATGTGGAATGGATGTTGGGGGAAAAGAGCAATTAAATGCTGTTTATCCAATCAGCTTTTCCCTTAATACTACATGTGTCTTTGGTTTAGAGCCACAGCAGCGTCAGAAGGCCGCTCAACTGTTAAACTTTTGGAGCTGTCACACTAAGTTATTATAGTAAGTGTTTTGACGAATCTTGTCTTATTTAAGTAATTGAGGCCCCTGCGCTGCATGCGTTAACAAATTTGTCAGTGGTTCCCAACTTTGGAGGGGTCCTGAGATACTATAAAAAAATCAAAGAACATATTTTAGACTGTGGAATGGTTTTTATGTTACATTGCCTGTACCAGTCATGTAATGTTTAAATAGATTTTATCGGGTGTGTTCGTGAGAGTAGTAGGGTGCATGCACATGAGTTCTGATAGGACACACACACAAAACCAATAATCTGTGTCCAGTAAATCTAAGAACAAAATTAGATGTTGTTCTGTCTGTCGGCAAAGCAATGGTTTTCCTGTGTGAGTTCGGTAGCTTTTATGTTGTTATATTATAGTAATCCCTGAACAGTCTCGGGCAGACAGTTTCAATAAATCAGTCAATCAATCAAAACATTATTATAGACTCAAGGTCCAAATCTTACCCACAACAATATATAAATGTATGCCCACAAACACACATTCAGAGACACATACTTACATACATACACAGTTTATGAACACTCAGTGGGGTGTGGGGTGTCACTACCACCATTGTGATTATTCTTGGGGGTCGGGACTTGAAAAGGTTGAGAATCCCTACATTATGATGTTATAATGAATCCCAAGTGACCACAGGGCTCTCAATCCAGCTAGTCAGTATAAGATAACGCAGCTGTGAAGCTCATGACAGGGCGAATTGGCCGTGATCCTCCTCCAGTGAGTTGTCTGTCATCACTTACCCTCCTGTCTCACGCTCACTTTCTCTCTGCAGAATTGGTACAGCCGGCATAGCAGTGCAGGTGGTGGGTAGTAACTGGCCAAAGCCCCACTACACCCTCCTCATCACTGGATTGTGCCGCTTCAGAGTATCAAGTCTGCTTAAGGAGCGACCTTTTGTCCTGGCAGAGGTAAAACTTGCTTATTATCAGACACTAGTTTATTTAATATCAATTATCCTGTTATTCTGAGGGCATCTCATACTTAAAAGATGAACTCATACTCATTAAAACGCTTTGAGTGCAGCCTTGAGCTCTTACAAAAACTATTTTTAATCGTTTAATAAAAATATTTTAAATCCGGCATTGTTTACGTCCATATTTACTTGCTTGTGATCTTATCTGATGTCACAGTGCACTAATGCACCTTAGTGTACACGTTACTGTCATAATATGAAGCTTTTTGCTCCCTCTCAGTAATGTTGCTACAGGTTATTGATCAGTCCCCGACCAGTCCCTCCAGGGACTGCTTTGGTAAAGAAGATCTGGATACTGGTTTTCATGGTCCTTTTTTTTGTCAGAAAATGTGAGACGGTGGTATCACACATGTCTGCTGTGTGACAAGGTGACGTAAGGAAACGTTTTGTGGGAAAAGTCGCACTGAATTCACAGGGATTGGTTGAATTTGTGTTAATAGTTGCGATCGCGAAATCCTGGAGGGCCTGCATATTCAACGGTCTTTCTCTGTCTAAATGATATACTGTTGGTTTACACTTTTGCATGATGTCATCCCACATCATATGCCTCTCCACTCTTTTGTTTTATTGTTTTATTAATGCAAGAGGGACACTGGTCCTGCTGTATGTAAAAAAAGAAGCAGAATGTGTGCTGCTTTGTGATGTTGCCCAGTATTAGTCATCCAGTGAAAGCCAGCACTTTAATGTTCCTTGTGGGGTTTTCTTGTGAGCAAAGTTAAGTTTAGATTTAGTGTTACTCACCAAAAGTAGTGTGTATCCTGATGCAAATGACATAAAAACTGTTAGTCTGCCCCCTCCAACCCGGTCAAAAACTCCACAGAAAAACTTTCATCTTCTAATATTGTTATTTCCAGTGAAACGGTGTCAGAGGTGCATTCCTCACTGGGGGGTGTCATTACTAATCACTCTTTTTCCATGGGCATTAGGGAGTATGGGACCACACACACCTGTCAGTCAGTATTTCCGAAATATGATGTGTGTGTAACTGCAGTATGTGCCTGTCTAATTGCAAAAATTGCAGGTGGAGCAGCTGGATAGACTGGATCAGTACACGACCCCAGCAACAGAGGGTGTCACAGCAGAAGATGGAGAGCTGGGGGAGCTGTCCCAGAAGTTCTACCAGACTGCTGTACAGGTGTGTGTGTGTGTGTGTGTGTACTTTAATCAAGGGTTACAAAAAAAACACTGCCCATTGAGCTGTGTTTTATTAAAAATTTTTTGGCATAAAAGAGGCAGGAAGAGGAAAATAAATACATTGATAAATGGAATTAATTCATAATAATCAGATACAAATAATATAAAATGTATTAAATAACAGGAAAAGAAGGAAAATAAACCTGTTACAGTGGTTTCTACAGATATATATAATATTTCACTCTAGTAAAGCACTTTGTGTCTTTACTCTGTGAAATGTGCTATATTAAATAAACTTTACTTACTTACTTACAGATCTGAGTCTTATTAGGGCCCGAGCACGAACCGTGCGAGGTCCCTATTGAAACTGTAAAGATTTTCTTTTTTCTTTTTTCTGCAAAGTAAGCTCAATTTTGGGGGCCTAAACATACTCGAAAACTCACCAAACTTTGCACACATGTCAGAACTGGTGAAAAAATTCGTATTTTATGGGTTTCGTGCATGGGCGTGGCAAAATGACTCGCTAGCGCCACCTAGAAAATTAGAAAAAATTAGCCCCTCGTCCACGTTCAACCTACATGCACGAAATTTTTTCTGGGGACATGTATCATATCAAGACGCACAAAAAAGCCACAAGAACCCATACCCTAAACCCAACAGGAAGTCGGCCATTTTGAGTTTTATGGCCATTTTTGAATGATTTACACACTTCGTACTTTAACGAAGTCCTCCTAGGGATTTAGACTTCAAATTTCTGCTGTGCCTTCTTAAGGCATTGACGATGAAAAGTTGTGCTATCTGTGAGTATTCGTCAATGGGCGTGTCCATGGCGTAGCGTCAAAGATCAACTCTTCGCCATGACACAGGAAGTTGTTGTAACTTCAGTGTACATGCTCACATCTGAACAAAACTTTGTGTTTGATAGCTGTCCTGCCCTGAACATATCTACATGCCAATATTAATTTATATTCATAGTGCCAAGTGCTATGTAGCTCCACATGGGGGACACAGGAAGTGAGGTTTAACACTTTCATGCAGCGTCCGAAGCACGTAGCAAATTCACAGCCGCACCGGCAGAGCTCCAGAATATGCAATGCGGCCGCCTCACACCCCGATGCGCTACATGTGTGAGGGCCCGCCCAACGCTGCTTGCAGCTTTAATTCCAGATTAGAACCTCAACCCGAGAAATTTGAAAACTTAAAGAACATTTTTACATTAACATGAGGAATCCTCCTGGTAAAAGCAGAAATGTATGGTTTTATGCTTTCAGTGTGGCTCACTCATTTAAAACACCAGAAGAAGAACTGGCTTCAATTCCCCTTTATACACTTCATGCAATGTTGGATTAACGCAGATTGGTGCATCTCTCTTCATAATCTTATGTATGCATGTACAGTATATTTATGTTTTATATATACATATATGATCGTTGGCACAAAAATTTCCTTCAGAATGAATAATGTTCTTTCTTATCTCATCTTGATGTGGGAACACCTGCAGGTTGCAACCTGGGAATTAAAAGTATGGAACAAGAAACAGGCAACTCTTATCCATTTTAGCAATAAATTGTGATCATGACAACAACAGGCTGTGATGGATTAGAAGCGGGAGAGGAGTGAGAGGGAACTCGGACATCAGTCAGCATCCATCGTTCCAACGCCGCTCCACTCCAGCATTCCGTGCTGGGTCCCCCTCGCCCTGCGCCTAAAACCTTCTCCTCACGGCGGTCTGAAGCTACTGTGATAGAGTCCTTTACTTCAAGCCCCCAGGAAGCACACTGGGCTTTTACATTGTGGCCAAACCGTATAATTACATAATGTACCGCAGACCAAAAATACTTTTTCCCAAAGACTTGTGAAAGAAGCAGCAGTAAAACATTGAATACGGTTTTTTTGAATGTCAAAACTGATTTGACTCGTTTCACTATTAGAATGTGATGATTTTGGTCTGATAACATTTGGAAATTATTTATTTTAAGTTGGGGAAGGTCTCATTATTTAATTTACTTCACAATCCATTCACACATTACATTCTGCAAAACAAATTATGCAAGTAAATTGCTTTACATAGTACCTTTAATCGTGTTAGTCAATCTAATCCCACTGTGCCTCTGTCTGTCTGTCTGTCTGTGTGTGTGTGTGTGTGTGTGTGTGTAGTTGTTAAGTATGTTGGACATGTCTGTTCCAGTGGTGGCTAAGTTCAGGCGTCTCTTGGACAGTCTGCCCAGGGAGACTCTACCTGACGTGGTAGCCTCCATGATCCGCACCTCAAACAAGGAGAAACTACAGGTGATGTGACTGTTAGGTCTGCAGAGGATGTGACAGATTGTTTGAAAAAAAAGTTTAAAGCCACTACATGTAGTTTTTAACGCAATTACAAAATCTTTGAAAGGAATCAGATGGTATACAAAATTGGTGCAGTGTCGTAGCACATTCACTGTCCCTGGTTCAGATCTGCAGGGGGAGGGGTGTATTGGTGTGTCTGCCATAGAAAGAGAAAAATACAACATACAGTAGAGTGGGTTTAATGTATAATGGGTTTAAATGAATGTACTTTGAAATCAGTTTTTATCTCCACGTGTGCTGTGAAGGTCCTGGATGCGGTGAGCTTGGAGGAGCGCTTTAAGAAGGCTCTGCCCATGCTGACCAGACAGATGGAGGGACTAAAACTGCTGCAGAAAACCAGGAAAATAAGTCCTGACAATGAGAAGAGGGTAACAAACGCATGCACTTCTCATTTTCCTTTGAACAATGTCTGCCTTTATATGCCTGTTCAGCTCTCCGTGTCTTATCTGTTCAGGTGTTATCAGTGCGTAAAGGCGGAGTGTTTCCGGGCCAGCAGTTCAATCTGGATGAGGAAGATGAAGATGAGGATGGTGATGACACTGCAGCCTTGGAGAGGAAGGTCCACAGGGCCAACATGCCTGAAACTGCCCTCAGAGTTTGCCTCAAAGAGCTCAAGAGGTGACTTTTTGCCGGATTACACCTTCAGCATTTTCATTTATAACAAAACATGTTGCACAAACCAGCACTCACTCGTTTCTGTTCACTCTGCTCTAATTATCTCTGAAATGGATTTAACGATTCCAACAATAATAACAATAACGATAATGATAATATTGATTGCCGTCGGGATATAAAGAGACAAATACTTCTGAAATAAAATTTGTACCCTAGTTTTAATTTAACTTAAAAAAGGCCTTCAGTCAGAACAAAGCCTGGATTCTTTTTGGTAAGAATCCAACATTTTAAAGCAGTTTCAGCCATTTCTGTGGTCTTTGATCTCTTTAAACCATTACTCAGATGTGGTTTTGTCTTGAGCCTACTTCGTCTACGTTTTAATGCGTGTCTTCACAGTCAGACCAGTGTTGCATTTAATCTTGTTCTTCCGTGTTCAGATTGAAGAAGATGCCTCAGTCCATGCCTGAGTATGCCCTGACCAGAAACTACTTGGATCTGATGGTAGAGTTACCATGGAGCAAAAGCACAAAAGGTAAATAAAGCTAAAGGCGACCGTTAGAATCAGATTCAGAAATACTTTATTGATCCCAGATGGGAAATTCTGTGTCACAGTTGCACACATTGCACACCTCAAAAGGAATATAAATAAAGATAGTGGTATATAGAGAAGTATATAAATATCAGAGTAAAAATATAAAAGAAAAGAAAATGTAAAAGAGTGTGGATATGTACTGTACAATATTTACATAGTTAAAGGAATTGTAATGGTACAGTATTACATAATTAAGGAATTGTTATAGTGAACAGTAATAAGGAATAAATAGTAGCAACAGAGTATTGCACATTAGTATTTAAGCAGGTGTTATTGCACAAAACAAATAATAATGTCCAGTTTAAAACTAACTATGTGTTCGTGGGTCACACACTTAGAGGGAGGAGGTATAAAGTTCCTGTTTCCTGTGGCGCTCTGTGGTGCATTTTGGGGGAATAAGTCTTGCACTGAAAGTGCTCCTGTGTTTGAGCAGCTCATCATGGAGTGGGTGGGAGACATTGTCCAAGCAAAGTCCTGTTCCACAAGCCAAAAATGTGATAGCAATGCTGAACATGTGGTGACTTTAAGATCATGGTGATAACTGTGTTGCATATTTTACCATAATCAGTCTCATATTTTTCTAGTGCTTTGAAGCTTGTCTGCTGGAGCTCTTTGTTGTATTATAACTGATTTAAATGATTAACATCAAACTCTTCTAGTAGACAAATGAAATTATGACATTTCAATGATCAATTAACATGATCAAACATTTAATTTCTTGATCAGTCAGCTGACAAAAATTGTAAATGTTTTCTTTTTGACACATTCCTCACTGAGGTGGCCTTTGAAATTCATTCATACCCTTAAATCAGATTGCTCTGAAATATCTCCAGTGTAAATACATTAAATAAATACAGTACATGTAAATAGTTAAAGCTACACTAATCAATGCACACAAAGTTAGCGACTAGCTGGTGAACATAGTGGAGCATTTAGCAGCTAAAGAGACAAGTATTTTACTCAGCAGTTGGTGGAGAGCAACACAGAGGTAAACGCAGAGTGGATATTAGACTTATAGTCATCAGGTTGTGATAAACACGACTTCAGATGAAGCCAATGTTGCTCTGTATCTGCTGGGTGTGTAAATAACACGTTAGCTATAACAACTCTGAAAGGTGATAATATGTGTGCTTGCTCTGTTGTCCCCCAGAATAATTTCCATCAGAATTCCAAGGCGAGAACCCAAACAGAAAATACAGTGAGTGCACCATACAAATATGATATAATGTGGTGGCCAGCCACAATATTAGAATATCAGGCCCACTGCCAATTCATTTCATTGACATAATAACACTTGAGTTAGACTCACAGTCTTTGCTTTGCTTTGTCTCTGCTGCCAACCGCAGACTGCCTCTATAACACATAATTTCAGATCAGTGGAGACTTGAGGACAGGGTTCATTCAGTTGTGTGGTCAGAGGTTTAGGAGGATTGTGTGTCCTTGATAGACCAGCCAAATTTGCCAAACCACCTGGGGAAACTGTTTCAAAAACTTTCAAGCAAACCTTGTTTCTACTGTCCTCTCTCCTACCTCCTCACTTTCTCAAATACCAGTCACCCATCCCTCTGTTTCTGCACACACTGTCTACATCTTCACTAACTTAAATGTTTTTTCTTTCTTTCATGGATCCACCCATCCCGTCCACATTGGGCCCACACAACACACACGCACACACTTCAGACTGCCTGGACATCCGAGCCGCTCGAACCTTATTGGACAATGATCACTATGCCATGGACAAGCTGAAGAGACGTGTGCTAGAGTACCTGGCTGTGAGACAACTGAAGACTTCACTAAAGGTGCTTCCTATAGATCTCTCAGTCAATTACATATTATTTAACATATATTTAACCATTGAAGACAAAACATTTTGTATTGTATGAATTTAATTTTAAAAATGAGCAGCGATTTCTGTAAGGTGTCACACATTTAACTGTGATTTCATGCTGCTGTATGTCTTCAGGGCCCCATCCTCTGCTTTGTGGGGCCCCCAGGAGTCGGTAAGACCAGTGTTGGACGCTCCATAGCCAGGACTCTGGGCAGAGAGTTTCACCGCATCGCTTTGGGAGGCGTCTGCGACCAGTCTGACATCCGAGGACACAGGTGTGCTCATAAAATAAGATTTCAGTTGTACTGAAGGTTTATAACAGCACAGGTTTTATGACCAACATGAAGTGTCTTAGTATGGAGTCCAGCTGCCACGAGTCTCTAGAACAGCTTCAGTGCTCCTTGCCTGTGGAAGTCTGTGGGACTCTATTGGAGGGATAAAAACCATTTCTCCACAAGATATTCCCTCTTTTATATATACCACCTTTATTTAATCAGGTCATCTCATTGAGATCAAGATCACTTTGGCAAGAGAGACCTGAGCACAGCATATAGAAAGAAAAACAACCCTAGCCAGACATAATATAAGGACATATAGCATCAGAGACAGTCACAGACATAGCTGAATAGATTTGAAGATAAAATGGTGTTATGGAGATGGTGAGGGGGAGCATTGTTTTACACGTCGGTCCCAAAATCTTCCATACATGTGAAGCTGGGTTGAGATCGGGTGACTGTAAAGGCTGTAGCCTTTTATTCACTTCAATCGTTTTCATCCTCACCAAACCATTCAGTGAGCCTTGGCGCACGGAAGCATCTGCATTTGATATCTTCCTCCACTTTTTTATTCAGGTTTTTATTTGAATTTGTCCCCCTGTATGTATCTCATCTGTATGTCCAGAAACATCTCAAAGATAAGAATGTATGGATTTACATTAGAAGCGATTCATCTTTTGAAAATCCCATATGTATTGAACTGAAAGCCTTTGATCTTAAGCAGCATGTCATTTTGTAATCTAGTTCCAGCACACAGATAATTGAAACACTGGCTAGAATAGTGTGCCGCAGCAGTATAAGGATATTGTTTTGGTAATGGAGCTTACGTTGACTCTGTGGACGTTTGTTGGAGCACAGCGCTCTCTGCTGCTGAGTGGAACATGATCCCTCATGAATTGAAGTGTTTGGATTACTTTTCAGTCATGGTCATCTCTCTGACAAAACAACAAGAAGAATGAAGCTCAGTTTGAAAAATAACCTGTTTTCTCTTAAGTTTTTCTAAAAAAAAAAAAAAACTCTTGGAGAGGAGTAAATCTTTCTTTATTCAGTCCATTTGTAGCAGTTGGACACGCTGGCTTACGCTTGGAAAATCCTGCCAGACTGTGCAAATTCAGATGTGCATGTTATGGTCCTATAGATGAAAGGCAGCAGAGCTTCTAGCCTGAGGTGAGGAGATCTGACTCCCACATTCAGAGGATGACATGATGACTTGTCCTCTGACAAGTAAACTACTTGTCAAATTGCCACATCAGAGGCGAACATGTTAGGACTTGTCAGTTATGCCAAGAACAGTTGAATCAAGGCAGGGCAGCCGAGTTCATCTCAGTTTGCAGGGCTGATCCTGAGGTTTTAACGGAAGAAAGACACCTTCCCTCGGCCAGATGAGAAACATCAACAGCGGGAGTGCAAGAATAAAGTTCTTTAATGGTCGATTATAGAATTAGTTCAAGTCAGTTAGTTCAACAACAACAAAACATTCTCCGAAAAGTAGACAGCTCCAGTAGTTTCTTATTAACAGTTTTGCTGTTTTAAATTTTCTTTTTTCCCTTTTATGTGTTTCTTTCATTTCCTTTCTTTGAACCCCAGAAACTTCACATTTCATGCTTTCAGCTTGCAAACACTTGAAACTTGCTTGCATTAGGTAATTTGGTATAGAAAACATTGTGTCAACCAGTTTTAATTTAGTTGCGTGGTAATGCAATGCATACTTCTGGAATAACTGCTTGATCGACTTATTTACAATAATAACATATGACATGACAAAAATGACGTATCTGATTATGTGAACAAGACATGATGTTCACCTTTACATATATATTTCTGCACATTTCCGTTGACATCAGGAATAAAGTTCTGTGTGCCTTCAGATTGATCGGAAACGTTTACACTGTAGGTCAGTAGTTTAAGTCCTTACCATTTCTCCAGACGCACATATGTGGGGAGCATGCCCGGCCGCATCATCAACGGTTTGAAGACAGTAGGAGTCAATAATCCTG
This sequence comes from Micropterus salmoides, assembly GCF_014851395.1. Lineage (NCBI taxonomy): Eukaryota > Metazoa > Chordata > Actinopteri > Centrarchiformes > Centrarchidae > Micropterus > Micropterus salmoides. The sequence continues at coordinate 29,400,599 of NW_024044570.1, forward strand.
TCTTCCTGTTGGATGAGGTGGACAAACTTGGGAAGAGCCTCCAAGGAGACCCTGCAGCTGCACTGCTAGAGGTCAGCTCCTTTATCTCGTTTATCTCGCTCATTACTTGTGAGGTAGTATTCCATTTCTTCACCAAATAAATGTTTGTGTTCCTCTGTTTGTTCTGTAAACCAATTCATGACAAACTCAACTAGCCTTTTTACACACACACACATACTCTCAAACTGTCTCTACATGTCCCCTTAGGTCTTGGACCCAGAGCAGAACCACAGCTTTACAGATCATTACCTCAACGTGGCCTTTGACCTCTCCCAAGTGCTCTTTATTGCCACTGCGAACACCACAGCGACCATTCCCCCTGCCCTGCTGGACAGGATGGAGGTGCTGCAGGTACCAGGTGGGTTTAGGTGCAGAGAGGAACCACCTCTGCAGTTGATCTTGAGGAGAAACTCTTGCTCAAGTGACATAACTAATCCCAAGCATAGGGCATCTCTATATACTACAGTATAGTCAGGGAACTGATGAAACAATGTCCAGCTGCATATCCACTAACTATTGGATACATATAAACGTGCACACACAGGAACACCACAATCACTGCTGCCATGTTACCAGTGATTAGATGTATTACTATTAAATTATAAAGATAATATATATTAATATTACTAATTAATGCCTTCAGATAACTAAGTAGTTATGTTACTTACACTCATGATACAGTATAGTCCATGTTCTTTGCACTCACTGTGGATTTGTCTGTAGCCATGAACTGGTGCTATACACCACAGTTTGATGGCAACACAATCCTATGTTCTCTAAATCATGTTTAAGGGACGTCATAGATAACACAGTGTTGTGTTTAACAGTCATAACCCAAAGTATATCTGTGTATCTCAATCCAAGATCCAAATAGATCTGCATTAAATTCACACAAGAGTGTTGAGGGGACAGTCACAAATGAACTGTAGATGATGATTATTACCTACAATCAAGGAAAGATCTTCTATTTAAAAGTTAAGGACATTTCTATTTGGAAATACACTGCGTTGGTATTTGTTAGCTGCTAAACGTCAGAGTGCTTTTTCAAAACTGACCTGACCAGCTACAGTATTCTGCAACTTCAGTTTCTGCCGCTATACTATTAGTTTGAGTGAATTAATGAAGTAATTTTAGGGCATGGGTTTGTAATTTGAGAGAAGAAAGTAGTGATTTTGAAAGATAATTAATTATTAAAGGAGAACTCAACCAAATTATATATATATATATATTATACACATCAAAGTCTGTTTACAGGTTTTGGGGAGTAGTACTACATATGTCAAAAAGCTGTAAAAAGCCTTTTGTGGCCCCTGGCAGCTACTTTAGTCGCCCAAATTGCGGGTAATGTAGGGGCCAGGTTTTGACAAGTAGGAAGAATGTGTGGAATAAAAAAGTCTTCGCTGCATTGATTTAGATTAAATTGTCAATGAGTCTGACAATGTTACAGGAGTACAATGATAAATTGGGGGAAGGGTTCTTTTAATTCATTAGTATGACTAAGTACGAGTTATCAGAGAGAGAGAGAGAGCGAGAGAGAGGTTTAGGTTAGGTTTAGTTTAAGGTTAGGGGTTAGGATTAGGCAAGTAGTGGTTATGGCTAGGGTTATGCAAGTCAGTGTAATGTCCCCAATGTGATGGAAACACGACTGTGTGTGTGTGTGTGTGTGTGTGTGTTTCAGGCTACACCCAGGAGGAGAGGGTAGAGATAGCTCACCGTCACTTGATCCCAAATCAGCTGGAGCAACATGGATTAACGCCTCAACAGCTTCATATACCACAGGACACCACACAAGATATAATCAGCAGGTACACACAAACACATGCAGTGCATAAAAAAACCAAAATGAGAAAATGAACCTAACTAAAGTTAAGCTTAACTTAATTATGGAGGTACACAGCCACATTGTATGTGCACCTCTTGTCCTAACTAATTTCATTTTCTGGATGAATCAGTGAAGAAATGTGGCTCTCCTTGCAGACAGCGCCACATTCTGTCCAGCAGTTGAGCTGAAATGGGGTTCAGAAAAATGACAAAATGTTATCGTTTTCCCAGTTCTTCTTTTATTCTACAAGGACATTACAATGTATCGACCATGAATGCTCTTCCTAAGGTAAAGGCGAGTGTGTGAACAGACCTGTATTTATAGATGAGCAGTGATGACATCATCAGTCAGCTGTCAATTGGGTAATTGATGATATATTTGAGGACAATGTGCCCGTGTATGTCTCACACTAACCATGTACATCAGGTGACAGTGAGCCACTATGAACAATACCAGGACCCTGAAACTGGAGTACCTAAATGGAACTGACCATTTACATTATTAATCAAACCTTTTCCTGTTATGACATATCCAAACATCGACCATTAAAAGTGAGCTCCTGTTATTCCCTGTATACCTCCATTCCCCTTCCTCCTGAGCACAGGAACAATCACATCAACACTGCATCAAAAATACAGGATAAATACAGTTCATAATAATAAATATTTCTATATATACATTATATATGATATATTAATAGATGTTCTTAGTTATATATATATATATATATATAATTCTGTGCCATATTTGTAGATTAATGCTTGTGAGTTAACAAACAGCTAAAATGCTAAAAAAAACCTAACAAGAACACATTCCTCATAACAAAAAGTAAATACATTTTAAAAGTAATAGAGCACTCTTAACCCATCAAATCTTAAATGTTAAGCCTCATCTATAAATACGATTGTGTTGACATCCTCACCTTTACCTGAGGATGTCTGTGTAGAATAAAAGAACTGGGAACAAGATAGCAATGTGCAGGTAGATTTTTAGACTGTAAACACAGTATGCTACTGACGCAACGACAGGAGGAAGAACTGAATAAAATTAGACTAAATTGCCCAGATTTAATGTTGCATGCTCACTGCTGAACAGCTTCTACATTTAGTCTGGGAAGGACAGATCCAGTGTGTGGTGTGTGTGTGAAGCAGCGCCGTCAGCCAGCCAGCAGTTCACATCTGAGGCTAACTTTGAATTCTACTTCTGGTCACCAGAGCATATCATTAAGTTGTCAAGTGGTTTAGTGGCTGTTTGTTTTGTACGCTGATCGGTACTTCTCTGGCAGGGCGACCTTTTCATTTAGAGAGAACATCTTTGCAGTCGCCTGTAGCTGCAGAGTGTGCTGGTCTGTTTAATTTCAGATCAGTGTTGTCCTCCATCGTGGTAAATCTTTCCTGCACCATGGAATCTGCTCAGGTGCAGGTTTGAGTCTTGCTTAGGATCTCCCACAATTGTTTGCTGTTTAATGTTATGAAACAGGTTAGTGTGAGTTACAGCTGCAACTGATGATTGTTTTAAATATCGGTTATTCTGTCGATTTAGCTTCTAATTGATTGCTTAATTATAAAATGTCAGAAAATGATGGAAAAAATGCTGGTCACATTTTTTTAAGCCAATGTGACATCTTTAAATAGCTTGTTTTGTTCCATTAATATTCCAAATACGTTCCAGTTATAGTATCAAAGTTTTTATTTAAAAAGCTGCAGATCCTTACATTGGAGAAGCTAGAAGCATTTCAATTATCCATCAATTGACTAATCTGTTGTGTGTGATTTGTAAAATTGGTAGGTAGGCCAACATGGAGCTTCTGATGATATAGAGGCTTCTGGTTTTTAAGTTGCAGTGTGCTGTCTGCAGACCTGCAGAGCCTCTGTACAACACTCGCTGCACTCCAGTCTGGTTACTATAGAAACAGCCAACAGCGCACAGCTTGGAGCTCATGCTTTCGAGGGATACTCTTGAGTTTACTAGATCTCTTTTTAAAAAAGAAACAAAAGTCAGAACAGAAAAGCCAGGCAGGTTGACAAAAGTGTCAGACTGGGCCTCGCTCACAGTATGAGATGTGAGTCTTGTCAGGTATTTTAGCATATAAATGCAGTTAATATTTAATCTCTGTCTAATTTGAATTTTCCTTTGTTGATTTGGTCATTCATGATGCAGGACTAATGCAAGTTCTCAGGATTTTTAATTCCCACGCAGGGCACTACAGTCGCAAATGTTGTTCCTGACCACCAGCAACATTAAAATTGACTGTGTTTTGTGTTCCTGATCACACCGCTGACCCACACACTGATCATTAATACACACCTAGCAACTCTCCACGTCACTTTATTCACCTGTTGTATTTTCTTTTAGGTACACCCGTGAGGCAGGCGTGCGCTCTCTAGAGAGGAAGATCGGGGCGATATGCCGAGCCGTGGCTGTGAAGGTCGCTGAAGGTCACATAGTCACCAATACAGAGGCTTTGACCCCCGAGGGCCCGACACAGCAGGGAGGTAAGAGCCTGAGCTCTCTTGTCTGTTTTCTGACAAGAGAGCTGTGTCTCTGTGGTCAGACTGGACTTGTGGGAGGCAGAAGGTCAAATCCGTAGTTGTATTTCAGCACAGACCTGCACTCCCACTCACAATAACACATATACACATCTACTTCCGTGTGTATACATAAATTACATAAAGTACATACATTATGAGTGAATAAAAAATGTTATTTGGAATCAAGTTATGCCCTAAAAACAGTGCTCTTAGTAGATAGACCAAAAAGCATTGTGTGACCTGATACATTAATAGATTAACTGAAACACCATAAATTAGTGATTTAACACACAAAACAAAAGCACTAGCAATGTTGAGAAACAGGGCCTGGTGAAAAGGGAGAGGAGCACACTTTCTTTCTTAGTGCTCAGGTTGGAAGGGATGGAAGTGTATGGGAATTAAATGATGTCACTTATCTCCATGTACCAAGAGGCCTTTCTCATGTCATTAATAATAAATGATCGGTCTGTTCCATTTAGGTGCTCCAGTTTCAGGGTCCCGGTATTGTTCCTCATGGTTCACTGGGACAGCGTTAATGTAGTTGCACCTGTGCTTTTCCTGCTAGGATAAGTCAAAATCTTTGCCATGATAAAAGTTAATGTGAATGATAATGCTGTAAGTTGTGATGTCAGTCAAGCACAGTCTGAGTTTTCTGTCAGTCTGTGTCGAGAAGAGCTCTAATTAGAAAGTTAAAACGTGTGTGTATGTGGGGGGGTGTTCCGCACATAAAGAAACCGCTGTTCAGCACAAGGTGGCGCAAGTCCATTTGAAAACGAATCTGCAAAACTGACCAGAGTATAAAAAAGGTGCAGTATAAAGGCTGTTAAATAGAAGTAACAAACCTACAATGTATTCATCAGCTTTGAATATATACATAATACAACATATATAATACATATAGTCTGTCTTTTTGTGAGCAACAGTAATAAAATTTAAACACAATATTTAATTCTCAGCTGCTAGATGTCTGATGTATCCTTGTAAGTAGAACATGATGTCTCTCAGTAGCTGTGTAATGAGCTGGATAATGTGCAGCCAGCTGGTCTTTATTACAAAATAAACCCTGTTAGGTCTTCCGTCAGCATGTTTTGTGGAGACTAGCTCATTGTACATCATCTCTTACAAATGGGGTTATGTCATTAGAAAGTCAGACTCTGTTTTAATTTCTCTGCAGGACTCCCAGTAGATTAAAATGTGTCTCTGAGAGATTCTGGTGAAACAGCAGATTACTGAAAAACATTATTTGGACACCACTGGCTATACTACAAAATTCTACCAGGCTAAAGTAATACTATAAAGCACTGTAACTTAGTAGACATGTAGACAAAAATTCAAATCAGTTTAGAGAGAGTGACTTAAGAAAAGAGAAATGGGATGAGAATGGGGATAAACAGGATATCAGCGGTTGTTTTGTGCTGCTTTGCAGAAAAAAACCCTCTGTGTTGCCAGGTAACTAACGCAGCACAAACACTGGGGAGGTGCGTGCAAATGATGTGTGTTCCGTGTTTTGCATTTTTCCAGGGGGATGGTGTGTGTTTAATGTCTCTGTTCACTGTTTGTAGTATATCTTTGTGTTTGGCTTTATGTGCACCTTCGCATGTGTACCAACTGAATTTATAATAATTATTCATTTAGCTGACGCTTTTTTCCAAAGCGACTTACAGTTAATATATCAGAGGCCTCTGGAGCAACTACGGGTTAAGTCCACAATGGTGGATGGTTCGCAGTTGGAATTGAACCCATGTCTCCCACAACAAAGGCATGTTTCTTATCCACTGCTCCATCGCCATGATGTAGTGTAAAAGCGCTTTGAGTGGTCGAAAAGACTAGAAAGGCGCTATACAAATACGGAGCATTTACATTTACATTTACACCCCTCCCAAGTTGCAGGCCTTTCTTCCATAGTTTTGTTTCTCTATACAATGCAGTGCCTTTATGTGCACTTATTCTTCACACTGCGGTCACCTGATTCCACAAACATGGGCGTACATGAGAAACATTTTTCCTTTCATCTGGTATTTACCGTCTGATTCTCATACACGAAATGTAAAAGAAATCAGTACACCTAACTGAACCTCTCCACTGGATTCACTTAATTTTATGTGTGTTCAGACAAGGCAGCACCTCCTGAGATGCCCATAGTGATCGACCAGATTGCCCTGAAAGACATCCTGGGACCTCCGCTGTTTGAAATGGAGGTAGGCAGGACACCAGCAGAGAGCGGAAGTGCAGCGCGAGACAGACAGACCAGCATCTGCAGAGAATAAGCAGTGTTCATCATGCTCAATTACAGAAACCTGTGGCTGTCTGAACTTTCTGGACCACTCTCACAGCTCATGAATACAAAGTCAGCCACTTCAGACCTCATTATACAGTATAATGTGAAAAACAATGTAGAGTTTGTCTTCTAGCAGGCGTCTTCTTTGTCCTCTCTCTCCCTCCTTCACTATCGAGTCATGTTGGCCTTATGTTTCACATTCACTGAATTTTTGAAGATTACAAACTTTTATTATCTTCTGATTATTACACCTAAATACAGCTTTATGGGTGTTTTGTGTGTGTGTGTGGTGGAAGGTTTCTGAGCGGCTCACCCTGCCCGGTGTGGCTCTGGGCCTGGCCTGGACGCCCCTTGGTGGGGAGATCATGTTTGTGGAGGCCAGTCGAATGGAGGGAGAAGGTCAGCTCACTCTGACTGGTCAGCTGGGAGATGTTATGAAAGAATCCGCCCATCTGGCCATCAGCTGGCTCAGAACAAACGCTAAAACTTACCAGCTCACAAACAGTGAGTTCACACAAATAAATATAGTATTATGTAGTGTATATATACTGTCTTTACAGAAATAAGGCAATTGTGAATAGGCTAATTTACATGCATTTGCATTTGTTTGAACAGTGGTGGGGGCTCCAGATCCGCTTGAAGGGACAGACATCCACCTCCACTTCCCGGCTGGAGCTGTAACCAAGGATGGCCCCTCTGCAGGTGTTACTATAGTAACCTGCCTAGCCTCGCTGTTCAGCGACAGATTGGTCAGATCAGACGTTGCCATGACAGGAGAGATCACGCTTAGAGGGCTGGTGCTGCCGGTGAGTTATCACATTTAACACGTAACAAAATGCAAATCTCTCCTCGGTTTTAACAGACTGGATTGGTCTGTCCACCTCAGGTGGGCGGGATCAAGGACAAGGTCCTGGCGGCCCACAGGGCAGGAGTGAAGCGAGTCATCCTCCCTAAACGCAACGAGAAGGACCTCGAGGAGCTTCCGGCAAACGTCCGAGCTGACCTCGACTTTGTCAGCGCCGGAAACCTGGACGAGGTGCTGAACGCCGCCTTTGATGGAGGGTTCCCAGGGACAGCCAGCACGTGCACACACACTCAGCTGACCAGCAAACTGTAACACACTGATGCAAACACACACACACACACACAAATGCGCTGACGGTGTGAAGTGAAGAATAGTCCTGAATAAGAGAGCACGTCGTGTTTCAGCTTTGACATCTTGCACTCTAATGAGTTGTTCCCTGATAGGCAGTGAGTGTGCACATCTTTAATCCTGACCAGATAATCTGAGGTAAATGAAGCTACAATTCAGAGTCAAACCCTGTAGGAGAATTCAGCTTACAGTACAACAATGTGAAGTTAAACTGTCTAGGGTCATTTGGTGTTGCACTTATTAATTTAGCTTGATTGATAGTGTTTGTGCTGAACAGTAAGCAGTCTGCTGAGATGGTTTGTGTATGTGACAACAGAAGCAGATGAGATGTGTTCAGATGGTGTAGATACCTGCAGACTGTTTGAATGACTGTTTAAACATGCATTGTAATCCAGTGTAGCCTGGTTTTAACTATTTGGTGGATGTTTTACCAGTTCTTGTAAATGCAGATTTTGTGTGTGTAATGTATTAGCTATGCAAACGTTATAACAATGAACAACAAAAGACTGCAGTTACTTTGCTCATACAGTGTGTTTCAGATCCCACTCTGAGGTCCCTGTCTGCATGAGGCGTGGAAACAATTTCTCCAGGCCAAATAATTCTTTTAATGACTGAACCTTAATCCAAAATGCCATTTTTCTGGCAGAATGAATCATTCCCATGTAATGCGTGCATTCTGTGGGAAAGCAGACATTGTATGTAGAAAGTGACAAAATGTAGTAAAAGGTTGTCATACTAATCATAAACATAACTGTATGCATTGATAATATTGCTAGTTCATAATGAAGATAATGTTATGGAAGCAGAAGCATCATGTCTGTGAACTTCTGAGTAGCATTAGCAAGATAACTTCATTAGCATTAGCTTGCCGGCTGAAAGGCTTTAGAATGCACTACTGTATATGGATGATTAAACATTTTACCTTTAACATTATAACAAATGTTAGCCTGAACTATGTAGCCAGCTGAAAAGGCATGTGCTCTGTGAGTTTATCCAAGTGTTTTCAGTTAGGCTAGCTATGTGCTAGATGGAAGGGTCAAATAATTAAGTATCAACCTTTAAATCTCGTTTGACTCTTTGTTTTAATAATTTAACTGACAATATTATTCAGTTATGTATTTAGTTATAGCTGTGACTTGTCTGATTTCAGGGCTCCATCATATTGATTGCATTAAACAAGTAATTTTTTAAACAAATGTTTGTTGACTTTATTTTGTGTCAGGGCTTTGGGATATCTATCTCCCAGCACTGTACTCATACAGTACACCCTGCTGAGCACACTTCAGATTTCACAGTGGTCAGAATCAAATCTTTGTCTTGCTAGTGATCTGTAACAACAATGCTGTACCTCTAAGGTGTTGACAAAGAATGGGTTCAAATTCCTTTTAATATAAAAGATGGGGAGTGTAGAAAACTGTACCTCTAGTGACTTAAATACCACACAACGATGAGGTTCATACTTTACCATGATGCACTTGAATTAAAGCTATTTGAAATCTTTAGAAGTGTTTTTTTTATTCCTTCAGATGGAAGAGTCCTGCAGTGATTGGCTGTATTAGACTCACACAGGGATAAAATTGTATCATCCTGTGTTGTATTGGCTGAAAATTCACTCTGTAGCAGATGTGATTTTTTCGCCTCCCCTGTAGAGATGTAATGTGGAACACCAGAGTGCGGTGTGTTTTGTCCATATTTAGACAGCCATGAAAAGATGAATGGACCAAAGCAGAACATTTTGCACAGACTCGTTCATGAAATCCAACCACATCAAAAGAATTATGCTATTAAAACAATTGGCATACAGCACTTGCATGCATTATAGAAACATGCTTTCTTGCAATGAAATATGCAAACAGCAGCAGTGATTCTTTTATTAATGAGAACTTCAATGTGAAAGATTAATGTTATTACTCTTCAAATGATAAAGAAAAAGAAAGAAATGGTGTGCTCTTTTTCCTAAAGCCAGAAAAATCTGGCTTTAACTGCTAAATGCTCTGCTATGTTCGCCAGCTAGTTGCTAATTTTGTCCGGATGGATGGCACACAGCAAGTTTTTGAAGCAAGTGGGAGTGAACCAAAATGGTAAAACTGGGAGCCAGTCTGTGCATTCATCATGACAACTGACCCCTTACAGTGTAGTGCACTGGTTAATTTGATTCTTTGTTAAAGCAGTGCCAGGTTTATCATCTTCCAGGAGGATGGGTAGTCAGCCATTTTTACTTGACCGCTCTCTTGTTTAGTGATGACATGAAGATTTTTGATGGGAGGCAGTGAAGAAACTCTTCAGCTTTTTGTGAACACACTGCAGCCTTTACACCTTGGGCTGTATGATGGCAGAGCCTGAGCAGACTGTGGGATAATGTGGGACTTTTGAGTGATGGACCTGTTGGACTGGCCCAGGAGCAGATCTGTTTCAGATTTTATTTTGGTGCAGCTGAAAAACCTTTGCAACACTGACTTAAGGTAACACCTAATAAGGCATACGCCACCAGTAAACAAAGACACCTTCAGAAATGTTTTCTCTCTTTTTGTGCCCTTTGATCCTTGCATGCTGACTCCAATACCCATACATGCACTCCACTGTACTGAATTTATCCACTACTTTTGGTGTGTGCTATTAAATCAGGCCCTGTGAGCTTCATTAGTCACAGCCTGCGCTTTGCTTGCTGAAGAGGACCTAATGATCCATGTGCAGGGGTGGACATAATAACAGGAGCACTTAACAATATAATTGTTTTTTGAGGGGTTTTGTTTGGTATCACAAACACTTTGCGATTTAAAAAAACACCTTTCTGTTTTGCTGAGTCAGATAAGGGTTCATTAATCTCTGACAGTTAGCCCACTCATCCATCTTTGCACCAGTCCAACACATAGTAAGAAAAATAATCTCTACAGCTGCTGGCCAAATAATGCGCCACCGCCCACATTAAAGATTTTAGTGTCAAATTAAAGTGTCCCAGGAAAGAATAAGGTTAATTGGATTGCGCTGTTGACAAACACCAGTTTGTCCCACAATGAAATGCATAAAGGAAATGGAGTGAATAAATGCCTTGTACACAGGAAATATCTTTTCCATGAAACCAGTGAAACACTCCAGGTGCCTTTCTCTTGTACTACCATCTGCCCAAAATGGCAACTTTGCTTACAAGTTATAATCTAACAGGCCTGGTGTGTAAAGTATCCTTTGATTTTTTGTTTTTCTGTGGGTGTAATGATGATTTCTGCCTCAAGGTGCAGCTATTTAATCTGAAAGGAAAGAACCAAAGATTCTCTGCAGATGGTGAATCTGCACCGCACACCTCTGAAAAAGTCTCAAGTGCTGGGTGCTCTCTCTTTACTTTACCAAAACATATATTGCCTGCATGTCTGGGCTTTAAATCATCACTTCCCTCCTTTTTGGTCCCTGCAAAAAAAAACACAACACCACTTAAGCTGGAGTATTACTTTCTGGTTATGTACACGTATGTACACTGTATGTGTGTCACAATGAGTTCACTGCAGCCACACCCAGTTTCAGTTAAATCACAGTATTAGGACCCCCTCTGTAAGCCCTCTGGATTCAACATTCCCCCTCTGGTGAATGGAGGACCTTAACCTATAACATAATTACCCAGAGGCCCTTGGGGTGTGCTTAGTGTACTGGCAGCAAATCTCCAAAAAATACCTTCAGCAAAAAGAAAAACCACACCCCGTCCCTTTTATGATCCACCCCACCCCCCACAAACAATTTTCATACAGTCCCTGACCTCCAGACTGTGGGACAAGATCACTGCGTAACCATTGACAGACACAAGGCTGGTCAGAGGCACTAACATTGACATCTCTGCATGCACATTTTCCTCAGAGTTTGAGCAAAACACCTTGTGCTTCTGCAGCTGCACTAAACTATTCCTGTGCTCCACGCTTCCTGTCTGATCTACCTATCTGACCTCACAGGCTGCCCTACATCCAAAGACCTACTTAACAATGATAAACTTGATGCATTGAGGACAGTATCACAGGGATGCATTTTACCGTGCAAGCTTAAGAGCTCTGGCCAGCACGCACATATTTCAGTAACTGTGACCGTAATAGGCTCCCTATGTAACGATTAAGACTAAACTTTGCGTGTTCATGCAGCAGAAGTATCACTTTAACATCAAATTGCATTAACTTAGTTTAAACATCTTGTGGGGGGTGGTTTGTTTGACCTTGGTAAGAAAATGAGTAGTGCCAACATATTTAGATACATAGATTTGCTTGGGGGCTACCCAGCACAATCACACCCCCTGTGCAGAGGCAACGTGAACTTAACCACGTTGATCCTGGACTTGACAAAATGCCAAAATATTCACTTGCAGGCTCAGACCGTATGCTATTGCTAAATCTTGTTCCTTTTACAGTGAGTTCAATGCTTTTTATCCTTAGCAACTCTGTTCTGTAGACAACCCTGGCCTTCGACAAATAAAACAAGGAGGCTGTCTGCAAACTGACTGAAATTTGTAATCCAAAGTTTTATTGACACAAAATTTTTACCTGCAAGATCTTTGACAGGCAAAACGTATTTTCTTCTAAGTTGACCGCTTTGTCCTGGCACAATTTTGTGTATTTATGTTCTCCTACCAAGATTCTAGCAAGTATTTTCAAAAGAAATCTTTGCAGTTCCAGTAATTTAAAATAAGGGCATTTCACTGCACTTCAAACTTCCTTCTTGACTTTAAAACAGCTAAAACCTTACCTCGAGGTTCATGTAGTATTTGTTCTGGGTCTTCATATCACATGGCCTTAGGCAGCAGTTTTAGTTTGCCCCGCTGTCACGGAAATTTAGATTCACCTCAACTTTCAGCCAAGATGGATGAGAAAGACAATTTGTTTTACATTTAAAAACATCTACAATTCCATGACAACTGTGCCAACCTCATGTGCTGAGGAAGCTCACGTGATATGATCAAAACCCAGAAACGCTACAAATAGACCTTTAGGTGAGATTGTTTTGTCATGGATATTTTGTATAATGAACGTAAGACTCAAAGTCTTGGAGGGAGTGATAGGAAATGGTCTCATAATATTGTGTTTGTGCACATGCAGGATCCAAACAAACTGGGGATGCACTCATAAAAAAAAAAAAAAAACACAATGCTAGTGGGCAAAAACCAGGTGACCTAAGTGTACAGACAAAAACTGTCACTCATCAGTATAAGATAAAAACAAAACAAAAACAGCCATAATCAGGACGTGAGACCTGCAAAAAGAGAAGAAAAGACACCAGGTATGAAAAAGATAGATTTATTTAATGACAAATTAAAACAGAAAAAAAAGTCAAGGAGTTGAGGGAGAGCAGCAACATTACTGAGACTCCACATGAAGAGAAAGGGAGAGATGATTGGCTTGACCTCCCTCCCTCCTCACAGACAAAAAGAAAAGACCACACAAACAAGGACGGAGAGACAAATAGATGAAGAAAAACAAACCTTCAGAAGAACGACACAACTTGTTTTAACTACAAACACTGAAGTTTTAGCCACAAGTTTTACAACTGCCTTTTAATCTTTGTTTTTAAAAGTCATTACAAAAAATGATAATTATGATAATCTCCATTTAACAACAACAATAGCAACATTGTAACGGTAGAAACTGTCCCTCATTCCTGGTTGGGTTTTCAGTCAAAAAGCGGCTGAGGCCGACACTGGCAGACAGAGCGAAGATGGAGGCAGAAAAAAAAAAAGAAGAGCAGGGAGAGGAGAAGGAAGAAAGTGAGCAGGCTTTTTGCGACACACGTCCATCTCGTACGCACACACACACACACACACACACACACACACACAGAGTTCTTCTCTCCCCTCATACAAAAAAAAGACAACTAAAATAATTAACCCAAAAACCCCCCCCCCCCCCCCCAAAAAAAAAACAGACTTAGGAAATAAACTCCAAAAGAAAACTGACAACTGAAATGCAGTGTTTTTCCCTCATTCTGAAAAACAAAATAAGACCCCCCCCCCCAAACCTCAGTCAAACATGCTCCGACACACATTCATTACATCCACTATTACACTTGCACACACAGCCTGTAATGCAAAGAGCATGCGTGAGTTTGTGTGTGTGTGTGTGTGTGTGTGTGTGTGTGTGTGTGTGTGTGTGTGTGTGTGTGTGTGTGTGTGTGTGTGTGTGTGAACTCCGTGTCCACTTCATGAAATAACCAAATAAAAAAAACAAAATCCAGGGCTGATGTAGCTGACGGCCTTCTTAAATCCACACAGTATGAGAGCAGAGTCTGTTCTAATAACTATCAACGACGACAGTCAACTATTTAAAGAGCATCCAATGCACAATCTTTAGCCTTGGGTGGACCGGTAGGGGACCAGGTGTGGGCCGGAAGGAAACCAGATGAGCCTGTCCGGATCGTCTAAAGACTGAGTTCCTTTACTGGAGTATGGGTGCTACAGCCATCCACGTCTATGGGTGACGGTTCCAATCCCAGCCATCGGTAGTCATTTCAGTCTGCGAACAGGAACTTCATTGGCTCTGGGTTCCAGTATGAGCTGGCTAACACATGAAACTGTGAAACCTAGTCACTGCCACTTTTTGTTGTAGCCCTACACGTGTCGGTAGCGTGTGAACCGTTTGATCCAGGAGGTCTGACAGGTACTGAGGTGGATTACAAATACTTGGGAATTGATGAAGAGGGGGGGGGGGGTCTATTCAGCACTGGCCAGGAGTCTGAGCTGAAACAAAGCTTGAGTCTTCCTCAGTGCGTAGCTGTCAAGGGACATAGTTGCTCAGAGGTGACCAGCCTCCAGCATCTGAGTGAATGTCAGAGCGCTGTAGTGTCTGAAATGTGTGACAATGACAGAGGGGGAAGAGAAGAAAGAGAGACACTACAATGAGAGTGGTGGGAAATCACTTGAAGAGACGGGAGTTTGACAAGCGTGTTTGACTGAACAGCTTTTCAGTTTGCGTCCGTGTTGATGACCATGAGAGGGCGAGACTGCATGCGTACATGAGTCTCACATATATTGTGTGTGTGTGTGTGTGTGTGTGTGTGTGTGTGTGTGTGTGTGTTTAGTCTACAGCCATCACTACACAGCCATGTCCTTATGTTTATTCATTTCTCCACTCATCTGTCCATTCATCCATCCATCCATCCCACCCCCTCAGCCTCCACGGCTGCCTGATCAGACAGTCCAGTTCCACATCTCAAGGGGTGAAGCAGAGAGAGGGGGGAGGGAGGCGCTGTGAGGTCACAACTGATTTGACCCCTAAAAAAATGCCCCCTGACAATCTGTAACTTTTTGACCTTCTTCTCTTCAAAGTTCTTAGCACATGGAGATGGTGACGTTGATGCCCAGGTTGCCGTTCTCCGCAAACAGCTGTGCGATGGACGTGTCGAACACCAGGCAGTCGCTGTTCATGATGGCCGTGGCGATGCCCTCGTGGATAGAGCGTGGCGTGGCCTCCCAGGTCAGGCGGCGCCGGTGCCCGTTGAGCTCCAGCCGGTAGGCAAAGTTCTCCGCTTGCTTGCGGGTCCCGATGAGCTGCACGATGGCGAAGAACTGCTGGTGGCCGTCGTACTTCTCCTGCTTCTCCAGCACCAGCATGAAGTGGAAGCCGAAGCAGGACTGCATCATTACCCAGTCCACCGCGCCCGGGAGGTTGATGTCCGTGGCTAGGAACACAATATCCTCCCCCTGGACAGACACGCACACAAGTGGAACAGGTTTAGTCATCATTTCTCAAGGCTACTATATAACAAGACATCTCTAAACATGAGAAGCATTTGAGGAAAATACTTTCCACAGCAAAAACAGGCTTTCTACTACTTTCCCAGGGAACCCTAAAAGTGCTTATTTTCTACACACCTTTCAAGCTAGTTATTTTGCAGAACGAGCTATCACAACTACAAATTAGAAAATTCTCACTTAACATTTATCAGGTAGCAGCCACACATAGTATATTAAACACTAGCAAATGTGGTGATGTCATCGGGGTAAGTGTGAAACAGATGGAAAACGCCAACTGTTGATGATGTCTGGGGAGTCACACATTTAGGATCCTGAACATGCGACAGGCAACAGCTGCCCCTTATGGACTGAACATGATGTGCATGAGTCTGATTGGTGGTCATTTAAAGGGGTTGTCCAGTGATTTAGTAGTGGATGTCCATAAAAGACTCACAAGACACAGTCAAAAAAAGAACGATCAAAATCAAAAAGCAACAGCGGCTGAGGTACACTGACAAAGTCCCTAAAATGGGCTGAGCTCCAAAGACACTGAATCCTACATTTCCCATAATGCAACCCA
Source organism: Micropterus salmoides (assembly GCF_014851395.1). Taxonomy (NCBI): domain Eukaryota; kingdom Metazoa; phylum Chordata; class Actinopteri; order Centrarchiformes; family Centrarchidae; genus Micropterus; species Micropterus salmoides. Next base: position 29,416,698 of record NW_024044570.1, read on the forward strand.
ATGGCCTCTTTTCTTAAACTTCCCATGCCTGCTAAATGCTCACAACTTATAAACTCCACACTTATATAGTTTGTAATAATGTATTTGCAGTCTCAACACCCAAGCAGAGGACTATTTATACTACATTTTCTATATATGGACAAATCTCCAAAAAGAAGCATTTTTAATTCCTCCTGGGTTTAGATCTAGTGAAACAGCAAACTGACAAAAATCCACTCTTTACTTTTAGAATATAATCACATATATTTTAAAAGAAAGTATTTAGTCTTTGGACTAATACGGTACACAAGACAACGTTTGTTCCTTTACCACAACATATACAGATTACAAAACAGTTTAAATTTACATTTTTGATTTTTAGTTTCTGTGGCATCAAAGACACACTTTTGTCAGGCTGGTCCTGTTTCTAACAATGCCCAGGAGGTAATGTAACACTCCCTTAGGCTTCTCGTTGAAGGATTCATTCCTTCACCATGTCGTGAAGCTTAATTTACCAAAAACACAAACATAACCAAATGGAGATGCTACCAGTGTCCCTTCAGACTCATCTTTGCTTCTACAAACGACACTGTACGTCCTTGTTAAGCTTGGATTGAAAGAGAAGCTGAGGAGACAAACTAATGTCTGACCTGCAGTGTGGTGATGGACTTGTGCTGGTGCATCAGGTGAGGCATGACAGCGTCCAAGGAGCCCTGCCACTTGCAAGAGGCGCCGGGGCAGGGGCAGGAATACGGCCGAAACTCGCACAGCTCTTCGTGCTCCGTCTTGTCGGTGTGAGGCAGGGTGACTTCGCAGCCCGATGAGGCGTACTTGCAGGGGAAGAGGACAGAGTTGGCCACCTTCTCCATGGCCAGGTTCCTGATGGAGCCCAGGGGGCCTCGACAGGTGGGGCAGCATGTGAGCTTGGGCCGGCAGTTGGAGCACACCTGGGAAGGGACACAAAAACGAGTGTAGTAGTTTTCATCCTCCGAGATGTTCTTCTCAGACAGTGGGAGAGGATGCTGAAATGTCATCAGATGGCCAAGCACCCAAGATCTGGTCAAGCTGAGTCTTTGAATGAATGAACTGATTGGACAGACTGTCTTTGTAGCCACCATGAGATTTTTCATAAACCAATTTATCCTCTAATAGTGCTGTTAAAATCTGCAGCGTATGCCGAAAGAAGCATCTTCAGGGATGACTTTATTATTCTGAACTGCTTCGCCTACTTGTGATCCAAACTGTTCAGCAGACATTTACCTTCATTTAAGTTCCAAGAATTTGCCCTGTGACACTGTGGGGCTACATTTTAGTCTTTACCCTTTGAATACTTTCACATGTTAAAAGATCACATAATTAGTTTTAAATATCAAACAGTACTTTCAGCGAGACAGTTAGATATAGTGGTTAAAAAAAAGTTACTCTAGTAGAGGACACATGACCAAGTTACATCAAGACAGACAGATGTTTATTCCCCTCCGCAGGGGTTATAATTAGTAATACTAATCAATATTAAGTTAATTTTACCAACACCAATTTCTGAAGGTCCTACTGAGTGAATACTGACCATTAGATTAATAACATCGCAATTCAAAAAGTCCAATAATTCTAACGGTTGTTATGATGTATGACTGAACCCCAGACCTTATTAAAATGTTAAATTGCATGATTAATGTTTGTGCATAGCACGAACATACTTGTAGCTAGAATACTGAAATCAGTATCACCTGTGTGCAGCTTCTCACTGAGTTTAAATGCAGGACAATGGGAAACTATTTGTTTTTAAAACCCATGGTAATAATTCTTTTACAAAACAGCAAACTGTGTACAACACACACACACACACACACACACACCTTAAAATGTAGAGCAAGTGAGACACTTGATGACATCAAAAATATACTGCTTACAACTACAGGCTTTGCTTACTTTCCAGGCTGGATGGTACCTACCAGGTGTCCGGACTGGCACTGCAGGATGGGGGGTAGGACATAGTCGAAGCAGACAGGACACTCAAACAGGCTGGCCAGGTCACTGTTGGAGGCAGTGGTGCCTGACAGAGTGGGCACACGCTGAGAGGGGGGGCACTTGGAGGTTCCTGTGGGCAGCGCGGTGGCAGTCTGGCGACTCATTTCTGATAAAGGGAGACAGGGAGAGGGGGCTGTTAGAGGGTGACCTGAGAGGTCCCAACTCACTCAACAGAAATATTCCTGTCGCATCCCCATCCTGTTCCATGTACAAAAATTAATTAGTGTAAATTCATATTAGAACGCCATACTTATACATAAAAACTTCTTGTCCCGCCTGCTCCAGTCCCACCTAGAACAACAAAACTGACTTCCATCCCTTGGGAATCCCACAGGAATCCTAAAAAATGCACAGCACATTATGGGACACTACATCAGAGATAAAGTCTTTATTGCAGAGGGAAGCATAGACAATTTTCTAGACCCCTCCTTGTAACTTCTCTTTCTGACTTGCCGCACATCTATGAGTTATGACCTCTTAGTGCCTGGCTGTATACCTCTGACACATATAACACAGCTGATGGGAAACTGTTGTGGAAAAAGAGAAAGATGACAGGCAACTCTGCTCACTTGACTGACATGTGACTATGACATTAAATCTTATTTGTCATCTCATTTTTACTTATTTACCTTGTTGATTAAATAGTATTTAAATAACCACAGCAGTTTCAAATCCATGGGATTACCAGGTGATCAAGCTTTCATCAGGTGAGAGATCACAGCTTCACTTTAACCCCCAATGATCAAGTCTTGTCCTGGTGGGAAATACAACTGCCCTCCTCCTCATACCCTTTCACCAGCTGCACAGTTCAGTTTACATGAGGACGTGCAGGTACACGCTAAGCTTATCTACAGTCATCTGATCGGTGATGCTCACTAGGCTCTGTAGCTCTTGCAGCAGTACAATGTCAAGCAGAGCCACTCTCCACTATGTGTGTTGGCTATATACTGCATTGTTTAGCACACACACACACACACACACACACCACCCACCTACCCCATTCAGAATAAAGCATCCAATCTCTGATCAAATGTGACAGTATTATTACATTTGTCATGGATTCAATGGGTAAATATAATGATAAATGATTTTACATGATAAACGATTTATGTATTACTGTACCAAACAGTTTTGCTGCCTTAAAGTAGTAATCACTGTGGTTACCCACTTGTCTCAAACTAGACTAGTCATCTGACCACAATCCCCTGTGTGACTGTTGTAGGCTACGTAATCTGTTAGCACAGTGCTTCAAGCCAGTATGACACTAGTAACCACAGGCATTTGGATTTCATTTGGAGCCTTCAGACGGGGGTGGGTTTGGGGTGAGTGGGGCTACACCATCTTTCTTATGGTGCTATATGAGGAATGAGCATCTGCCCATCTGCCTCTGCACGGCCTGAGCCGACCATGTACAACAGGTCTATTACTGTACCAGCAACAAGTCAGAGCTGCACAGACTTTTAGTCACATACATAAAAAAAGAACCACCAGACAGTAGTGAACTCAGATGTGGCGTGTATGTGTGTGTGCGTTTGTGTGTGTGTGGAGCTGCTGTTTCCTATCATGCTGTGCAGTTGCCTTGGTAACAGGTTTGTGGTTAAGTATGGGATGGCCTGTGGAGCAGAGAAAAAGGAGAGGGTAGAGAAGAGGAGAGTAAACATGATGTGCAGAAGAATAGGTATGTGCTGAGGACTGGGAGCAGAAGAAGAGCTATTGGAGAAATAAAAAAAGGAGGGGGGAGTAGGGGGTGGGGGGATGAGACAGCAAAGTTTATTATCAAGCAGGGCAAGAACATCAGTGGTGGGTAGAAAGAGCTCAACATTTAATAGGGACATGGAAAAAGAAATAGAGGATGAGTTAGGAGGACAAAGGAGGAGGAGAGAAGAGGGATGAAATGAGTGAAAGAGTGGACACAACAGCATGGGTGTGGAGATAAAAAGGTGGGAAAGATAAAGAGGATGTTTCTCATATCAGGTTTTTTCTGGGCAGCACAGGGTTTAGGTGGATGGCTATGTCCCCACCTACTCTGCTACCTGGCATAGTTCATCCTTTTATAGCCCTACCCACAGCCAGACGCAGCGCAGGGAGAGCCAGAACAGAGGGAGAGAAAATGTAGAGAAGAAGAGAGGTCAGTTTGTGTGGGAGGTGAAGACAAGATAAGAGAATCAGGTGGTGAGACAGTGCAGCAATATGTAGACAGACAGGACAACAGCTGGGAAATTACCACCCACCAGAAAAATGCTGCCAAAGCTTTAGTCTTGGCTGCTCAATCAGCCTAACCTAGCAGCTAATGTAACAATTTAAAAGCTGTCAAATAGAAAACACTGCTGGATTCAGGAATATCATAGGTGGTCTTGTGTATCAGAATCAGTGTGGTTAATGCAGAATTTAAATTCTCTTTTAAAATGGGGTGTGTTTTTTCTTTACCTCTTTTTGATGAGAATTCAATGATTATTATGATGATTAACATTTTAAAGCATACTTTTAAAATCTCAGTTTGATCAGTTTTAGTCGTCTTAGCACAGCACTATAAAGAAAGTCATCAGTTTCAATGCTTCTACTGAGTAAGCCTTTTCAAATTTCAGTGATTATGATTTCCCGTTGACCACTCCCAGGAGGTTTTGGGCTCGCCCAGCAACCGTGAATACCAAATGTGATGCTTTTATCTACATCACTACTTGCATAAGCCTCCCTTTTTACTTCTAGCTTGGTAGCTGGCAGCTTTGCCAGTGCATCTGTCAGGGTAAAGCTTTCTGCATGCACACATGCCAACTACAGAGGTAAAGACTGGCCCTAATGAGAGGCCATATTAGCTAGCTGTAACTGTGCCTGCTGTGGTGGAGATAATGCTTTAGTAGCTATTAATAGAACTTCTTTGCTGGCTAGCATGCTAGCAGCAGCACTAAGAGCAATGGAACCAAATTAGCTCAGGACATTCAGCTAGGCTGAGGCCAGGGTCACAGTCAGCTAGCATGCAAGACTGAAATAACTTACACAGTGTAGCTTTATACGGGCAGTTACTAGCTTGGCAAACACAGCCTGAAGACGATGCTGTGATCAGAACTGGTGGTAAAGGGTCATTTGCTGTAGACTGGTAGCTTCATGAGACATAAATATTGAGTTTGTCTTAATTCCTGCTAGTCCAATAAAAATGGATTTAAAATAGTTGTTTTTTTGGATTGTGTGCATATACACAAGTTTGAAACTTGCTGGGTTTATTTGACAATTGTTTATTAATTTAAACAAATATTAGCCAATTAATCATGTGTAATGTTAACATATCTTCTAGTTCAAACAATTGGCTCTGTTCAGTTCACAGTGACACTGCAAGAATGAATACAACTGACCCATACCATGCACTTTGCATAATAGTGCATGCCCACATGTGATGTGTCCGGAGCCCAGCCCCAGACCAGCTCTTTGCTCTCCTGGCCCGGCCCAGCAGGCTGAACAACAGCCTCTGTGGATCGCTTAAGCAGTGTCTCCCCCTCCTCTTCACTGCGCAAATTGTTGTCCACACCAGCCATTATCTGATACATTTTTTGACTCCGAGTTGTTGCTTCGCTATTCTCGCTCTCCCTCATTTATAGCGCACTCATCAATGGGGTTTTGGCACAAGCCACATTTCTTTGCTTTAACATCCTCTAGCATAATACCCCAGTAAACTGTAAATAAATTATAATTTTTTTTAAATATTTGGAAAAATGTAAACCCCCATGCTTAAATAAGCCTCGATAGTATTTATGGTATTAGCAGATTTGTAGATCAGAGGCCAGCTGCCAGCTGTCTGTGTGCAGAAGTTTGTGTAGATTGGGTGTGGCTGATGGCTACTGCTGTCACGCAAGAGAAGCTCAGCTCAGTCAGCTGTCTAGCAGACTAACTGTATGGCTAAACACACTTTACTGAAGTAGATCAACACTAGACCTCAACCAGGAGCTTTGTAGTCTGAGTTGAGAACTTTTGAGTGACCCCACCCAATCCCACTGTGAGTTCATTGTTTCAACTATGAAGGTTTCATCTGTAATGTTATAATTTCAACTTCTGATTCACTAACTGCTTTTCACTAGAGATGCACAGATTTAAATTTTTTTTTTCCTGGCCATAATTCTCTTCTTCAGAATCCCCATTAGCACCAGCACAAACATGGGCTATTCTCACTTGGGTCCATGCAAATATTTGTTCATAATAAAACACAGACCATTACATAACTTTTACATTTTCTCTAAAACTGCAGCAGTAAGAGGACCTGCTCTCAGTCAAACACATCTCAAAAAAAAATAAATAAAAAAAAAAGTGCTCCTGCTTAAGCTACAGAACAGAGCTTATTTCTACAAATAAAGTGCAACCGAAGATGAACTGCAGAATAATACAGCTCAGGGTTTCCCACAAAATGACAGTGTAGGCTAATCTGCTCACCTGGCTTTTCCCTTCGGACCTGCACATCTCTCCCCCTGTATGCGTCTGTTTTGTTGAGATTGTTTGGCAGCAGTTTTATAAAGTCGCTCAAAAAACCCACACATTTTTTCATCCGCAATTCCATTTTTCCAGCAGAAGGTGAGCCTTGTGTTAACGACATCGGCTGTCAAAATAATTGAGACCACCGTGGTATGGAATGATAATCGGCAACAACAGGTGTGTTCACCAATTTACCTAGTTCGTGCTTAAAATACCCACTGTGTCTGCATGTTCTAACATAATACCAGATCTCTCTCGCTGCGTTTCTCTACAAAGGGCTAAAATGGGTCACCTCTTTGGCAACCGTTAACATACCAGGGGGGTCCATCCCAGTCAAGCTGCTCTGCAAGTTACAACTTATTTTGTCCTTGCTGTAATTGCAAATTGCAAGCGTTGTCTTCTTCATACACGGGGAAGAACTTCCACGCTGATGACACGTTATAGTGTGTGCATGCCTGTGACAAATGTCGATTTCCTTGCTATCAGCAGCTACAATAGCTAGTTGCCAGCACGTAAAGCTACAACAAGTATCAACACCCGCTAAAAAGCCAGTAGGGGGATAAATATAGTATCACTTGTTCAGTTGGCACATGCGGGGCTAAGAGGTGACACTGCCAAGATAAGTACAGAAAAGCTAACCCCAATGCCCTTTTGTTGTTAGCAAGTGGCTTAGAAAAGGCTTTAACGGCCTGAAGTTGGAGTCACAATGCTTCTGGGTTTGAGTTTTCACAACGTGGACATTGAAAAGAAGCAGCAGGTCATTAGGGACAATACCTTTCTAATGAGGCTTTATACCAAAATTATACATTCAGCAAAAAGGCACAATAAAAGGTGTGGGACAGGGAGGAGGGGGGGGCTGGGGAGACAGAGTTTGTGAAAGAAAGATGACGACAGAAGAGCAGACACAAACAACGACTTGGCACACGGTCCTCCACGTTAATGAGGAGCAGCATAACGGCAAAGAGGAAAGGACTGAACATAACTTATTTTCCTGGACCAATCAAGTATGCACATGCACAGTCCAACAACATTTCAAAACAAAAAGGCTAGAAGCACACAGAGACATCATGTTGCACACCTCTCTCTGTTTTGGAGAAAGAGCAAATGGTGCTATATGTTGGCCTAAGTGGTGCAAACTGGGAGCTCCAAATCCTCAAACACGAAACAAGTCAACTACAAAACGCTACACACAGGAGAATTGTCAACTGAAAAGGCTGTTGGAACAACAGTCATCAAACTCGTTGTAGAGGGTCAGAAGAAGAGGGTGGGAAAAAAAAAACACTAACAGCAATATAAATACCCACCTTCGTCCATAAGATTTCCAAATAAGGCTTTCGTCTTCTCTTGAAATGTGGGGACCTCTGAAAAGAGAAAAAAAAATGGTAAAGGTGAGCTAAAGGTAAACAAACAACTTTGAGAAGCAAGGGTAGAAAACACTGGCTAGGACTCAAAACAACAATAACCCTACAATAATCATGAAGTTAACAGTGAGTCAAATACACAGTACTCTGTGGTACACGAACATCTTTGTTCACTGGCCAGAGTGAAAGCCTGGTTCTGTCATTTCTGACAATGGGTATCAGAAATGCTTAAGTCAGTTGGCATATGAAGCAGATCTGATTTACATGATGGCGGCCTAATGTTTATGATTGCCATCTCTGTCAATAAGAGACCAGGAAGGGCTATGCCCCTCTTGTGCACTTCCATAGACTAAGCAAGCTCATTCAAGGCATTAAAGGCACTTAGAGCGCGACTAATGCAATGTAGATTAGACTAGAGCTCTAAAATCATTGATTCCCACTGTGCTGTCTGTTGACTCCACGCTGTTAATTCATTTCATAGAGCAGAAAAAGCTCCATCCATGAGTCTGTGGCTCCCAACTACTGTGTCAGGATCATAATATGCTGATGCAAATCTTTTCCAGAAGTGACTGCCAGCTGACTGAACTCTGTTCACAAACACAGTTGATAAACCTTTTCAGAATGGAGTCATCATTAAGGACATTGTTTTCCTAGATTTTTATCATGAGTGCGTGTCCCCACATAGTTGCCATTAGCTCAAGATAATCTCAGTCTAACCTGAGAATGTTAAATATCTGCCACTCATGCTACGATTTTAAAGCAGTGTTAGCTTACTGCGTTTTACCACACGGTCAAGTCTAATGATGCCTATCACCTAAACCTGCTGCGGAGAAGCTGTTTTCTATTGAAACAAACATCAACAGTCATTATCTAAAGTAAAAAAATAAATAAAAAAACCTACACTGCTTCAACAACTGTGACAAAACCCTGAAATACCTGTATTGGGATTAGAGGTCTCTCCTGAAGTGGTAAACACAATCATGATACATTCAGAATCTAGTCCTAGTAGGGCTGGGCTCATCGTCCATCGCCGATGGCTGACAGTCATCGACCACTGAGCCCTCTAGCATCGTGATTTGAGTGTAAGCATCTTCATAGAAAGATATTTGGAGAATTTCAATTTAGTCACAGCAAAAGGCATTTCTTTGCCATGTAGATGGCTCAATCCAGCTTTAGCAGATTTTACACTGTATTGTGCAACACACATGCGAGCCTACACATGCCAAAGATGTTGCAGCGGGAAGGCACTTTGCTCTTCTACTGTATTATGTGTGTGCATTGTCCCTGTTAAATAAACCTGAAATAAATAAATAAATACATAAATAAATAATCTTAATCTAATGCTGTCTAGACTACTTCCTGTGGTTAAAGTTACATTATAAAAGAAGTGTGTTTAAGGAGAAATTTTTTTGCACGAGCTACGTTGAAGCAGATATAAATGGAGGCTTAAAGCACAATTTTACTACAATATTTTTTCACATAGCAACAGTGTACCATGTGAGCACAAAGTCAAATAAATCTAGTAGGCTGTGGTGGCATCTATTTTTTCCATACCTTCCTGATATTTCACCGTGGTATACACACACACACACACACACACACACACTGACCGTATTTGTGTTAAAAAAAACAAACAAAAAACAAACATAGCTGAGCAGCTGATGATAGAAGTCGTTGTAGCATGTATGGCTTTGTCTAGCCTACAATGCTGTGTGTCTAATATGGAGTTAGCCTACTTAGACAACGGGTTTAAATACTTATGACCCATAGACTAATGAACAGATTCTTGCTGGAGGACTGGATGACACTAGTTGCTGTGGCGGATCTCGAAACGTCACTGGGCTGTACAGAGATTTTGTGCACACAGATTTATCTGTGTTGGCTGGCTCAGCTTTAACACCGTACACTACATCACCTCAACATCACCATATCAGTTTAATACAAAGACAGGTGACTGTAAAGAAAGTCATACCACCAGGATTTCTACAAACCCTGATATACTGTAATGCCTTGATACCAAACTGCTGCTAACTATAGGCCATTAGCTAGTTAGCGGCCCTAGCAGCGGACTCTGCACAGACTTGCTCAGTGTACCGGGGGAGTGCTGATGTTTTTTTACACCACTAGCACAGGAGCTTAGGACCACTGGGAGGAAGAGGTTTTCCTGGACGGAGCACAGGCTCCGAGACCAATAGAGGCCAGTTTGACAGGGAAAAGGTGACAAACAGTGGATTCAGGGGGGACAGGAGAGGCATCAAGCGGAAGAGGAGCGAGTTTATAGAGAGTTAATTATGAAGTTTACATCATCCATCGTGTTAAAAAGTCTTTTGAGTACTTGTTGTGATGTTATTTATTCCTGTGTTTTTAAACAAGACTTGTGATATTACACTGTGTTGATACTTGAAATCCACTCTCGTCATTAATAGACGGCTCGCATTGTGCCCCTTGTATATTTTAAAGGCTCATTATTACAGTTTTGGATTTTTCTATAAATGTAGCACTAGGGCTGGACAATAAAAACAATAATTATTGCAATATAATTTTTTTAAATAACAATATAACAAATGTTCAATAAATATTCAATAAATGTTTGATTATATTCATACACAAATTAGGACTTAATTTTTTATTAAGATGGTTATTTTGTGGAGGAAAAAGGATTGAAAAAATTAAAGTTAATTTTAATTATGTGTAGATTTTATCATAATTGTTTTGAATTTTCTACCTCAGATTTGTGAAGTGATCCATTGTTTGGCATCAAGTATTGACCATAAAGATGAGTTTAAACCACAATTAACCATCAGGTTTCTTCAAATTTCCTTCAGTAGCAAAAATGAGCCTTTAAACTCAAAAGAAATAAAGATTTGATACTTTGAAGGACATGAAACTTTTTATCGTGATAACATTTTTGGCCATATCGTCCAGCCCTATGTAGCACAGTGTTGCACAATGTTACTTATAACATACTTTGTCAGCCCTGGAACAAACCATTTTCCGATGCCCAAAATAAGGTTAATAACTAAATTAATATCATAAAAAGGTCTGACAACTAGTCGACTAATGGCTTGAACTGTTACTAGTCAACTAGGAAACTCTTTGGTCGAGAGGAAGAAACCTTAGAGGTCACAAATTGTGGAGGTGGTCTCTACAGCAAGTAATTGAACTACTGTCCTTCACAGGGAAAGATAAAGGCATTTTGAACAAATATTCACCTCTGTCATTTAAGAGTTTCACTTATATTTGGTAAATTAGCATTTAAGGCTGTTTGTCTCAGATCACACTGGGGGGGGGGGGGGGCTGTTACACTAAAACCTTTCACAGCATCAGAAGGCACAACAAAACTTTGTTTGGTACTACTGTGCATTAAAATACTCATTTGAATACATTTTTGATCAAAACAAGGACTGTGGATTTTGTCCCCCATTACTTATACTGAAGGTGCATTAGGAAAGAATCTCTTAATGGCCTCTTTGAACAGGAGGTATGATCACAGCAAGCAATAATGTTTTGCAAACCCACAGACATCGTACTTGGAGAATTGGATTACTGAGTGCATGTAAACATAGCCACTTCTGGGCTAATGGAAGAGCAAACATTAAAACATCCGTCCTGGCGGGAAAGTGAAATCGATTTTGATGCATCCACATTTCTGCTCATCAAAACAATAAAAACCTTTACTATTTCAAGATTATTTTGCAAGTCTCCCTTAAAAACATGCGTGTGTGTTTCTATTCCACAGCAGAGGCATCTTATGGCGAGTTTATGTCTGACGTCAATCTATCCAAACAAAACTACTCCAAAAAGCTTTCAAAACAAAAAATTTGGGTGACTACCATTTACTATAAGTCACCCAAATCAATCTACAGCAAGACCCACCCATTCACATGCTACAAGACTGACACATGCCTTCAGCTGGGTACGAAAGATCCTGAGAAACCACTGATTATACCACTGAAGCCCAGAAAAGTGAGAATAAAACAGAAAGAGACACAAAGGGAAAGAAACAAGTAGCGAGGAAGGAAGAGTAGCAAACAATTGGAGGAAAAGATAAAGATACAGAAAGAGGATTTGGAAGAAGAGAAACAGGAGAAAGATGAACAGTAGAGGGGGAGGCAGAAAAGAAGCTGAGCTTCAACAAACATGCCATTCTTTGTTCGCAACTTGTGGCCCACTCTTTTCTCAGTCACACACGCATTGTAAAGAGTTCACACACACACACACACACATATAATTCACAATGCACACAGGCATGCTTGCTGCTTAAAGCATCTTCTGTACTCACCCACACACAAACTATTCAACATACAATCCGTCACAACATACAGTTTTGTTGGCAAGCTCCCGGCACGCGCACGCGCACACACACACACACACACACACACACACACACAGCTAAAGCTAGACAAAGCACAAGAATTTACGACATTTTAAAGCACCTTGGCTGCAGGTACTAGGACAGCTGGCCTTAACACATAAAGCATTGTGCTCCGTCATGAGCATTATATTTTAAGAGCTCATTCACCTTTAGTCCTGTGCACGTTCCTTGTGGCTACACATGAGAAGAGTCTGAACAAGGAGTTCCAGGGCGGGGCTTGCAGTGCTACGCTAGCCGGCTTCGATTTCACTTGAACCAGAGACATAGGGGTAGAACATTCACAGAGCCCCCTTCTCTGGCCTTTTCCATGGAAACCACACACTGTTGCTTCTGCCCCAAAACACCACAAAACAGAGGATCACATTTCTCCCTCCTGGTCCACCCTTTAGGCAACATAAGCTCATGAGGCTGCGCAGGAAAACTGTAATGAAAGAATGACAGCTGTGTCCAAACAGAAATGCTTATTAGCTGGGCAAACAAAAAAAACCAAACAAAAAAAACCCAAACACACAACAACCAACAGCACAGCCTATGAGGGGATGGGACAAGACGACACCAGAGTGCCTATGCTGGTGTCTGAATCCAAAAAACTACAAAATATTACATTTTAAAACTCCTTTTAGTTAGTTAGTTCCTCAGTCAGTTGAGCAGCAAGCAAAAAAGTAATCAGACCTGCATATCAGGCCAAACTGAACGCCAAACGTACAAGGAACACCAGGCAGGTTTCTAAGTGCATATACTGCAGCACAGAGAAACAGAAAAAACACAAATTGAGTCAACAGTCTGACTGCTCCCAATCAGCCACTAGGAACTGAAGGCAACATGGGACAGTTTAGCCAAGTCCCTGTAGATCGCCACAGCACTGGATAATTGTCTTTTTACAAGTTTCACCTTTGTTCTTCCTGGTGCCAGAGCTTCAGGGACTGTTTGGCCCCGCAACACTGCAGCTTTTAACATGTGTATCTGCTTCCAAAACCATTTTACCAAAATTGCAGGTTTGCACCTCAAAAGCAAAATTCCCACGGCAAAAGAAAGACTGGTTTCTATGAAAAACAAATAGTACGTGGTGTAACCGTGCTGCTGGGAGAATAATCCTTTGCTGATTAGAAAAGCCCTGCTTTCTCTTGGTTTCCGGTGGAAGAGAAGAAGGCTCGCAAGGTAGGAAAAGGAGGGAAAGTCCCAAACAAAGTCGCTCTCCCTCTGACTTTTTCTCCTCTGCGTTCTTTTCCTCAAGCCATGTCTTTCTGTCCCCTGGAGTGTGGTAGGTGTCACTGCTGCTGGGTGTGTTTGTGTGCATGACAGAGAAAAGCTAAGCTGGCATCCAATGTCAGTCCAAACAGAGCATGCTCACTCACACCCTTCCCCTTTCTTTCTTGGCGGCTCCCTACCCGAACACATAACCCCTTCTTCTCCACAACACGTTATTTCTCTTTCACACAGAATTTTACTGATTTCTTTTTCCTGAAGTTTTATTTGCCCGGCATCTTTCATGTCATCATCTCTCCATTTTCCCTCCTTTCCCCTACACTTTCTTACATGCTTACTCTGCCTCGAGCCTGCATATTCTGCCTTTTTCTCCTGGATGGACATTCTCTCTCTCTCTCTCTCTCTCCCCCCCACACACACACACTTGTGTTTCTTTCTCTCTCTCTACCCCCCTCCCTCCACCAGGCTCTGTGGTTGTGCAAGTCTCAGATTTCAGCCTTGTCTGGCTGCGGGCTGTACTACCAGCTGCCCTCATTGACACCATACCTCACTTTCTCACTGCCTTTTCTTTTCACTCTATCCTTCTACTGACGTCCCCTCTCGCCACTTGCCACAAAGTAATCCAGTAGGTGTACGTATCACACTCACACCACTGAATGTGAAAACTTTGTTAAACCTACCACTGAGTTCAAGCATTTTTAAATTACAGATTTGCCCAAAAACCACAATATGCAGATCAAAACAATGAGATGTATTTCTTCTTCCTCATGGGGATTAAAATGACGACTGTTAACTTGTTACTTTCTAGAATCAGTCAAGCTATATTAAAGCCCCCTTCTTTCTTTTACAGGCTCACTCTCCTGCACACACTCTGGCTCCCTCTCTCCAAAAACACACACACACACACACACACACACACACACACACAAAACTGAGCCAGCCAGGAAAAGAAGCCCAAGTGAAACCCAAATATGACTGGGAGCCAGAATCGGTCTGTCAGCAGCAGATAAACTGATAGCTAGCTTAGTGCACACAGCTACAGAGACACATAGCAATAACAATGCATCATGGGTGTTTCATTCCCAAAGTGAAAAACAAAAACATCAGAATACTAAGATTTAAATAGCCTGGCACTGCTGGCTTTCAGGCAGTTTAAAAAAAAAATGTTTACAATTGTTCCAATCCGTGGTCCACTTGCACTGTCTTTCTGTCATCATACTTGCCCATTGTGAACCACAGCACTGACGTAGCGCTACCTTCTTTAGAAGCCACAAAGAAGTGGAAAAAGGCTTTCTATGAAACCCTCCTCAGGGCTCTACAGTGCCCTGAGAAGCACAAGTTAATCTCTGCTCAAATGTCACCATAAGGCTGCAACTAACCATTTTTGATAACTCTATCAATAGTTTTATTTTGATCATCCAGAGTTTCCCCTATACGCATTCAGGAGCGGCAGTGCACCGCTGCTGAATCACAACCGCTGCTACTAAAATTTCCCACAATCATTAAACTATGTGCTACAAATGGTTTCAATGCTCGGCTCGCTTCCTCTCCTCGTTCTATTCAGAACATACGTGACAGATGTTGTTATAAGAGCAGCATAACTCTGAATCAGGAGGTGCGTAGCGAGTGTTTGATTGTCCGAGCAACAGAAAGTGACGGTGAACGTGAGCGGAGGAAAATATTCTGGCAGTAAATGTACGGCGTCTGTTACAGTGTGTTAGCCTCTCAAGACCAAGGAAGTCTGTTGTTTCCTACCCGCTGGAAAAGTGAAGCCGGTTAGCGCTAAGATAGCTACCATCTCCCATTCAGACTGCGCAGCTGAGCAGGAAAACTTCTACAGCAGCTACATAGCTGCTGTGTAACTTAACATTAGCTCAATATATAGAAAGTAACTGGAAGCTGTATTTTATTACTGCCTACTTGTCCAATGTTGAGAACATCAGGTACAAACTTAGACTAAACTGACGTAGCCTGCAGCTCTGTCCTGGATAGACTGATTCAATTATTTTTCAGTTTTCAGTCTGAAAAGTGGTTTTGGAAAAGAAAGGACAGAGTTGACTGGAGGAGCTGAGTTTAGTAAAGCCAATTAGTGATGCAAACTAGTCCTTTTAAGCTAATGAGGAGACTTTTCTTTTTGGATTTTAGTGTGCAAATAAAATGCACCTCAGAAGGGAGGAGGTTTCTCATGTTGCCTATTTTTTATATTAATGTCTGGGCGCTGTTTGTCCTGCCCCGGCTGCTGAAAAAAAAAAAATCCTAGAGGAAACACTGGATGATCAACCCCTTTCTTCTACAGCACAATAAAACATATTCTTATAGAGATATGATAGATGACAAACAATTGACTATCAAAATAGTTAACTTTCTGTTGATTGACTGATTGGTTAATCGACTAATCGTTTCAGTCTTCTATCAGAGCCATTTCATCTCTCCCTGTTTCTTGCTAAGCATGCTACTGAAGCGGTCATCATGGCCTACACATACACGTCATACCCCAGTCTGTCTGGAACAATGCCTTTTGTTAAAAAAAAAACAAAAAAAAAACACTATTCTTTTTAATGGGAACTGCTGGATTCTGACTAAACAACCAGTGTGAAAGCACCTTTAGACTTGTTCAGCTTAAAAGGAGAAGACAGGAGGCACACTGCTGTATACCCTTCCCCATCGTTACACTACATCTGTTCACATTAGAAAAGCAGCAGAAAAAAAATAGCAGCAGAAAAAAAATAAAATAAAATTACAAAACACAAAGAGAACCTGCTGTGACACTGTGCGCTATAAAACAGCACTAGTGACACTAACCAATGCCAAAGTGTGTTATTAAAGGGGCAGGGCAGCAGATACAACAATGAGCCATCTGGACCGGGCAGCAGTTCACCACCAGACCCAAACACTTCATCACCTACAGACAGGGGGTTCCAACAGGAAAGAGATTTAGATCTTAAACACACTACAGCAGCAAATGTCTTAAAATTTGACATGCTAATAAAGCATCGCTGAACTGAAATTAAGGAAGCAAGAAACAACAAGACTAGTGAGCAGGAGATGTAAAAAGCACGCCTTGGCAGGGAGGATGTAAAACACGCTAGAATATAGTGCAGCACAGTAGGCTTGCGTGGCATCTGTTTTTTTATCCCTTCCTGACATTTTACTGGGGTACACAGTGCACACACACACACACACAGTGTTTCCCCTTTATTCATTCAGGAGTGATGAACCGCCGTCGCAGAATTGTGAGCACCGCTACAAAAATTTCATATGATCATTAATATCAATGGGCTGCAAATGATTCACTTATACACTGTATACACAGCACAAGTAAAAGGTGCCGTTATAAGAGTAGCGTTAACTCCATTAAGGAACAGAGCCTTGTGTGGTTGAGTGAATGAGTGGAGCAGAGGAAAAGGTTAGCATTAAGTTGTCAGTCTGGTAGTAAATGTACGGTGTATGTTACGGTGAGTGCATAATCACTGTGGAGAGCATCAAAACTAACTAAATTTTCCCAGATCAAATGATTCTAGTTCTTCCAGAGTGGACTTCTTTAGCAAGTTTAGTCCTAAGCTTTCTGGGTGTTATTTATTATCTTAGCTTTTCCAATTTTTTATTTTTTTTTTTATTTTTTTTTTTAAACACAGACATGGAAATAATAATTATCCAAAATGATGTGACATTGCATTTTTATGGAAAACATAACATCCAGTTTCACTTTAAATTAGGGATGGGTGAAAATAAAATTGGATTAATCCATTTCATTTTCCAACTAATGTGAAACAAGATAAACAAGACAAAATTATTGTCAGTTATTGTGCCATTCTGTCTTGTGACATAAATCACCTCTTAGGATGGGTTAAATGCAGAGAATGAATTTCTTATCGGGGGATCATTAAAGGGTAACTTTAGTTAAGCTCAAACTAGTCAAGCCAGCCGCCGCTTAGATTTTGATGCATTTACCTGTGCTGTTATGGTACCGGTCCTATGAAGGGATGAGACCGTGTCATTTCAGCAACCCTGTGTTCCATTTTGTACACAATATAAAAACATAATATACATCATATAGAGTATTAAATAAGTCTTCATTTTTTATTATCATCATCTAAGGCATCTATTATTTTCAGTTTAAGTTTAAGGAAATCCACTGCTAAAAAGACACCTTTTTCCAAAAGTTTAATAAATGCATAATGTTTCTAATGTCAATGTCAATTTCTGAATGAAATAAAAACAAACATCTCCTTTTGGGGGGTAATTTTGTAACTTCTTTTATTTTGGCAACTGCAGCTTGTTACCATGGAGAAGCCACACAGAGCCCCCCCCCACACACACACACAAAGCCTGTGTTTTAACACGCAGCATATCTGAGTATCATGCGTGCTTACGCGCACACACAAACACACACACACACACACACACACACACACAGAGAGAGGTAAAGCAAGGGACTCCCTTTGGCATTAGTAACAGATCTAGAATTACCTCACTGTTAGAGAGCCAATGAGTCACTCTGAGTGTCTCACACACACACGCCTCTCCTGCATCAGGCAGCTGTCATTCTTGAGAGGATGAGCTGAGCTCTGTTCGCTGGCCATGTGCCGTTTATGCGCCAGGACAGTAAAAAGAAGAAAAGACATAGAAGCTAATGTCTGCTGACAAGCTAGATCATAGATCCGCAAATGCACACACACCCCCTTGATAGATTAAATATCACCTGAAAGCATTAGAGTTACAAAGTGGGAGGACTTATTTTAGGTGCCACAAAGCACCAAAGCAAATAATTTTATTTTAGACAATGCTATGTCACTCACAATTGTTTAGCTTCAACAGCTTGGATACGCATTAAACTCTTCTAAGTATACATTATCTACGACTCAAAAGGGTGCATTTCAGCAAGAAAAATCCAATCATTGAGTTTAAAATTCTGTGATGCGTGATTGAGAAAAAAAAAAAACAAAGTTACAAAGAGTTCTGAATTTGCTGCCGCACTGATAATAGTTAGACCCGTTCGCAATGCCAAAATAATAGACAGAAAAAAAAACATCTTTCAAAAACAAAAGTTGAAACTATTTAAATTGGGGGTCCATGACAGAAACCTATAAGGTCATTATGTAAGCCCAGTGTTTTTGTGTTGAGTAACATTAAGGATATTGTTTTAACAAAATGTAAATAACAGAAAGGGAAAAAGCCCTTCTGGAACCAGCTGCCTCTGAGACGTTACCAAAGACAAAATAAGACTTAATTTCCTAGCTTTCAAAGCTCAATATATTTAATTGGTCACTCTTAACATACAATGTTTACTGTCTGTATAATTAGACTGATTCCGGTCTTTTCTGAGAAAATGCAACTAACTTCAGCCAGCTAAAATACCTACAGGTTTTGAAAAATGACTGTACAGGTTCCCGCAGCCCCCATTCCTACAACTTGCCAACAACGTTTTGGGGAACAAATGTTATTGGCTTCTAGCTATTGCTAACATAGCTCAGGTTAGTTATGCTGCTATAGGCCTAGAATGCCAGGAGACTTCCCATGGTGCACTGAGCTTCTCTCTCCATCTGTAGGCTTTCTTATCCCATTAATGCATGTTACCAACTGGACTTCTTCCCTCTCCTGTAATTTTGTACTTTCTTCTCTCTCTTCTCACTCTTTCAGTGGCTTTCTGCAGGTGTTTCAGCCCGCGGAGCTGTAGTCTGGATCTGTGGTTGCGGCTGCCCCCCCCATGTTCCTACTCGACACTCACTGCTACAATTATTATTATTGTTGGTGTTATTATTATTGCTATAATTAATACTATTAGTTGATATCTGTATTATTACCACTACCATAACTATTATTTTTCATCTCTCTGTGGAACTTGCATTGTGCTCCCCCTCCCTCTCTTTTCTGTACCAGACAGGGAAGCCCACCCTGAGTCTAGGTTCTACTCAGATTTCTACCTGTTAAGAGAGTATATTTCTTGCTGCTAATAAAAATCACCCACACTCATTTATGTAGTGTTATTTGTTATGTTTAAAAGCAAAAAAACAACAAACTACTTTGAGTCAAGTAGTAGGAAAAAACTGGCACAAAAAGCTGGCATGTTAAAGAATCACGACCGGAATTGTAAGTTCGTCAGGCATGATTTCCCATTCAAGTCCTCTGCCGTCGGTCCTATATTCAAAACAAAGTGCAAGGAAAGAAATAAATGAGTCTGTAAAATATTTTGCTCCTCTCTGTGCCCTTTAATTGAAAAGAATACTGCTCTGAAATGTTCATCGTTATTATACAAAACATTATAAAAATTTGTCTTTTTAGGAGTGACTAGTCAACAACCTGTCAAAAATCCTAAAATCAGTTTAATTTCCGTTAGCATAGCTACTAATCATATAACCAGCCTCAATTTCTTCTGTATAACGGAGAGATAATAAGGCACAAAGCTAAGAACTGATAACCTGTAGGGCTGATGTGGCAGGTGTCTGAACCATCCACCAAACACAAGGATTGGGTATAGAACTGGGGATTCGTTAAGACACGTGCATATCAGTTCCCAACTTTTTGCATATTTTAGTTGCACTCCCAACTGAACTGCAGTGAGCATTTTACAGTGCATAAAAGTTACACGTATCACAGAAGATATTTTGTTTTGCCATGGCTGTCTTCTAAAGGACGACGCCACGAAAGTGAGACACACGAGTGTAAATATTACCAAAGCATTTGACTAATCACGCACGGACCTTCACCCTCTCACACACATTGGCCAACTCCGGTAAACTCGCTCCCTCCTTGTTTTCAACATGAAATTTCACTCATATCCGAGAAGTTATAAAAGATATAGCACACTGCTGATATGTGTGCAACTACTAAAGCAGACCACAGACCAGGCTCATGAGCTCTACACAGAAACACAAACAGTGCTAATGAACACTAATTGATTGGCATGTTTCTACATGTGTCAAGTTTTGTCAGTCAACAGAAAATGTAATCTGTTTTTATAATGTATTGTTTAGCACCTTGTTTAATTATAAAACATAACATGGTAGGGTTCGCACTTGTCTTTGTCATTTCTGATATTAAACCAGATATCTTTGGGTTTGGGACTGCTAGTCAAGGAGAACATGCAAACTCCACAGTGAAAGGCTTGGGACGCTATCCACTGGGCCACTGCGCCAATCTTGATTAATCAAGAAAATAATCAGCAGATTAATTGATAATGACAATAACTGTTAATTGCAGTCCAAGTTTGAATGACTTGTCACACTGTGGCCCGTGCACCCCTGTTAAAGCATTTACATACTTTCTACTTAACTGAAAATAAATTAAATCTATTGTTTTCCCTGCTGTCCCATCGCACAATGATGTCAAACCACGATCTTTGCAAATAGTTACAACCCTGAGTTTGTGCTACTACAGCTGAGTTAACTTCAAACTAATCAAAATATGAAAAGGCAAACCATTTTACAATGTATGAGGTACAGAGTATTTATGAGGATGAGTCTTTCCTATCCATGACATAAATCCCTGTCATCTTGGCATCTATCAACATCCATCCACATATGAAAAACAAGCCCGGTGGCTACATTACCAAACGACTAAGCCTCTAAAAGCTACAGAAAACCATAGAGTCAAAACAAGTACATCTCTGCTGCTGCATTCCAGACAACACCACTGTATTGACAAGAGTCAGCAAAAACATCAAGAGACCATATTTCTTGCCATGGATTGTATGTGTGTGTTTTGCTTATGTTAGCTGATCAGACCTCATCTCAATACCGTGAGGGCATGAGCAGACAGACTTATCGACATACCCGACTTGCCTGTTAGTTTTGTTACACCTGTTTGGCCTGGACAACTTCAACCGTTATCAACTAACTTGCTATGCTAACTATGCTATAAGCTGTGTTAACCAGCATTTGTGGATTTTCCATTAAGGAGATGCAGTCAGAGAGAATTCAGAGAGCAGAACACACATCTAAATTTGTACTCTAGCTTGGTCAGCAAAGACCACATCTCCTTCTTGCACATAACAATACTATTTTCCCCCATAGCAAACAGGCGCACCAGCAAGTCCTATGACTGTGGCTCAGGAGGTAGAGTGAGTTGCCTGTTAATCTGAAGGTCGGCGGTTCAATCCCCTGCTCCTCCAGGCTGCATATTGAATTGCCTCTGGTGGCAGTTTCACCAGTGTGCGAATGGTGAATGCAGATGTAGTGTAAAAGTGCTTTGAGTGGTCGAGAAGACTAGAAAGGCACTATACAAATAGGGAGCATTTACTTTAACACAATCACACATTAAAAAGTGTAAAGGCTGTGAAACCTTTTGGCTTGAGGATAAAAAACAAACACTTTTCATTCTATATTTGCAACAAAGTAAATCATCTCATCATCACAGGGTGCAGGCCAATGACAAGCGTTTTTGAACTTGCAAACCTAACATATAGCCCCAGTTTGTGCCATTCATGTTAGAAGCTGAAGCTTTTGCATTGATGATGACAGCAGACTCTCTTCCACATGAAAAACAGTAAACTGATGTTGCTCATGTTAGCACTGGACAACATACTGTACACCATGTCAGTGTTTTCAGTTTAGAAAATTTGGTGACCTCACATAAATCCCATCATAGATCCATCCCACCTCAACCTGAGCAGACAACTTAACAGACAGAACAACAACAAACAAAAGTGGTCATAAATGAGGCTCGACTTCTTGACTGAAGTAACGTAATCATAAAATGTCATACTGTGATACCATTAGTTTTCCTTCTGACTGCAGAGCTCAGCACCTCGACAGGTGTCCACGTTAACAATAATAACACTGCTGCACTCGCAATGCAAACAGAGGTGAACGTGTGTGTCGTCAATAAAGCAGATCTGAGCCATCCAAGAGATAACAACAACAACTAAAATATGACATTCACTCGTCCTCCCTTTGAGACAGGTCAAAACACACACAGTCACAGTGGATCTCTGTCAGCACCCACACTCGTTAACAGTTACTTTTAGTAAACATTAGTCATCACTTCCTCCACAGTCATCACCAAACCAGGTTATGCCAGTAACGCTGCTACACAAAACAATGCCATGATGGGTTTTGTTGACGTGAACTAACCTGCTTTCAAAGCAAAATGGCCTTGTCTGGCAAGGCAGACAACGGCGTAGCCTGGCTAGCATTAACTGTAACAGACATACAAGGCCTTGTCTTGCCGTAAAGCAGTGCCCCGTAGCATACTAGCTAGCTGAATCGGTGACTTGGTAGCTTAGCAAGTGTGTGAACAAGCTAAGAGACCGACACCTTTACGTTTCTCATGCACAGTTCAGTGGACGTTCACAAGCGTGTTTGCTCACCAGGCATGCCAATCGACTGCACACGGCAGACAGGCATGCGTTTTAAAAACCCGAGACAGCAAACAGGCTACCGACACGGCTACTCAGTTTCTGCCAAGCATAGCTAGCTAACAGCCAACTTTAGCTGCGCGCTAATGAAGGGGCTAACGTATGCTACAGCGGGGCTGTTGTTTCCCCCCCAACACACACTAACGTTACACTCGAAAATCCGATGTTTCGCTCGCCACGGCTCACCCGCTTACCTCGGACGAAATATCCTTCAGTTCACTGCAGATAAATGGGTGAATATATGGCGAGGTGATAGACACAGGGTCCCTCTTTCTCGTATTTCATTCGTTAGCTCAGCGTAGCCTCCACATTCGCACTGCTCCTCCAGCAGAGACGAGACGCCAGGCGTTAAGTACCAACCGCTCCAGAGCGCGCACAGTTGTTGAAGTTTGTCGCGGGAGCGCGCTCTGCACGAATCGCAAATTGTACAAAATAATAATTATTTTTTAAATGCATAAATTCCTGCCTTACAGTTAATTTGCTACTTTCATGTCGTTTTAATATGTTTCACCCAATATGATGATCAATTAATTCATAAATAATAACATCCACACACACTTATTCCCCTCCGAGAATCACTGTTGGCAGTCAGCAGTGCAATGCAGTTTACCTTTCACTTTAGTTTCACTCCATTTTGCTTTTACTTTTACAATTCATGGTCAGTATCTTCATAAGTTAAAGTCCCCTTGCTTCTGTGTTGTCTTGTAATTGAATAGAAAATGCACGTGTTTAAACCAAAAAGCTTTAACGTGATTTGGAAAAACTATGAATGACCCGCGACCCTGTACGCAGGACAAGCGGTTAACGATGGATGGATGGATGGATGGATGAATGACTCTTCAAAAACAAGCCTGTTTACCTTGAGTTGAGTGCCTTTACGTATTTTGTAAACTCCTATGAGAATCTTCATTGACATTTCACTGGTGTGCATTCAAAAAGTTTTTCATCCTTGTGTCCCTTAATGACACATAGCATCTATTTTAAGAAATTTAAATAACAAACAACAAAAAAATTGAATGTGAAAAAATCCCCCCAAAATAAGATAATTTTGGTAACTCTCATAATAGCAGGTTAGAAAAAGCAATCAGCTGTCACAGTTTCCAAACGCTTCCTAACAAAAAAGCAGAGGCTCCGCAGTTGAGAATGAAGCCATGTGATTCAGTCTTGAATCACATGGCATTCATTACTGAGCATACATGTAACTGGGTGAGATTAAGATTAAGAGGTCATGTCGCTTCTCCATAGTAATCTGGATATAAGGGAGTCCCCCCCCCCCATCCACCCACCCACCCACTGCAAGCATCAGGATGCAGAGAGATTGGAAGAGAAAGAGTGTGGGGCAAGGGTGGGAGGGGCTAATAGGGCTGGGATTACAGAGAAGGATTTGTTATGTAAGTGCATTGTCACAGTAGGCTAGCAGCATCCTGAGCGCATCAGGAGGACTGACTGACTGAAATATCTGAGCAACTATTGGATGGATAGCCATGAAATTTTGTACAGACATTCATACTCTCCAGAGAATGAAGCCAAATTAATTTGGTAATCCTTTGACTCTATCTCGAACGCCACCATGAGGTTGAAATTTGTGGATTTTACTTTACATTGGATATGAAATTTAGTTCATATATTCATGGTGCACAGAGGATAAGCCCTACTGACTTTGGTGATCACCTGCTTTCACCTCCAAGCACCACCAGCAGGTTAAAGTATTCACTTATCCTGTGATATTTGTTTACGCCTACCATATGGATTGGTATAAAATTTGATCCAGGCAATCATGGTTCTCAAATAATGTATCATATTGACTTTGGTGATCTCCTGACTTTTCCTCTAGCGCCACCACCAAGTTGACATTTGTGATTTTGAACGAAATGTCTCAACAACTATTGAATGGATTTCCATGAATTTTGGTACATTCATGGCCACCTTAGAATGATTAGTAATAACCAATAACTTTGGTTGTCCCCTAACTTTTCATCTAGTGCCACTATCAGACCAGAATAGGTTACTTACTTTGGTTTATAACTAAATACTTGCAAATGCTACTTGCTAATGACATTCCCATTAGCCTCACCTG